>NW_025063692.1:14067500-14817500 GCF_018153295.1 Drosophila grimshawi | reverse complement strand
TTTCATGCCTAGAGTAGGTCCGCCTCTGTGAGCACATCTATTTTCGACTAGACACAAGGTGTTAAAATGGATGTGATGCGCTGCTCACTGGAAAGCTAGGAAATCGATATCGATAATCGATAAATGAAAGTTTCGTGTTATAATGTCATCAGATTATTCCGCTGTCAATTGGGCGATGTTCAAATTAGATGGCTTTGAAATGAAATAAAGAGATATTGATATTTATATACGTTTGAGCTCTCTATTAAAAAAGAGTCTATTTGTTTTATTTGCCATAAATTTTGCAACTAAAATGTTTAGTTTAGAGAAATGTCAAATTGTTCGTTCTTAACTTCTAGGTGCAACATACAAAGCGTTCGATTTTGTCCAATTTGGGCGTTTTGCCTGGCATGGACTCTAGTCTGGCCTCGGTTTTTCTGGGGGATGTGGGTGGTAGGAGGGCTTTTAAAGGTATATTTAAAAGTCCTTCTCGTTTTGCCAGGCATTGTGAGAGCCATGATAGCTGTTCTGCTTCTGGGCGGGAGCGTTGCGACCGAACGGACTCTTCGCGTTCACCTGGAGAATGTAGTCACCCTCAACATCGTAGGCGGTATCGATGCCCATGTAGGCGCGCTTGCCAAATCCATCTTTCTGCTTGTACTGTTTGAGCGAGTTGGCGGGCACGGCGGGGAAGCTGCGCTCATTGCCAGGACGGACAGACTCGGCAAAGTAGCGGGTGGCACGCATAGATGCCTCAACAACATTGTCGGCGCCGGGAACACCAACAGCTGGTCCATTGGGATAGAAGTCAACATCGCCGGCACGAATGGGTGTTCCCATGCCGTAGGCGGATGTATGGATGGCATCAACAAACTCAGCATCACCGCGGGACAGTCCGACCAGAGTGTTACGGCCCTTGGCAATAATGCTGCTGGGATCCAGACCGGTGACGCGACGCAGCTTGTGGCCAGTCAAACGGGTGAACTCATTGGCAGCAGCACCAGCAACGTGTGCGCCAATATTTTGGCCAATCAAATGGATGGTCTCATGGGGCAATTCCAGTTCATGGGTCATCTTAACAATCCACTTGCCATAAATGCTGCCGATTTTCTCAGTGTCCAACATGGCAATGCTATTAAAGTCGGGCAGCTCTGATCCCAAGTCGATAACCTAGTTGAGTGTTGAAATTGTCACTTGTGAAAATGTAATGCTGGACGGTATCAAAATGAATACTTACAATGATGTCACCAGTTTTGGTGTTGGCGTTCTTGGCTTGTTCGGTGTAGTCCTCCTCGCTGGATGTGCGCTGACGGTTGTTGTCCTCGGCGGAGTCCTTGTTGTATTTCTGACCCTGTTGTTGCTGCTGCTGCAGATTGTAGCGCTGCATGTATGCCTGGACAAGTTTGCGGTTTGCTTTCTTCACGGTATCACAGTTCTGGGGCAGACCGGTCACAATGATGGTCACCTCATCCTGTCCAAAGTTCTGTTGCTGCTTCAGAAGCTGGGTCATCTCGCTGAGGGGCGCAACGATCTTGTCACCATTGGGCTTGGGCACATAGACCTGCACGTTGCTGGGCACATAGCTAGGCTCGATATCATGATTGATCTGCGACAAGTGATCTGTGTGCCAACAGAAGCAACAATTGAAAATCAGCATCACATCAGCATCCTAACAAACAAACAACTTGAATCCTTTTGATACTTACACACTTGCTGCAGCAGCTCAGCGCCCTTCTCCAGGGACATGTTCTCCAAACGCTCCAAGGTTAGATCATCGACAGCTTCTATACGCTCCAGCTGCTGGGGGGATAACCATTGCGATGGCTTCAGCGCCTGGTTGACGCTATTGCCGGCCGTCCGACCGGAGCTGGGACTGGCCATGGCAGCAACGGCCAAGCAAGCCAGCAGGCTAAGCATTCTCATTGGATTCATATTGCGGTGTACTCGAACAAAGGGACTTCAACAACTGCGGCAACTACTTGGAACTCTCTCTGTGTCGCTGTGAGTTGAACTGCCTTTCCACGTTTCAAGCACCAGTTTTTATAGCGCTTTGAGTCCCATTCATATTTTTTGCACAGTCGACACTTGGCCAACAATTGCATCGTTCGCACTTTACAAATTGTTTATAATCCACTTGTGTGCATTTACGTACATTAACATCTCAATTTATATATATGGTTATTATATAGTTGCATGCCCTTTGGGTGCATCATCAGGCAATTGGCAACTGCAACAAATTAAATGGCCTGATAACAAGACTTCTGCATGTGCAAAATAGAATTACACTACAATGTAATTGATTTATAAATATATAAATATATATTGAACAATCTTTCCTTTAGACTCGTTTATATTCGAAACTATGGACAGTGATGGGATCTAGAGAAACTGCATTTTTATTCATTTTATTCACATATGCAAACAAATTCATTAATCTATGTTTGTGAATGAATGCGTATGTATATATATATATGTATATATATATAATAAAGGTAGGGGTACTTAATACTTGAGCTCATTTATGATCTAAAAAGTGGTGCAATTGATACATATCTTAAAGGGCAAACCCAGCTTTTCGCAAAGGGTAATCTAATTCTAATCCACATATTGTAATCGAATGATTAAAAGATTAAAAAAAAAGATCGTACGATTTTTTTAAAAAAATTTCTGAACTGAAGTCTTATTTTGGCCTTGTCAGATCCTATGGACGCCAGGTTTATTTTCATGAAGCTTCAATAAAATGTGATTCTGTATTTATGTTTGTTGACCTTAACTTTCATAAACATCCTATATATTATATACCAAATGAATATTCAATTATTTGTTCAAATAGTAGCTTAACGAATCCTTTTAAATTTAAACTAATTCTATTGTTTTATACTCAATTTTCTAAAAGTATTTCCTAAATGTATATTTTTGAAAGTTGGACTGTAATTAGTCTTCTTTAAATATATAAATAAATAAATATATCTTATCTTCAAGCAATCATTTTTTGCGGGCTGCTTCTTACAGTTTCATATTATTGAACAATTTACCAATTGTTCGTTATTTGATCGCCCAATAATAATAAAAAATCTGCAATTGACATGGAATTTCATATTTTTGCATAAATAAATAAGTAAATCAACGCAATCCAAGATTTAACAGACTGTAGGGAAAATGCAGCAGATGTTTATTGATAATGATGAAGTACTAATCGACATGCTTATGCATATAGAACAAGGTATTCAAATCTATATTAAGGTGGATTAAAAATAAATATCAAATCAATATCAAATATTGTCATATATAAAATACAAATCGAGCTCTCATTTATAGTTAGTTAGTTAGCTACTAAATGCTGCAAGAGCGTGTAAGTTCATAGATTGTGCAAGTTCATTGGTATTATATAGTTACACAAGAAGCTGCTAACAGTATTGAAAAAACATGCCAAATTGGCAGAGCGTTGTTTGCTGACTCGAAATTGATATGGGGCTGCCAATCAATTGGCGAACACTGATAAAGCGAAAAACAATATAAAAAATAAATACATGTGCAAGTGTAAACTGTCAACTCATGCAGCCGATGATTGCAGATTTTCGATTTTTCAATTTCCCACTGTTGTCTAGAATTTCAATTTCGAAAAGTGCTGAGCCAGGTGCCTGCATCAGCTTCGTACTGTTTCCGTTTGGCCGCTGCGCCGGCACGTGTATTCCGCCGGTCAACGAACGCAGACACAATCACAGACAGACAGACAGACAGACAGACAGACAGACAGCCACACACACAGACAGAAAGTGAGAGAGGAACTGAGAGTGTTAGCAAACTGGGTGGCTATAAAACCGCTGGTCTTTTGGCAAATGGCATACAGTACGGTTTGGTGCGGTGTCTCTACAATAGAAGCGAAACTCCTTTGGAAAAACATGAATCCTGTGCGCACTCTGTGTGTTATGGCCAGCCTGATGGCCGTGGCTTTGGCCACAAATGCCGGCAATGGCAATGGCAATGGTCACAGAAGCAAGAACTCCAACTCACTGAACAACATTGAGGATCCGAGCAACTGGGTCACCACCAGTGAAATTGAGCAGCTCCCCACGCTGAAGGAGGTGACGCTCCGACGTCTCGAGGACATGTCTGCTGATGAGGGTGCCACGCTTCTCGATAAATTGTGTAAGTAATAAAATCATTTCAATGATAATCTGATTATAAGCTTACGTTTTTTTTTCTTTTCGAATCTTTACAGACCATCTGTCGCAGTTCAATCGCATCTTCAAGCCCGACTATATGCCCGAGCCGAGCAAGATTAAGGGCTACATTGTTGGCCAGAACGGCGAGAAGATCGAATTCAATATGAACAACTTTGTGCAGACGGTGAAGCGTCAGCCCAACTTTGGCGACGACGAGGTCACTATTTTCATTCAGGGTATGCCCGAGAGCTGGAGCCAGGCGAACAAGGCCAATCGCAAGTTGGTCCAGGCCTATCAGCAGCGTTACAATCTCCAGCCCTATCCCGGCCAACAGGACAGCAGCGAGGAGCAAACGCAACAGAAACGCAAACAGAACCAGGACCAGGATGACAACACAACCGGTGATCTGGTGGTCATCGCACTTGGCGATATTATCGATGACTTTGAGCAGTTTGCCACATTGAATGTGGAGCGCATTGGTGAACTGATTGGCAGCCGTCTAGTGCAACTGACCAACGAAGTCAATGTGCCTCAGGAAGTTATCCATTTGATTGGCCAGGGACCAGCTGCCCACGTTGCCGGTGTTGCCGGACGCCAGTACACTCGCCAGACCGGACACAAGCTGCGCCGCATCACTGGCCTGGACCCCTCCAAGCAGTACGCCCAGCCCGACAACAAGCTGAGCGGTCTGTCCCGTGGTGATGCTGATTTCGTTGATGCGATTCACACGTCCGCCTATGGCATGGGCGTCCAGAAACGCCTCGCCGATGTTGACTTCTATCCCAATGGACCGGCGGCTGGTGTTCCCGGAGCTGATAACGTTGTGGAGGCATCTATGCGCGCCACCCGCTACTTTGCCGAGTCTGTCCGTCCTGGCAATGAACGCAACTTCCCCGCCGTTGCCGCCAGCTCCTACAAGGAGTACAAGCAGAACAATGGCTATGGCAAGCGCGCCTACATGGGCATCGCCACCAACTATGACATCCGTGGCGACTACATGCTCCAGGTGAACTCCAAGAGCCCCTTCGGCCGCAACACCCCCGCCCAGACACAGAATGGCTACCATTCCGTTCATGAGTCTTGGAGGCAGCAGCAGAGGCAGCAGCAGCAGCAGAAGAAGAACTTCGCTTAAGTCTTGCCGGAACGTTCAATCCAAAAGAAAAGGGCTAACATCAACGACTAGAACAACAATAACAAAACGCATTTCCTTCCATATCGATTGACTTGTTTACGCTTAGTTTTCAAATAAAATTTTGCATTCTCAAAAAAATAAATAAAAAAATTATTCCATTAAATTGAATTGTTTATTCAGACTGCAAGGCGACTACACGAATAGAAATCTTGGTGAGAAATCTATTCATTTATAATCTATTCCAAGTCATAGCTCAATGGGCAAAAGATTTAAATTGATATCATTTTGAGCTCTCTAAAATTATCTTTATTAAATGTTTATTGATAACTTCCACAGTTGTCCTAAAAACGATCCCTATTTTAGAGATTTACTAATAGTAAAGTAAAAAATAAGTTTTTCTTTTATTTGGGGATCGGCCAAAAGCGTTCCATAACTCAAAACTAAACCGATTTTCAAATGATTTGTTTTTGTCCACTAGAATAATAAATTCGCAAACTCGATTTTGGGACTACTAAATATATATATGTATATGTGTTTATTGATTTTGCAACAAATTACACTTTATACAAAGTATTTATTATGTGCATTGCATTAAATATAAGCTAAATATGAATATAATTTGATTTCGATCGAAGTTAAATGGGGACGGGAAGGGAAAAAAAAAGTCAATTTATATTGCTATGCTTAAATAAAATTAAAATATCAACATTATTACGTGTTACACACACATATATATATATATATGTACATATGTATATACATACATACATACATAGGCATTTACACACACAGATATACCTCAAAGAAACTAATCACAAACAATTGATGTGCAGCATGTGCAAGAAAAATCCATATGTCTCTTTGCTCGATAGTGCCTTGGGGCCGCAAAGGCGTGTATTCAGTCATTGACCCCCACCAAGACCCACTTCACATCAATTAGCGACAGGCTCGACCATCGACGCTGGGTGCTGCCCAGGTGCACATGCCGCTCGAGCCATCGTAGCCGAGACCCTTGGGGCATGTGTATTCCCAGCCCACAATGCCGCCGGTCTCCTCGAATTTGGCACACGAAATGAACTTGCGACAGCTGAGCGGATGTGGAAAATTGCCCTGCTCCAGACACTCAATGATGCCACGCCCATGTACAATCACCTTGGGCATTGGAGTCGGAGTCTGAATCTGCTTTTGAGTCTGAACCAGTCCATTGCGTCGTCGTGTTTGTGGTTTGTTGCTCACATGTCCATCATCATAGTACTCGTAGTCGGAGCGATGCTTGAATGGGTATGCGGCTGTGGATGGGGTTGTGGATGTGGCTGATACTGAGACTGAGGCCGGCTTACTGGGTGGCCGACTGTACACCTCAATGTACTTGTGCGGACGTCGACGGCTCTGCTGACGACGCGATGCTGGCGGTGACAAAGCTGGCGTTACGGATACTGCCGTTGTACCGGATGCGGGCGTAACGGACTGTGGTCGACGTGGTCGTGCTATCATCTGACGGCCTGCGAAATACAAAAAAAAAAAACAATATTAATTAATGTTGCACAAGTCCGAGTATTACAATATGGAACAGCCCGCATCTTACGTGTGCTATTGACCAGGAATGGTGGCGAGGGAGAGCTTGTTGTGGCAGCACTGCTGCCTGTGCTGGTCGTTGTGGTGGTGATGGGCAAATCATAGCTCACACGTGGACGCACCTGTTCCGGTATTTGATTGAAGCGACTTGTGTGTATGCTGGACTTGGCCACCTGATCCTCATCATCATTCCATCCAATGCCATCCAAAACAGTTGTCGTTTCAATGGATATCGCCGTAGTCGTTGATCGCTGCGGAATCACGGTAGATCCTAGAGTTGGGCGGCGCTTGAAAAGCGGATTTTGTGTGCGTGGCACATCTGTGGCTAAACAATACAAATTTGTAAGTCAACTGTTGCTGATGACAATTCTTTCATTTTGATAATCTACCTTCCAAGTTTGGTAACCTTAACTTTAAAATTGCGGAAGATATTAGCTTTTGAGAATTTTGGGGAAGGAAGTGGGTGCTGCCATGGATATATTTGAATATTACAGGAGGTTCCTAGTAATCTATATTCAAAGTTAGCTAACTTCAGCTCTTAAATTGTATCTTTAAAACTTTTCGACTGTAGTTTTGAAATTATGTGATATATGTGGCTTTATAGATTTGTGATTATGTATTTTATCGACTTCCCGGCCTCCTAGTGGACGTGGAACCCCATCATATTTTAACACTTTGTCTTATAACTTCCGCATTGGAGTATAAAAATAAATGCTATGTTCTAGGTTCTCCTAGTTTAGCTGCCTCTACTAGAGAATTTGGTAAACATTTTTTCTCCTTATTATCATGTAAAGATCAATCAAAGTAATGATTAACGGATGCTTTCGTTTGCCGTCGTCCATCTACAGTTTATCAATATTAGGTAAATAAACCTATCATTCCAAATTTGAAGTCTTTAGCTTATGATAAATCATGATAATTCTAGCTTATCTTTTACACAATTTAAATGGGTTCAAAGCATATAAATATTGATTTCAAGTTACAATTGATTATTTGGACTATTAACATACCTTGATAAATATATTTAAATATGTTTAAAATGTTATTAAATAGTTATGTAGGTAAGATTTCAATAAATATCTAGATAAACATCTGCCGATGACAAGGAATTATGAATAACGCCAACCAATGCTGATTGTTCCTCTCACTAATAATTAACTAGATGCCCCAATCATGAGAAGGGGCAGCTGCTAACAGGTTGTTGCTGCGAGTGTGAATGATGGCAACATTCGATTTAATGCTTACCGCCCTCATCGCCATTTGCCGGGGAGGCTGTTGTTGTCAGACGACGTGTCTGAAACTGGCGACGCAGCGCATAGCTGGCTGACTGGAATTTGTTGGGGTTCGTGTTGCTTGTTGCTGGCGTCAATGTTGCCAGCGACAATGTTGCTGGCTCAACGATTGTTGACGAGCTTTTTGTTTTCAGCTTGTTCAGGTAGCTGTTGCTGTTTTTGTTGCTTGTTGCTGCTGCTGCTGCCGTTGTGGTAATTGTTGTGGTTGTTGCTGTGGCTGCTGTTGACTTACTACGCAGTCGATTGTATTTAGAGGTCGTCGTCGGTAATTCTGCAATTTGCGTGCCTGACTCAGATGATGCCGATGCCGATGCCAAAGCCGATGTCGGTGAGTTGATTATGCGTCTGCGCACGCTCAACACTGGTCGACGCGACACAGCAGCAGCAGCAGACCCAGCAGCAGACCCAGCCGCAGACGCAGCCGCAGCCGCAGCAGAGGCAGCAGCAGTTGAAGTTGAAGTTGATGGCACAGTTTGTGTGCGCAGCTGGCAGTTGAAAGTCGATCCATCCAAGTTGTTTTCAGTGGTCGATAGTCGATGAGGGTTTGTTAAGTTTTGTGTGGCACATGAAATGAAGCGAGCAAATTGCATTTAATATTGACAATTATTCAAAATGAAAAGTTTTAACTATTTTGCATATAGAAATTCATTCATTCATTGATTGATCGGTTCTCTTCGCTCAACTTCCTTGTTTTGTGCTTTTCTTTTTTTTTTTTTTTGGTCGTGTGTGGGTTGTGCGTTTTATAATTGTTGTTGTTTCTGTGATCTCAATACTGAGGTATCCGCGTTGTGCAGTTGCAGTCAACAGCAATCTAAAAGCAAGCTACATATTTACGTATATATATTTGTGTGTATCAATTTGTAAATATATTAATTAGTATTAGTCATCACAATTGTAATATGTAATAGTAAAATAACTACATTAAAAACAAAACAATTACTAACACTTCTATTTTATATTGTGCTTAATAAATGGTTAGGTTTTGTTTGTTTGTGAGTTGTTTTCTTTCCAAGCCGGGGCAATTTGAATCTTTTATCAAATACATCAATACAGAGTCCCCAAAAATGTTGTACATACATCAAATCGGTATGGAAAATATTGCCTGAACCAGATTGACAAGATTCAAATTCAAATTTGTAAGTTTTCTTTTGCTTTTTTTATTTTTGCAATTTTCAAATTGCAATTAGTTGAAACCTGCATAGGAATATTAAATACATAAATAAACATAAGCTAGCCATAAGTATACAAATATATACAATATATACTGACAGTTGACATGCCAAAAAAATGCAGTCTGGCATTTTAATTGAAGGACGTTAGAATGTCACAGATTATACATTGTATGTATATGTGCATGCTGGATGCATGTATATATATAAATATGAGTATATATATATATATATATATATATATGTATATATACTTAAACTGAGGCAACAAAAAAATCCATAATGCCAACGAAATTGGTACCAGTTTGGTTTGTTGCTTGAGTGCAGCATTGTGTTGGCGTTGAGTAAATGTGAAACTCTTGGTAAGTGAGTAAGTCTGTTGTTGACATTGACAGTAAACAAGAAAAAATTCAAATAACGAATGACAACAGTCATATGAAACCTACGTTGTGAGATTTGGCTAACTGTCTGTGCGTGTGTGTGTGTGTGGGTGTCTTTAAATGCCAATGTCGCTGAGAGATGAGCTAATATGCCACGCCCTGCACACGCCGCACGCCGCTTACGCAACATGGAAGTGGAGATGGTGATGAAGATGAGCCAGCAGCTGGACAGGCTTGGCCGGCTGGACTCAGACCAGCCAGCTCTTTTGGCAGCAACAACAGCAATAACAGCAACTGCATGCCAATGTGATTGCATAATGCTCTCAAGCACAAAGATGAGCAGCTTTATTTTGCTGTGCTGTGCTGTGCTACATGCCAAACTGGTTAGCTTTAATTAAATATTGTGCAAGTGATTGCCGCGATCAGAGCATTGCCAGTTGCCAGTTGCCAGTTGCCAGCTGCCAGAAGCGTAAGTATGCCAGTTAATAGGGCGTCGTCATCGTCATTTGGACGATAAAGAAAGTTGTTGGCAATGCGCAAAAACAAAATGAAAATGCCGCTCTGCGCTGCATGTGTGAGTGAAAGCCGTTGCTTCGTTGCCAAAGGGAATTTGTACACCAATGCCAATTGATGGACAGGCGATCTCAAGTGATATATATATATATATATCAATTGGGAGTAGGGTTCGAAGCCGATGTAGTTGAAGCCGGCTCATGGAATTCGAATCGAAACGAAACAAAAGGAAACGAAACCGTTGAAGGTCAGTTTGCTCACTGCGAGCTGGGTAAAAGTGTATGTAAAAGTCTTTTAAGTAGGTCATTTATGCCATTGATTTCAACTGACCTACTTTAAATGTAGTTTATTGTTGTTGGTATTTGGTTTTGTTTGAAATGTTAGACATGAAACATTTTAGGGAAGACAAATGCTTGCAAGCCAAATAAATCAAGTAGAAAGCTTAAAGGTCAAATAAACGAAAAGCAAATGCGCTTTTGGCGTCTTTGCAACGCAATGCGAGCAATGCCTGCCACATGCAGCCGCAACTGTCACGTGTTTTAGCTTGGAGTATTTTATGACTTGGCAATTGATATTTTGAGTGGTTCACACACACACACACACACACACACGGACACTCGTGGTCTGTCCAAGTCTTTTGACATGGCCCACATTATAGTACGGATGTTAATAATCTTTACATTTGGCCCGATTGCTTTGGTAATAATTTCGATTTCTCACGGTAACACAAATTTGCTTAACTTGTTGGCTTTATTTTATATTTTGTTGATTTTTGAACTGTCTAAGCTTGGCTTAACCCACAATTTAGCATGTGATTAAAGCTGCCAAGAGCCATTACAATTATGAAACTAGTGGCAAGACAGTTGCACATGTAACAAACTGAATTGCTGCCAAATTCGTGGACTCGTTTATTGCTGACTCTTCATATTGCCTGGAATATCTTTCATTTGCGTGTGGGTTATGTTTTTGTGTGTGGTTTGCGAAACGTTTTACAAATTCAGCGATTTTTAACCATTTTTTCTTATCACAAATCTTTCACTTTTCTATCCAAGTAAAAATATAAATTGTAAATATTTGAACCCAAATCGTTGTTAATGTTTTACGCAAATGTGCCATGTAATAAATATATTTTGTATATAGATGTATACGTTTAGCGTTTTTTCTTGATCTCAAATTGATTATTGCGGGATATTGGATAGAATTGTTCAGTTTGAACCCAGAATACTAAGGCTTGTGTGTATATGTATAGGTTTTGTGTGTTTGGTGTTTTGAATTTGGATATTTTACTATTTATCTACATAAGATTTGTGTTGTTGTTGTTGGTTTTTTTTTTATACAAAATAATGTGGTTTGTTTTTGAGTTTATTTAGGTTTATTTTTGTGCATAAATATTTTACAACTAAAACTAATTGCAATAAACTTAAAGTAATTCAAAAAAGAGAAAAAAAAACGGGAGAGATATTTAAAAATCGTATTGTTGGAAGCAAATAATATTGATTGAAAAAAAAGATGGTGAATTAATTAAAAAAAAAAAATGAAGAAATTAAAGTTTATTTTATTAACCTTAACGCAGAGGGTCGTTAAAGTTTCGATTGAACCAATTGGAAAAGTCTTTGCATTTTCATTACTGCGTGTGATTGTGTGGGATTGTATGTAGCATATGTGTGTGTGTGTGTGTGTGTGTGTGTATGTATGTGTGTAAGTATATGTGTATGTATTATATTGTTATTATGTATGGCAGCTTGAAGAATACGAATTTTTTGATAGTGTGTTCAAAAAGCAGCACAAAAAGCAGCAGTTTTTTTGGGTTTTCTTTTTTTTGTTCTTTGTTTTCGTTTGCAAATCGAGAAGTTCGACTAAAATTTTGGACAATTATTGTATTGAACGGGTATTATTGTTATTGCGCAGCAAAAGAATAGGAAAAAGGGTAATAAAAAATAGAATTTTCAATTTTTGAGTGACAAAGCCACGCAGCCAATTATTTACAGGGCGGCAATTAATATGTGTGTGTGTGTTAAACTTAATGCTTTTGTCTCTGTACAAAATATAAGACTAGAAATAACTAACTACATTTTTTTTGTTTGGCTGTGGTGCGTCATTTAAGGCGCCACTGTGATTGTTGTTGTCTCTGTTGTGATTGTTGTTGTCTCTGTTGTTGGGGCTGTTGTTGTTGGGGCTGTTGTTGTAGTTGTTGTATTTGTGTTGCGCTGACGGTGACGCAGTCGACGGCCACGCCCACGTCGCGCCTTTTTACGATGCACCACATGCGTTTCGGTGCTGTAGCTGATTTTCTCGCTAATGCTGCTACTACTGTTTGTAAGTGTGTTTCCTGTTTGCTGTGTTTGGCTAATAGTGTTAATATTTGTGTTGTTGTTGTTGTTGGTGTTGGTGTTGTTGCTGCCACTAATAGAGCTTTGTGTTAGGAGTGTTGTTGTTGTTGTTGTTGTTGCTCTTTGAATGATTGGCTTATCGGGCCCGTTCGACAGCTGATTATTGGTCGGTGCGTGCAACACGGACACATGTTGCACAGAGAACGCCGAATTCGAGTCTGCGGGGGCCATATCATTTGCTTCGGTTGTGCTGCTTTCCGTGGCATCTGACTCGGACTCGGCAGCGGACTCTGCTTGCACCTTGCTTAGAATGACCTTGTCGAGATTGGCTATCGAGATGATTAGGGGTGAGGATTCATTGGATTCGGGACGAAGTAGGGGTACAATGGGTCTTACGTATGTCGCTGGCAGTGCAGCAGCAGCAGCAGCTGTTGTTGTTGCTGTTGTTGTTGTTGTTGATGTTGTTGTTGTTGTTGTTGGTGGTGGCACAGTGCTATTAATTGTATCCAGCTGCATCTCTTGGAGTTGCTCGGTGCTGGTTTCCAAACTGCCAATGCTATTCACGCTCAGCTGCTTGGCCTTGCGCGACGAGTCAAACAAACCCTCGAGCGAAATCGTTGATGTTTCGACGGCACTACGTATTACCTCGGGTATCAACGATTTACCGTTGCGATCCAAATTTGAGTCAGCATCATCTTCAGTTTGGGGCAGACTGTTGCGGTAGGGAGCCGAACTGAGTATGGGCGACGGCACGTTGGGTTCGGTGGGCGTGTAATCGGCAACGGTGCTGTGGCCATCATTGATTTGAATGTCACTGCCATCGACTAGATGGACATATTTCACTACGCTAATCTCGCCCAGCTGCTCGACATGGGGCAGCGACTCAACGCGCAATGTGCCAAAGTCCTGATTGGCCTTGGACTTGCGTTGGGCGGCCTTGGCCTGTTTCGAGTTGATCTCAACAATGCGATTGATTTCGATCAGCTTATGCTTGGGCTCTATAGCGGTGGTCTTGCTGCCCAACGGCCGTCCCGTTGGCTCCTGTTCATCATCCGTCTCACCATCGAGCAGGGTGAATACGTGGAGCAGTGTCGTCGCTGGTGGCGGTGATGGCGTTGTTGCTGTCGTTGCTGTCGATGACAACAACGATGTTGCTTGATCCTGTGGGAGTGAAGAGATATTGGTGGCTTCATTAGCATTGTTAGCATGGTACACATGTTGTGGCGGTTGTGCGTTTTCGTTTACGGTATAAGTTTCAGTGTTCATGGTGTCTGTTGACAGTGTTGTGCTTATTGGAATTGTTGTTGTTATTGGTGTGCTTGGTGTGGTTGTCACATAGCCCTGCCTCTGCTGATCGTAGGACTCCTCGGTCGTATCCGTCTCTACGATCGTATCAGTATCTAGCTCGGCCCCCGGCCTGACAACCTTTGGCTTGAGGGTCGTATGCTTCTTGCTGTTTATGTCAAAGATCTTTTTGTTTCGTGCATTGAGCGCATCAATATTGAGATCCTCAATCAGAGAATTTTCGCTGGCCGTCTCGGCCGCCTCCGTTGATGGACCCGTATATTTGCGCTCGTAACTGCGATTGCTGTTTGGTATGAACGGTGCCGGTTTCAGCGGTGTCAACGGTGTCGTTCGCTCATAATTATTTGCCACTGGGCGCAACGGTAAATTCGGCGTTGGCACACCCGGTGGACGATTTACCACACGGGAACGACTACTGCCACCGCCAAAGCGGCTGCTTGACGTCGATTGGAACGAGGAGGTGGTACCACCGTTTGAACTGGAATTGGGCTGGCGATTGCGTGGATTAAATGGTACATTGCCACCATTGGCGGTGGGTGCAAAGTTGGGTCGACTGCCAGGTGGGGCACGATTATCCTTGCCCCGATAGGTGGATGACTGTGTATTGGGCTTGGGTGTATTTCCTTGGTCTTCGCCTTGTTGCTTGGATGGCTCTTCTTGCTTCTCATCATTATTATCTTCATCTTCATCGTTACCATTATCATCCTCATCATCTTCATCATCTTCTTCATCTTCTTCACTGCCTTCATCCTGATTCTTAGCGGGCTGTGGCGGTTTGGGTTTGGGTATAAAAGGTCTTCTTACCGCTCCCGCTTGATTGAAAAGCGGGCGAGCAGTAATCACTGGCTGTGGCTGCTCCTGCTGTTCCTCATAATCCTCATCGTCATCATTTTCGTCTTCGTCCTGCCCCTGCTCATTTTGCTGCTGGAAACGGTCGGCACCCGGCAAGCGTGCACCTCGTGGATCGCTACGCACAAAGCCCTCGCCTCGGTTACGCACACTAGAGTTGAAGGGATCGAAACGTCCATTCTTGCGACGCACAAACTTGGCCGTTGGCCGTTTGGTGCTAAAGACTAGGGCCGGTTTTGTGGGTAAGCTTGCAGTTGCCGAGGGGGCATAAGGCCGCTTGGCAATTAGCTTGCGTCGGAAGAACGGACGTGGCGATGAAGACACCACTGTTGTACCACCGCTCGAGGGCTTATCATCATCATCATCATCATTATCATCATCATCATTCTTAGTGCGTGTGGTAGTGACTTTCTCGGCCAATAGCTTCTTGAGACGATCATTGATGACACCCTGTTCACCGTTGCCTCTTGCTTGGTCTGCCTTGACTTTATTGCGCAATCGCTGCAACTCTGAGTTGTCGTCTCTTTCACTCGTCTCATTGGTGGTGCCACCACCCTGCAGTCGACTGTTGATGACGCCATCTGTGGGCTCGCCACGCGACTGCTGACTCTTGAGACGATTACGCAGAGCCTGTAGGTCAACAGGTCTGCGCGTTTGTTGTTGCTGCGGCTCCCGCTCAACATCATTATTTGTCTCGAGATCGGATTTCTGGTCCTGATCATTATTCGATTCTGCTGATGTTGCTGCTGTTGCTGCTACTGCTGATCCACCGAAACGTGTGCGACTCGGCTTAAATGGTGTACGGATGGTTGTTGTTGTTTCACCATTCTCCCCACTGCTCAGTTCCTCTTCCTTTTCCGGACTCGTGGACTCAGTGCTTGTCGCAACGGGCCGCAATTTGCGTACAATTTTACGGAAACGTTTTATGGGATTGGGGGTGTTGTTAGTAGTGTTTGTGTTGTTGCTGTTGCTGTTACTAATGCTGTTCTCATTCGCAGTGTTAGTTGTATTTGTGTTGCTGTCTGCTGTGCTATTGCTACTAATATCAATAGTTGACTGGAGTGGCCGTCGATATTTGAGTACGCGTATGCGTTTAAGTGTTGGTTTAATTGTCGCTGTTGTTGCTGGAGTTGTTGTCGGTGTAGTTGCTGTTGTTGTTGTTGTTGTCGTCTCATCATCATCATCTTCATCAGCATCTTCATCTTCAGCATCACTTTGATCATCTGTTTCTTCAGCCGACTGGCCATCGACTCTGACTAGTTTAGTTACCTGTGCGCGATTTCTGGAGCCAAAGTTGAAGCGACGAGTGCTTGCCGCTCTTGTTGTTGTTGTTGTTGGTGTTGTTGCTGTTGCTGTGGTTCTCTCTGTTGTTCTTGATGTGGTGGTGCTGCCTCTTGTGCGACTCAATTGAAAACGATTCTGAAAACGTCGTTTAGAATTAACGTCATTACCTAGGTCATTTACAACACGCTCGGGTGCCCCACTCTCATCATCATTATCATCATCGTTATCATTATCATTAACATTAACATTATTATAATCATTCTTATCCTTCTCCTCAATATCAATATCTGCCTCTAGACTATCATCATCTTGTGTATCATCATTATTATTAGCATTAACAGTGACTGTGACTTGTTTATGTTTATTGTTTGTGTAAATGTATTGTTTTTCGATTTTGATGTTTTCGTTGCTGTTGTTCTTGTTTGTATTGTTAGCATTAGAAAACTTAAAACGATTATTTATATAATTGGCTACGGTGCTGTTACTACGACTACGATTACGTTGTGTGCCAAAATTACGACTAGCTACGTTAAGTGCAGTGCTCTGATTAGTATTATTGTGGTTGTTATTAATGTTAGTTTTTGATACCTCATCATCATTCAGAATGTCAGCGTCTGTGTCTGTTTCTGTGTCTGCGTCTGCGTCACTGATTTGTGTCCGGGTCTGGGTTATAGTTTGAGTCTTTGCTATTTGTGCATTACGCTGTCTACTGGCAAGTAACTGGCTACGAATTGAGCTGGGAGTTGTACTGCTTCTTGGCCTCTGTTCAACGGCCTCCTCATACTCATCATCGTCATTATCCGCATTTTCATCCGCGTCCTCATCGTCATCCTCATTTTCATCGTCATCATCTTCATTCTCATCCGGCTGATTATCTTCATTGCGATTATATAGATTTCGATTCAATGTTACAAGACTACGTCGCGTACTGGAACTAAGTCTTATGGGCGCTGCTGTAGTTCGGCGCGCTCCAAATTTAGGTAGATTTCTCACTGTAGTGGATAATTGGCTTAAGCGTGCATCAAGTAGAGCCCGATGTCGGTTTGTTTGCAGAAATCCGCCTCGTGTTGTTAGACTATCATCAACATCTTCATCATCATCAATGCTCGCCTCGTTGTCGTCTTCGTTATCAGTGTCAGAATCACCTATTGACTCGGTGGTTGTTGTCGTTGTCTGTCCCCTCCGAGTCAGTGGCAAGCGAGTACGTGTGCGGCTCAAGGCCGCAAATGGTCGACGTGTGCTAATCTCGTCAGCGTTCGTTGCTCCCGGTGTTGTAACAACGGTTGCTGAGCTCTCTGTTGCGGTTCCATTGAAGCGGCGACGTGTTAAAAGTTGACGTCGCGCCGTGGGTCGTTTAGTGTACGTTCGTGTCGCTGATGTTGTAGATTCGATATCTCCGGCACCACGTATTTCCGCTGAGCTATCTGCATCTTCGCTGATCTCGTTGGCCTTGCTTGGACTTTCTGTTGTGGTGGTTATTGTTGTTGTATTGTACCGACGACGTACCAAACTCTGGCGTCGTGATGTAGGTCCACTTTGTGTTGTGGCAGAGCTATCCTCTTCTTCGGTGACACCTTTTGTTGCTGTTGCGGCTGTCGTTGTATTAAAGCGACGACGTATCAGAAGATTACGTCTAGATGTGGTTGTCTCTTCGGCACTTTTTACTACCTCCGAGTTATTTTCTTCCTCGTGTACTTCGTTGGATTTGTTTTGACTAGCTGATGTAGTGGTTAGTGTTCCATTGTACCGACGACGTATCAGAAGATTCCGCCTAGATGTAGTTGTTCCTTTGTCGCTTTCGTCATTCTTATCACTCGCTGTTGTGGTAGATACCAGAGCCGAATCGTCTTCTGTGGATCCGTTTGTGCTTTCGATAGCATCGCCAGCATTTTTCTCATCATCATCGATGTTTTCTGCACCATCCTTTTTCGTTGTGGTTGTACTCGTCGACGTAGCATTAAACCGACGGCGTATCAGAAGATTCCGTCTAGATGTGGTTGTCTCTTCGGCACTTTTTACTACCTCCGAGTTATTTTCTTCCTCGTGTACTTCGTTGGATTTGTTTTGACTAGCTGACGTGCTAGTTAGTGTTCCATTGTACCGACGACGGATCAGAAGAGTACGCCTGGGTGTGCTGGTTTCTATACCGCTATCTCCAGAATTCGTTTTTACTGCAGAGCTATCGTCATCCTTATCACTCGCTGTTGTGGTGGATTCCAGGACAGGACGTTGTGACGTTTCTTCACTATTGTCTTCTGTGGATGTGGTTGTGCTTTCGATAGCATCACCAGAACTTTTATCATCATCATCGTCATCTTCAACACCAACCTTTGTCGTTGTTGTTGAACTCGCTGTCGTGGCATTAAAGCGCCTTCGTATCAGAACATTGCCTTTAGATCTGATTGGTTCATCTGTAGTTGGGTCACCATCTTCAGAGCTACTGATCGTGCTTGAGCTATCTTCATCCTCGTGGATGTCGTTTGATTGATTTTGACTCGCTGTTGTGGTGGATGTTGTTGCATTATATCGACGGCGCACCAGAATCTGGCGTCGTGGAATTGGTTCGCTGCTGTCTTTTTTCGCTGTGGATGTAGATTCGCTACTTTCGTTCAAGTTTTGCTCATCGTCCTTAGCTTCTTTGTCTATATCAGCAGTTTCTGTGGTAGAAGCGCCTATCGTTGCATTGAAGCGTCTGCGTACAAAAAGTTTTGGATTAGGTGTAAGAGTTGTTCCTTTTGATGCACTTGTGGAATCGATATCTCCAGGACTACCAGCTGTGCTTGAGATCTCCTCTGCTTCATTGGTGACCTCATTGTCGACGCTGCCTTGCTCTGTTGTTTCAGTGCGCGTTCCTGCATTAAATCGGTTCCGTATCAAAAGTTGGCGTCGTGCTGCGAGCTTATCAGTCGTTTTTGCTGTGGTCGTGGACTCCTGAACATTTGGGCTACTGGTAACATCATCAGCTTGATCTATGTCGTTGTCTCCGTTATGTGCTGTTGTAGTGGTTGTTCTTGTTCCATTAAAACGGCGACGTATCAAAAGTTGACGACGACTAGTTTGTTCTGTGGTAGGGCTGGATTCGGTAGTTACACCCTCGCTTTGGCCTACTTCGTTTTCATCGGCCAATTCAGCAAGAAGTTCATCGAGATCTTCATTTAGATCATCACTTGCATCGGCAAGGTTAATTGGATCGGCATCACGATTTGCTGGTCTCACTGGCACTCTTCGATTGATGCCAAAATATGGACGAACCGTGGAGCGTGCTCTCGTGCGGCTTGTGCTGCTTTCCGGGCTTGACGTGGTTGGTGTTGTCTTGTCCCCGCCTCTGCCACGAAAACGTTGAGAAACAACTCTTTTGGTTGTTGTCTCTAGTAGCTGTTGCTCTTCCTCAGGGTCTGCAGTTGTGGTTGTTATCCTGGTGCCAATTCTGCCACGAAAGCGTTGAGATGAACTATAGGCAGATCTTTGGGTGGTTGCATCTAGCAGCTGTTGCTCGTCCTCAGGGTGTGCAGTTGTGGTTGTTATCCTGGTGCCAATTCTGCCACGAAAGCGTTGAGATGAACTATAGGCAGATCTTGGGGTGGTTGTCTCTAACAGCTGTTGCTCCTCCTCTTGTTCGATTACTTTAATTGTTGGCTGTAAACGCGTCCGATTTAATTGAGAATAAGTACGCAACGCACGAGCATCTTCCGCAACGCGCTGTGCATCGTCTAAAATGGAGACCTGTATCAGATTTCGTAAGGTTTCATTTCTGCTTGTCGTCGGTGATACCGTGGTCTTGAAAGTTTTGCCTTGCCGGCTTGAATTTTCTTCCAAGTCATCGATATCTGCTGTCAACTCATTATCATCATAACTGTCATCATCAGCCGCAGTGGTAGTTTTGGTTATCAGCTCAGGTGATCCGATCAATTTTGCCCCCGGGTGACCTACGCTGACCCGGGGGTTTTCAATAAAAAATGACTTAATTCGGAATTGATTTCACGTGCCTGTTCCATAGCCAAACGACGCTCCTCATCCAGTCTATGGGCATCGTTCTCCGTCTCCTCTAACGAATTGCTTGGCGTCCCATTGTCACTAACATTGAAGACATCATGGATTTGTTGCTGTATGTCTACAGAAACGCGCTTACCATCTTCTGACGAAGCTGCAGTCTTATCAATGTATGTTATCGGAGAATCCTTGACGTATTGATAATATTTGCGACGATGATATATGGGCAACGAGAGATGCTCATCTGAGTTAGCTTGCGTAGATCTTGACGTTGTTTCCCCTGTGGCAACATCTTCGCTATTGTCTTTAAGGAAATTCACTGCATTTGCAAACTGACGTTTCAAATCCTGCAAGTCATCTTCTTTAATAATTTCTGCAGGCTTTGCTGTCGTTGTTGTTGTGGTAGTAGTTGGTGTTGTGGTTGTTGTAGGAGTAGTGCTTGTTCTTAGACGCTTGATAAAGTTTCGCTTAACAGCTGGCTGCTGTGTCACTGTGGTTGACTCTTCTTCTGGCTCTGCTGTCGTTGTTGGAACAGTTGTTGTTTTTATGGGTCGCTTAAAGGTTAGCACACGTCTGGTTGTCGCTTCATTGTCTGAAGTTGTTGTCGTAGCTGGCGCCGTGGTTGTCGTAGATGGCGTCGTGGTTGTCGTGGTTGTTGTTGTTGGCCGTTTGAATGCCAGACCTATACGACGAGTAGTTGCTTCATTCTCAATAATATCAGATTGTTTTTCAGTTGTCGTCCTTTCAGTTGTTGTCGTTGTTGTCCTTGGCCTAGTGGGTCTTGTGCGTACTGGCCGCCTTGTTGTTGTTTCCGTAGTTTCCGTATTGTCTAAGTCATTCTCATTGGCTTGGTATACAAACTCCTCGACATCTTCGTGCTCGATGGTTTCCTTGGGCTTTTTCAACAGGCGTCTGCGTATCGTCTTTGTCTCACTTGATGGCGTTTGCTTGGTGCGCTGTCCACGCGTCGAAAAGTCCAATGCTAGTAATGAGGATAAATCATTGCTACGGAACCTCACGGAACCACGATTGCGTGTGATGATGCGTGGTGTAGTAGTGACCTCCGGCTGAGTAATCTTATCATAGACATACTCATACTCGGCCGGTTTTTCTTCCACGGTCTTGGTGTGCACACGCTTCACTACTTTGCCACTATCAATTGTACGCACATAAGTGGTGCGAGTGCGTGTAATACCGTTGCCCAGGGATTCGGTGTGGCTGGTGGTGCGATTGCGCACTGCCCCAAGTTGAGAGCGGCTATTAAACTTCGATTGCGTTGATTTCTCATCGTCCTTTACTTCTTCTGGCGTACTACTTTCGATCTCTTCACTCTGTTGCACGGAGGATGTCTTGTCAGTTTCTTCTTCCTTCTCCTGCGACGTTTCGTGTTGATTTACTGCTTGCTGGGAGATTGTCCGATGCCGGTGTTGGTCGTGTTTGTATTTTACTTGCTTATTTGCATCCGTTGCCAGGAGCGAAGAGAGATCGCCCTGGTTACGTGGTCGGTAGCTACCTCGGACAATTACCCGGCGTCTTGGAATTTTCGTCGTGGTTTCACTGACATCTGCAACATCTGCCTCATCATCGGCTTGTGTTGGGCTTGCTGTAGTTGTTGTTGTGGTTGTTGTTCTAGCAGTGGTGCTGCTACGTCTTCTACTAGAGAGTGATCGTCGGGTGCTGCTAATTGGCGCTGCAGTGGTTGTTGTTGATGTGGTTGTTGGCACTGTACTCTCCGTACTTGTTGACGTTCTGCTGCGGAACAAAGAGTGGCGTGGATACTGTTGAGTTGTTGTACTGTTAAGCTTCTCAATGGAGCGCTCAGTGGTTATTGTCAAAGTGTTTGAGGCATTTTGTTGTTCGATGGTCGAGGTGCTACTGCTTTCAAGAACAGATCTGGTTGTAGTTTCAGGAATCTCAGCCATTACATCAGCTGTGGTTGTTATCGTGGAACTGCTTGTTGGCAACTCCGCGGCTTTATCAACATTGGTTGGGATAGTGGTAAACTCTGATATTTCTTCATCATTAGTGGCATGATTTTCTTGCATAGATGGAATTTCAGTGACCGTTATCTCTTCTCTTGAGTCCTGTTCAGTTGCTGTATTGCTATCGTCAGGTATATCATTTGAAGCTGGAGCTCTAGTCTTGCCACGAGCCACTATCGGTGGCTCATCATCAATTATCTCCGCTGCAATATTCTCATCCTCAATAGCAATCGTCGTTGTCTCCACAATGCGACCACCTCGCGCTACGGGTTGCTGAATGTTCTTTGATTGGTTAGATTCGCCAGGGTTGCGTATGAAACCGGAGCTGCGACCTTCGCTCAGATGGGCGCCTGTATTGTCGCGAGTTATGGCATTGTAGTGTATCTGTTCATCGGCACCACTGCGACTAGAAGCACGACTAATGCTTTGGTAGTTACGTTTGCCAGTTGATCCATTGGATGCTACATCGGATTCAATCTTTGAATTTGTTTGACTAGAAGTTCGTCCTATATGTTTCCTACCGGATTCAGCAGTTGTTGACTCTACGTCTGCAGTAGCAGCAGCTAATTTTTTATTAACGAGATCCTCTTGGACCCGACTAGAAGTACGACTAATGCTTTGGTAGTTACGCTTGCCAGTTGATCCGGTTAATGTCAGTTCGGACTCAACCTTTGAAATGGCTTGATCGGATTCAGCGGATGATGACTCTACGTCTGCAGTAGCAGTACTATCATGCTTTGATGTTTTGTTAATGAGTTCCTCTTCGATCCCACCAGACGTACGACTAATGCTGTGATAGTTACGTTTGCTAGTTGATCCATTGGATGCTACATCGGATTCAATCTTTGAATTTGTTTGACTAGAAGTACGTCCTATTTGTTTCCTACCGGATTCAGCAGTTGTCGACTCTACGTCTGCTGTAGCAGTAGTTGATGTTTTGTTAATGAGTTCCTCTTTAAACCCACCAGAAGTACGACTAATGCTTTGGTAGTTACGCTTGCCAGTTGATCCGGTTGATTTCAGGTCGGATTCAACCTTTGAATTGGCTTGATCGGATTCAGCAGTTGTTGACTCTACGTCTGCAGTAGTGGTAGCTGATGCTTTGTTAATGAGTTCCTCTTCGATCCCACCAGAAGTACGACTAATGCTTTGGTAGTTACGCTTGCCAGTTGATCCGGTTGATTTCAGGTCGGATTCAACCTTTGAATTGGCTTGATCGGATTCAGCAGTTGTTGACTCTACGTCTGCAGTAGCAGCAGCTAAAGTTGTATTATCGAGATCCTCTTGGACCCGACTAGAAGTACGACTAATGCTTTGGTAGTTACGCTTGCCAGTTGATCCGGTTGATGTCAGTTCGGATTCAACTTTTGAATTGGTTTGATCGGATTCAGCAGTTGTAGACTCTACGTCTGCAGTAGCAGCAGCTAAAGTTGTATTATCGAGATCCTCTTGGACCCGACTAGAAGTACGACTAATGCTTTGGTAGTTACGCTTGCCAGTTGATCCGGTTGATGTCAGTTCGGATTCAACTTTTGAATTGGTTTGATCGGATTCAGCAGTTGTAGACTCTACGTCTGCAGTAGCAGCAGCTAAAGTTGTATTATCGAGATCCTCTTGGACCCGACTAGAAGTACGACTAATGCTTTGGTAGTGACGCTTGCCAGTTGATCCGGTTGATGTCAGTTCGGATTCAACCTTTGAATTGGCTTGATCGGATTCAGCAGTTGTTGACTCTACGTCTGCTGTAGCAGTAGCTGATGCTTTGTTGATGAGTTCCTCTTCGATCCCACCAGAAGTACGACTAATGCTTTGGTAGTTACGCTTGCCAGTCGATCCGGTTGATGTCAGTTCGGATTCAACCTTTGAATTGGCTTGATCGGATTCAGCAGTTGTTGACTCTACTTCTGCAGTAGCAGTACTATGATGCTTTGATGTTTTGTTAATGAGTTCCTCTTCGATCCCACCAGAAGTACGACTAATACTGTGGTAGTTACGTTTGCCAGTTGATCCGGTTGATGTCAGTACGGATTCAACTTTTGAATTGGCTTGATCGGATTCAGCGGTTTTTGACCCTACGTGTGCAGTAGCAACTCCTAACCGACTAGAAATACGATTGATGCTGCGATGACCGCCTATTGATATTATCGGCGCGCTGATCGTTGTTGTTTCGATCTCCTCATCTAAATCAGATTCCTGCTCCGTTGAGGTTAGATGGCGACTCCGATAATTAAGCTCACCGCCGTTGACCGCCAGTCGCTTGCCAGCATACCTACGTGAGTCTTTGTTGTCCTTGGTATCGAGAGAATTGGGTGCTTTGGCTGCCGTACCCTCTGAAAATCGCGAAGGTAGACGCGCGTCGCGCCACGTATATTTAATTTTGTTCTTGCTTTTGTTGTTTTGATCGTCATCTTTAGTAGTACTTAAATTAATGGTGCTAACTACGTCATGCCTTAAGATATTGCTACCATTACCATTAGCTACGTCTAAGTCAGCTACATTGTGTGTGCGTGTTGCGTTTGTTGCTGTTGTTGTTGCTTTTAATTGGGGTGTTGTTGTTGGTTGCTTGGTGCTGGTGCTAGGGTCCAACAACAACTCTTGACTAGTTTTGGCACTCACCTTGGGCCTATCCAATTTGGATAGACGAATTTTGCCTATGCTCGCAATGTCATCGTTTTGTGTTTTGTTTACTTTATCGTTATTGTTATCGTTATCATTATTGTTATCGTTATTGTTAACAGTGCTGGTTGCTGTTGTGGTAGGTTGTTGTTTAGTGGGTCGTGTTCGACGTCTGGGATAACCAAAGGGTCTTGGACTAGAAATGCTGCTAGTTGGGCTTACAGGTAGTTCGGTTGTAGTCAGTTCAGGTTGTTGTTGTTGTTGGGTTCTTTGTGGTTGCCTTCGACCAGAATAGGTGTTTCTAATGCTAGTTACAGTACCGTTAGAGTTACCATCAACATTGGGACTAGCTTCATTGTTGACTGCATCTGCACTGTTCTTGTTGTCGCTGTTTACACGTCGACGAATTGTGGCGTACTTCGATTGTGTCTTAATTGTTGTTACCTTATTTGTATCAATATTGTATCTTATCTTGTCATCGTCATCGTTGTCATCGTCTTCGTCATTGTTGTCATCGTTATCGTTGTCAATGCTGTTGTGTTTGCTATTAGCTGTTGTTCTTGTTCTTGCCAGTTCAGACTCCGTTGTCGTTATTGTGGTCGTCGATGTCGTTGTTGTGGGTGCAACTTGTGCCAGGTTGTTAATCTTTAAATCAAGGGTGGGGATCAGGGATGCATCGCTTGGCGGCATTGTTGTAAATTGTGGCTCTAACATATTGTTAATGCCATCAGCCAGGCTCAAGGCGTCGATGCCAGTTGTTGGTGTTTGGATAGTGGTTGGTGTTTGGATAGTGGATGCTGCAGTTGGTGTGGGTGTGGTTGTGGTTGTGGATGTGGGTGTGGGTGAGGTAGGTGTGGTTGTGGTGGTTTGGATGTTAGTATTGCTCGTTGTGAGCGGTATGCTAGTGCTTTCAATTGGTTCAGTGGTTTCGTTAGTGATTGTTGTATCTGGTTGTGGTTGGGTGGTGGTAGAGGTGATTGGTGCTGCTGTGGTTGCTAGTACGTTATTAGTTTTCACACTGTTGCTGCTGTTGTTGTTGTTGTTGTTGGTGGTGGTGGTGCTCGCCTTGGCAGTCTCAGTGCCGGTGACTGTTGTTGTGGTTGTTGTTTCTGGTGTTGTTTCTGGTGTTGTTGTTGTGGTTCTGCGGCCAATGCTCGCGTATTTACGTGTATTTGTTGTGGTTGTTGCTGTGCTGCTTTGATTTCTTTGTACCGTTACATTTTTATGTTGTGGCTCATCTTCATATTCCTCGTCATCCTCATCAGCATCCTCGATATCGACACTAGCTGCGCCGCTGCTCTTTGTGGGTCTCGTCCGTTCAAGGTATTTGTAGCTACACAAACAGAAAGAGAAAGAGAGAGAGAGAGAAGTGTGTGAGTAGGCATGCAAATGTCGCATCCAAATTATCTACAATCACTTTAAGTATATATAGATTCTTGATCAGCATTATAGACATGTCCGTCTGTCTTATCTTAATGGAACTCTAAATATATATCCGACTTTCTGGCAGTTCATATGTAAGATTTGAACGGGTCACACCACTATCTCAATAAAAGTTGAATTCTTGTCTGAAAAACTTGTTACCAAAGCAAACTGACTAGTTGTGAATATTATTCCGCTCCCTACATTTTGGAGTCATAGTCGAAATTGGATTTATATGTAATATAGTTTCCATAGAACAAATTGGTCGGTTTTTTAAATTTATAATGAAATTCAGATGTGAGCAAGTGGACTCTGTCTTGGAAGGGTATGTAATCTTCGATGTGGCTAACTTCTTGTTCATTCTTACCGATTCGTTGTCGAGCTAACTAATACGCCAGCTGTGTCCGAAGCAGTGCTTTCTGGACGCTCCGTGGTGCGACCACGTGTACGGCTCAGTGTAGCGTAGTGCTTCGTCTGTGTCTGCTCCTTGATAGCAACAGGTGCGACCTGTTCCTCCTCCAGCTCAGTCACCGATTCGATAGGCACTGGTGATGTTGTTGTGGGCCTGGAGCGCCTTAGACTTGTGTACGATGGCGTTGCAGAGCTAAACGGACGCCTGGTTGTTTCTGCCGATTGCTGTTTGGGCTGAGATGGTTCCTCTCTCTCATCGATATCATCGTCGGAGTTGTTGTCGGTTGCCTTGTCATCGCGTGTGGCGGTGCCACGATTGCGATTAATGGTCACATATTGTTTGCGCTCCTTGAGGAAACCATCGAATTCGGCCAGCTGCTCCAGTCCCTCGTTTTGCGGTCCTTGACGACTGTTGCCACGCAGCACAGATGAGTATTTAGAACTGTTGATCTGCGAGCTGCTCTCGTCCGTAGTGCTGCCCGACTCAGCCGTTCCGCTGGACTGTATCTTAAACGTATTAAAGCGATTGCGTGTAAATGTGCCCAATGTTCCCGGTCGACTCAGAACCCTGTCATACAGGGACTTGCTGATGGTTGAGGGCGTTGTCTGTACACCGCTAGCCGAGTTCTCTTTGAGCGTTATGGTACCATCTTTGTTACGCAGCAAATGCTTCTCCAGCTGCTCAACGCCACCGACCTTGCGTATTAGATCAATTAGTTCCTTGATGACCTGAGGATCCTCCTCAGCATCGCTGCCTAGCTTGCCCAAATTTGGTGAATCATTGCCATCCTCTTCGTATTCAAGCACCTCTTCTTCTGCTGGTGTCGTGGTTCTTGCTGTCGTAGTGGTTGTGCTGGTGGTGCTCGTGAATCGTGGATAGACCGGACGAGCCACAGGCGCTGCAGTAACACGATTGTAGCTACTCGTGGGTCGTGCTGTTGTTGTCGTTGTGCTTGTCGAGCTTACGGGCGGCGTGGTTGTCGATCTGTGTGCGAGCAGTTAATAAATTAATCATAAGACATTTTAATGAGCTTAACAATTTTCTGATGATAATTAATCATGCACCAAAATTACTTTGATTCTACCCCATTTACCATCCCTATTGTGGATTTCAAATAATAATGCTGTCATTATAGATTTTTATACTCTGATACCGAAGGTACAAGAGTATTTATACTTCTATATGTAGATATCAGACGCAAGTCACTTACTTCTTGGTCTTGCATGGCACATTGCGAGCAAAGTCGCAAGAGTCGGCAGCGGGATTGAAGTATAGACCAGATGGGCAAGTAAATTGATGGGCTACAATGCCCAGTCCGGATGGACCACTATCCAAACACCAGTAGTACTTCTTGCAGTCGCGAGGATGCTGGAAAAAGCCCTCTTCCTCGCACTTGAAATCAGAGCCAGGATCAGGCGTTGTTGGTGGCGGTGGTGTTGTCGACCCACGTCCACCAATATACAGCGATTGTCCCTCGACCTCGGTCAATCTAATTGTGGTGCTTGGCCCTGCTGTTGTTGTACTGCTGCTTGACGGTCTTCGACCTGCGCTGGGTCGTCTTGGGGATGCCTCCGGCTTGGAGCTTACACGATTTCTGTTGCTGTTGCCTTCATTGTCACGACTTCTCGAACGCGATGGTTTCTGTGGCGCACTTGGCTTAGCCACCTCATTGATGCCCAGACTGCGACAGATAGATGGAGATGCATAGAGAAGGAAATGTTTAGTTAAGAATTGGGTAATGAAAGTAATTTTCTTATGATAGGTTAAGACTTGCTCATAAATAATATAATTAATTACTTATAGCACATCAAATATTGGATTAAACTAAAGTATTTTCCAATTATTCAACTCACCCGTATGCATCCAGCATGGCCTCCTTGGCCGCCTCAATTAATGGATACGGTTTACCGCTGCATGTGCCTCGGAAATCATCGTTGTCAATGGCCCAGAACATAATACCACCCAGTCCATGGGCGACAACATATTCGGCTTTCTTGCGCACAATGGCTTCATCGTCGTAACCAACCCACTGATTGCGTCTATAGGCATAGGGACCCATGATATTGGCATTAGGCTGTACGACCGTCCACTCGGGATCATCCTTAAGTGTTTGACAAATCTAAATAATGCACAAAATACATAATTAGTGTGGTTGATTAGCATACAAATGTAGATATGATTAAATTACCTCATAGTAAGCCAAGTAGCCCTTCTCTCTGGTGGCGTCACCCTGTTCGCCCGGTCCCTCGGATGGTGCCCCGAGTTCAGTGCTTTCTTCGTTAATGAGTGTGTAGGAACGACCGTATGTGGGTATGCCCAATACCAACTTGTCGCGATCGGCACCAGCCTTCAGATAATATTTGATTGAATAGTCCTGTTGGGTAAAAATAAATATATATCATAATCTGTATGCAAAGAGACAGAGTCACACTTACAATATTCAACTCAGCATCATAGTTATATTCGGAATCATCCTCCAGCGAGTAAAGGGGCGCATGATGATTTACGGATGGCTCATGTGACGAATGGAAATCATAGGTCAACACATTAAACCAATCCAAATACTTGTTCAGCTTGGGCACATCGTAACCCTTGTCGATATACTCAATGCCAGCGGGCACGGCCATAGTCAACAGCAATCTTGTACGTCCGGTTTTCTCCGCTTCGCGCTCAAACTCCGCCCTCAACTCCTGAACAAATTGAGCATAGTTGTCGCGATCACGCGACTTGCCGCCCTCACGATGTGCTGGGTATTCCCAATCCAAATCGATGCCATCGAAATGATTCTGGCGCAGGAACTTCAATATATTCTTAATGAAATGCTGACGCCGGTCACTACTGGCAACCAGCGGTGAGAAGCGTGAAGAGGCCTCGTTCCAGCCGCCAATGGCAATCATCGTTTTCAGCTGCTTGTTGTACGTTTTGAGGCCAGTGAATTTAGCATAGCCACCTGCGGAAGTTCATCATGAGAAATAGGAGATGTGAGATGTGAATGCAACAGCAAGGCGGAAATTAAAGTCAATTTGGGTTGCAAAATATTTGTGTTGTTGTTGTTTCTGTTTTGAGTGGCAATTGCTAATGGAATTTGGCATGTGGGTGTCTGGGGCGTGTCTAGCTTACCCTGCTCAATATCCTGATACTTGTCAAATGGCTTCATTTGATTATCCTTGGTAAATCCGCCGAATGCATACACCAAATGTGTACACAAATATGGATTTATATTTTGCGGATTAAATTTGGCTGTCCCCGGGCGATAAACACTCCAATTCGTGTAATAACAAACCACTCGACCCTCACTGCTGGCAACTGCAAATGTTAACATATATTCTCAGAGTACAGCAAAAAAAGAGATTTCTTCGATTGATAAACTCACCATTGATGCAATAAGCCAACGCGCAGAGAAGGAAGAGCGTTTGCCAGGCCGCTCCAGGCCGTAACTGTAACGGGAATAAAGGAAAAACAATAAACACATGTTATATATAACAAGTAACAGCCGGAAGTAAAAATGTAGTAAACGCTTATGAAAGTTTGACATAAGCTCAGCATTGACACAGTGACATCAATGGAATGGAATTAGATACACCAACAATTGTCACCACTACTACTAATACATCAACGTGACAATCCTCTGCCGTAACAAAAAGGTATCATTGAATCTATTGAATCACAACAAAATTCCCATGAAGGTCGACTGCGAATACGAACTGCAGCAGTCCATCACAAAAACTCGAAAAGCTGACAAACAAAAAAAAAAAGAAACAAAAACAAGTTACACAACCTCATGAATTTTATATGCAAATTCCATAATTTAATGAAATTCAACCAACAGCATTTTTGTAGTTTTTTTTTATAGTTGTATATGGTGAGAAGACGCAGAAGTTGTCGCTTTGGGCGCTGCCAATAAGGAAGCCACAAATACCGAGCACCAAACACCAGTTCCCAATGCCAATAATCACATTGTAGCATGTTGTTTTCGCTGCATTACATAAAGCCATATTTTTGGCAATTAGGGCAAATGCATGTGCGCAGATCGAAGCCTTTTCAAGTGACTCAGTTTCAAAAATATTTGTATTTTCCGCTCATTCGGATTAAGTCGAAATTAACTATATATACACACACACACATATATATATATATATATATATATACATACATGTTATATATGTTTGCATATATGAGAAACGGATTTTTAAATCAAAACGCCAAAGTTTTGTAAGATTATAAAGAAACAACAACGCAAATAGCCCAAACTACACACACACACACTGACACATGTATATATATATATATCTCCCTTATACGCAGTCGGATTTTGGTCAGCAGCGTATAAAAAAAACGAAAAATTACATAAGCAAAACCAGACAACAACAACAAAAACTTGTAGCTTGTAGTTGCTTTGTGCGTGTATGTGAACCATGCCGGTTTTTGGCTTACACACGCACACACACACACACATACACGCACACACACTTACATATTCACTCATATGTCTTTCATTGATCGAAGCTAAACTAAACCTTAAAAAAAATGAAATATAAATATTTGTATTTTATGTTCGCCAAGTTAGTGTTTTCTTTCTTTTTTTTGCCAATTAAATCAGCAATAAAGATACGTTTTCTATTTCATTAATTACAGGGGATATACCAGGAAAATTTTTTTTCCCATATTTTTTTGAGACTTGCAATATTTGTTGTTAGATTGGTAAAAAGTATTATCTTACGATCAAATTGGCTTCAAAGTGAAAGTTCTTCTTAAATGGCCAAAACATTTCTCACAATTTAGCAATTATGCTGAGAAGCGTTAGAAATAGTATCAAGTCATGCACACACTTAAAGCGAATGCAATCCAACATTGTTGAATGTGAGTGAGTGCTTTTGCCTCGAACAGTGATTATGGACTCTAGTTAATTGATACGTGGAAATGTTGCCATGAAGACCCACAAATAAAAAAATAAAAAAGCAAATAAAAAAGCAAATAAAACAACAACAAACAAATATTTGTTTGGCTCAAACAATAAAATATACAAGCATCGGCAATACTTGAGCTACAAAAGCTTTCCCCTCAAGCCAAAATCCAAATCAAAAGCCGTAAGCCGTAAGCCATAAGTCAAAGTCGTATCCATATCCGGCACAAGTTGGAGTGTGCCATTTGCCGGGCACTTGTGGGACACAAGCGTTCTCTCGATTGCCTTAAGAGCGGGAAATGCATGTTGTGTTTGGTTTTTGCTTTTAATAGTGACATATTTACCCAGTGCCTGAGTGAAGACCGCGATACATTTCAATGGGCCGACGACGAGCAGCAAGCAAGACCAACAACAATTGCTTATGGGACATACGCCTGACAATTTACATTTATATATAGCCATAATTAACATTAGTTGTTGCTGCTGCTGCTGCTGCTGTTGTTGTTGTCATACGCATTGCTTAACATTTCTTTATTGTCGATGCCGAAATGAAATGCGAATGCAGGCAGCTGTTTACAAAACTCGAAACGAGTATTGCATACACATGTACTCGTACATACGATGTCTGTACAAATTGCATACCAAAAACTAAAGAAGAAAAAGAAAAAAGACAAAATCAAAATATCCAAATAAAATGTCAACAATTCAGATTGTACAATGCGCATGCGCATTGATTGGCGCGACGATTGACAAATTTGTCGAACTGACGCCAGATGCATAAAGCAACAACAACAACAGCAAAATGACGAAAAAGAGCAGCACAGATATGTACTTAATTATGGATGTATAGATGTATAGATGTATGTACAGATAAGTACTTAAGGCAAATGCAACATTTGCCAAAATGGATTTTAATTGAGTCCAACGCTATGGCAATTAAAAGCAAACTAGCTCTCAATGTGGAGTGACGGGCCAAGACAGGTCGGCTCAGGGCAGGCGTAAGCTGTTGCCGCAGGGCGACTGCAGTGGCAACAACTTCAACTGCAACTGCAACTGCAATTGCAATTGCAGCAGTAGAAACAGTTGTAATTTGAACACGAAACAAGCAGCCAAATTCGAGAATCAGTTTAAATGAGTTAGCCCAGAAACAGAAATGGAGTCGAAGTCAAAGACGGTGCTGCTGCTGTTGCTGATGTTGCTGCTGGTGGTCCCCAAACCAAACAATTTATGGCCAGCAAGTTTTGCTGATGATGTCGACAAGTTGCAACACTGGGGCACCAAAACGGCCGGAGTGGCCGGACAATTGTAGCATACATATATACATACATATATCTCTCTCTATATATCTATATATATATATATATATGTGTGTGTGTTATTTTGGTCTACCCAAAGCGGCAACTGCAACTGCAACTGCAGCTGGGAGCCCGTTGCTTATGTAAGTGATGGCCGCAAGTCTGCGTTACGCCTGCAAAACGATTGCGTACAAGCTGCATACTCCAAGCTGCTTACATACACACATACATACATACATACATACATATATGTACACTACATACGTGCACACATTTGCAATTTCTCATCTAAAGTTGTCGCTGTTGCTGTTTATGTTGTTGAAGTCACATTTTAGTATGTTATTGTTGTCGTTGTTGTTGCTGCTGCTGCTGTTGCTGCTGCTGTTGCTGCTGCTGTTGCTGCTGCTGTTGCTGCTGTTGCTGCTGCTGTTGCGTCTGTTGTCGTTTGTTCACTTTTGCATAAAGCCTGCGTTGGCTTAGCCTTGAAAATGAAACTGGCTATTAAAACAACCACAACAATTATTTATATATATATATTTATATTGTTGTTGCTCTGATTGTGCTTCAAAGTGGAACATTGCGGCTTTAGTTGCATTTTATTGCAGTTGATGTTGTTATTGTTGTTGTTAACGTAGAATTGATAGTCGGCTATGCCTTAATTGATTAGCAATAATTTTTGTTAGTAATTATTTATATTATTCTCCCCCTGAAGTCGAGTACCGACGGGATTCCAGATATATCGGAGCTTATAAAAAAAAAATACAAAAACAAGTAGGAACGACGATATACGATATAACCTGAAGGGTTAAGTGTATTATAGTTTTATTGACGAATTTCACTTTAAAAGTCTTTGCACACTCAAATGTATTCAGGTAAATGGGTTCAGGGTATAAGCAGAGGTCACCACACAATAAACAATAATGTCAAAAATAAATTAAATAATTCACACAATTAATTATTGCAAAAATTAAAGTTAATATGCCTTTTTTGCTAACAATATTTATTTAGAAACATTCTTCTTAATAAATGTTTTTTTTTTTATTTATTTTTATTGAGTTTATGTATATTTACATATTCTTTTTAAAATGGCTAAAGAGACTGGGCATCTTTTTGAGGGTAGTAACTTCCTGCTCAACGTTTATTTAAGTATATATTTAAGCATTTTCTTGTACGCCCTTCGACATTTGTTAGACAATGGCCCATTCATAATCCAAGCTGGTGTCAACTAGGTCTTGGTGCCTGAGAGCAGTTTGAAAGCCGAATCACAAGCAGATAACACACACATACACACATACACACACAGCCATAACAAGCCAAAAAAGATGACTGGCTAACAAAGGGAGTGAGTGGTTGGTTAGGTTCTGCGTTCACTCAACTCAACTCAACGTAACTCAACGCAACTCAAACAAATTTAAAGACATCAGTGTTTGGTGGAAATATTCGGCGCTGATGGTGCACGTAGTTGCCTGGTCAGAATGTGCTGCACGTCATGTCACGTAACGGCACGCTTCACAGACCCTGAGCGTCACACAATGTCAACGCCCCAAAAGATCAATGTCTGTTGAAGTTGCGTATATGCCAGGGGCGCCGCCGCACCCGTTTACAGTCGACCGAAAGGCGCTCAAAGCGGTAAGCGGCGGCTTATGTACCAAACGAGAGAGAGAGAGAGAGTGAGAGAGAGAGAGACACAAGAGTTGTGTAATCAAAAAGTTTAACATTTGAAATTTGGAATTAAAGTGCAACCAGCCAAGCGCAAGGCACAAGGCACAGGCACAGACACTTGCCGCGAGGCTCCGTGCAACGGGCAACAGGCAACGGGCTACGGGCTCTGGGCTCCGTGCTCGGTGCTCGAGTTTTGGCAGTGTAGTGCGCCAGTGGATGAGGGTGTGCCAGTTACAGTTACAAAACACACACAACAACAAATGTCCCCGATGAGTGGCATGGGCATGGGCGATAAGCTGTTTGCATTTAGCTCCGCAATTTTTGGCCGGGATTTATGCCGTGTGAATGTTCAAGTCCCATTGTTGGGCCAATCAACCAGCCAACAACCAACAGTCAACAGTCAACAGTCTTGTCGTGCGAAATTTACTTATGACCCAAGGTATTTTCAATTAAGCAACTACCATGCAAATAAATCATGGCCAGTTAGTTTGTTAGTTAGTTAGTCAGAACAAAAGACCCAAAGCAGCATCCATTATTCCACTGATGATGATGGATCTCAAGATACAAAACCGCAATGAGATCTGTTAATCCATAAGTGAACTTTCATCACCGGTTTGCCATATCAAGGCCTGCTGGTGAAATCCAGCTGCTCCTGTCTTCTCAACAAATACCAAAATAAAAAAATAAAAAAAACAAAAACAAACAAAATAAAAATAAACATTTGCAATTGCTAAAATGGCAATTAAGAGCTAGCAGCAGAAGTCACTGGAGTCGATGGCGTCGTTGGCGTTGGCGTTGGCGTCGGTGTCAGTGGAGTGCAGGGCGTTGACATTGACTGGATGCAACCAGTTCCACGGTCGAGACTCCTTTGCTTTCTTAATCCCGCCTATTGGCATGACAGTCAGTTGCGAGGTGAGCCGAAAAAAAGCGAAAGTTGCTATCATCATCTGCGACATTGACGATATCTCGACTCGCCGGATGTCCAGCAAAATGAGCAAACGGCACTCACAGATTGTTTCGAGGGTGAGAAGACGATTGCCAACAGTTGGCACTGTTGCCATCGAGATTGGGTCAACATTGGCGATGCAGCGACGCGACTCACCCAAAAAAAGAAAAGTCGAGATCGACTTTTCGCTTGACGATGCAGTTTTCCAACACACACAGACAAACAACTCGTCTGCCCGGCTCTCTATAATGCTGATATGGACCCATCAAATGCCTATCAACAGATTGTGAAATTGAATTGAAAGCTGTTGATGCCTCTTCTCTTATCAAGGCCGATCGATCGCAACAAATATATATTAAAAATCAGCAAGCCTGATTGGCAAATGTTTCAAGATTTATATTATTCGTCTGCTGCTGAACGATAATAGCTGGTTTCTGCTCATCTTTGTTTAGTTTAAGTGAAGCTTAGACTTTTGCTACATTTTGCAGTATGTATTCCTCATAAAAGTTGTACAGACATTGAAATGATTTTAATTATCAAGTCAAACGTTAAATGTCAAAGCTACACTTCAGTTCAAATTGAATAATTTATTTATATATTCAAAGCAGCAGCTAACTGAGACCTGAAGAGAACATAAACGATTTTGAGTCACTGTTAAGGAATTTCAATGACTGCCGGAAAGCCGTTTGAAGTGACCAAACCAGATACCTTTGTTATTTGTATTTTTAGTAACTAATAAGCTTAATCGTTTTTCAAAGAACAAAAAAAATAAAATCAGGAAAAAATAAGAATCAAGTTAAGATGCAGTTAAGTGCAAACCAAGCAATCTGCACACATGTGCCACATATCAAGGTGGGGCATCCACAACTGTGGCCAGTCAGTCTGCGAAGCCAATGTTGCTGCACAAAATACTTGTCCATGTCCAAAAATGATGAAATTAAATCTTCGCCTGTATCTCTGAAACATGAAATACAAATGTTATTCACAGCTGTGTATAAGATTTGTTTAAGCGACTTGGTGATTTCCCTTAATTTAGAATAAATCGAATTAAGAACGTGAAAATAAGTCGCCATTTGATTGGCTGATATTGAGCTAAGTATTTGATAGATAGAGTGGTGAAATTGAAGTGGAACGCGCATTGTATGTTAAGTATTTAACAAGGTGGCCGCCGCACTTGCAACTGTTTCCCATGTCAAGATTTTGCAAGCACCGTTTTTGGTTATATGATTAAACGAATTCAAGTTTTTCAAACTTGCAAAAGTCCGATACAGTTTTAACGGATATGTGAAAACCAACAGAGATAAACAACAGACACAGTTTGAATGAGTGGCATGGCATCAAGTATGCCACAAGTACCACTCTTAAAAACAAAATATATATATAGAAATATATAATTTAATTTGAGGATTAAAACTTTAGTGTGAAGAGTTACATGAACCGCATGGCTCACAATGTCAGCTTGACTGGTTTGGTGTCAGCCAAGTAACAAATGAGTCTTGATAGAAAGTTATCTATAAGCTGTTTACGGACCGATATAAACATAGTTTTTTTTCTTTTCTTGTAATGTTTTTGTTTTTGTTCAGTTTTTCTTTTCCAATGTGAGATATCGTGTTCACGATGCCAGTTATTGAATTATCATCGGTGTCATTTTCACAAGTGAAATTTGCAAAGTCCAAATGTTTAACATACAATTTGTCAAGTGGCTGTCGACTAGATTACCGGTCGCTGCATGCCCCGTTGGCCATTTGAGTTACGTCAACCCACAAGCTGGCTTAATGAATACATCGTGATCGGGTGAAAGCCGAACGCACCGTATCAAAAAACCAAATAAATAACGCACAGAACGAGCCAGCAGTTAAATAATCTGAGTTACTATATATTATCTTCATCGACAGCAATCAAACGACACATGCATTTCATCGATTACTTAGTGCATTACTCTCTCTCTGTCTCTGTCTCTCAAGTGAAATCGAAAGTCGAAAAATGTCAAATGAGAAGTGGAGTCAGCAAGTCAGAGTTGGGCCAGTCTCAACGTTTGCCCGCCAATTATCATTCACGGTTAATGATAATTAGCAAAGTGAATTAGCAACAGCAAAAATGTTATATGGCTTAAAAGAAGAAAAACAAAAAAACAAAACAAACCATTTGTTGAAGCCGCATCTGCACCACTTATGTCATATTAAGAGAGAAACACAAAAGCCACAGTAAAGAAATTGTAAAAAATAAACTTGGCTTAAATCTGGCTGCTTGTCTGCCCTTTCAAATGGACGAGCTAGTATATCATATGTATATATATATATATATAATTTAGTTAAAGCGTGTTTCCCTGTACTTTCAATTATGTGGAAATCATGGCACATCCGGCGAGCCAGCGAAACCATGATGCATCCAAATGATATGGAAAGCTTAGTGTCCAAACTGATTTGTAAACAATATTATATGAATTAGTCTGCTGACTTTGTATGCCTTTTCAAAGTTAAAGAGATCGGCTAAGAAATGCGTGTCATCAGCTCCGATTGAAGACGGTCAAATTCAAATAGCGGACCATAAAGATGCTGACCATTGTTGACCAAAGATAAGATTAAGTCTCTATTATAATATATAGTACCTAGCAATGACTTGACTTATTATTTAAACAGCCAAATAAAACGAAAGGGAAGATGTCTGATTTGTAGTAGAAATGTATAAGAAACTGACGCAGATTGAGTATATCTACGGATCAATCGCATTCTTTCTGTTTCTGTGAGTAAGCCGAGAAACTAAAGTGTCGATGACTGATTTAGTCTTTGGTTGTGGTGACTCCTATGCCCAGCAGGTATGGTAATTCTCAATCGATTTGAAGTGATTCATTTTATGTACAAATGCAATCACATTCTTTCAGTAAATACCAATTGGGGGTCATTCAGTCTGTCGTTTGTCGGTCAATTGGCACTGAAAGTCCAAGTGCCAGGAATTTTTCAGCATGTGCTGTTTGCTAGTATTTTTTTCTCTTTTTATTGTTTCTTTTTTTTTCTTTTTTTTTTTGCTCGAGAAAAACAAGTTTAAATGCTGCCCCCTTGCAGTACGGCCTGGCGATTTTTATGTGTTTTCTCTTGGCTTTGCTTGCCTTTAAAACATTAATTTATAACTTTGCTTTTGCCTCACATTGCGCAGCCAAACAGGTCGACCTTCAAGCTGTTGTACATATATAAATATGTATATATTGTATATGCACATTATCAGTTACTGCTGCGAGTAGTACGCTGAAACAAATCACCAGTCCGGGCCACTATGTGATCGATGTTATGTGATTGATACGCTTGCAGAATCATATTTCAATATAATTTCCCTCAAAATGACCGAATAAACATGAACTAAATGAACAAAAGATGCAACTCATTTCTGACAAAGATTCAAAACTAAAATCAATAATCTATCCATCTATATCCCACTGTATGAAATGTACTTGTGTAAAATGGCATTAGTAATGGTTGTTTATAAACCACATCTTGTTGGCCAAAAATAGCATATGACATAATTAATTGTATAGATGCCGTTGTATAATTGCCTCCCTTATGTGAATTTGGTAATAATTAATTAGTAATAATTCAGTATTGTCAAATTGCTCACTCTCCTTACTGTAGACCTCCATTTTCAAAAGTGAATTACTAAAGTTATGTATTAGCATTATTGATTAATTCGGGCATCTTCATATGAATAAGTTATCCGAAAATTGTTGAAGCCAAACCAAATTGAATCTTAAATTAGAATTAGCAGCAGTATTAGGAATATGTTAGTGACTTGCATGGCGAGCCAAGTCATATATATATATATAATGGGACTGCGTCATCTAAGAGAGTATCTGCAGCGCTTCGAGACTATCTATTGTGGCCACAGACACACACGCACACACACGCACACACACGCACACACACGCACACAGCTCGTGTGGTCCTCCTGCTGACTGCATCAGAAGAAGTTGCCGTTGAAGTTGACGTTGACGTAACGAGGCATTTGTTAATGGGGCCAACGATGCTGGAGAATGAGTGTGTATCTGACAGATACATTACAAGCAATGGATTTGACTGCTGGCTGATGCTGATGCTGATGGCTGACTGCCGACAAAACAGTTTTGCTGGAATTTCAAGCCACGCGGTTTAATTGGCAAACCGGTAACTTAATCAGTACCCCCCCGCGCCATCTCCCTCAGAGCTGAGACTAGCAACACAAAAATGTCAGAGATACAAATAAGCGACGAGCTAAAAGCGCGTGTGATCAAATTTAAATAAACCACACAAGCCATGCAGCATTCACTTTTCTATTGGCTTTACTTTTACGTCTTTTGCGTCACTCCAAACTGACAATTGCTTTGATTATTTGCAAATCTTAATAGAAAAAATGCACATCAGTTGCAGTTGCAGTTTCAGTTGCAGCTGCAGATGAGATTTGATTTTTTATTTATTTTTTTTGATATAGTTGTGTCCGTAGTTGAATAAGTTCAGTGTCATTGTCTGCGCCCAGCAAATGGCAACCGTAATAAATGAGCAGCAATAGCAACAGCAACAGCAGAAAGTGTTAACAATGTTGCATTTTTGCGTTGGTTGACTTTGCCGCATATTTAATGCAGCATGGCATTTGCAACATTTGCACACCCGCTGCCAGAGAAGAGATTTAAATATGGAGAGTTGGGCTACGCCTTGAATGATGATGATGTTGCTCATGACGCTGCATTGAGGGTGCAACATTTCCGCTTACATTTCAATGTGAAGTGCTTACACACACACACACACACATAGAGAAAGAGACACACCCATATGCAGATACTTGCGTTTCCGAGTTATGGGATACGCTTATGAAAGAGGGCCCATGTATTTGCCACACGCATATTTCAGTGCTGACATCAAATCAGCTCAAGTGATGATTATGATGGTGATGAGCATTTATTCCGTCTTGGACACTTGTCGCAATAAACTTGTTTCGCCTCCGCTCAAAAGTTATTTTTGTAAGGTAGCGCAGAAAAGGAAACAAAACAACAAAAAAAACCATATACAACAATAAGCACATACCCCAAAAAATAATCTATAACAAAAACAAATGCACATAAGCCAAACAAGTTTTCTTCTTGTTTTTGTTTTTTTTTTTTTACTATATTTTTAAATTTGCATGCGCAACTCGAACGTTCGTTTTGTTGTTGCCGTGAATGGTGAACCAAAAATTAGCATGACAGTTAAAAAAAGAGAAGAAGAAAAAAAAAAGAAGCGTGAATAGTGGAATAGGGGCCATCAATAGCATCTGGCCAAAAGATACGTATGATGAGCAGCCGCCAGGCACAACGCGGATGTAAAAGAAACCAGCCACAAAAGATCTTCAACGAAAACGAAATTAAATCCAAATTGTCTACTTGACGCCAAAGTAAAAGTATTTATTGGCCATTTACTTGCTCGTATGCATTGCATGCCCCAAACTCTTTTCGCTTTATGTATATATGTATATAGTATATATATATAGTTTATATATATTGTTTTTTGTATCTTCAATATGCATGCAAGGTGTTCAGTGCCGAGATACAGATAATTTGCGGTAAATTTAAATTGATTTTCGATGAGGCATCGTGTTGGAGTGCTTTCGATAGGTATTAATGGCAAATGCGTTTGACGTATTTATTATATAACAAAGCAAATTTTGTGCCAAAGGTAATCAGTTTACATAGTCTTCAATTATTTGGAGAGACTACAACGATTACATAAAACTGTTACAAAAAAAAAAAAACAAAACACGTATTTTGAAGGGAGAAAATATCTTTACAAAAATAGATGAAAATAAATACAAAACGAAAGGAAAAGAAAAGCAATGACAAATTCAATTATCACATTAGTTTTTTTTTTGTTTTATAAGTTCAAAACAAAAGAAAGTGTCGATAAGCAATTAAGACCAATGAACATCCATATATATATATATATATATATATATATATATGCATTTATCTATGTTTTTTTTTGTTTTATCTCCCAGCATTATAATCGGAAAAAAAACAGAATTAAACACTTGCTATTCTGGCTTTAATTAATTACGCAACCAAGCTGAAAATCAAAAATACAAAATGAAAACGAAATCAGTAATTAAAAGCAACAACAAATAGAAGATGCTGACCAACGACAACCTGTTCTTGTTTTTGGCTAAAGATCGACACACGGATTGTGTGGTGGCATGGAAATGTATTTGTTTTCAGAGTATATCAAATCGTGAGAAGGACATCGATTTAATTGAATTGTCTGAATGTCAACACTAGCCTTGAGCCGTGCAGATTGAGGAATGGGAATGGGAATTGGATTTTTTGGTGTTTTGGGTCGCCACGACAACTTTCGCTTGCGGCATCTTCAAGGTTGATGGGTCAATTATCCAGTTGATGATATAATGCAGCAGCTCACAGGAAATACAAAGTAAGACTCTCAATCTTGGCTCGAAAATGGAATGTTGCTGAACGACTTGACGAAAGATTTGCGCCAATTTGCGCACAAAATGCACCAAAAAGTTGTAAAAACAAAAAGACAAAAAAAAAAAAAAAATGATTTTTGTGCCAAACACTTTGGCAACTTACCGGAAGCATTTTGGCGGCAAAGCTTTTATGGGCAACTTGTTGTTGTTGTACTTGGCTGTATGCAGTTAAATATTTGCTGCTGCTGTTGCTGCTTGTAGACGATGCCGCTGTTGACGTTGATGTTGTTGCAACTATTATCGGTGCTGTTGGTGAATAATGCAGTTAAACGCAGTTAAATGCAATTGCCTTCTTTTTGGACGGCGACAGCCAGCAAAATGCTTTGCTTTATTATTAAATATTTGTTGTTTATTTTTTTGTTGTAATTTTTATTTATTTTTTTTTGTTGTTTATGGAATACGAAAATATTTGAAAAATGTATGTAGCAGTAAGTATGTTTAAACTGGGCCAAGCGCCTTGTTGTATTTTGCTATTGTTGCTGTTATTTGGGTGTTCGTTTTGCGATTTTTCCTTTTTGGGCTGCTGCAGAAATTTTATGCAATCTGCGGCGGCGCCTGCGCAGATCTGCGTCGCTTTATGCTCCGCTGCCCAGCGGCAGCAACAACAGCAACAATAGCAACAACAACAAAGAAAATGCAAGATCGAAAATAGTAAAAACTGTTACACACGTCTGCGCATTTAGTTTTTCACTTTCGGCAGGCGGTGCTTTTACCACAATTCTCTACATTCAATTTTCAAAAATACACTTTCGCATTGGCTATTATTATTATTATTAATTTCATTTGAATTGGGTTTTTTTTTTATCTCTCTTTGCTTCTTTTTGTGCTTTATTTTTTACACTTAACGCAACAAAAACAAAACAAAAATATTGTATGTATGGCATGTAATTACAATGAAAATAAATAAGCAAAAATTGTGTTCAACTGTTTTTTGTTTGTGTTTTTGTGTTTTTTTCAAATTTGGCAATTTCGATTTCGTTTCGTTTACCGAGCTAGTAGCAAAAATACCATTTAGTGTGTACAAGAAAAAATAAAAAAAAAAAACAAACAAAACCGCTAAGCCAACAGTACCGTTCAAGAGTCGCCACTGCACTGAATTCGATTTGTGGCCAAAAAGCGTAACCCAAGCATTAACAGCCGCCAGTTGGCCAGTTGCTAAGAGGAGCACCAGCAGCAATAGCGCAACAACAAGTTGTCGCCGCGCTGCGCAGCCGCGAAGCAGCAACCAGCTCTGCTAAACAGACAGTTCCAGCTCTGCCCAGCTGTTAGTTAACAGCGCGCTGTTAAACGCCTTTCAATTTGGTACACATGTACCTACCTATGAACAAGCAAGTAAATCACGGCTAAGCCATGATTAATAACGGCGCAGCAGCAACAAATTTAGGATTGATAGGATTGCAAAAATTAAGCCTTAAATTCTGCTTGGATGACCACGGAATATTATTTGTTCTTAATTATAAAAGAATAGTAAAATTTGAAAAAAGAAAATTAATATAAATTTGATTATTAATATTATTAAATAATATAATATGTATTAAGTATATATACTATAATAATACAATACTATATTAATTGGCAAGGTCATCCAATGGGATATATATATATATTATTTCGATTCCGAATTATTTACTAACTACTGCAATAATAAATATAAGTTGCAGCGGGTATCGAGATAGTTTGAAGTCTAATTGAGTAATTTGCATGGAAGCAGATAGACAGGCAGACATTGCTATATCTGTTAAAAATGAATATATATTCATATATGTACGGGGTCAATGCAGTGCACATAATTTACGACTTATGACTCTTACAATACCCGCTGCCCATCACATATCTTAATATCTTTCAATAAAGAGAAGCACGATTAAAAAAAAAACAAACGGTTTGGCATTGGCTTTGATTGTAAATCCCCATCACTCGCACAGACACATCAAATTGATTTCTATAATAATCTCCCTGGGCCCTTATGTGCAAAATGATTATGTATGTCTTTTGTCTCGACACATCTTTTTGTGTTTTATAACCAGGCCAATTGCAACAGGTGTTTTTTTTTCTCTTCTTTTTTGTTTTTGTTATGAGACTTGTTTGTCTTGCTGGTTAATGGGTTTGATTGCAAGCGCTAAAACGGATCCGTTCAGTCATATACGGGGAGAGAACTATGAAGAGAGAGCGAGAGTGAGTAAGAGGGAGGGAGACAGAAAGTGTGTGTGTGTGTGTGTGTGCGACAAAGAGAGAGGGAGGGCAACATAAATATATACGTTCATAATTTAGGGCTTGGCACTTGGCATTTGGCACCTGGCACCCAAATCAATGCAGGCTTATAGCTGCTGATGGCAGTTATATTGTGGCATTGTAGCAGTAACTGCTCATGTCCGCTTGGTATTTGATCACCATGTATCGCGTGTGGTTGACCTTTGCTGACCACTGCATACACACACACACACACATGAATACAAAAAAAAAACTACAAAAAAATCAAAATCAAAATAAAAATAAAACCGTTTACATAATAACCATTAAATGCTGTCATCGAAAAGTCAACGCTGCGGCGCGAAATGAATTTCAAATATTTAACCGAGCCACTCAATTGTTTGTGGTTGCTTTTGACTCTTGTTGATTGTTTAGCTCACCCCGCACTCCACACTCCACAACACATCCCACACTACACGCCTTTCCTTCCCTTTCCCAATGCTACCTGTACTAACATTTTCACTTCACCATCAATCGCTAGTTCCGTTTCCCTTACTCTGCCTCATTTCATTGGGCTTTTCTATTATTTGTTTTTTTGTTTGTTTGCTTGTGTGTTGGGAAGGGGGGCGGGGGGCAATCAATCTCGCATTTGGTAACTGCCATTTGCCAAGTCAAACATAACACAGATATGATAATAACGTTGGCTTACGGTATCTGTGTGGCAGCCAGCTCCTGCTGTTGCATTGCCCGCAACGCATCCGTTGCACGTCGCCTTTGCCTCAATGAGCATGCTGAGCACGCATCGCATTCGCAATCGCATCGAATGCATCGCTCAGCCAGCGAGGAGCCAAAACAAAAGCCAAAGCCAAAGCAAATGCCAGAGGCAAATAGCTCCTACTTTTCTCAAGGTGTACTTCCACTTCCGTTTTGATATTGTACCGTTAGTTGTTTGGCGTTTCTCCTTTGCTGTTTGATATTTAAGTATAAACTAAAACGAATCCAGCAATTTGTTAAGCTTATTTATTATATTCAGTATCTGCTAAGAGTGTTCGGCTAACAGATCGGTTTGCCGTGCTGGCCAAAGAAACAAATATTTTATTTATTTTTATACAAAAAGAAAAAAATATCTCCTCAAGGAACTTGTTTTTTGCCTTCAAAACCGTTCAAGGCAACAAAACTTTTGAGGTCACAATTCGATGGATGTGTTAAATACAATCGTGAAGAAAGCAAGGCACGAAATAACACTCTCTGCAGCAAAAAACAGATTGCTACAAATCTAATTTGATAGCACAAAAATCCTTGTCTGAAGTTATTTCAATTTAAATCTCATTATTACATATTTTATGTGACTAAAAGTTAGATTTTACATGAGGCCATATTAACTAGTTATGTTCAAATTCTTCTGGCATTTGCAGCTTACAATTTGGGAGTAATTTTCTTATTTCTAATACTTTTGCGCTTTGCACTGGTACATTTAAGACTATATTCAATAAGGGAAACAATTAATTAAAAACTTATAAGTATTCGCTGCATATTTTGTGCATAGATACACTTTTAATCCAGATTATGATACTTTTAGTTTTAAGTGATCATTGTGTTTTTAAATTTTTTTTTAATATATTTTATTTGCCTTCAATGTGTAGTTTTAAACAATTTTTATCGAATCTAATATGACGAAGAACTCTGTGAGAGCAAAGGAACAGCAGAGCTGACCACATACATTGATAAATGTTGCGTTTTCTATGATGATGAATCGCAATAAACTACATCTACATACACCATATACGCATGCATGTTTGTTTTGGTTGATTTATGATTATTTACGCTGCAGACCGCCGCCCGGACGGAGCATGCTGCTGTTCAGCGCCGGCATTTTGGCTGAACACTTTTTGACCTCATCAATTGCATGAATCACGCGCTCCGGCTGGGTAAGAAACCAAATCCACAATAGTTTGCTGTAGCGATAGAGTTTCTCGTTGTCCTACAAAAGTCGGAAAAATACCAGTTAGATGCATACAAATAATATATTCACCTTTATTCTTTTTTGCCTACCATACGCTGTGTGATCGTTTCCTGGAACTGAGTGCGCAAATGGCGGATTGCTTTATCAAAAGACAGCTGCTGCTCAGCGACATTAAACATTTGATACAAATATTGTGTATGGTCGAACATTGGCTGCTCCAGCGGCGAGTCGTAGACGAAAGGACGCAGCTTTTCCTCCACACGTTTGCTGTGAATAACGAATGAGAGATTTGTCAAATGCTAATCGGGATACTTACAGATCTTAGTAATTGAAATGTGAAATGAATTGATTCCTAATTAAAAGTGTCATTCAGTCAGCAATAAATATCTGATCCAAATGATATATTATTATTATTATTATAAATTACTCACAGATCGGCCAGTTGTTCGTGCACATAGACATGACTCTTTTCATTAAGCATACTTTGAAGTGAGTAGGCCAAAAGGCGCCCAAACTTTTCATACTCATACAGGCAGCTCTTCGCCTCCGTTGAGCGGACATTCTGGCCAAGATGTGCGGACAGTTGACTGGCAATTTCATGCACGAACTGTGCACAGACTGCACCATTCTTGTTGCTGGCATTTACAGAAAGCATTGCCTGCACGCGTTCCCAGCACGCCTCGGCCTGTTCGCCGAGCACCTGGGAGTTGTCCTTGAAGTTGCGTTTCTTTTCCAAATCCAATTGTATAGCTATCCAAATCAGTTCGGCATTTAGCAGGGCATCCGAAATGATGCTCGTCAGCTGCTTATCGCTCTCGCGTCGTCGCATCGCACGCTCCAATTTCTGCTTAGTGTTCTCGTAGAGGACCATCTCGATGCGCTGCTGAATGCGCTGCTGGACATGGATGGCCAAGACTGTCTCCAGCGTATTGTGTGTATTACTCAAATGGTTCTCGTTGAGCAGCTGCAGGTTGTGCGTCTCGCGCACCATCTCCTTCAAACTGAGGCACGTAATGCGATTCAGATCAAGTTGATCGCACAGCGCCTTGGTCGCTGTGGCAGTGGCCTTCTTTTTGATATAGGCGAGTGTATAATACTCCATGCTAAAAGTATTTGTGAATGAAAGACTCTGTGTGTGTGTGTGTTTGAATGAGTTACTTACGAGTTTTGCAAGTTTTCCAGCTTGCTGTTCATTTGCTGTATGTCGACATCAATGCTCTCGAACTCGGCATATTCCTGTATTTTGAAATTGTCCTTCATGTAGAGCGTGAAATACTGCAGAAATGAGTCACACTTGAGGAAATACTGATCGAGCGGCAGCTGATGCATAAACAGCGGCGGCATCTGTTGCATGGTAAATTCCCTGCTTGTCTCCTCAACGAGCTCACGATTGTGTCGCTGCAGCTGCTCCAATTGGCCAGCCTTCTTTTGGCATTCGCCCAGCAATTCCCTTTCCGCCACTTGCAGCGGTCTAATCTCATATTCCAGCTCAGACAGATTGATGTTGATGCTGTGCTTTGTGTTCCTTGTTGAACGAATCGTTAAACGTTTGTTAAACAATTGTTGCGTTCTCGACCTAATCTTCTAACTTACTTCATTTCATCGATGAGCACGTTGTAATCATTTGTTGCCTGCTGCAGCTGTTCGATTTCAGCGGAAAGCGCCTCCAGATCTTCATCCGTGTGCTCCAGCAGGCCCGGCCATTCGGCCTCGATTTGCTGTAATTTTAGCTGACGCTCCGTCTCGTTCAGCCACTCGCCATGCTGCATCATTTCATCGCGGGCTAAGAGCTCATGGTCGGTGAGTATGTTGGAGTCGCTAATATTTTTGAACAGGAATTGAAAGAACTTTTCGAAGCGTTCGTCGTAAATGATCCATTGGTTGGCGCTGTCGATGCCGAGTTTCTTGAGCATCTCGGTGTTCTGGGTGGCCGGGTGGTGCATACATACATACAGTAACATTAACAAATAGGCAGTGATATCATCTAATACTTACGTTCAGCAAATCGCCCATTTTTTAAACGAGACAAAGCAGCAAGTTTCTAATCGACTCAAATAAATCCCGCGAATATTTCCCAAGTCAGCAACGCTGTAGAGTTACCATACAGTCGGAAGAAAAATTATTGCGAGTATTTCTTGTGTACACACTGTATTTTTGTATATCAGCTGATCAATATTTTTGAGCAAACATTTACGTTCCAGTTAAGAAAATGTACAGCAAATAAATTTTGTTTTTTAAGAGTAAGCGAAATTGCAAAACAATGCTCATCAACTGTAGGTGTGTACACACTTTTTTTGGCAGCAACTGTTGTCATCATTTTGAAAACAGTTGAGCCACAGTTGCAAATATCAGCTGTCGTTGTCTCTTAGTACATTTGACTGCGCATAGAGGGCGCATCGAAAATTGCAAGTATATGTTTTAAATTGGAATAAAAATAGTAATTTATATATAAGTATATTTATTTATTTACATTTTTGTGTGACCTACAATTATCGAGATTCCGTCACTTGTGACATTCTTGGTTTCATACAAAATGTACAAATGTTAACGCGGTCTGCTGCGCCGCTGCCATCATTCGCGTATTTGTTGTGCTCACACTTTCGCAGCAGACAGGGTTGCCGATCAGAGCCTGTGCGAGGAAGTTGAAAGGAGAAGGGAAAAGAAAAGACGGAAAATAGCAAATAATGATTATGGATGTAGTAAGCAAACCAAATGGATGCAAATAAAGTGACTTACTAACCTGCGTGCAAGGTGCTGCGCAGATGTGTGATATAGCTGCTGGCTAGACGAATTATTTCGATTTTGGACAATTTGCGGTTCACTGGCTCTGTGGGAATCAAGCCGCGCAGCGCCTCGTAAGCAGCGTTCACGCTAAATTTTATAAACAGAGAACACAATCCGATTAATCGTAATATAATGTACTGTAACTGTGACTGCCACTGTAACTGTAACTGTAATTGCGTATTTTACTTTACTCACTTGAAGGTGCGATAGCGTTCCCGAGCATTTATCTTTTGTCTGGGTGGTGGCGGTGCCTCTGTGTTCTGTCTATGATTGCTGGCGCCAATTGATGAGTCCTCGGAATCACCGTTACTATCCATCGCATGGGACCCAAACGAAGACAGCAGCAGCGAGGAAATGTCGAGAGCGTCGTTCTCATTCATGTTGATGTTGATGTCCATATTAACATATAATGCGTATGTGCACTGCTTGCTTCCTGGACTGCGAATGCTAATGCGAATGAGCTGACGATGCTGCCAGCCACATTGGTCAGTTCGAGGCGTTCTCCCTCTATCTCTCTCTCGCCCTCTCTGTCACTGTTTTGTAGCTCAGCGGCTATAATTGCGTTCGGCTGCTAAACGAATTAAGTCATCATCGTCGCAAGTGACGACAAATTGTGCATGAAGAACTGAACAAGAGGGAAGAGTGAAGAGGAGCAGTCCACAGCCGGCAATAACCATAACAACAATAACAAACTAAAAATCCAAAAACAACGGTACTTATGCGCACTTGTCAAAACAAAGCATTGCAGCAATGCTGCCATCTTCCTCTTGCACACTGACACTCGAGAGTCTCGCACTGCCACACAAGACGCGTGCCGTTGTCGCTGAAACGGGAAACGGCTGGAAAACTGCACAAGCACTTTAATTGTCCAATGTTAATTGCTCAGTACGCCGTTTGCAATGACGCGTCGCAGGATAAGCAAAGAGGCAACAATTTGTTGCTCTTCTCGCTTCGCATACAAATGCACATTCTCATTCTGATTGCAATTGCAATTTGATCATTTCTTTATCATTCTTCCTACATTGCTCATTGCTAACATTGTGCACATTTCTCTCTTTCTGTCAGTCTCTCTCTTTCTCTCACTCTCACTCTCACGGACTGTTTGGTTGGTTGCCTTTAGCATGTGTGTTTTTGTTGTTGTTTTGCTGACTTGCAGCCCAAAACGGAAGTGGCACTTTTGTAAGTAAGTACGCTTAGCTGCTTCCCATACCCACACTTTACATTTTTAGACCAGACCACATGCAACGTCTACGCTTGCGTCAACAAGTGCAACAACATCCACGTGCAATTTTTGTATTTGTTTTGTTTTGCTATTGTTTTTTTTTTGCCTCTGCTTGCATCGTTGGCAGCGAGATAATTTTTCGATTTCAGTCAAGCAAAGATTTTAATGGCTTGTTTATTTTTTTAAATATTTTTTCTGAGAGTATTGTAATTTGGTCACACCCACGTTTATATATATATATATATCTGGTTGATGCCCCATTCAGTTCACAAACAGGTTTGTATAACTGTATAAATTTACATATCGGAGTCCTGTTGTGATGACTGAATGCAGCCTAGATCATGAATGAAGCACCAAAACAGCTTCAAGACGGGAAAAATCTCTCAGAATTCCTTAAATCGTGTCAGTAATAATTTAAAGCGTTTGGACCATCGATATTCAACTTTATCTCCTCAGAAAATACCAGATTTTCCCACTCCTGGGTCCAGGACATGTGTACTTTTGTTCATTCAAGTATCCTTGTAAGCAAGGATCTTAGCTACCTCCTCAGGCTAGATTGTTTTTCCTTCGTTGATTGATGTATAAAAAGAAACAGGACTTTCCACAGCTATAACTTCATCTAAGGTGCTTGTGATACTATCCCCTTCCGCTCGAAGATAAATAATTTAAAACGTTTTTAAAATAAAAATGTTTATTTTATACACATGTAAAAATTCACTTAAACTGCTATAATTCATAAAAACACATTTTGCTTATGGGTAAATTAAAAGGTATCCATTTAAAACAGTTTGCGTAAAAACAAAAGAAAAAAAATTGATTGTATAATCGAGTATCCTGGATTCGGTTGTACAAAAATTAGAAGTGTTTGAATTGAAAGTGTAGCATTGATTGGGGTTTTGAGCTAAGCTTATACATTGAATTTGTATTTGTAATATTTTTTTTTAATAATATTTTGAGACACAAAATTAAGCAAAAAATAAATGTGATCGAAAATTGTAGTTTATTTTACTTCGACTATATAAAATTAGATTGTTTTGTTTATTTTTGTTCTTTTAAAAATAATAGTAAATAAAACACCACAGTCATGATTTTTTAAGTAAACAAAAAAATATATATGTATGTGTAATGACATTTGGGGAACATTAAGGAAACTTGCTGCCGCTTACGTAGACTTCATACTCAGCAGTAGCAACATATTTACAAAAGCAAAAGATAATAGAGGAGAGAGCATGTGAAAAATTGAGCAAGATTTTTTATTTTTTTTTTTATTTTGTTGCGTTACTCATCTGATTTGTTTATTTCTTCATCGTATTTATGTTTATACATATATTTGTTTTTTTTTTTTGCTGTTTTTTTCTTTTTTCACTTTTCATTCGTATAAAAAAAAAAAAAAATAAATAAATTTCTGTAATTTTTCGTTGTTTTTTGTTTGATGAGAATTTCTTTTTGTTTTGTTTTCTACAACTTTCACTAGTAAGAATTTTGAGTTGTATATTTAAAAACAATATATAAATTTGCTAAAAAGTATAAATTTTGTTCAAAAATAATGCACAACAAAATCATAGTTGGTTTGTGTGTGTATGTGTGTGTGTGTGTGTGTTGTGATGGTGTGTGTATGTGTGTGTGGGTGTGTAGGAGAGTTTCTAACGTGATTGTGTGCGCGCTTTTGTGTGTGTGTGTGTGTGTGTGTGAGAGAGAGTGTTGAAATGTTTGCTGCTGTTTGACTCTGTACAGTTGAGTTGTTGACTTGACTAAAACGGGACCTTGTGGACGGCGCCAAGGTGCACTTAGATCAGCGCCGTTATCAATTTTGCCTTGAAGTTGACAAACTTCTCGCTGGTGGCGGCAACGCGCTATAGAATTGCATTGGGTATAATATATTGTTATAGTATATATGCAATTGTTAACTGTGCTGCTTCTGTTCTTCTTAGTTCTTACCAATATCAAGTCTTGCACCAGATTGGCCAGTCCTCGATTGGCCAAGACAACGAGACGCGTCACGGGGCCGGGAATACCCTCGGTGTAACCATCGGCAGTGCGTGTGCTATCCCCGCTACCATCTGTGTCATCTGTGCTGCCAGAGACTCCTCCTCCTACGCTATTGGCGGCCTCATCGCCCTGCTGGGTCTGCACGCTGCCCGAGAAGAGCTGATGACATGTGGTGTGTGTGTGTGTGTGTGTGTGTGCAATGTTAGCAATCAGCGTTTGTTTAATGAATCAAGATATTCGTTGTGATTGTACTCACTCGCACCGCATCCAACAGAAAGTTACCGGAACCGCCGCCGGCGGCGCCGCCGCCCAAACTGTTGCCACCGGGCGTGGCACCGCCACTTGAGCCGCCAGCGAGACCAGCGCCGCCAAAGCTCAGGAACCTTTTGAATAGATTACTTTTGTGTGTCGATTTATGACATTTTTTGGGTGGGTCGAAGGAAACGTGTACCAAATTGTGTAATTAGTTGAGTGTGGTTTTTGTTCAAAATGTTCTTGTTATTTATTTGTTCAATCTTATCGAATCGTGCAGAAATGCAATCTATGGATTACGTTGCGGATTTATTCAAGTTAATTGAACTTCACTGTTATTGTTGACTTTATTTGAAACGAACGCAGAATAGTCAAATTTTATTTTTCAAATTGAAGGATAATAAGCTTGGATAAATTATTAAGGCATAGCCGATATTATGGATTTTACTACTAAACAATGCAATAAATATGCTTCTCCATATTTTTATAGGAACAATAATATTGGCAATAATCCGAATCGTTATCTTATCATATACAAAATCCGGCTAGTTATATTTTATATATATATTGGTGTATAGTTGGTTTTTAAATACAAAATAAGCTTGAACTATATTTTTTCTTAATGTGAAGCATTTTGAAAATAGTTTTTATAAATTGCTTTGCATGACCTTATCGACAAGAGGGTGTGATGAACATAGATATGTATGAACATATCTATGTATGTATCATGTTTTATTGGCCAATTCGTTTGTGTTCGTGGCTTATGTAACAGACTGCATTTTTAAAGGGGTGTGGTAGGAGAAGGGGTGTGAGGGGTGTTGCTGGGCTGGCTGCTTACCTTTTGTTGCGATCATCCACATCGGCCGTGTCCTCCGCCGAGTCCAATGACAAGTCATCAATGGCCGGTGATTTCGATTCCGATTGCTGCAAATCGTTGGTGCTCAGAGCTTTCACATCGTCTATTCCACTGTTGCCGACATTTACTGTTGGCAGCTCGTTATTAAAGCTGAGCTGGATGGGCTCATTGGACTTGAGGGGAATGGGTGCCTGGGCAATGGGTGAGCCTCCCGACGATTGTTGAGCGGCAGCTGCTGCTGCTGCTGCCTCCGCTTCTTTCACCTGTCGCGCCACCCTAATTGTCTCCTCCAATTGTTTATTAATTGCCGATAGATCGATTTTTGTATCGGTGGCACCGTTCTGTGATCGGAACAGGGTTTTTTTTTGTGTGTTTTTTTTTTTCGCCGCAAAGGAATTCGTATTTGGTATGTTGCATTGTCAAAATTTTGAATTTTTAAGTTGATTATGTGCATTTGGTATGTGTGTGTGTGTGCGTGTGTGTGCGTATTTGTGGTGAGTAGATTTCGTTTGGCATGGCAAAGGATTTTCGGGCGGCGCAATGTGTGGGTTTTGTTGCAGTGGCATGTGTGGTCCGATTATGTATTATGTGTGTATTGTAGTGTTTGTGTATGTTTGCAAAGGGTTGGCATTGTGGTCGAGTACGGTATGGAGATATATATATATATATATAAATATATATATGGGTGTGTGTGTTTATGTGTGAGTGAGTGTGGGTTATCAGATATGTAAGGTTAGGCAGGAGGTGAATGTAATGTTGCATTTTTGGCATTATGAGTTTAGACGGTTTTTGCCAGTTGATTTTTTGTTTTGTTTTTATTATTTGTATTTTTTATACGATTTTGCCGTTTCATTTTTTGTTTGTTAATTGATGATGATGGATAGACAGAGAGAGATAGAGAGAGAGAGATAGAGAGAGGGTGAGAGTGAGAGTAAGAGACATAGATGTACGTGCACAAATGCAATCGGTGTATTTATGTATACATTTTGAGAGATTTTTTTTTTAAATTTATTACATTATTATTATTTGATTTTTATAGTTTTTAATTGCAGTTGATGGTTTCAATGCGTTGTTTGCAGTTTTTTTTTATTGTATTTGGATTTATAATAATATTATTATTATTTTTGTATTTTTTATTTGGTTATTTGCACAAATCGAATCGGTTTAATGGAACATGAAAATAAAGAGAAAAAGATTCAAAATAAACAAAAAGGAAAACAAAAGCAGATAGACAAATGAGCAATCGATCAAGCTAAATGCAACGCCACAAGGCTCACAAGCGAAAGAGCGCAAGTGTTGTGGCAACAAGAAAAAAAAGAAACTATTAAACACAACTAATAATTTCTAAGCGAAGACCTTGGATCAGAGTTAAAAGGATTGCGACAGAGTGCGCGTGTCTGTGTGTGTGTGTCTGCGTGTGTGATGTGTGTGTGTGTGTGAGAGAGAAAAGTTTAGAGAAGAGAGGCATGCGACACAAACACGCATCATCTGCGAACAAGTTACATACATACATGCATACATACACACATTTGTAAGTGCAGAGAATGTGCTGAAATAGCATGAGTTTTTCGTTCCTCGAAAACACTCAACACACACATTTTTTTCTTTAGTAAAACATTATTCATTATTTGAAATGGAGAATTTCTCTCGAACAAGTGGTTTTTTAGCTATTGATAGAAATCATTCACTGCGTATGCGTATTTGTCGCCAGAAATCGGGCGACAATCTCATATTCTTAGACTCGTTATTTTCTGGAAATTGAATTTGTGCAAATTGGAAATTCGGGAGGAACGAGTGAATTATGATTACGACTTCTTCCAGTAGTATTCAAAGCTGTAATCGAATTGAAAATGGGATTTTTGGTTGTTGTTTTTATGATTTCGAGTGTGTGTGCGAAACGAATGAAAGATCCAATGTGAACACCCTGTGGAAGAGTCAAGAAACATTCATGACTCTATATCTGAATAGCGTTGTGAGTGCACTCATGGCTGGTAAGCGTACATATGTGAATGCTCTTGCGAATGTTTTGTGAATACGCCAATGAGCATGAGCACTCATGAATATTGTGAATGCACTTATGAATATTCCGTGAATATACTCATGAATGTTGCAAGTGCACTAATGAATTACTCGTGAATAAAGGCGAACATTTTAAATTTTATATATAATGTATGTACATACATGCTGTGTACGAGTACACTCTAAAAAAAATAATATGCACTTCGTGTTTGAGCATTACAAAATTCATACAGGTAACATTATTTTGGTATATTTAAAGTAGATTATAAACGACTTAAAAAACTAACACAATTTTAATGTATATATATTTAAAAAAAAACACCTATTATATTTTTGATAAGTGCGCCAAAAGAGGGGCGCATAGAAGATGAATGCGAAAATAATTATAAAAAATTCTTTAAGATTACAGACTCAAGTATAGGAGAGAGTCAGAGACAGTGAAAGAGAGAGAGAGAGAGAGAGAGAGAGAGAGAGAGAGAGAGATGGTGGAGAAACAGCGAGGTAGAAAGAGAGCGGGAGATAAAGAGAGAGGACGAGGAGACAGATAGAGATGAAGAGAGAGGTAAAAAGAGGGAGATAAAGAGAGATGGAGAGAAATAGAAAGAGGGAGAGAGATACAGAGATATGGAGAGAAAGAGAGAGATACAGAGATACAGAGATATGGAGAGAAAGAGAGAAAGAGAGGGAGAGAGAGAGAGCAATGGAAAGACTTACAACTACAACATATCCAATGGAAAAGAAACAAAGAGTGTGTCAAAGTACAAGTGTATATAGTTTGAGGGACAGTGACAGATGCACTGATATATTAGTATCGAAAACCAGTGTTGTAAATATATTTTTTTTTCTTCTTTTGTTATAATTTGCATTAATATCATAAACAATTTTGAGTTTGAGTGGTGCTTGCAGTTGTGCTGTGGTTGTTGTTGTTGTGGTATTGCCAATTCTTGTTGCTGTTGTGAAAACACGGAACAAAATTTGATAAACATTAAAGAAAAATTGTGCCAATATTGTAATTTCTTGAAATACATCGCTTTGTTGTTGTAGCAAACAAATTTACACGCACATTTCTTTGTGATTATCGAAGACTGGGCGTCTTGGTGGTGGTGGTAGTGCTGGTGCTGGTGGTGGTGGTGGTGGTGGTGCTACTGGTGCTGCTAGTCTTCTCATTCGCATCAATCTCGTTCTCATCGTCTGGCTCAAAGGTGGGCAGCTCAATGGATACCCGGGTGCCACTGCTACTGCCACTCGAGCTGCTGCTGCTGCTCTGATCGCTCTTTGTCTGGTCGTCATCATCATCATCGAAGTCAGCGTCGAAGGTGTCGCGTGCCGCATTCGCTGTGTTGCCCTGAATGGCGGTGCGCAATACAGTTGGTCCCAAAGTGCGCAGCAGCTTGGAGATGATGCGATTCGCTTGCTCATCGATTTGCTACAACAACCACGATTCGATTTTGGGGCCAGATTCGTGTGCGGTTTGCGTTGGATTGTGGATTGCGTGGATTGCGTGGATTGGTGGGGCGTGGATTGGTGGGCGTGTGCGAGTGTGCATTTTGGGTACAGTGTAGAGAATGGTTAGTTTATTTAATTGCTTTTTCTGTGTATGTGTGTGATTGTTTCATATACTAAACATTGTGGGGCGGATTTGGATTGCGGACGGGGCTCATCGTTAATGGACACTGCGTGGCAATACTAACTGCTAAATGCTCTTTATACGGGGCAAGTCAAGAGCGAAATGTTTGCTTAACATATCAGAAAACTTTCCTCAGAGCTCAGTGAGAGACAGAGAGAGAGAGAGATGGAGAGATAGATAGAGAGAGAGAGGGAGACAGAGAGCAAGAAAGGGGGAGATAGATAAAAAAAGGAGGGAAGTAATGCTGAAATCAGACAGAGATATGAAAATTCCTTGAGTTTAGCTCCCAGCACTTTACAGCACTTATAATTCCAATATTATAAAATCCAAAAAAATGTGCAGATGTGTCCTTCAAGCATAACTTGCTTCAAGATTTCTAATTTGTATTTGCATGGACTGGTTCGACTTTCAGCACATAATTCGGGTACTTTACAACACTGATAGGGGAGCAAAGGCTATTTTGAACTCTTTCGAATTGCCCCGCGCAAAGAGCGCTTTTGCATTTGGATACACATTTGGAGGAGTTGTAACAAAAATATCGTTTTCGAAATGGTTGGGGAAAATAGGATTGGGCATCGGCGGTGGGGGGGTTGTTGTTTTTAAAACTGGATCGGTTTGAAATTAATTAGTGACAAATGATGTGGCTTCAAAACTAGCTCGATTGCTTTTAATTTTTTAATTTTGGTTCGCAGGTCACGATTCGAATAAAAAATGGATTATATTAAAAAAGATTTTTGTTTTTGTTTTATGTTTAGTTAGTTGAAAAACTAGTTGCTTGCACCAGGAGTAGTAGTTCAACATGGTTTCAAATTGTTTGTGTCTTAGACGGCATTACTTGCTTAAACATCGGAATGAGCTCTACATTTTTAGACTACAACGAAAATGTTAGCTACATAAATATGAATTGAAGCCTTGATGTAATTGTCGCTTGTTTCCAGTTATTGTTGTTGTTGTTGTTGTTGCTGTTGTTGTTGTTGTTGCTGTTGTTGTTGTTGGCGCAAAATTGGTCGAGTGTTGTGTGTTTTGGGTCTCACATTTGCTCTTAATCATAGACGGGCAATAATTTCGTAATGTTGCTATTGTTGATGTTCTTGTCAATTGTAGTCGATATTATTGTTGTTGCTGGCGGTGCAAGAGTTGTTGCTGTTGTTGTTACATTATCTCTGGTTGTAATAAAATAATTGGTAGAGTTTAATAAACGATTTATATCGGCTATAATTGTGAGCAATTGTGGTTCTTCGATGGTATTGTTGTTGTTGTTGTTGTTGGGATACTGGGTTAGAGTAGTGATGGTTGAGATAGTGGTAGGTGCTAATTGGGAGTTATCTGTGGTTGTTTCAACACTTGGTGTTTCAACTGTTGTTGTTGTTGTTGTTGTTGCTGCCTGCGTTGCAGTTGCAATTGCAGCAATTGCAGCAGTTGAAGCTGCAGTTGCTCCTGTTGTTGCTGTGCTCAATGTTGGCTCGTCGCCCAGAAAGCGTGACAACAGCTGAAAAGGCATCTCTGTCGTTGCTGCTGTTGTTGTAGTGGTTGCTGCTGTTGCTGCTGTTGCTGCTGTTGCTATTGCTGTTGTTGGGCTGGGGCTGGGGCTGGGGCTTGGGCTGGGACTGGGATTGGTGATGGTGGTGGTGGTTGTTGTTGTTGTCGTTGTTGTGGTTCTTGAACTTGATGATGGTGCTGTTTCATTTAGTTGGCTCTTACGCGCACTCCCTTTGTTCGCTGATGATTCCAACTCGGGTGCAAATGTCGGTAATTCGATTCTGACCCGCGAGCCATTGTCATCATTGTTGTTGCTAATTGAGGCTGGAGTTGGTGCTGTTACTGACGCTGGAGATGGTGATGAGGCCGATGCCGATGCAGATGCAACATCATCATCAAAATCGTCATCATCAAAATCGGCATCGAAGCTGCTTGAGGTGGTGGTGCGACCACCACCGGCACCACCAGTGCCCCGATTGCCAGCCAGTACGCTATTGAGCAGACCAGGGCCGGCAACGCGTATTACTTGAGCTATAATGCGATTAACAATTGAGTCGATTTCCTAAGAACGAGACAGACGAGAGATATGCAGAATAACTGTCACGGGGAGCATGCCTATCCATCAACTGCCATGAATTTTTGGGATGATGATGCTGTTTTGGATGCTTTGCTTATTTTGATTCTTGTTGGTGGTGTTGGTTGTTCAAGTTCATTGCTGTTGCTGTTGTTGTGGCTGTGGCTGTGGCTGTGGCTGTTGTTGTTGTTCTTGTTGTTGTTCTTGTTATTGTTGTTGCTGTACTTAACTTGATGGCTGGTTGTAACGTCCATGAGAGAGACAGAGACAGATTTTCGTCTTTTTTTTTTTTTGTGTTTCGGTTTGATGATGATTTTTGTTTTCATTTCTTTTTTGTTGTGATTTTTGATTTGACGACTTTTGGTGGCTGCTGCGGTTGCTTTTGTTGTGGTCTGGTGGTTGATTGTGTCTGAGCCGCGTTTTACAAAATTTTGGTGCTGTGCAATTTTTTGTGATTGGCCAATTGTTTGATGATTGTTTTGCATTTGTAGTTTTTGGTTGGTTAGTGCTTTGGCTTTATTTTGGCTTAACGAACATGTTCGTTTGTTTGTTTTTTTTTTGTGGTCAAGCTATTTGTGGGTGGCATGCATTAACTATACGTAATACGTGCACTACTGTCTACTGACAAGTGAAGTGGAGGGAGGAAGGAGGGCATGCAGCTTAAATGGCAAATGAGATAATCAACAGAGTAATTGACAGTGTTTTAATTGTATGCCAATATGCTAAATAAACTAAAACACGCTATTGCGAAGGAGCCTTCAATTGTCCTTCAGCTGTTCGGCAAAGTCCTTGTCGGGCTGATATTTGGTCAACTCATCAGGTAAGCTCTCATAGTCCTTATCAAGCGGCTGCGCCACATCATCATCATCATCAGCAGCAGCAATTGACGGCTTACGGGGAGCACTGCGCTCAAATCCCGGATTGAGAATCGTGCCCAAGACGACGGGCCCAACACGTTGCAAGATATTATTGACTAGACGATTGATTTGCATATTGATTTCCTACGAAATGTTCAGGCAATACAACAATTAACAATAACAGAGCCGCACGCCGCTCCGCATAGCTAAACAATATTATTATTATTATTCTGGATTGGGTGAGGGGACGTATGTATGTGCATACACATACACATACACATACACATACACATACACATATACATATAGATATGCATATACATATGTAGGCTTCGCTATGTGCACATATCTAAATTGATTGAAATTGATTGACGATTTACACCTAGTCCTGGTCATTCTCATTTACATACTAATCCGATATGCTAGGCTGGTTTTGTATACGCACCTTTGTTATATCCGGAAACAGTTCGCGCAGCAGTCCAATTGTTCTTTTGTTGCGATCAGCTATCAATTGTTCTTGATCTTTTGCGCCAAGTGTCAAGACATCGATTTCCTGCAAAGCAAAATACAAAATATGGTCAATACAATGCTCTTACATAATCCCTGCCACTGCCACTGAAATACAAATACAAATCATGATCTCAAACTCAAAGAAAATGAGTTGCAAAAAAAGCAACAAAGACTATTATTGTCCAAAGACCAACAATAAGCCAACAATTGATGAACTTTCACTTTGCACAATGAGACAATGAGTTTCTAGTCTCTTCTCTCTCTCTCTCTCTCTCTCTCTCTCTATCTCTGTGTCTTTCCCTGAAATATATGTATTTCTATATTGTGCCAATACTTCTGATTGCTTCTTTTTGATAAAGGAAATATTCTCAAATTAAATTGAAACATTGCCAAATAGTTACAGTTTATATCTCAGTTATGACTTTCCAATTTTGTAGCCCTTAACTTGCCCGAAGTTGTAAAGTTGCCGTATCTTAAGAGCCTCTTTTGTATGTTGTCTGATTAACTCACGACCTTAATCTCCCACTATTTACTGAGCACTTTTCAATGCTCCAGATCGCCCCCACGCGCCTCCATTCTTCACCGACTTGCACCGACTAATAATTATAATTTGCACAGCATCCACTGGAAACGTCGTTCAGCCTTCGTTAGCCTTCGCGGCAGTCTGCAGCATGAATAAAAAGATTGGACGAGGTGAGGGGAATATGGGGGAGTGTAAGCTGGCCAAATGACTATACAAAAAGTTGTTAACGCTAATGGGCAGTTGCAAAGCGGCAAAGTCTCAGAAAATATTGCACAAAAATGCTTAAATTGCATTTAAGCGTTGTTTTTGTTGCTGTTGCTGTTATTGCCGTAGGTCGTCGAAGGTGTGCGGGATGAAGAGGTTGACTTAGACAATCAACAGCACGAGTCATTGGACATGCAACGAGAATGGCTAAGTGTAGTAATTGCAATTGCTCAGATCTTATAATATATATTCATGGCGAGTACCTGAGAGCAGCGACGCTTCATTAATTCAAATTATGTTTCAGTTGATATTGTTTTAATTGAATAAACAGTGGAGATTGAAAACAATATAAAATCACATCCAAGACACTTTATCATAAAAGTTTCAGTTTGATTCTCAAGTAATAAAACTATTTAAAGGTAGGGCAATTAGACACAGACAAAACATAAAATGGACAATTGTTGTTGTCACACAATTGCTGGCATTGTTGTTATTGTTATGCAATTAATTGTCTCAAAACTCTGTGCGGAAGTTGTCTTTACACGCGGACGGAAGCTAATGCCAACGGCAGCAACTACAATGGCAACGGCAAGAAAAACTAAATACCTTTTCTTTGATTGGGCAGCGAACTGTTTTGCTCTCTGGCCACCGTTGTCGTATTTATTTGTTGTATTTGCTGTTGCTGCTTTTTTTTGTTAAGTAAAACTATGTAGTACTTGTACATTTCATTAAAGTTGACGCTATGCATTTTAAACAGCAGCAATTTTATTTGTGTTGGTCATTTTGTTGCGAGTAGTATGAGTACACTCATACCGTATTCAAGTTGATGCTGAAGACGGAAGAAGCATGCCATAAAAATTCTATAATATATATTTTATTATATTCATGTTATATTTCCTTTTCATATAATCGTAACGAACTAGGGGTAAATTGTGCTAGGCAAAATTTGTTATTACAGTTGACGAAGGAGGTTACGTACATCTACCATAGTTATATATTTGGATATATTCAAAGCTATCAATTAGTTATTAAATCTTCAATGGGTTTTCCAGAATCGTCTGCGATAAACGCATTTACATAAAATGCCAGACACGCTAAGCGCGCTAATAAAACCACACATTTACTTTATGTATATGTATTGATGTGTGGCTAAGCAGTCTGACCTTAACCAACATATATTAAATATGCAAATGCCGAAGAGTAACAAAATTTACAAAAACACATACAAACACAATATATAAAAAGAAGAGGAAAATTGATTAAGAAACTCCGATTTCCAATGAGTTCAAGTGCAAAAACTAGATTTAAATACATATTTATTAGTTAACGCATTTGCCACTAAAATGGTGTAAAATTGGAAAAAAAAATCAAATAAAATTTGACATTGAATATATATATATATATATATGTATATGTATAGTTGTTAAACTCTTGATCGCTTAAATGAATTGACCTGTTTGCAATATCTACACAAAATAAATATAACATGTGCTTGAGTGAAAAAAAAATGAAAAATGCCATCGGTTAGGGTATACCAATTATTAGAGAAACGACTAATGTTTGGATTTCAGTGTAGATTCATGATTAATGCATATCACGAACTCATCGCTGAGTTGTCCGTGGTCGATTTGTAAGTTGTCCAATGCTTTCAGCCCTCGGCTCAGATTTGTAGACCTTGTTTGACGACCGCACAAATCAATGAACAGACAAACAACAGAAACAATAATAAGCTCGATATTATGTGGCATATGAGACACACTTATATAAGCCATATAATTTAACACAAATTAACACATTCATATTTGCTGAGATGACAAAGATTTCGTATCCTTGTAAAAAATATATTAATTAATTTGTAACATTTATGCTAAAAGCTATCGGATTTTGACTTCAAGAGAGAGTAATGCTTCATCAAATTGTGTATTTTATTTATCAACATATTAAGAATATAGCTAAAGTCATTGGCAATCTGCGAATATTTCTAAAATGCAATTGCATTTAGTAAACATCAAGCTGAATGTTTCTTTCTGTTGTGGTTCTCATATTGGGTATACAAAATTGAGAATAGAATCTTGTTGACTTTCTGATTTGTTGCCCTTTTTCATATTTTCTTTTTGTTTTTATTTTTTTTTCATAATGCTGACGATAGCAACACAACTGTAAGTAGTTTTGACTTAATGACCGACTAGCAAGCGAGTCTCGTTTGCCACTTAAAAATGCAGCTACCAACAAATTGGCAGCAATAACAACAGCTACAACAACAACAGCAAGAACAACAACAACAACAACAACAGCAAATGTGAGCTGCTGACATGCAACTATAACGGCAACAACAAATTGAAGTTGACGTTGCTGCCGCTGTGCACAATGCGATGTATGAAATACACGTGTGTGTGTGAGTGCAAGCTGGCAACTGGCAACTGAGAGCTTATATAAGTCTGCTGTGGCAACCATGAGCAGCTGCCGAGGAACTAGAGTCGTGTGTCACTTTGGGGGCAGTCCCACAAAGCAAATTGTTGGATTGCTTGTGGGGGGCTCTTGTTGCTGCAGCTGTTGATGTTGTTGTTGTTGCTGTTGTTGTTGCTGTTGCCGAGGCTGTTGTTGCTGTCCGTTCTGCTCTTACCATTTGGAAGTCTGTGCGCTTCAATTGCCTTTGTTGTTGTTGTTGTTGTTATTGTTGCGATTGTTGTTATATCATTTAATAGCTAATGGAATTAAAAGAAAGCACAATGCTGAAATAAACTTGCAATTTTCCCCGTTATCATAAAAGCGACAGCAGCAGCAATATATTAATTCTTGATATTATCATTATTGCCAATATGTCACGCAATGTTCATCTTTTGTCAAATACAAATCAGAAAAGAAAAGTAGACGGTTATTGATTTTTTATTTGCATATAGCTTATCTAAAACCCAAATAGAAGTGCAAATAGTTATTCTATCAACAAGTAAAACGACTACTAAGTAGCTGATATAGGTATGGATGAGCTTAAAATATATATGTATAGTTTTGAGCTTTGCAGTGCTTAAGATATGTGTGTTCTATGTGAATTTCATAGCATTATTGTTATTGATGTTAGATGCACTTTCGGCCGAGGAAGAAACAATAAATTAATTGCTAATGAGTTATTTTCTGATAATTTTGAAAAAAATCCTCAATGCACATCCTGTCAGATTGTGTCGCCTTAACTAAGAAACTATGTGGTATCTTAGGGATGCATGTTCTGAGCTCAAACGACATAGAAACCCTCAACCCAACGTGCTAAAACTTGGGTTGAGGGAAGAGCTATAGACTCAGAAGGTGAACAATAGATCTAGCAGGTCGCAGTGCATATACAATGTATATCCCTAAAATAATATTAAGAACGGTCAGAGACGTCTCCTGCAATGCATTGCAAACTTGAAAACATAATTATATTACGCTCCCCAAGTTATTAAAATGCAATTAAAAATCTTCATGTTTTCTTTTTAAGCATAGTAGAAGAAAAAAAATGGAAATTATTTCCAAACACTTAATGGCAAATCAATTAAGGTCTGCAAATACATATATATTGGGTAATAGCCCTGAGATCATATTGATTATTTAATGACAAAGCGTTTCTTGCTTTGCTCGTCAACAGAAACACAGCAAACGAATGAATCGCAAAGTTTTATCGAATTTATAGTGAATATCGCACTTGTTTAAGATGTCAATGTGAATTTGTTATTCAAAGTGAAAGCCAGCAAGTTAGGTAGCTTATATGTTCACCGTCCTAACTTTGAGATACCCTGTGCAAAATGAAAAATAATTTTTATTTCTAATACATTCAGATCGTCTCAGAGAGACTATTGTAATAATATGTATATTGAATTGGCCAGCTATCCGTACAGGGTATAAATGGCAAAAAAATCAACAGTGAGTGAGCCGCTAACCAGTCGATAATGCTGATAATGCTTGTAAGGGAGGATATATATTTTTTGAAAACGGCTGTAGTTTTGGCCAACATTTTAGCACGCAACAAACAATTAAGTGATGACCTAGGTGTTAATTACTGTGAATAATGTTGTAAATTGCAGTTGACTGTGATAGATGCAAAAATTATCAGCTGACAGTTAATTTGGCTTGTGTAAGCTATGCAATATTTGAAAGTGCCTGCGAAGTGCAATTAAATTGTCCAAAAATATGGATAAAATTAATCCGAATAGATTCAAAATTCGCACGAAAAATACATTTATTTCGGAGGCCATTAAATAACAAAAAGATATTGCTTAACACATGGACACTAATACACACAGCCAGCCGGTTTCAAATGAATTCGTTTCGAGAGGGAATTATGCGGAGTTTGCGGATTGTGCCAACACCCAAGCGAGACCAACAGCAGCACGTCTTGGCCGTTGCTCTAGAGCGGGCCAAGGAAACTTGCAGCAAGTGTGCCAACTTCCTTGCAATTGGCCACTGCCCCGATCTGGTCACGCAGGTTTTCTGCCATCACACAGCGGCATACAGACCCCAAGACCTGATTTTTCTTAAATATTCCAGTCTCAGCCGTCGAAAAAGTAAAAGGAAACATTTTTTTTAATCGTTGCTACAAGCTCGACAAACGAGTTGGACGACCAACCGTCTGAATGGTTCGCATACTCATCCGACTGTATATTAGCCAAATAAGTGCAATAAAGGGCAGCATTGGCATCGCACCACACAGCGTATACATGATGCCAGATGTCATATCATACACTTGCACAATTTTAGTATGTAATAAATTCTGTTGCCAATAGTATTTAACAACCCTTCCATGGTCAGCTGAGCATCTGTCTTTTTGTTGGTCTGCATAACCGCTGAGGTCATCAGACCCCATGAATAATATTATTATAATATTGTCATATATCTGCTCACTGGTTACTAAGATACTGGTTGGCATTACTTAAATCGACTTTGACTTACCTTTCCATTGGCAAGCGGTATTTGAAGCAAATCCAATTCCTGATTACCAGCCGGATGTGGCAGGGGACTTGAGCTGATTAGGCAAACGGTGCTGCATAGAATCAGCGCCAGGATAGAATGGTGTGTGCTCGGCTGCCTCATTTTGTTGCAAAGACTGTTGTGTTTTTATTTGTTTAGGGAGGGGGGAACTGCAAGATAAAATCAGAAATAACATTCTTATATTAGTACACGAATACATACATTAAATCGAAATATATTGAGTTGAAATTAAGAAAGAGAGCAGGCCAAGCAGCTGCATATTTATTTTGAAACGTTAATCGTTTAAAGGTCGTCTGATGACCTTGTCGCATGAAGATTGTGCGGCGCTTTTATTAACGTGTTTTCTATTTATTTAAAAGTCAAATTCGACAATAAACATCACAAAAAGTGGAATCAAAAATGTTTGCATGTGTGTTTATTCAGTTATATGGATTTGTTGGTTTTAAGTGGCTGGAATTTTTTATTTTTTTTTTTTTTTGTAACTTGTGAGCGCTTATATATATATTTTGTTCGTTTTTGAATGTTTTTTTTTTTTTTTTGGTTATTCTAGGGTTTAGGCAAGGCTGAAAGGCAAAAAATGCGCTTAATTGACACTGAATTTGGCTATTTTTAGTTGTTTTTTGTTTTTGTATGATGCTTTCGCATGAGAGTAGCGAATAGGAGTCAATTAGGTGTTTGTTTTGAGTGTGTGTCAAGTTTAAATATTGAACTTTTCTTGGACAACGCGTCGTATGAGTAATGCGCATTGTATTTATGTGGAAAGTGTGCGCAACAACAACTGCAGCAGCAGCAGCAGCAGCAAAGCAACGACGGTAAAAGCAATTTATAAATCACTACGACCAAAGTAGCAAACAACAACAAAACGCCGCAATAAGAATTATGTAATTTTATTTAGACAGCGCAGACGTCAGCAGTGGCGTCAACAGCGACGTCAACAGTGACTGCAACGTCAACGCCGAAAACGTTGAGCGGGTGTTTGTAAGTGTGTAACTGTGTGTGTGTAAGTGTGTGTGTGTGCGTAGGTAAGCTTTTAAGTTTTAGGAAATTTGCCTCGAATTGAACAAAATGCAAAAGCTGAAGCTAATATAAAAAGCGGAGAGATATTGCAATCGTGCGAACTGTAAAAAAAAGATGCAACGATAAATGTGATGGAGATGCCTAAGCAAAGGCAAATGAAATAAACATTGATGTCATGACGGATATGAATGTATATATATATATATATATATATATATATATCTTGCTGTACACATAACATATGATGATTGAATATTTCAAATAATTAACCAACTAATAAGCAATTGAAAGGATGGTGTGATCACACAATACTTGTGCCAAGCAATTAGAAACATAAACCTGGTGTAAGCTTGTGGGACAAAGGTTAATTAAACAATTTTATGCATTTATTGACGCATCACGGTTGAAAATTATGCAAGATAGAAAATATTGCATTTAAGTAGAAGGAAATTATTAAAATACTGTAGCTGAATTGGGGTTAGCATTGGATTACACAAAATAAATCAAAATTGCAAAATGAAACTTAATTTGCATATAGTTGCTGACTGATTAATTCAACACTTATTAAAGAGCTCAAAATAGCACAAATTCGTATTACAAATCGATTGAGGGGGGTTTTTTTGTTTGGACGAAGTTGAGTATGTCAATAACGAATTAAAATCGATTAAATTGGGGACGCAAAGTTCAATGTATGCTGCGAAGGTTGGCCACACTTATGAGTATGCGTATGAGTATGAATATCATTATGAGTTAAATTACAAGTAGTCGCATGAGCTTAATTACGATTATAAATATGAGAAAGAGTATAGTGAAATGCTCAACTGGGAAATCAACGTGTAAGCTGCATTCTTAACGCAATTGTCGACAGATTGGCACGTCAGTCAGTCAATCAATCAATCAAATTGTGCGGGTGTCAGTCTATGCATTTGTCTATTGGTATGCGCACACACTTACGAATATATATGTATGAATGTGGGTATATATATTTGTATATTTACTATATATATATATATAAATTTGGCAATTTGGCAACAACAGCAATAACACGAAAACACTTCTCTTAGCCGATTATTAGCTGTGCGTGGCAACATGCAATGATGGCCAACGGTCAGCGGCTATTAAGTAGGGCGTAGCGCCAAAAACCAAATGAAAACAAACGCAAAGCGGAGAGATAACGCAAACAGAGACGGCTTGGCACGAGAGGCAGAGTTGCCGAAGGCAACAAATAATAATAATAATAATAATGGGCGATGTAGAAAGGGAGAGTGCAGATTGTCATCACCGAAACTGGAGAGTGCCAAGAGTGCCAAGAGTTTCGAGAGTGTTGAGTGTTGGGGCTGTGTGAGAGTTGCCACAAAACCGGCAATAACAGACAACGAAGCCCATTTGACTGGCGGTCTATCTCTCTGTCTGTCTGCCTGTCTGTCTGTCTGTCTTAGCTGTAGCTGTCGCTGTAGCTATGGTTATGTCATCTGACTGTGGCTCAGGCGCAGCTGATTTTTATGTGGCTGCTTTTACTTTTTACTGGCCCGGCCGTAGCCTCAGCGTCTAAAAGTGTTTCGGCTCATTAACAATTGTCAAAGTGGTTAGTTGGTTGCTTTGACAGCAATCCACACACCAATATGCATATAGTTCATCATATTTTGCACACTTTTAATTATTTCTCATACGCCATGTGGCGTACGCGACGATTACCGCTGGCCCATAAATTCGGATGACATTGGGAGTGCATAACATGCATGTCGTAATTTAAATGGGGCGCACAAAATATTGAATAGATAAAAAAAATAAAAAAAATAAATAAAATAAAGAAACACTGTGAAATATATCAATCCAAAAAAAAAATATGTATAAATATATACAAATAATGATATCAACAAGTGCAGACTGAATAGCGTTTTGATGTGAAGGTGATTTTGCAACCGGGGAGTGGCATTATATGGCACGGACATTGCAAATGACGCAGCAAAATTTTGCAAGTGTTGTCTGACAAAGTGTCTCTAGTCTCCATTTAAAGCTGAAGCCTCGGCTTCCTGTCATTTTCCACGTCCACCTCGAACACGCTTTTCTTCTGGTGCAATTAATTTTGTAATATATTAATGTTGTAAATATATCATTGCGATCGTGTCATGGGGCGATCATCGAAATTAATTGCAAAAGAGCTAAGCTTAACTTGAGTTCTGTAAGCCAAGCATTCTGTTACAGTACAATTGTAGTAAACTTGTTAAAGAAATCAGATAAATATAAGCAGACAAATACTAAGAAACCCATGCTATCTTTTCGACTTCATGCAGAACTCAGCTTCTTTTTTCTTTCAAATACAAACAAGAATAATTTAGTTAGTAGCAACCACTTTGGAATCGATTCGTTAATGACAACGCTGTTTTCATTAATTGCCGATTATGCAATATGCATATCAAGTATCATTAAAATGTCAGATTTTATCGGTCTGGGGTGAACAAAATGAATAAACCAGAGATGTGCAAGAAACTTGATCTGCTAATGATATGCAAGAATCGAAGCTTAGTATTTAGTGTCTTTATCTTTTCAAGTTTCATGATGCTAAAACATACAAAAAACATCATGCAAGATTATAGATACTTGAAATGATGTACGAATTTACGTATGACAATAAAGTCACCTTAACAAAGCAATATTCTAATTACTCTGCACTTAAATTTGCTTTGTTTGTGATATATCACTAAAAGATATATTCGTTAATTTTTGATTGGATTTTTGAAACTGGCATGCAGTTAGCAAGTAGCCTAGGTATACAATTGCAGGAGACTTTTGTCGGGTTGACACCTCCTCCCCCCATCTCCTCCCTGTTTGTAGGTTTAGAAAGATGTATTTAAACGTGATCATCAGTCAATAACTATATGGCCAAGGCTTACAACCATTGGAGACTTTTAACGGTTGGAGCGCTTCCCCTTCCTGCCTTTCTCACGTCTCCCGTTGGGTGGTACCATAATTTTTAACACTTTGAGCTGGGCATGCTCGAGTATAAATTGCAAATTTAAAGTCTCTAACAGACAGACAGACATTGGGCAAAACCAATATATGCTTTTCGCTGTTGGCTGTAACATAGTAGTAAAGGTGGAATTGTAAATGATCACTTTAAGCCAAAAACAAAAACAAAAAAAAACAATTTGACACACGCGTTAAGTTTAGGTACGATTTGCACAAAAAAAAAATATATATATATGCACAACACACAAAAAAATTTAAACAAAACAAAATATGTAAAATGTGTATGCAACAAGCAAAACCAAAAAAAAATAGATATATTAATAAATAATAACAGTCAAACATTTTGTATTGTTCGAGTTGAGTTTCGAGTGATTCTTTCATTGGTGTCTTCTTAGTTGCTGGCACTGTTGCAATTTTAGTAGTTATATTTTAGTTATATTGGTTTTTGTTTTTGTTGTTGTTGTTTTGGTTTTTTTTTTTGCAACTCTTGCGGAATTTGCGCTTATTGCAACTATTTTTCGGCATGTCGACTGTTGTTGTTACTGTTGCAGTTGTTGTTGTAGTTTGCTTGAGACGCTGTTGTTGTTGGTTGAACCATAGGCGTTTTTTACATGTATGAGAATGTATACATATGTATATGTATGTAGGTGTGTATTTGTATGTGTGTGTGTGTGTTTGTGTGTGTGTGTGTGTGTGTGTGTGTGTGTGTGTGTGTAGTATATCCCCACGTTTATAGTGCGTTTAAACGGCGACGGTTGGCAACGGCGACGAATACGTACACGCTTTGTTATTGTTGTTTAGATAAATATATATATATATATATATATATATATATGTATTTATATATATGTATGTATATATATATGTGTATATGTATATATTTGAATTTGGCTTGATTTATACTTTTTGGAACTTATTTGAGTAGTATGGTGGACCTTTCTGTGACTGGCGCTGGCTTTGCGGTCTTGGCTGGTGGGCTTGCAATTGATTACTAACGTGATTTTATCATACACTACCGACTAAAGCTCGAACAAAGCGGCGAACCGTACAAGTGGCTGGCTGCGACGCCAACAGCAAGCAGCGAGCAGCGAGCAGTGAGCAGTGAGCAGCGAGCAGTAGGCAGTAGCGGTGAGCAACAGCAGCAGTAAGCAGCAGCAACAGTTAGCAGCAGTCGCAGCAGCAGCAGACGCTTAGCTGAGCTGAGCAGCTGTTGCTGTTGGCATCAGACGCTTAACGCCTTGACTGTGAAGTTGCACTCAAAAATTAAAAAAAAAAACAACAACAGCAGCGAAAAAAACGAAAGTGAGTCAAAGCCAAGACGTGCTTGAGTCAAACATTTGAGCGAGAAATTGTAGTTGGTTGTGTGGATGTAGCTGTTGTTGTAACTGTGCAATAAAGGCTTTATGTGCGCTCGTGTTTGTGTGTGTGTGTGTGTGTGCGGATCATAATACGCGAATCTCTTCGGCCGTTTGCCAGTCAACCAAAATTTCCGCTTCGTGACTTAGTGGTTGGTATGTCAGGCAATTAGCGGGGCCCGTGGGCAGGATTAGGCTTACACAATATTCACAGCTGTTGCCCATCTCTTGAATCTTTATTGCACATTTGCGTTTAGTACCCGCTCATATGCGAATGTGTGTGTGTGTGTGTGTGTGCGTGTGTATGCAGCATGCATGTAGATTGTGTGTTCATTTAATTACTGGCCAGCGCTTCTTGAAGTTATGCTTCAGCTGATAATATTCGTTAGTCTCGAGTTGCGTTCACCGCTGCTGTAAGTGTCCTCAACGAGATGATTGCTCAATCCGTTCGAAATATTTGAATAGACAAATTCCGCATTCCAAGTGCTATGCAAATCAATTTTTTTTTATTTAAATAGCACCTTCCTCAATACATAAAATTACAAGCCCATAAAGTATTTATTAAGGACTTGCTTGTAATTGTAATTTAGACATTGTGCACTTTCAAATAATAAATCGATGGCATCATATTTGATTCGTCATACTCACAAATATCAGTTTATTGAATGAAAATTACTTCCACATCCAAATCGTTTAATTTCATCTGTCATCTGTCAAGAGTATTTAATTTAACAAGTGTTGCAGATAATTTAAATTTCGCTTCATTTACAAATTCTTTATTTAATAAATAAGCCTCGAAAGTAGTTTTTTTTTCAAGGATTTTAGAACGGAACTTAATGTAATTTTCTGCATTTCAATTAAACAAAAGAAATTTGAAAGGGATCTTAATTAACTAAAAGAAACAAGTTTTGTGCCAGTACACGCAAATGTGAGTTCGAAACCCAAATGAATCCACAAAATGAAGTTGTCTAACAACATGTTCGCCTTGTATGTTTTGGGGGATTAGCTAGATTATCAATGTTCCTCATGATGAATTCCAGTTTAAGGCCTGTTGTCGGTATCTTAACAAGATCACTGCAACCTCCCATGAACCCAGATAATGCAAATGCTTTCTCTAAAAGTGCATGTCCTCTTGGGGAACAATGGCAAACCACCTGAATCGATATCGGGCTAAAGGTTAGAGACAGCGCCTTCTTTTTTCTGTTTTGGTATGCAAATTGTGATTTATCTGTAAGACAACTGGCCGAAAAACACCGGCCATTAAAGTTAATTTAAATGTCATTTTCGTTTTGGCAGCCTTTTTCAAAAGCGAACGAAGACTGAAACTAATTTCATAATTTTGCGCATATGCAAAGCAATATATATCACTGTGTGTGTGTGTGTGTGTGTGTTTGTGTAAAAATCTAATTCACCTTAAACTAATTTGGAACGCTTGCAACATTTGTGTGCCGACTCAAACTCAAACTTCGACTAGTTTTTGGGTTGCGTCGATTTGAATTCATTTTTGCTCGCCTGCCTTCATTTTGTAATCGTAAAAAGACAAGATACTCTATCTGTGCTGCGCTGTTTTTATTGCTCTTGCCGAACAACACAGCGTATGCGTAATTTGTAGTTTTCCATGCATATCTTGTAAGCGATCCGCTGTTCTGTGTCGTTAACCCAAACCAGTGAATTGAGTGAATTCAGTCGCTGCAGCCTATACAGTCACTATTTAACTGGTTATCCTTCAGATCATACGCACCAGCACTCAACACACACACACACAGACACACACACACACACACACACACAACCAGTTCTTGAAGGTAAAAAGCTTGCACTGTGATCTCTGCTTGGTGCTAAGTAGCAGCTTCAGTCAAGTAGTGGCCAACAAATTCAGTATTAAAGACAATTTTTCAAAATAATCCATTTCGGTGTCGATGTTGATGTCGATGTCGTTATTCACCTTTACGCCAATGTAGACAATTGCCAACTTCCGGCCAGTCGCAGCTTGCTTGTTGCTCTGCATTTAATGATGCTTCCACTTACTGCACTCGTTAATGGATTAGCTATCATCTAAATGTTAATGATCGATTGTTCCAATCAGAGTAGCTTGCATAGAAACAGGCAGACAGACGACAATGGCTGATCTAGAATATTAATACTTCATTTTTCAATTTGTTACAAAAGAATTCACGACAAGTTTATAATATCCTCTACATGGGTATAATAAGATAAGCGCATCCTGATTCGTATAATAAATAGACTTGTTTAGTTACACAGTACTACAATAAACAATTTTGTGGTCCCTTCAAAACAGAATGCTGGAATGTGATCATTTCTAATTATATCTGATACTTTTCAAACAGTTGGGCAAAACATTTTTCTTTCACAATCTTAGAATATAAATAAATAAATAAAAATAAAAAAATGGATATTGGATTTATTTTGTTATTGAATGTATAAATTCCATTTCGACATAATGCTTTAATTTTATTTGACTGAATTGTATTTTCCACTCGCTTTTAGTGTCATTGTCACACATTTAATTAAGTAAAAAACTTGGTTTTAAATCAGTTTGGTTTATCATGATCAATTTGCAATCTAGAAAAGCAAAAAAAAAAAAGAAGAAAATTGATTGTGCTTATATAATTAAATTCTTGGCCATTAAATGATCTGGCCATGCTCGTGGGTTTGTCTGCCCGTTTGTTCGTCGGTCTGACGGCACAAGCGTTTTAATCTCGGATCAAGCTCCTCCACTTAGGGTACTTAAAATGTATAAGTCGGCAGATGTAATGAGCGATTGGACGTCGTAAGTCAAGGATATCTCTTTAGTCGAGCACTTTATAATAAGTATTTGAAACGTTCTTCATTTTTCTTAGCTCTCAAATAGTGTTATTTGATCCGCAATGCTAAATACTCGTTGACATATTTTCAGCTTCCAAGCATCAAGATTTAAAAGCTCGTTTAATTGCAGCTACCCACTTAAAGCAATTAAAGATTTCTTATGCTTAATGCCACAACTGCGATGTTAATCATTTGTCCTCAGTTCATCATAGGCGAGCAATTATGTACAAACACATGTAAAATCATTTATATATGTTTATATGTATGTGTGTAGTAGTGTGTGTATTATCTTCCAAGCTCACAGTGCTTTAAGCAGTCCGAGAGTTCACTTGCCATGTTCAATGGAGCAATTAAATGCGAAGATTTTGTCATGATATTATTGCTGTTGCTTGCTATTTAAGCCATGGACGATAACATTGTTGGTTGGAGGGAGTGTTTTTTAACATTTTTTTTGCCTGTTCTACAGCCTTTTGCCAGACTTTGATATTTTTTTTTTACATGTATTTGTATTTTTCTTGTAAGCATGAATACATTAAGTACCCCATTTTTTTGTACAAAATAGTAAAAAGGGCCATGAATTATAAGGAATATATTTCAACAAAATATGTTTTTTTGAGGAGATATAATATAAGCTGAAGGCTAGCCACAATAAATTCATATTTGTTATAGGTGATATAAATAGTCCAGAAGTTTCTCAAATTTGAACTGGAATAACTAATCCCTAAAAAAAAGTTTAAATATTCTTATTTTATCTCTATTGTCGCAGTAGCATTTTGTTTATCTATGTAACTGTTAGTAGATATTTTCTCGCCATAGTTTAGTGTCCGGCAGAGTGCTGCTTCTTGAGTAAATGGAGGTAAATATTTGCAAGCAGCTTTTTATCAATATTGGCAGTTGGCAAATAGTCTGTGAACTTTGCACCGATTTTGTCGTGCTTCCGTATGCTGAGTAATCTTTAATCGCATGTTGTGCCCTGTGACTGTTGCATGTTTATAGCGGGTGTTAACCAGCAACAAGCGTCAACTTACAACTTACAACTAGCGTCCGAGCCCTGCACCTCCCTTCGGACACCTCGCTAAAATAATGGTAATTACGAATAATACGTTTATCATCGGCAACAAATGCGAGTTGTTATTTTTTTAAAATAACAATAAAGGAATCTGTCAAGTACACAGAGACAGTACATCTCGACAAATAAGCAATTACTTTGTATGTGCATTTAAATAAATGCAATTATTAGCTGGGAGTGCATCATTAAGTCTATATGTTGACAAATCGATGAGTATCGCATAACTCAATATTAATTATAATGCCCCATTAGTCATTGTTTTACTGAAACATTGGAAAGCACTTTTTTGTTTTAATCATTTAATCATTCGTTGAGTGACTTTCGAAAACTATTAATCTCGTCTGATAGATGCAATAGATGGATGGCGATATTATCTTCTAATGTATGACAAGTTAAACATACCTTATGATAAGTTAAACATATGTATGATAAATGAAAAATTTTGAAATCACTTTTGTGTGTTTGAGTAGCTTCTTTGCTCTCCAAAAACTCTCTATATTTGCAGATATTATTGGAATTTTTTCAAAATTCAAAACTGATTTGAGCTGAGCTCAAATTTATCCATTCTAACTACAATTTCTACCGTCCGCATTCAGAGATTTAAAGACTCAGATTGAATTGCCCAACACTTATATTATCAGTTTTATTTAGTTTAAAAGTAAACGTTTTTGGATACAGGGTATCCAGCATAGCAAATCAAAAAAAAATATTAAATATCGTTGCCAGGCTATACTGAGTAGCAGAAAAAATGATATTGGATTAAAATCGAAGCAGCATTTTAGCAACTCAATGGCTGGCCTTTGGCTGGAGCTGGGGCTGGGGCTGAGCTGTCATTTGGGTGATTGGCACACCGGTCCACGTACCAGTTAAATTGAATCCGCGGTCCACGAGTCCAAAACAGTAAACTGTGTGAGTAACAACTAACAATCAGATCTCGCTTGGCTAACAGTGTGAAAAGGTGTTAAAGGAAAGGCCACAGCACAGCACAGCACAAAACACAGCACAGCAAAGCACATCACAGCACAGCACAGCAAAGTGATGATTTATCAGTTTCGGCTCTGCCTCTGCCACTCTCAATTTTTTTTCCAGCATTTTCAGTTTTCAGTTTCGTTGTTTTGGCCATTACGTGATATTGATCAGGTTGGCACTTTGTGCTTTTTTTCTCAGTCAACGCACAATATACATATATATATATTAATAACTTTATTATTGGGTCCACGACCCCAAAAGTCATGCAAAACAACAATGCGCGGGGCCTCTGCGACATTTCGGGGCTTTTGGCTATTCGCAGCGGGTCAGCGTTGAGCGGCAACTAATTAGATTGCCTGAGAATAGCTGCAATGACTGGCAAAAGCGAACAGTCTGACTCTGATTGAAATGATTTGGTAAGAAACAAAATTAAAAAAAATTAATACTAAAATGAGTTGGCGCAAAATCCTTATTTGGGTTAAGTGGGCGGGAGACTGGCACAGGCACTAGTGGAAGCCAAGCATTCGAAAGGAGACGAGCATAGTCTCCTAAATTGTAGCATGAGAGGAGATTATCAGCTTCTATAATTACAATCAAAGCTATTCGTTGCAACTACCTTGGCATCTAGTCGTTTGATAATACACATTCAAATATAATATTATTTGACGACATATGCGTACAAATATATGTCAGCATTGTATTGTGAGCTAACCGCAAATGAAGGATGGATGCTTAAAGGCCAAATCAGCGAAATAAAGCATTTTCGCTGGGGGACATAGAAAGACAGCTTAGAGGCTAAAGCAATTGTCTAATCACATCTAAAGATCATAGGTTGCTCCAAAAAGCTTGAAGTACATACTCAAACCCATTTAATGGCAACAAGTAACAAGTATGTATATAATGTATATATGTTTTTGTATACCCTGTATAAAATATATATAGCCAGCTATTATAGCCAATTTGTTATGGATTTTATGGTGTGCATACACAGAAATTGCAGTTGCTAGTTGACTTTTGATACTTATGGCGCTATTTGATATGCTAATTTTGAGTCACATGCGATTTCTCATATGATCTGGGGAACGAGTAAGTATTGCTGGTCAAATAGATTTTATTGCAGTTGTGCTTAATCGATGTCATTTTTTCATAACAGCAATGCTGGCGTGTTTGAGCATTTAATTATTCGTAGCCCTGTTCCAATTCCTGCCACAACTCAAAATGCGGCTATCATACAGTCATAAATTGCTAATAGAAGTGCAAAGTTTATAAATATTTTTTTCTTCAATATATATATATATATACATATATATATTTGTATTTGATGTCTCTTTTTAAACATACATATGTATGTATATTATGTATTGTTGTTAATTTTGTGTTGTCAACGTTGCGTTGCCAAGCTAACGAAAACGAAGTCAAACGATTTGGCAAGGTTATTATTTCTTGCACAAAGATATGTTTTAATATAACATACACACAACAAACATACACACACACTCACACGTACACACACACGTTTTGGCTTTTGCCTGGTCGTAAATTGATTTTTATTTTGATGAACTGATTTTCCCATTCGATGACTGCCGAAGTCTGTCGATTGTCGCTTGTTTGCGTTTTGAGCTCGCCTCGCTATCGCAATGCTCGTAAACAGACCCTAATTGCGCTCACAAATTGTAAAGTGATTTTTTTTTTTTTTAGACTTGTAGATATATTTGTGCATTTTTTGTATACACATTTAACAATACGTATATAGGTATGTGTAGGTACTCGTGATCTTTGTGTGGTCGACAATTTGTGCCCCTAGCAATGTCAAGTGCTGCTGGCGTTGCTGATTGCTCATTACCACGAATTGGCGTCGCTATTTCCGCTTCCGTCTTAGACAGCGGAATGCCCAATATAATCCAGCATGGAGCAAACTCAATGCATTCACTGTACGTAGAAATTGCGAAATGGCGTTCGAAGTGAAATGAAAAAAGTTTAGCTACAATTAAAACAAAATTGACTGACAGCCCGACGAATGGACAGCCAATGCTAAACGATCATCTTTATTAAACAGAGCTAGCTATATTCGGGCTGCCTTCAATGAAATACCCTGGACTACAGCTAGATTACAGTAGGAGTTTTGAGAATTCGAGCTTTTGGGTTAAATGCATTTTCAAATGTAATAAATAAAAACCTCAAGTTTTGAGGGGTTGCCTGTTTATAAGGTTTATTGTACAATAGTGGAAGAACGTTAAAATGGTAGAATTGTGAAAGTCAGTCGATGAGGACACTTAATTTTATATCGATAGATCATCATATTCAACAATTTAAATATATCTTTCATCATTTTAAGTGTCTTTTTTATTTATTTTATACTATGATACTAATGACAATAAGTTAATAAATAAATAATAATAAAAAAAACTCTTAGCAGAATATAAATACATGTTTTAAAGATGCCATCAAATAATAAAAAATTGTTTGCAATATGTTCAATTTACTCTCGTAAAAGCTGTCATGAACTTATTTACAACATGAACATGTGAAAAATTGTGTGCATTTTAGCTTCGAGTTGACTTTCAATAAGGTATTTCAAAATCTGTACACGTATAACTATGTATCTGTGCTACTCGGACAATGACACGCATTCTTTTGTTTTTTTTTTTTTTTAAATAAGGCTTATTAAATAGGCATTAAATATTTTTATGTTGTTAAAGTCCAATAAAAACAAGTTAATATTACCGAGGCGTTCAATTAATGACTGAAATATTTTAATTGTTTTTAAATCTTTATTCTAGCTATATGCACTGAAAGCCGCAATTTTCCTCTAAGTGTTTAAATTTAGTTTTGCACTTCAACTACTTTTGTTAAATACATTTTATTAACTTTCTGATACCTTACTATAAAGTATATAAAATGTAGAAGAAATATCAACGAATGAATCCAAATAATTTTTAATGGGTATATATAAATCGAGTATAAATTCTCATAGCTTGGAAGTGTTCGCTTCGCTCCTTATATGTCATGCCCAGGTCTGACAGTTAGCTCGGCTTAATGACCGTCCAGCCAGGCGGGGATATGCGCAGAGCTGACATCCTCAGGTTGATTATTCTGACAGTTTCGCCTAGAGAATGGTAATTAGAAACGACAAATAATTATGACACTTGAGACCCCTTTTTTCATACCTTGCATCCATTAAAAATTGCTTTAATAAAGTGGCTTAGACTAAATGAGGCATACCTGATCATATATATTTTCATTAAAAGACTTCAACTTTGGAGAGCGTATTATATTGGGATTATAGGAGCTCTCGAATAACGTACATAAAGCCATAATATACCACATATTGGATACCTCGCCCAATCCTTTAAGAGGTACATTTTTAGAGGTACAGCTTAGATTTGAAGTGCGCTTCGACAACTTGGAGTTGGGTACGAAGTATACTCTAGTCGGCCACTCTTACAAGAAAAATGTGAACTTTTTTTTTGATGATTTTTCAAGCAGCTGGTCGAATGTTTTCTCTCAGATATAAATTGAAGCACTTGTGGGCATAATGCTAAATAGAATGGCTAATGAGATGCCATTTGAGAATTTAATGACTTTGTGAGCACTCTGATCTCGTAGGGTGCGTTGCTCTAATGTAGAAAACGTGTGCGATCATTGAAATGAATTGTAAATGAGCTTAATGATTAGCATTTTTGGTGTTTCGAAATAAGTCTTTTAACAATGTCAAGAGATTCTTAAAGAAATATATCTTTTCGTTGTAAATTTGTAAATTGACTTCCTGCTCAAATTTTTTTCTATTTTTTTTTTTTTGATAATGCCGTTCACCTTGTTAAGTAGTTCAAGTATGTTTTTAATGGGTAAATCTGTCTAGATTTGAAAAGTATAATCTTGTGCATTGGACAAGTGATCGAATTGAAATATCTTCCAAAATTGTCATTTACATGGAACTATAATTATGTGTGTCTTTGAGGGGAAATTAGCATATTATGAACTAGTTAGGCAAACCAGTAAAGACATGGCCCGCTGATCAGCTAAATGTATTAAAGATATATTAGCCATTAACGGTTACCCAATGTAACAAACTGTGCATTGAACCGAGGGCCAACGGAGCCAAGGGGGCGGCAGTGTTACGCCCACACGCGACTAAGCGGAAAACAAATTATGTCCAACGTTGGAATTGGATTGAATCGAATCGTAAGATATGTGATTTTATTGAATGGCAATGCGACATCTGATTGATATATAAAGTGAACTGTACTCCTGGGCGTAGTTTTAGTACACTGACCAAATCATGATCAGCAACACAGGGCGGCCACAGGCGCTGCTGCTGCTGGGACTGTTAATCTGCGCCTACTCCTGCGGTAGCACCTGTGCCCGGCCCAGTGGAGTGAAACTGCAGTCGCAGTATCTGCGTGCTATCGGTGCCTATCGTCGGCTGGAGCGCAGTTTGCCGCGCCAGGAGTTGCGTGCTCTGACCGGCTTGGGACTGCTTAACGGTGCCCGGCAGGCTGAGGAGCAAATGGAGCAGCATCTGGTGCAGGCAATCAAGGAGTTGCTTCAGCAGTCTGCAGACATTCAGCAGCACGACGCCAGCATATTGCCCAAGATTGATGCAATTGAGCAGCAAATGACACGCGATCAGCGCTCTCTCAGCATTTTGAGTAGTGCCATGGAAGTGCTGAGCAATGACAAGAATGAGCAGCAGTTCCGGAAAGTGCTCAAGGATCTACTCAGGCAGCAACAGCAAAAACAGCTGCAGCAGCAGCAGCAGAGTCTTGATCTACAGCAATCTGAAGAGCAGCCTGAGAGTGTGACTGAACGTCTGGGACAGCTCAGACTCAGCATTATGCAGCAGGTGCCACAAATGAAAAGTCAATTGGATGCGAAAATTGAGAGAGCCCTGGATCATCTTATCAAATACGCCACTGTCGACGGACCGCTTGCCAAGGCCAGTCACAAGATGCTGCACAAGCGATCAGCCAATGAGCTAGAGCAAGATCAACAGCCACAGCCAGAGCCAGAGCCTGCAGAGAAACAAGATCCTGAGGAAATGCGCGTCATCAAATCCATATTGTCGGAGGTGAGTAAACAGTTGGTGACAACGATTCCAAAGGATTGAAGTGTTGAACTATGTCTGATCCAAGGCCAATCAATTGAATATGCAGGATGATTTCCGGGAAAATCTGGTTATAGAACAGTATGAGAAAAACGCCGGAACCAAAAGGCAAACTCAAGCAAATGACGAACTCGATGAGCTGGACAATGCTGTGAGTAGTTGACTTTAAATAATACTTATTCTAATGTGACTAACCGAATACTCAGTACGTAAGTGTGTATAAAAACCATAAACAAGTTCAAATTTTATATCAAATACTACGCAGGTGTAATTATATAATAGGCCCAGTATGAAAATATGTCTAAAACAAAAACCGGAAAGCAAATGAGCTGAGTGAATTGAAATTTGAGAATTTCATTTAACTTTTCAAAAGTGATTTTCAATAAACATATGTCAGTAAGTAAGTACAGTTTTTGGACCTTCGTAGAGGGAAGATACCTCAGAGTAGATTACATTTGACTTTATTGGCATACAGTATTTGTTTGCTTACAATTTAAATATAATAATTTAAGTGATAGAGAAGACATGTATCAAAATGCTGAAAGGTCTCGTAAGCGAGAAAGAACCATAAATTTAATTTAAAAGACAAATGATCGATTCCAATAAAAAAGAGTTGAATAATTCCACATTATCGCGCCTTTGAAGTCGCAAAATGTTACAGTTGAAACAACAACGATAACCAAAGCCAGGCAGGACGACGAAGACAAATCCACGGAGATCGGTGGCGATAACTTTGGCGATGAGGGAAACGGTGGCAATGGTGGCAATGACGGCAATGGCGGTGGTCTTGTTGGCATCATTGGAAGTTTAAGTGGCGTGAGTAACACAGAATGCGAGAAAGAGAGAGAGAGAGAGAGAGAGAAAATGAAAGCAAGAGAATAACGAATGTAATCTCCTGCAGGGCGAGGGCGGCTCGGATGTGGGTGCATTGATTGGAGCACTCACTGGTCTGATATCGACGCTTTTTGGCGTAAGTTGTTAATCGAGTGCAGTAAATTTATTTGAAAAAGTCTTTTACAAATATATAATCATTCTATTTTGTCAGCCTGGTGGCTTGGATATTGAGGCATTGATCAGCACAGGCACATCGCTGATATCGGGCCTGCTCTCTGGCAACAAGAACTTTGGCGTTGTGCTGGGTCAATATGTGGGCACAGCTTTTGATGGCCTCTCTGGCGGTGGCGGAGCGGTACGTTGAAGACCAACCAGTTATCGAATCAATTCACAAATATACCTCAATATTACCTCTTCGATTGCAGATCAACAATGGACTATTTGTGGGCAACTTTGTGGGCACCGTGTTGGCCGCATTGAGTGCAGTACTTACACTTATTATTATATTATGTTTTGACTTACTCATCCTTTTATTTCTGACTGTTGTACTAACCCTGTTTTACGCGACCAATAGCACAAGTTAAAGCTGCATTTTACTTGCATTTACAGGATCCGGAGGAGGAAGGTCTGCCACAGCCATTGACTTTTACAAAGAATTTCCTCAGCGGTTTCCTTGAGTCTAAGTTCCGGCCCGTCGAAGCATCCGAGGAGCGTCATGGGAGCGCCGGAAAAAAGAAAAAAGAATCGGCTGGCGGCGGCTTCGATTCGGGCGGATTTGTTAAGCAGATTGCCTCGCATCTGGTGAGCAGCGCCTTGGGTCTGTTACTAAATGCATCGCTGGGTGCCTCAGGCGGAGCCTCGCATGCCTCTACTGGACTGTTCTCGAGCAGCAGCCATCATATGAAGCCAGCCGTCCATTAAACGCACTCAAATCATAATTTCCTATTTTTTTTTTGGTTTTTTTTTTTGTGATTAGTTTATAAGCAATAAACAGTTAGTTTTTCAATATTTAAGCTTGGCGTTGTAAAAGATTAAGATATCCAAAAAAGGGGGAATGCGCAAACTATTCGCATCGCTCACTTGAGCGGCTAAGAAAGCGTAAAACACAGATTTCGTAATGTGGCTTGACTCACTCTTATTTGGTCTGGATTGTGTGAAAGCCGTAAAGGGTCCAAGCTAGGCACTTGGCCTGGCTGACTGAACAATGCAAGTGATGCAAGACGCCAGCCTATAGACCCCATATCTAAAGTATTCTCTCCAAAAAAAAACCAGTGTTAGGTAAAGAGTTGGTTACGCTCAAGTGAAATTCACTTCACTGTAGGAAGCAGCCGATGGAATGTTGTAATTAAAGTAAATGACGGAAAAGTCAAGTCAAAGATCAGATAGGGCGCGTGCGATTTGAAATGTACGCATTACTCAAAAACTTGAGTTGCTTAGTACAGTTTGAGACTCACTCTAGCTGAGAGTCACAATAGCAAACCAGAAGTAGTTAATTTTTCTTATTTTTTTAAAATCTGTTTTTTGGCATCAATGAACCGTAGGATTTAAGACTGTCACATCATACTCTTTTCCCGTTACGAACAGAGTATAGATAGTGAATTATTCTTGAGACTATTCAATTGAAGAACACAGATTTTATCTAATCTATCTAATGAAATTTTGTCCGCCGTGTTTTGAGATTTATTTTCAAATTTAGCACGACTCACGCCCAAAAACCTCAAAAAATCAGTTGTACGGAGTGGCTGATATTAGCTGGTCGTGACGCAATTGAATTGTTGACGTCATCGTTAACGTTTTGCATGCTTTGATTCGATTGTCGCCATTGGCTGTCACTATTTCCCCTTCGGTATTCGCAATTGCCTTACACACACACACACACACACACACACAACTACCACTTTGGTCAGCGAAGCGCATATTTTGTCACTTTCTATTCAGTGCAAGTTACATGCCAACGGCGATTGGGGGTACTATATGAACATGCTTTTTACTTAACTTTTAACTCTTACTTTTAACTTTTACATTATGGCTCTCACACATTTCTTTCTGAGTCTCGGTTTTCTGTGAGTTGTGCATTGCGCTCGAAGCTCTTTCAGTTATGCGTGAATCTTTCACAAGACCAAGTGACATTCCGGGACAGCCGGGTGGTGTTATTTATTTCGTATGTTCGTCAGTGTTGATGAACTGTGTTTTTATTTTCCTTTTGTTTTTCCTGTGTTTTGCCGTCCAAATTCTTCATAGTTAAAGGCAAATTTTAGTGTGAGCTTTTTAAAAATTATTTTTTTTTTTTAATGTGTTTTTGTGGAGCTTAAAAAGATTTACACATTTGGTGAGTTATCTGCATACCTTAAGACATATATATATATATATGCATATTCGTGAAAAACCAAAATCGAATGAGTGCAAAAGCATCCAAATCAAAATCCTCAACATACATGTGCCAAAACAAATGACTTAGGCAACGAACTTGCTAAACGGTTAGGCTTCGTTAATGGGCCAGTTTGTAGTTTAAGCAAAGTTTGCATTGGCAGCAAGCACAACAACAACAACAGCAACTACAACAACAACAATAACAGTGTATACAACAACATAAAGTCAACTGAATGACGCTTTCTTCGCATTGCAACACGAAACAAACGCTTTGAGAAATACATATGTCAAATATTAATTATACAATGTGTAGTATTAGCGATAGTGCGTGTATGCGGGCTAACGGCTCTGATTAGCATACATTTATTAATAACTCATGCAGTTGTTGAAACACCGAAATCGAAACTCATTTGGTCCAAGTCAACACCGAATGCAAACAAAGAGTCAAGACTTTCATTTGCAGACGTATATTTATATATGTATATGTATATATGTATGTACATGAGTCGAGGATTAATGCATTTAAACTTAAAATATATTTCTGTATTTTTAACTAATCTTGCAATGAGCAGATAGAACAACATATTTTGTTTTGATATGATTAATTTACAAATGAAATATGAATTTGTTCATAAATAGAAGTGTAAAAGAAAAGAAGTCTAAAAATGTTATCGCTGACATTGAAAAATTGGAATTTGGTTGATATGACTAAATAATATTAAATGATTTTTGTTAATAGTAGTAATTTCTTACCAAAAACTCTAAATTAATTACACAAATTCTTAACCATAAAGAAAGTATATTCTCAGTTATATTTATTCTACACAAAAGCGAAATTATTGCCTACTAAATTATACTATCATAATACACTTTTAATTGAATTTTTTTAAGTAACATATAAAATTCTACAATAGAAAATTATTATGCCGTTATTAAGTCAAGCTCGTCAAATTATCGTTTTTTCTTTGTGAGAATAAATTTCATTCATGAACTGCATATAACTTATAATCGTTGTTACCGCTTTTATCAACTCATCTTAGTTAGTCATCATTAGTTATTGGAGTAGACTTTTTTAATGTATTAAATATATTTGTATACAAACCTTCAAACTACCTTTCACACACATTTTTCACCCTAAAGAGATCGGTTTTAAGCAAATAAATTAATAATAAATTGTTATTTCTTATAAATTAAAAATTAATAAGACAAGTGGCACCCTACTGGCTATATAATAGGTTTTTGTTTCCGTTACCAATACTTGTTGTTAAAGAAACAAGGCAACATTAATTCATACCTATACTGTTTACCTTCTGCTAAAGTTGAGAGTCTGTTTTCTCCAATTGGGTCTGCAAAATACGTAAGCATGGGAAATTAAAAGATAATCCATTGCCTCGGACTGGTCTGCGTAATATCTGTACGCTGTGCCTGTAAATATATATATATATCTAGGATCTAGTTTCAAAAATAATTATGATCTCGAATGCGAATGTCGTGTTCAAATTATATTAAGCCGATGCAAGGCCAATGTGAAGAAGATGAGCACGATCAAAAGTCAAAGCTGGCAAAGATAGTCACAGCTTGGGCGCAGACAGATACGCATATGCATGTTAAGGCAATACGTTGCGGTTGGCCTAAAGAAACCGGTAACAGTCTCAAGGTCGTTGAGAAACTGTGCGTTTGGCTCGCTTGTCGAATCGACTTGGCTCGATTGCGATAGCTCAAATCAAGATAAACCTCAGGCCAACACAGCAGCAGAAGCCGTCGACACAATTTGAACAACAAAGACTCATGCTGAGGCGATGAGTACTCACTGACACACACTTACACACACACACACACACACACACATGTCAGTGTATCTGTATTTAAAAAGCGAAAGTAAATGCCATGAAAGTGGAGCACAAGCTGCCCGCGTTGAAGGCAAACCAGCGAGGGGGCGTTGTGTACACACACACACACACACACACACACATACACAAATACACACACACTTGCATATAAACAACTTGTCTGTCATATTGTTAAGTGTCTGCTGTGTATATGTATACTGTATATGCATCTGCATAAGTCGGTCAATAAGTTTATTGACCGTTTTAACACATTTGATGCCTTTATTTTCGTAATGAATACTCTTTATTTCTTTTCTCAAGCTGTTTTTTTCCTATGCCCGAAATTGATTATGCAAATAAATGTTTGAGTAACTGCGAATTTATTAAATTGGCAATAAAACAATGCCTTTAAGGTTTTGCTTTTCCACATACGCATTCATCCGATATTTATTGCTTATTTTTTTGATTTTCTATTATGTAAATAGATTTTATTAAAAAATAATTTAACGTTAGATTTTTATTGCCTATATCCATTATAAAAGTTAGCAATAAGCATTATGAAATCGTGACAGGCAGAAGAAGACATCCATCTACAGACAAATATTCTGTAACTGCCATGATATTTTGGGAATGTGTTTTTCACATACTCAAACAGCTGAGACAAGCATAAATGTTTTAATACATATATGTAAATAAGTATGTTAAATTAAGCAATGCTTGTGCAAAATGTGCATTTTATGTGATTACATTTTATGCAAATTTGTGTATTTAGATCGAGCTCAATTAGAGCTATACTTTGTTTTTATGATTATTATTTTTTTCGTTTTTGTCTTATTTATTGGGTCAATTAAAAATGTTTGTAAGACATTAAGCAATCTATGTACTATTTATTATATTTGTTAGCAATAACGAGTAAGCCTGTCTGTTGTCTCAAGACAACCTTCGAACAGATATTGCTTAGTGACTTACACAGAATTATCTAAGCAAGGCTAACACGAACCGCTTAACTGCAGCTTGCAACCCGAGGCAAATAGCTTATGTACACACATCCACAAACACATACATCTAAACATAAATATATATTTATATATATATATATATATAAATATTTTATAAGCTGTTTTGCTTACTTGTTGTAATTATTGGGCTTTGAACTGGCTAAATAATCACCATTGAGAATTCAGCATGCAGCAGCCACAACTAGTCAGAATTAACCTTTGCATTGAGCATAATACAACAATTAATAATCTTGAATCTAGAAGAACAAGTTCTGGGATATGTCCAAATGGTTATTGTCGGCACGCCCATATTAATTAAATTCGAAACGAAAATTGGGAGCAAGTGCATATATATATTTATGTATGTATACATATGTATCTATGTTGAAGAACTTTACCGCGGTCAAACAGCTAACTAAAATACTAAGTGCTTAATTCTAAATCGACTATAAATCTTATATTGCAACACCAGCGGCTTACGTGACTCATAAAAAAGTATTATAACCAAGTTGTGGCTATGTATGTGGCAGGAATATTCTTTAGATTCGGTATATTCGTCGTCATTTTTGTGGCTATTGGTAATCGTTGACTTACTAATTGTTTAGAGTGTGCTTGATATATTTCCATTCGAAATTAGTTGAATATATTATCATTAACGTTCTACGATGAGGCCACAATATCAAAATATCATTCGATTGCTCTTAACTCCAACTTGTTTTTCTATCAATATGTATATTATTATATTGATTTGATTTCTAATCGTGTATAATTTTCGATTAGCGTAAATATATTCAAAATTAGAGTAAACGCCGGTCTGTTTGCCTGATTTTACCTCGTTAACATTTGAATTCTTACTATTTCTATATAGTTTCCATTTTGCTGTGATTTGCCGAGGTAAGGTATTTAAAAGTATAATACCAATATTTTCGAGCACTGATCTTAATGTTTGATATTAGATATGCAGACAATTTAAATTGTGCCACAAGCACTGCCAGTCGGTGCAAGAGTAATCTGAGGTCTTGGCCGGTCATGCTGGTAAATGTAACTAACGTTCGCCCTGGGCCATTCGCTAGTTAATGGACTTGTTTTGTTTAGATAGTCATTATCCACGTGCACTGCGGGCGCCCTGATCTGTCCAAAAGTACGAGTCTTTCGCGTATCGCAATGCATTGTAAAGAACTTGAGAGCATGTGACATTAGTAAACAACTGAATAATGCATAATGACGAATCATTGTGAACGTCGACAGCATCAACAACGACAGCTGCATATTGAGCAACGCAAAATTATGGTTGTAAAAACTGACAGCCTAGCGAGTGGAGAACATGTTGCAGATACTACACATTTGAGGCGCCATCACTGGGCCCCTACAAGCGCGCATAACTGATGGCCTGATACATGCATACATACGAGTATATGTATTTTTGATGTTGCACATAGAAATATACAAATGTGACCCAGTCGACCCATCGGCCAGTTGACATTTACGCAATGGGAGAGCGCACGCATGGCGATCTATTTTAGCCAGGTCAATGAAGTTGACAAGGACGCCAAACACTGACGCTAACAGAAAAGTCGCCTCGCAATTATGCTTTATATGTTTTTTCGTGGAGCGCTGGGGGAGAGTGGGGGGCGGGGTTGTGTAGTTAATCGTTAACATAACGTTGCGCCGTTGTGGTAGTTAAAAATGTTGAGCGACGCGAAGTCGCGTCGTTGGGGTCTTGGCCATGTCAAATACAAGTATGTATGACAAGTGAGCAGATTAGTTTAATATGGCTACATATAAATAAAAAGCACAGACATTGTCGAGCCCGTGCCAGGGCCCATTTGCATGTCAGTTTACAAACTGCCTCTGGTGGTGGCCAGACACCCAGTGGCAAACATGAAACACTAAACAACAGCAACAACAGATTGGCCAACGCAACACTAACTGCCGTTGCATGCTATTATGGGCCATATAGCAATTGAGGCGCCTGAGTGACAGCAATTGAATTTTCATAGTCAATTTGCCAATGTTTTTGCACAAAGCACATTAACTAATAAATAACCCCATAAAGACATTCGGTTTTTCCTCTATGTACAGCTTTTAATTATTCAATTTAGTAGAATTAGTTAATATTGTTAATTATATTATCTTATTCTTAATTATATTATCTTTAGTTCGAGTTATCTTTATCTTTATCTGAACTTTTTAAGCTCATACAGGGTATGAAAATGTTCTTAAATATTTACACAAATGAAAATGTGCTCAAGGCAAGCTGAAGGCAGCTTGCAGATATCTTCTAGGATTTCAACTAGCTTCACGTTTCCCATTTGCAGCTTTCAACAGTTTTTAGCATGCATCCCATTGAATTTAAGTATGTCTTTAATATTCAGTGGCCTTAAAGCTGTCGTTAAGGTTGCAAAAACTGAAAGTTAATTAAGCCATGGCGAAGCAGGCCAAAAGTAAAAGGCAAACCCAGCCCAGATCCAACCATAGGATACAGCAGCCAGCACAGGTTGCACCGGCTCTGCGACACCTGACATTGAAATGCGTTCCATTGTGAATTGACCTCTGAGGGTTACTCTGTCCACCACTGGTTTAACCTAACGACCCACAAGCGATGACAGTTTTGTGTGCTGTTTTACTAAGGCTTCCTTTGCATTAAGTCTTCCAATGCGCGTTGCTGCAGTCTGTCGTCTATCTTGTTTTATGTATGCACATTCATTGGAACATATACATTTATTCATTGAATCATATATTATTTTTTTACTAAACCTATCGATAGTTGGAGACTCGATGTATCTGTTTGCAAGCTCATTAGCATGTTAAATGAAACGCTTTAAATTTATTTTTAAGTAGAGTTGTCCTACTGATAAAACCCAGCAGGGTTTAGGGTATTTTCAAGTCATACAATTTGTAATTGCTTGCTCTAATATATATACATTTATGTTGGAAAATTAGTGTTTCGAGTATTATTTGCCATTATGAATAACTCACTTAAATATTTATATTAAAGGAATATAAACAAGATGGTCGAAGCCAGCCAATGTAATGCAATTGAACAACTGAACTGACTGGTATTCTTAGAATCATTCTTTGACAGTGATTAGCTAATTAGTGATTTTGTAATTTGCCTGATAATTGCTGGCAAGTTCGAGTGCCAGTCACAAGTTACTTAATTTACCAAATTATCTAGTCAGGCCAGAGATCATCAGATTACATATTCTATCGTGTTTGGCAGGCATTATTTGCAATTTGGTTATTAAAATTTTTAAAATTTGTTGACCTGCTTTCTGTTCAGCTCACCTGACGGCAATTAACAGGCGCAATTTACTTCAGATATCATTTGTATACTCTGTGTTACTTACCTTCAATTGAGAACCGTGAAAATGTAGAAATGTTAGCAAATCATTAGAATCAGCCAAACTTATTTATAGTGACAAAGATTTGTAGAGAATATTTAGTTAATTACTTTATGAAATCAATAAAAAAAAGGAGGGGACGGATAAGTTGTATGCCAATTAATAGTATCAGCAGATTTATAACTAAAAATAAACAACTTTTCTGCGATTTCTAGCGTTTTTTTTTTGTTGTTCCAGACATGATTCTAGCTTTCGAATTATTCCAATCGAAAGTCCAAATTTTCTAAACAATACACAACAAATGTGTAATTGTATGCATAAGTTCGGATGGGGAGAAGGGCTTCTTGACTTCAATACAGACTTTACATCTATATAAAAGAGTTACGTTGAAGTAATATTTCGTAATATTTCGTAACTTTAGAATGTCCAAGATTATCTAGTCTCTTTGTTTTTGCGAAAATATACATAAGTATATTTATATATATAAGTTGATAGGTAGCAATCTAAAATGATCATATTTATATATGTATATATAAGTTGATAGGTAGCAATATAAAACGATCATTGGGCAGGCTAAGCAAAAGAATGGCATTAAATAAATTATTGCGCATACGTAATGCATGCAGTATACACAAGTACTGCTCGTGCATATGACCAACTTGTGTTTTAATTGAAAACCAAAAGTACGAATTAAAAGAGCATTGCAAAAACACAAGCACCAAATAATTACAACTACTATAAAACAACAACACGCTAAGACGTTGTTGAGAGCCTTTAAAGTTGCTGCTGCTGTTGCTGCTGCTGCTGTTGCTGCTGCTGCTGTTGCTGCTGCTGCTGTTGCTGCTGCTGTCGTAGTTATTGTTGTTGTTTGCAACTTTTGCACTTTATTGAGCGCTTTTGTTCAAATTTGCGCTCAAAACGTGTTCACAGCTTCAATGCGCTGCCAGCGTCGGCGTCAACGATCAACGGTAGCGTTAACGTCTACGTCAACGCTGACGCCGCCTTGCATACTGATATCGCTGGTGTTGCCGTTACTGTTGTTGCTGTTGCTGTTGTTCCTGTTGTTGCTGTTGTTTCTGTTGTTTCTGTTGTTGTTGCTGTTACTGCTGAGCCATTGACGCCTATAAGCGAGCGCGCGCGCGCGTAATAAAATTCAATTCGGTTTTGTCAGTCTTCCATTTTGTATACTGGTACGTACGCATACACATACACATACACATACACAGACACATACACAGACACATGCATCTATATTTCTGTATACATATGCATGCATACATACATAATTTTGCTTGTTTGTTTTTGTTTTACTTATTTTTTTTGTATTTTTTTGTTGGTTTTTTGATTGTTGGCCAAACGAGCGCCATGCGCTACGCCGACGTCGACTGCAAAAGCTCCGACGACTGCGCTTTGGCGCTTTGGCTGTGTAACCGATTTTTTGGCCACTGCTAAATCATTGAAGTAACTTTCGTCTGCAGTCATTTGCTTAAAGTTAGTGAACGTGCTAGTATCGCATATCTGCGGCAGCTGCTTTAAAAGTTTTTGCTTGTGTTGTGGTACTTACTTGCCAGTTGCTAGTTGTGTGTTGCTGCTGTTGTGTGTATATACCATTGTATACCATTTGATACAACAACAATTCAGTTTGGTGCGTGCCCGTTGAGAGTGTTGTTTTTGGGCATACCCAGTGTCCGAAGGTCGCAAACGGCATTGCGCATGCGCCGTGTGTGTTTGACACGCCTGAAAATATCAAAACTGATTTCGCTTCTCTCTTTCTTTCTTTCTTTATTTCTATTGTATTCGTTTTGCAAACTGCATTAGATCTGAGATCGAAGCAGCAGGACAACAGAAATCCGAAACCCAACCAACAAAAATGCAGTTCACAATGGGATGCATGATGGCAGTGATGCTGCTGCTGTTGGCAATCACACAACGGACGATATCGGCACCAGCGGAGTCAACACTCACGCTCCAGGACAGCAGCGAGCCAGCCGAGTTGAACCCCATCAATGCAGAGGTAATGTAACCAAGTAGCCAACAACGAATCAACGAATCAACGAATCAACAATCAACAACCAACGATCAGCAAGCCAACAAACCAACAAGCAGCAGTCACAGCGCTTAGCAAATTGTAGTAGTAACAGTAACTAGGAAGCAAATTGCATCCAACTCAGACTCAGGGACTGACAACGCGCCCATTGTGTCATGAGAGGCACAAACTTGTTGTAAGCTCCTTTGCCCCGCCAGCTGCAGCTGCTGCTGTTGTTGGTGTTGTTATTGTTGTTATTGTTGTTGCTGTTGTTGCTGTTGTTGCAGTTGCTACTGAGGCGTAAAAGTCACTTGCCAACTGCCTGGCAGCACCTTTATTGCGTTTTTTGTTTTTTTTTTTTGTTGTTGTATTTTGTTAACGTTGTTGCTGGTGTTTTTACTGTTGTTGTTGTGTAAGCTGAAGTTGAGCACTTGCTAATTTTGTGGTCGACTGACGTTGCTGCTGCAGTTTTTTCCGCAATTCCGTACAGTATTATTGACCCAATCGAATTGAATCCGTCTCGATCCGTTTCAATCTGATCCACGCAGAGTTGCATACGAATGCATAATCCAATTACCAATCCATCCAACGTTTCAACAGTGTTTGTGACCTTGGGGGCGAAATCAAACGCTTAGCCAAGTGACGCACATCCACATCCACACACACACACATATGTGTGGATGTTTATATGGTAAAACTTATTACGGACCTACGCTAACATTTCAAAATCGAATAGCAGGCGACGAGCAGCGGGCGTGGATAACGAACCAAGTTGTGATGGCATTGCGACGGGTTGCGAGTGAGTTGATGACGCCACAAATCGGAGAAGCGCCCATCAGGGTATTTTCATTTCTTTTGTTGCTTATCTGCTTTTGCTTTTTATCTGTGAAATAGCCTGGCATTTAAATTGTGATATGTGTAACGCATTGAAGGAGACGTCTCCGATCCCATAAAAAGTATATATAAATTAGTTGCTCATTTCATAATATTTCTCACGTTTTCGCATGCAAAAATGAAAAACAAAAACAAAATAATCAAAAACGGTCCGATGGCATCAATCGCTTGGGTTTTTTAAATGAAATATTCAAATTTGTATGGGACTATGGGGCACTCCGCTAGGGTAGAGTATGCAATCTTCGATGTGCCTCAGATAGCTGTTCTTTCATGTTTTCGTTTATAACTAATTTGCAGCACTGTGTGAACTGTTGTTTTGGTGTCTAGCAAAATTATTGCTGTCTACCTAATGGAATGTTATCTAATCCGAAAATCAATCTAACAGCTGTTTGTAACTTGATTGGCAACTATGGCATTTTTTTCACTTTCTATTTGTCATTGATGTGCTATTGTTTTTTTTGAAATATAAATTAAGTGCTAAGAGAATTGAATGCAAGGAAATTTTCAGCATAAATATATATATGAAATATATATTACATGCAATATTGCATTCATAAAATGAGTTAGGTCAAATTGAGCGAATGCAAAGAAGAGATTTTCCAAATATTGATTTATTTAAGTTAAATAGTAAATCGATTAAGCTTGACAGTCGAAGGAAATCATCATAAAAAGGTCGTTTAATAACCGGAGGCACTGTAAATTAACCATACGGCAGCAACAACAACAAAAATAAGCAACTACAATAGGACAGAGCGCTTTGCAAATGCGTTTTGTTTAGAAATTAGTAAATTTGAGTCGCGACTGGGGCCACATTCGAGAAATGCATACATATCGAGTGTTTTGGTTTTGTTGGCAATGACGATGTGAATTTTAAACATGGACAAGCAAAAGTATCTCGAATGCCGAATTGTCGCCTTGTTGGCTCAAGTATCTGTGTCTTTTAGAATAGACATAAGTAGTTTTGTGTGTGCGCGTGTGTGCATGTATTTATTTATAATCACATTTATGTATTTCGATTGGTTTTCTTGCAACGACTGACTCGAAATTGGGTCAAGTCTAACCAGCCTCGAATTTCAACCTTCAAGTCATTTTATTTACACCAATCGTACACTCGGAAAAAAACGATCCCCAAAATATATAGTTTGTGCCTGTCAAAACAAAAAGGTTTTCATTTCTAAATTGCATTAGATTTTTTTTACAAAATATATATTACATTTTTAAGTCCATTATATTTTGTTCTCTTTTTCTACCTATTTATTAGTTATTAGAAATCTATTTCCTTTTTTAATTAAATGTTTCTCGCTGTCGTCACGTCAAGGGGTTTTCTTTAAAATTTTATATTTTCAAAATAGATTGGAGTATATAAAAAATAAGAAAACACAATATATATCTTAAGAATATCAAGAATTTCTAAAATGGTTTTCAATTTGTATTCATTTGCTTAGTCCATTCAGAAATGATGTCTACAACTAGGATATTTTTTCTAAGTGGACATACAAGCACATGTACATAAATTTGTATTCTTATTATTACCGTCAACACATTAAGCTTAAAGGCAATTTGGTCAGACCAAGAATTGTGCGCAATTGATTGCCACTCATTAAGACAGCCTGCCACAACGTGAGCTGCATCAGAAACTGATGCTGCTGCTGCTGTTGAAGCTGCTGCAATTAGGTGACAGCAGCAATTGTATCGCCAGCAATTTGGCAAGTCACGCGATTCCAATGTCACCATGCCAATCTCTTTTGTGTTCTCTTTTCTCTCGTTATTCCTATTCTAGGAGGTGTTTGGCGCTGAGCTTGAGCGCAACAAAAGAAAACTGCCCGAAGCGACATTTGAGGCGAAAAATGCCGTACTCGGATTTGTCTTTGGCGTAAGTATTTCGAATCAATTCAGCAAACCACTCAATTGATTAACGACCGCACCAAAATATGCACATCTGTATGCATGTCCCATTGCAGAAGATCGACAACTTTCTGGATACGAAGACACGCGTGATTGAGCAGCTGGATCGCTCCAATATTGAGAAGAATAAGCAGTGGGACATTAAGAACCCTGTGCCCATTAAGGACTTCCAGACCCTAATCACTGCCGTCGTCTCACCGAAGATCCGCTCGATTGGCAACATTGCCAATGACCTGACAACTGGCGTTTTGACCACCATAACCGCCTTCAGTGGCTCCTCGTCGGGCAATGGAAATCCGAATGCTGGCCTTGGCAATGTCGTGTCCAAGTTCTTGGGCTTCTCGGGACCCATATTGCAGGGCTCGTCCGGTGGTGCAAATGGCATTGCGGGCGCCACAAGCCCTGCCCCCGATTCCGATGAGGCGGGCTATTAAATCGACTCGATGACTGACTAATTGGCCAACTGGGCCGATTGTTTAGGCCTGGACCTAAATCGTTCGTTGGTCTGTTCATAAAATGTGGTCTTATAATTTATGTACATCACACACAAACACACACACACACACAAACACACACACACACACACACATACACACACACACACATACACACACACACACACAAGCACACACACACGCACACACATGAAACACACACTCTTGAGAGAGGAGTGAACTTTCCTATGTTACCCTCTGATGCTCGCACGCTTTCATTGACATTTCAATTCTGTATGATTTTTTTTTTTTTGTTTGTTGTTGTAGCTTAGACTTAAGTTACAATTCTGTTAAACACTTTCAGTTGGCTTGTCGTCAGGGTAATAGATAAGTTAAATTTTATGCTACCCATTGTATTCATGTTTGTAAATATTGGCGCATATATGTACTATGTAACTTACGGCTAAATAACCATTAATAAAACAAATGAATTTTTACAAATGTATCTACAAAACATTAAAAACAAAAAAACAAAAAAAAAAAAAAAAAAAAAAAGAAACGAAACCGAAACCAAAACCCGATTTTTCAATGCGACTCTGCGATCTGTGTTGACCTTGGGCTTGTGTTCCTCATGTTGAATATATATGTATATATATATATATATATATATATATTATAGATATGTACCTATGTGTAGTATAGACAGAATGCTACCTATGATAAGTCAGCTTACTCACAATCCTCTACTCTTTCTTTTTCATTACGTTCATATGTATGTCTGTCTCTGCCCCTTACTCGATCAGACCAAGCGACGGGCACGCGCCGGGGGTAAAGATCCGAGCGACGCCGTTGAACTGGATCGCAAAAACGTTTCGTTCGAGCTGCCCGACGAATTGTTCTCCAAATCATTCAGCACGATCACCCAAACCTCCCAAGCTCTTTCCCGCCTTATAATGGTAAGTGATATTCAAGAAACATTCAGATTTCCAATACAAAATAATAAAACTGTGGTGAATCTTAATTAGCGAGCTTCTCAAACTTTAAAGCTCGAACGAAAGCTTTTCACAAGAAATCGATAGAAGTTTAACAGAGCAGTTTTATAAAATTACTTATATATGTACAAATATTAATGCTTTAGTGCTTTCTTTTTCCTGTTTCCTGCCAAGAACTCCGCACGTCGTTACTCCCGCTTTATTCTATTCTTCAAGCCAATGTTTGGCGACGCTTTGGTAGTCAAGGGCTATGAGGATCCCACAACCACAACCACAACTACCCGTCGTCCCACGAAATCAGCCAACGATGGAGGAGACAGACTAAATGAAGTTTAGAATGGATAATACAATTTAAAATTATACCCATACACAAATATGATTGAAAAGTATTGTACCGATAATTAATAGCCAGGAGTACTAATTACACTCTCTTATTGTTCAATATCAGCAGACAAAACGATTTAGTCGTGTCTTCAAAGATTTTGCAATGTATGCTTTAAATATTTGTATCTGACTTTCCTATTAAATATCCTATTAATTTTTAAAATCAAAAGTCAGAATTAACATTCATTTAGCTTTAAATAAAAGCGCGTAATTGGAATGTAATTACTTAATTACTATTTCGAAATGAGTAATGCTTAGGGCTGGGTAATGCATTTATACCTTAGTATCTCTAATTTTGGTTTGTGATTTGTGATTTATTTATCATTAGGTTATGGGATTTTTGTTGTAATTTTGTATTAAAAAATATTTGTATTTATATTTGTATTTATGTTGCGTGTATGCATATACTTAATGGGGAATGTCGTTATCTGGCGCTGGTGCGTGGACGTACTAGGAAGCGCATTAGTTTCATAGATCCCTTGGGGCCACTGAAGAAACCTTTCCACAGGATGCCCTTAAAACCATCCACATCGCGTTCCAGTAGGCGCTGATACATTCCAAACGGATTACTGCCAATTGAATGGTGTATACAATGGGAATGGAGCATTATACAAAATGTGAATGTCCTCACCTGAGAGTGCAGACGCTGCCATACCAGAAGGCTGCCGATTGGGCTGCAGCGCAGTTGTCATCGCTCTCGTCGTTGTCCTTGTCTTGAGTGCTGAACTTCTTGCCCACATGCTCACGCAGTGCATCGGTAGCGTCGCCCTGATATTTACCCAGTACATTGAGACGATACTGCTCGGACTCACTGCCAATGCCAAAGCGATCATAGAGCGCATATCGCCGGTCCTGGTTGCGATTCTCCATCTCAACGAGCAGCTCGCAAACTTCATTCGTGCAGATTTGGTATAGCCTCTCCAGGCCAATAAAGAACTCATTTGTTAACGGGCCAAAGCCGATCTTATAGTCGGCCCACTTACGATTGAAGTCTTCGCTACCATCAACGCGATGCGCGACCACAATCCAGCCTCCACCATGTGTCTTCTGGTCACAGACCACAAAGAACGAGTCCGTGTTGGCGCGCAGACGAATCAGCACTACGCCGTGCTGTTGCTTGTGGCAGTTGTGCTCAGTTCTCGATTCGACCGAATTGCCATCATCAGCCCCTTCAATTTTGCCGACAGATGGGAATACACCACTGCAATGAAGTGTTTGGACTGTTGCTTTATTCGAGCTGACTCAAGGGGAGATTGATTACCTACATGCGCGTCCCGATGCTGAATGGTTCTCTGGGGCTGATCGGGGCACCCGCTCGTCGCAGATCTACCAGCTGCTCCTGCAGGTTGCCAATTTGATCTCTCGCACTGGCAATATCTTTCGAAAGCGCCTGGATGCGTGTGGTTATAGTGCTTAGTGCTGATAAAGGACACGTGCCAGCTGTCTGTGTATGAAAATTATATTATTATTATGTATATATATATATATATGGATGTATATAGATGTAGATATCATGTGAAGAAGTAGCTCCGCAAAGATGAACGCTTTGAAGGGTACCACAAGAGATGTGTATATACATCTATTCGTGATTAGTATCGTATATTTCACGGAAAGAAAAATCATAATATTTATTATGCAAGTATGTTGTAATGTTATTAATCGTACATTGGTTAAGGGTTAGATGTCAAGGACTTCTTTTTAATTGCACGTTATCTTGTATTATTATAAATATATTTTTATAGCTGACTAGAATCAATGTTTATTTAGTCTTGAAATCAATGTACAAATGGCAAATTAGTTGAAATCGAAGTTACGAAAACAAAAAGAAGAATATATATATATATATATGTATATATATGTATCTCTATATATATGCATATATGTGTATAGCTCTGACGTGTTTGTCTGTGGTTAGTCCGATTACATATGTACATAGAACGAAACCAGATTAACGTCTTTTTATAAGTATCTAAAATTATCTATGCAAGTACAATTTTCAGTATATGAAGATTGTGACCGCAAGTGGGTTATTATTATTATTATTATTATTATTAAACAAAGCGAGTTGCATTTACACATTCAGCTCGTGTTTTTTTTTTTAAATTTATTTTGGAATTTTTTTCTCAATAGAATCGAATGATTTTGCTTTGGCAATGACTCACCATATTGTCCATTGGCAGCATCTGTTCGCCCAGATCGTTGTGCGTTGTGGTTAGGCAAGCCAACATTGTGACCAGAGTGTCCAACTGCAGAATTTGCGACATAGCGTGACTGTTCGCATATACGGCTGTACTGAGCCTGGCTCTTGATTCCCGCTAATGCGGCTCAATACCACTTGTTTTCACAGTGAACACAAAACAGATCAGCAAAAAAGGTCGTCAAATAGCTTACAATTCAGCTAAATAGATTCCGATGCATTTCAAAACAAGTATTCTAAGTCGATTCGAAGTCGTGTTACCGACACACCGATACTTGTGCATCTGAGTATATATACTATAGTTGTTGTTGCAAACTCGCCTACGAAATAGTTGCTAGTTAGCCAGTGTCTGAGGGTCAATTGCGCCGCAGTCGCATACTCGAGCTGTAAGCGTAAACACAGCAAACACCCGAGCACCCACAAACTGTATACAATTACCCGAGTACGCACTGTAATCTGAATTGGTCGCACAGACTGTTGGCTGTGTTATTCTGACAGCTGACAACTGATAACTGACATCATGACTCTGGAAACGCTGGTAACGGCATTGGCCTGCCTGAGCACGACGACAACGCTGCCAGAAAAGCCCATTCCCATTATTGTGAAGAACTCAGTGGAGCCGCTTCGCGTGGACAATGTGAGTATTTCCCTGTGTGATAATTCCAAAGAACGCAATCTAATCAACTCAATGCCTTTCAGAGCACTGGCGGCTGTCCGGCGGCTGCGCTGGGCGGCCTACTGGCGCGGTAAATGGCATTTAAGGATGCAATTAGTTTATGCGAGCTATGCTTATTGTTCAACTGTTTCTTTTATTCCAGTGTCCAGCACATGACCGACGAGGTGCGGTCACTTCGAGAGGATCTCAATGAGCTGCAGCAGCTCATCGATGAGTATAAGAGCCAAGCGCCAGCCAGAGTACAAATTGAGCCGTCCATGTAAGTCTTAGTTTCACATTTCACAATGTATCGACGTTGCAACTAAAGATCAGTAGATACATCGACTGGGTCGAGAACATACTGAACTTATAACAAAGCCTTGCATATTCTATTGCCCAGAACAGAATATATGCCGTGGATTTCAATCACCGATATCTCAATAATTCACTGAGTCACTTTAAATATATGTAAGACACAATATTTCTCTAACATTTTAGCCTTGCCCCTCGGCAATTAGATGTGAGCGACACACCTCGCAGCTGTATCGATCAGAAGCACGGCCTGGTGCTCATCCAAATTGCACCAGATGTGGAGCCCTTTTATGTGAACTGCGACCAGAATTTTAGAGACGGTGGCTGGTTAGTAATCGCGAATCGCTTCGACGGCAGCGAGGACTTTAATCGCGAGTGGCTTGCGTACAAGACCGGCTTTGGTGCGCTCAATTCGGAGTTCTTCATCGGGCTGGACAAACTGCATCGCCTCACGAACAGCATGGATCACGAGCTGCTAATTATAATGCGCAGCAAGACGAAGGAGGAGCGCTTCGCTATTTATGATCAGTTCAGCATTGGCAGCGAGGCCGAGAAGTATTACCTCTATGTGCTTGGCACCTACAGGGGCGATTCTGGCGACTCGCTGCGTTACCATTCCGGCAAGAAGTTCACCACCTACGACCAGGACAACGATGACAATGCCCAAAACTGTGCACGCTCTCATACTGGCGGCTGGTGGTATGGACGCGAATGCTTGGAGAGGTAAGCAAAACACTCAGCTGCAAGTTAGTTTCTAAATTAAACAATCAGTTTATATAATTCAGCTTATACTCAGCTAAATACTTCTATTAGTATTAATGGCTATCATTTATGTATATACTCTATATATACTCTAGACTCTATATATGCACGCACATTTTCTGTTTGTCTTTGCAGCAATCTCTTTGGCACATTTCAACCCACTCATGGCCAGGAGATTGGTTATTTTAAGGGCATACTGTGGAAAACTTTTGTACCCGGTCCGACCGGCTCTCTGAGATATGTTCGCATGTTAATTCGACCTTACAAAAAGACGCAATGATGACCTTGGGATACGTTTTAAATGCGCTCAGCGTACAAGACTCCTAATTAGACTCGAACTAACCTAACCTCCTCACCTAGTAGACACTATTTAGAACAACATTATTATTGCGTTATTATTATGTATGAATACAACATCGTATTTGTATTCGCATTAAATTATTATTTTAATTATAAGGCATTGAGCTTAAAAACCAAACATTTTTTTGTACAGTTTGTTCACAAATCGTTTTCTTGCCGTACAATATTATATTTTTGTACAAAATGCAGGCCATAATTGTATTGATATTGCAACAAATGAATTGAATTTAATTTCCTATTGCTAAAACGCAATGATTTATTAGAAAATTATGTATTCGGCTTTACAGGATACATTTTGAAATATTCCCAGAAATGTAATTTTCTAATCATATTTACTTATTCACTTAAATATCATAATAAAATTATCAATTAATTATGAATAATCTGTTACAAAAAGTTAAGATGAGTACGATATATACAGTATCTTAGTGACTATCTTTGAGATACTAAGCTGGTCAGCAAGAAAGTTGTTTCCACCACTTTCCATATGCTCATACACTGAATAGCAGTGTATTCATTTAATTTTTGTTTGCTTTTTGTAAATGCCAACCATGTGGAAGGAATTCTTATTTGTTTGTGGTATTGACTATGATACAGTTTTATTAATAGCTTTTTTATGATAATCTTAGTGCAATGCTTGGCTGAGTACTGGGAAGGCGTTGAAAAACGGGTTTTAGTCAAGTAATTACAGTTTTCGCTTTAAATGATATTCAATTGATTGGCATATAATCGTAACACAATAGAAACTAAAACAGCAACGAGAATCGAGTCAAACTGGGAAAACAGCATCGCTCATTTCATGGGAATTATCACGAGTTATTCATTTTGTTCATTTGAACACAAAAACTAAGCCATCTGTTTTCATTTGACGAGCACATTGTGGTTTGTGCTTTGTGCTGTGTACGAGTATGGATTCAAATATTATTAGATGCTATTGCTTGATATATTTATATATATGTATATATGTATATATATGTGATGTGTGTATGTAATATAATTTTAAATTATTCTTTAATTTACGAATTTTAATTACGAAGTTACGGCGAATGGTATTTGCAATAGACTATCAATAAATAATACATATATATGTATATGAACTGACGATCCTTAACAGGAGGGAAATTTAGAACTGTCAGCTGGGATCAAGAAACGCACTATGTACCAATTCAAACAGTATACGTTTACAGGGTATGCGAGCATTCGTATAGTCTCTGCGACACTTCTGTTCATACAGACAGAGTATTAACATCAAAATAGGCTGCATGCAACTTGATGCATATGCATATTATTGATCAACTGCGTATACATATATATGTATGTATGTATGAATATTCATGTGCGCAAAACTTTGAAACGGAAATGTTGCAATACAACTAGAATATATTTTACAACTGGGTTCAGGGTAAATCGTAGTCGAGCTCACTCGACTACATCACTCTTACTTGTTTTTGTTGCATATATTAACACGTATTTTATGTTCTGTTTTATAAGAATGCGTATAGATACAGCTTTGCGAACAATTTTGAAAAAATGAAAATATTTAATTACTATAGATTTTTTACATGCTGAATTTTCCGTAGAGCATAATTTTTAAAGTTAAGGATAAATTGACAAAATGCACAATATATACCCTCTTATGCAGTGTACAGTGTACAAAGAATGTCTGACACAAAAACTTTAAGACTCTCACCGCAATAGTTTGGGTGGTTGATAGTAAATAAATTTGTGGCACTTGCATTTCGCTGCTTGAACTTTTTGACAAAGTCAAAATGTATTAAACAAAGCTCACGAAGGACTGACAATGATTCCTGCTGGGGCATGCGAGCTTGCGGGTTGCTCGGTCTGCTTCGTTCTTCTTCTTTTTCTTTTAAAAAAATTTCATAAAACTTTTGCTCGTTTGCCGCTAATAAATTATTTTTCAGAAAGTTTGCGCCGAAGGCGATACAGCAATGCGATGGCGGTCACTAAGCTGCCCACAGAAGGGGCCAAGCCTCCAGCCCCCCCAACTCCGATTGCCAACTTGAACTCCAGCTCCAACTATGACATGGATTCCAATTTTGACTACAACGTACAACGGCTCCAAGTTGTAGTACATTGTCCATACAATAACAGCACGACTATTACAACGCTCGTTTGCGCCTCTTTCATGTCCTTGGTGTTGGTGCTGGTGTTGGTGTTGGTGTTGCTGTTGCTTCTGTATATGTTTGTTTGTTATTCCTGTGTGTTCGCTTTGTTCATAAATAATTTGCGCCACAACTCAATTTCATGAGCGTAAATCACTGTGTGGTCACTTGGTGCTTGGTACTCTCTATTGGATTGGGTTCCGGCTATTCCTACTGCCTTGGCTGCCTTGGCTCTGGTTTAGTGTCCTTCGTCTGCTACTTCTCCTTCCACAATTGCCGGCTGTCAATGCTGTTTATTGTTTCACTTCTTCTTTTCAAATATTTTTCAACTTTTCCTGTTTTTCGGTTCGTTGTTAGTGGCCATTTACCATACAATTCTTTATTTATGTGTGCCGGCCAGGCAAAAAGCTATAAGCTGCAAGCGCTCAGCTTCTTTGTGTGCCGCAAAAGTTTTTTTTTTTTTTTTTTTGTGCCAAGCGCCTCGGGGGAGTCCAACTGAATCAAGCGAACAAACCGGAGGAGGCCCAATGATAGTCCTGGGTTCGCTTTGTGACTCTGTTGTTGTTTGGCACGCGAGTGTTAAATCAACAGAAAGTTTCGCCAACTTTTCAATTGGCTTGACAAATATAAAGAAATTTACAACGTCCCATCGAAAATGGGTCGGGAAACGATGGAAAGGCAAGGCAGATATTTATAAATATATATACACATATATATATATACATATTTATACAAGAGCAAAGGACATGAATCGAAATCAAACTTGTTATAATAAGTATGTATGTATGTAAACTATACACACATTTATTTGAGTCATGAATCAAATGTCCCTGCGTAAAACAGTACATTTTTTGAATGGATTAATATGTCCCGAGTTCATTATTCTTGATTTCTTCTAAATTGAGATTTTATAATTGTATACCTGTGGGAGCACGTACATGCCGGGGAGAGAGATACATATATAAATACATTTTGTCTTTCATTGCCTTTTCATTAAAAGATCTGAGAACATTTTTGTTTTTGGTAATGGATAAGCAAACAGTTAACTTAAATTTGCCCAACTGAGGCAGAAAGTATGTTGTCTAACCGCATGCAACACAATGCAGAGCTCAACACATGAGTGTAAGAAGCATGTAGATTTAATGAAGCGCTACACATTCCACTCATGAAAATGCAATAAAAACTACATTACACTAAATTCTCATATTTTGTGGGCGAGCGCGGGTTAAGCGGAGAGCAGCGTTTGGAAAGGCCAGTTCTTTGTCCTTTGTTGTTTGTTGTTGTCTGCATACTCTGGAACCATTAACAAACAAACAACAAAAAATCCATTATCCAGTTTGCAAATGTATGTAACACTTTGAAGAAGGCATCTGCAACATGAAAGATACACATTTTGTATCAAGACAAACAGCTGACTCGATCTAGACAAGACAGGGATATTATTAAATGAGAGTAATACTATTCGATTATTCGATAACTCCTTTTGTTTATGGGCGAGAATATTGAATTTATATTTCAGGAAGCAATTGCATCCTGGAAGTGCAGTCGTCAACCTAAATCGAATAGAGTAACTTTGGGTCGGACACTCTCGACTTCAACATTCTTGTGCTTCGTATTTTTCGTCTTATTTATTTATTTTATTTTTGTTTTTTTTTTGGGGGGGGGGGGGGGGGTTTGGTAAGAATTGTTAGGGGAAGAGTTTTGGCCAGGCTCGGGCTTCGGACGGGCAACAATAAATTGCAATTCCAAGTCACTTAAATTGCAACAAATAACGGGAGGCAAGCTGACAGCCAAACGATTCCGATGCTGACACAGACGCAGACTGAGCAGCCGTGAAATGTCAACGTGTGGCAGCAGGCGGCGCCAGGAGCCCGCTGCCTCCCTGTCCATGTCTCTGTCCTCTACCCTGCTCCTGTTCTGCTCCTTATTCTTGCTTTTCGTTCGTTGTAATTTTTAGCGCAAATTTGCTTTTGCCATTTTGGTCATTGACTTTATGTGTGTGCATGTGTGTGCACGTGTGTACATGTGTGTGTGTGTGTGTGTGTATGTGTGTTTGAGAGTGTTTTTGTTCGGCCCTTGACTGTCAAGCTGATGCAAGATTGTATTTGTTGTTGTTTTTGCAGCTGGCAGACAAATCTTGGCAAGCCGACTTGACCGAGACGAGTTTTTATGAAATTCCTCTCTGATTTATTTACACCAAGAATTACAGATACTATACGTGTAAGTCCTTATTGTCCCGCTAAAGTGCATAAGGTATTGCATTCACTTTATATATTTATACATATATATATATGTATATACACATTTGTTTACATGTACTTCACTCTGCAGCAAATTGACTCTTACTGATATGGTCTCTTGTCGCTTCTTCATTCGGAATGAATAAAATATTTTACAACAATTATTGGCAATGATTTCTGAGCATGAAAACTGCATTACTTACAGCCATACAAGAGGGCACCATTAAAAAATAATGATACATATAAAATATATACCCGATATATTTATTCCGTCTGACAGACGTTATTTTTCTAAAAAAAAAAGCCAGTCATATAATTTTCGATTTATGTAAAGTTCTTCTTTGACCACATGGTTTTTTTTTAAGAGTTTGCTAGATTTGGAATTAAAAAAAAAGACTAATTTCTTAAAGATCGAGTTTCCGTGTTAATAAAAAAAGTCAATAACAATTAAGTTTTGATTAAATTAAATGAAACCATTGTCACATGCGGCACAGGTTTTCAATTGGAGAGAAAAAGACATTCAAGCCATCCAAGCGAATGGTCTTGATTAAAATGAAATGCTATCCAATTTAGTTAGCTAGCCAATCCAACCGAAGTGGGTTCATGGATCCGTGCTGGCTCCATGGCTCCATGGCTCCATGGCTCCATGGCTCCATAACAAGTCAGCCACCAGAAATGAATTGTATACACGAAGACATACAGGCATGCACACATCTATAACGTATACCGGTCACAGAGCATAATAATCAATGGCTAAACAGTCGAGAGTCAGACGGCAGTGTTCAGATCGGCTCTGAGAGTCAATTCCATAAAAGCCACAAAAACTAACGGCCAAGATAGGAAAAAAATGTTACTTTATGCGTATGGCGTACAAAAAACCAATAACAAAAATATAAAAAAAAAAAAAAAACAAAAACCCAACAACAACAAGAACAACAACAACGAATGGGCGAGGTTGCAGCTGACTCTTTATTTGTTGTTGTTGTTGTTGTTTTTGTTTTTCGCTTGCTATTTTCGTTGTTTTGTTTTGGTTGCTGCAAAAAGCTAAACAATGACAGCTGCAGCTGGCGCGGTTGCCACTTTTCTGGATCACCCGCGCTGGTTCCATGCGGCTGGGTGCGTGGAGGGGGGTTAAGGGCGTTGGCGTTGGCGTGGTATTTACTTATGGTCAAACGAACTTCATCTGGAAACCATAAAATTGAAAAATGTTGCTGCAAACGAGAAGCGCAAGAAGCAAACAAACCCACACACACATTTACTACTACTGGCTAGGATGATGGGTCGCTGGTTTGGTTTTAAACCGCACAAAAGTCATTTGAGTTCCGTCGTTAACATGTCATACACACACACAAACACACTTACACACTTACACACACACATACACGTACACGTACACGTACATGCATACACAGACATGGGCATTTGTTAACATTTGCGCTGCAAACAATGCGACCAGCATGACTAGGTCTCCAACTGCTGCTTCTTTGGCTTAGTCGCCTCCATTCTCAGTTTCAGTTTCAGTTTCAGTTCCAGTTCCAGTTCCCCACCCTTGTCGTCCTTAGTCGTCGTTTGCCGCAAGGCAACCGCAGAATACGCGGCCACATGTCCATTTTGTTTTTCATTTGGCGCCGGCGATCGCCGCACGTCTTCAGCCTAGCATTCATCACACCGCTTGTACCCGCACTGGCCGTTCCACACACAGAGCCACTCTCTACATAAGCATGCATGCATACATCTTTCTTCATTTGGCGTTCTGTTTTGCATTTTTTTGTTGTTTTTGTTCTACAATAACCACAGCACTGAGTGAGCAGCACAAACTGGGCTCATAATTAAAATGTTTGCCATGACGCCCGAAACGTTTGCCAACAAAATGAAATGTTAACAGCCAACGTTAATGGTAGCCATTTTTCGGTTCCTTTTGTATACCTAGCATATATCCACTTCAAGTGGGTATAGTAAAGTTGCAAAAAAGCAAGCAGTCGAAAGTATACCAGATTCCTTAAAGTATTACATATTTTTTCTATCATATTTATTACTTAGATCAGTCTCACAAGCCGACTCGACCTCAGAGACTAGAAACCAGTTGCATTAGTTTTAATCCATTTACGGATGAATTTTTTTATAATTTCATTTATTTAATGATTGTTTGTTATATGATAAGGTAAGGCTCTGCTAACAGGGTATCTTCTATTGGAGCTCTCTCAATTTAGGTGATTCTACCTGCTTGTAATTTTTCTTTCAGCAAACATTTCGTTGTTAAAATGAAAAAAGAAAGTACAATTATCCTGCTGGTGTCGAAAATGAAATACGCTCTAAATATATCTTATATGTATATGAATATATATATATATATATATTATATTTTGGCAGACAACATGATTGGTTTTTTGTTAAGGAAGTGTATTTTCGCCTGATTGTTTCTATAAAAGCTACACATGTGCTGATAATTATATATATTATATATATTTCTAATTATAGAGTGTTCAGATTCTGTTCAATTTGCTTAAATCAAGTATTTGATATTCCTATGCTCTTATAAACTTCTCTTTAGCCATTGAAAAAGAGTTTGAATGTCGAAATTTCAATACATTGTTTCTTAATTAAAATTGATCAATAATCTCATGGGACGCACTTGTTTACAATTCAAAAAGAATACAGCCACAAAATAATTTAAAAAAATAGATATAATTTTCAGCAACTACAACAGCTGTGCAGCTATACAAATTTGCATATATATTTGTATGTTTGGAAACTGGTTTTTGTGTGCAAACTGGCCAAGTATAAATCTGACATTTGAGATTATACAAATTAAGCAATCGTCTTAGAATTGTTGCCCCCCAAAATCTTTGGTAATTGCCTTTTTGTTTGGCAGTGCATAAGACAATATGAATATGTAAGTAAATGCAATGCATTAATGCTTCTGTCATCATCATCATCATCATCATTTTCAATCGCTATTTTGCTCTATCCTGATGTGCTGGCAGCTGTCATGAAATTGTTCAACTTACAAGTATTCGCCCTGAATTTGATGTGTTATTTGTTAAGTGAAATTACGCATCGCTCACATTTATGACACATGTGCAGTTTTTAATAGGTATTTGAATTAGCATGCTGTTAGCATTGTTTAATCCGTTCAATAATGTTTCAATAATTGCAATAAAACTGTCCATAACAAAAAAAATCTTGTTGCACTCCTGGGATAGATTTGGAGTCTGATAAGTAGATCAATCACAAGCCGTTTATTAATGTGCAAGGAATTACTTTGACTATTGTTTAAGTACAACTTTAATTGCTTATTGTTGACCACATTAACAAGTGAAATTTAAATGGACATCGGATTTCAATAAACATAGCCAAGCCAAAATGAAAGAAAAAAAAAACAAACAAAAAGTGTAAGAACATGTTAAACACTGTAATTCAAACCATTAAATAAATATTGTTTTACCCACGAACTCTCTTAATGATCCGACCTCGGTTCGGAAATACCCTGTAATTAAAAATACGATAACAATATATATATTTTATTGAGTCTCTGTCTTAGGCAGACAGACATGGCTTTGTCGGAGACTTACCCGTTCTGATCACGTATCCTGTACAGGGTATAATAATGAGTGCACACAATAATAATTATTTTTAGTTAGTTGCATATCTGCAAATATTATTGCTTAAATCACTTACTCTATTTAAACCCACGCCACAAGCAACAGTAAGAAATAGTATTATAACATAGAACATATATATTTAATATATATGTATGTATGTATATACAAATACATAATGTAGAAAATACGGAATAAGGATATGCAGAGCACTTGCATTGTTAGCTTCAATAATGTTGTGAGCATTTTGCATTTTGCATTTAACATTTTGCATTTTGCATTTTGCATTTTGCATTTGCCGACGAGGGCACGTAATTAATTTCCGGCTGCATGCTTTTTCCACTGCCTAAGAGAAGCAAAACGATAACAAAAACTAGCCGCGACAATGCGAGCCGCTGGCATTTTTAATTACTTGCATGAAAATTAATTAAAAAATAAGCGACAAAGAATATGGAACAAGAAAACAAAAAAAAAACACAAGTAAAATTATGGCACTCGTACAGAAAAACATAGAAGCAATGTAATGAAACTGGACTGCCATTCAAATTGTGCGGCAGCAACCATGTAAACAAGATAAAATGGAGATGCCCTCTTTTTTTTTTGACCATATACTCAGGAATACTTATGACTTCAATTCAATTCCCAATGTCACTGATTTTGTGGTTTCAATTCAAAAATTGGTTCTCTCCCGATTTCAAGTAAACACATGACACGATTTCGTTGATGTCGACAACATCAAGTGTTCAGGAATTGTTTAAATAAATTGAAAAACTTGACCTGCATAAAGAGAATAAATACTAAAATGTAGATGAAATTGAGGAAAAATTGCTAAATTGGTTTAATTATTACGATATCAATTAAACGCAACACGTAAGCGCCTCTAAGATTTGCTTAAGTTTGCTACACAGCCATAAGAAACTTTCCCCTCACACATGCAGGCAAGCGTATATATACACATACATACACTCGTGTGTGTGTGTGTGTGTGTGTATATGTATGTACGCATGTCGTTAAGACCAAAGCTGTTTGTACACTGTTTGACTTTTATTATTTTAGTTAAACTTCTTTGAGGCGGAGCCTCAACCTCATGGCATGCACATCTAAACCCAAATCAAACGTAAGACATGACGGTAAGTCTGCCCAGAGTTTGAGTAGTTATTCATGTGTGTGCGTGCGTGAGTGTGCGTGAGTGTGCGTGCGTGTGTGTGTGTGTGTGTGTGTGTGTGGCTTTTAGCCTGTCTGCTTTGGCTTTATTGATATCCTGCCAGAGCGACGCTGTCGGCAGCTGCCAAGTTCGTCAGCTACTGGCAGAGCAGCCTCTGGCAAACTTAATGACTCCGCCTGTCCATCCATCCATCCGACCGTTCGTCTGTCCATCCATCCGTCTGTCCAACCGTCCGTCTGTGTGTTTGTTTGTTTGCTGGTTATTGTGCGCTCGGCCAATGCATTGGCCACTAATTCATCAAATTTAGCTCAAAACTGAAGATTAATGACGTACGTGTGGCATATTGCGAAACTTGGTGACTTGATGAAATTTATTATTATACTCGTATTTGCCGCACATCCTGCGCGTTTTGGCCAGCGGCTTTAACAAAAGCCTCTCCTAGACGATTGCGATTGCCCCCAACACGACTTTATGTCCAACTAACGGCAGTTACAGCAACTCTTTTCGTCCACCTACTTTATGGCCAATAAAAATTAGACTTATAAGAAGCAACGGCGAGCTTAGGCCAGATTAAATGAAGAATCTGTAACACACATGTAGCCAACAAACTGCTTTCTATGTGAATATTCAAACATTGTTCGCCAATTAATTGGAAACAATGCATTTGCCACCTTAACATTCTAATCAAGTCTCCTGTGCAGCATCCTTTTTAGAAGAGTATGTTATTTAAATTTGTGATAATTCCAATATTATGCAATATGTTTTATGCTTTGAATTTAATTTCAGAACACACACGGCGACTTAACCTGGCTTAAAATATTTACGACCATAAGCATATGAAAGTTATTTATTAAGAACGTATTATTAACATACACATTTCATCTGTTAATATAGACACTTTATTTTTGAATTTACGATGTAAATATATCCACAGAGCTTAGTGCATTTTTAGTACTTAAGGAATTAAGAAAAGTTATACAAAATACACAAATCAATTTACAACTGGCAATAAAATGAAAAATTGCTCTCAATCAAAAACATTGAGGCATTTGGGGGAAAAGCCCCATCAAAACATCCAAATCTTAGCAGATTACCGATGGATATGATGCGTTATAAATGCAAAGACTAACTCATCTGAGAACCCAAGCACTTGTACAAATTTCTGTCGCAGGCCGAACGGAAATGAGTCGAAATCACAAAAATTCTCCTCATCTGGAAAACTACAAGGACGATTAGGATGTTTGTTTTTCTGTTGGCAGCCCTGGTTAAAACAAATCATTTGACAGAAAGCTCAACAGCATGCATCTCAGAGACTATAGAGAGAGGCTTGCAATTGAGCAATTGAGAATTGTCCAGCTCAACTTTAATGGGGTCTAACAGTAGATGCATATGCTGCTGTGTATTCTGCAGTAAATCATTAAAGGGTGCCACGTAGTCGGGAATCGGATCAAATGACTTAATGCAATCCTAAGACAGTTAACAATGTATTCGCTTTTGCTTTTAAGCTAAAGCTCATCGCTAAACTGGTTGCGACTTTGCAAATGCAGCAATAAGTGGCATACTTTTGCATTCAGTCACTCAAGATCTGAGAAGGACAGCCTTAGGCTTAAAGGTGTATAAATGTGCTATTATTTAGGTAGCCAGTTTTGTGTGGAAGCAGCTTTAATCTGCCATATGTATTCTCTTTTTCTTCAGTTCCACCCAACTCACTGTTTGCTTATTTTTTTTTTGTTTGCCTTGCCATCAAGTTTTTCTTTTTTAATGTGGGCGAGCCTGTTGAAAAATGTTTTTAAAACACTTCTGCGAATACTCTATTAAAATGTAATTATTCAATGCTAGGCCGTTGGCACTTCACACCTGACAGGCGAGCTCAGCACCACAACACCACCACAACAGCTCCGCTGTCCCGACAAGACCACCTTTTCCACAATCCTCTTGTGGCTCTCAACTCAACTCAATGTGCCGCCGTCGTTTCAATTTCGGCTTCGTTGATTCTACGTGTGCCACTGAATCGGGGTGTGTGTGTGTGTGTATATGGGTGTGGGTGTGTGTATGTCAGGCATTGCTATTTAGCATAAGGAATCCCTTAAAATAATTACTGTTTTCAAACTGGGGTCGTGCACTGGCTCGCGACGTCCTTCTTACCGAGTTTTGTACAAATTTTCAGTGTGGTCGTCGCGTCGCTTTGGCATTTATTAGCCACTGTTTTTTATGGGCGGAGGGGGCATGTTGGGGTAAAAATCTGCTTGGCGTTGATGCCGACAACAAGTGAAATAAAATGTAAAACAAAGCAAACAACAAGCTGGCCTTATTTTTATAAGCGACGCCTCTTGCTACGCATTAAATTAAATGATGTGAAAATAATGTTGGTGTTTTGTTTCGTTGTTGTTGCTGTTGTTGTAGTTGCTGCTTTTGTTGTTTTTGTTTTTGTTGTTGTTGTTGTTGTTGTTGCCATTATTGCCGAGGCCGTCGAGGAGGAGCGCTAAGGCAGCAAATGTGCAAATAATTCGAAATAAAGTGTAACCAAAGGCAACGGCCAGCCAGATAGAGAAGCAACCACCATGTTGGGTAGACAGTTAGCAACAACAACCACATTAATTATACGCACATACATACGCGAACACACACACACACACACACACACACACACACACATGCAGACAATATCTGCCAACAGAGTGAGAGGAGGTAGCAAGAAATATGGCCCATACACTCAAACAATTTAACGCACATTACTCAAATGCAAAATAAGCTGTGTGCAGTTTTCATTGCCGCAGCAGACCACCTACCCCGCCCCCCACTCACCACCCACCCCACAACAAGTCCTTTAACAGCTTTGTTGAGGTCCTTGGAGATGCCAGCCGCTGTGAGCAGTAAGCTTTTTCTGGCATTAGCATTAAATTTATTTCGATTTATCTGAGCCAAAATGTGTGTCTGCCTGTCTGTGTGTCTGTGTGTGTGTGTCTGTGTGTGTGTGTGTGTGAGTGTGTGTGTTTTTGAGTTGCTTTGCAATACATTGCAGCATGCAGTACAAGCAGCATGGAAATAATTTGGCTAATTTAAATACATGTGTCTAAGCACAGCAGATTTACATTTCTTGACATTTTTTGTGGAATGCAAAATGCAAACCAATTGATACCATCAAGTGATTAGTTAAAGTTTACTCTCTGTAAGTTGTATTAAATGAATTCTCAACAGGGAGGCAGAAGAGGAAGAGCTAATACTAACTATTTGTGATTTAGATGTTAAAATGGGCATCCCAGGCAAATGTCGTTTGAACCACGGTCTTAAAGCCGCAGCGGCCAGCAAGTGAAACAGCAGCTTATAACAGGCAAGCAAATTATCATATCAGGCGCCGTAAAGCAAAAACCCTCAAAGGAAGTGAAAATGATGCGACCAAAAAAGATAGCACGCAGCGAAAGACGCAGACGTCTCTTTCTCTCTTTGTCTCTCTTGTCTGTCTCACTCGCTCTGTGAAATTTAAATAAATCTTAAATGAAATTCACCACAAATAGCATGCAAATTTGCCAGGCAACCAGCCAGCCAGGCAGTTAGCCAGGCAGGCAGCCAGGCAGCCAGGCAGCCAGGCAGGCAGCCAGTCATCCGGTTGGCCCTGGGTCGCACGCGTTGGCATTGTGAAATTTTCAGGTGAATGCTTTAGTGGCAAGCAGCACCCCTCCAAACAAGCTCCAGGGACAAAGGGCAAAAAAAAACATAACAAATCACCGGGCATAATGCGCCTACCTGTGGCCCAGTGGTCCAATGGCTGTAGGCCGACCCGTGCTGAGCTGAGCTGAACGTGGCAGTGGGAGTGGGAGTGGGCGTGTACCCTATGTCCGTCCGTTCCTTCTACCGGACATTCGTGCCTAATTTCATGAGCTACCAGCGACAGATTGCTACGTCATTAAGGCTGTCGAGCATCACCGTGCCCCAACCTCGACCAGGACAGCACGCCAAAGACAAAGGTCAGCAAACCCCAATGTCCACCAGACACAATTGGGAATGAATAAGCTAGACGTATTTATATCTATATATATATATATATAATGCCTGTATATATATATATATATGTTTGTAAATACGAAAATTCTTAAATGAGTCGAAATTACTTGATTTTTGCTAGAAGAAACAAACTCGTAATAATAAAGTGATAGAATAACAGAATGAATTTCTTTTGAAAATCGGCCATTGGAGGGTTCAAGTTTAGCTCTTCTTACAAAAGTTTACCCAAATATCTCTATTTGACCATAATAATTATTTTCAAAGACGTCCTTTCATTTTTGGCTACGGCTATATCGACTAGGCTGTTAATGCTGATCAGGACTATGTAGGCATGACCTCTTTACACATCCGGACGAATCTATAATGGCGTCTGCATTTGTCACCTGTCTCCAGTCCCCAGTCACTTAGTCAGTCAGCACAGAGTGTGCATTATATGTACACATGGATGTAATGTCATCAGCTTTAATCAGCAATATATCTTCGCATCTTTAAGTATCTCAATGAGCTGCAATCAATAATAAAGAGTGCACAAGGATATTTTCGATACATATATACATATATATATATATGTTTATATTTATTTATTTAATGCCAGTGCATACGAAAGCTGAGCTGAGTTGAAATAAAATATGGTCAGAAGTGCAACATGTCACCGGACAGTGTTGTTGCAATGTTGTAGAAACGAGAAGCGAGAAGCAGATGCCACTATAGCCTTGGACATTGCGTCGAGCACATTTGACTTGGACATCGGACATCGGACATCGGACATCGGACACAGGGCAAAGTTGTCACTATTCGTTCTGGTTGTCCAGCTATCCAATTGTCCGGCTATCCAATTGTCCGGCTGTCCGACTGTCCGCCCGCAGGGAGTAAGAGAAGTCGAAACTAACTGCTGGAGTAGCATTCAGGTCGTTAGCGTCAACGTCGTCCATCCTCCTTGTCTCGCTAACCAACTGGTGGATGCGTCTGGCACTTTTGTATTGCAATGGCGCTGCATTTTTTATTGCATACATGCAGGTGAAAACATTTACTGGTGTACTTTTGTGCTTGAGAAAAATAAACAAACACAGTGTTGATCTCGGCAACAAGATGGTCTTGTATTATAAATGAGGTTTATCGCTTTAGTTCCTTGATCACATATGCACAAAAGTTATAGGCCGTTATCGACATCAAGACTTATATTATTTTCAATTACGCTTTTAATAATATAGCATTAACCATTAACATTTTATAATTTTTCAAGTTCAGCTAACTACTTTTATTTTTGGTCTGACTTGGTTTTTTTTAAGGGTTTCTATTTTAATTTAAAATGCATAAATATACGTTTCATTCATTTAATTATATTAGCTAAATGAATATCTAACTTGACATATGTAATATCTAATATTGATAGCTTAATATCAATAAATATTAATAAAGAACAACAAAAAATGATTACAATTAACATTTGGAAACAGGCTGGTGTCGCCTGGATAATAATTGGGTGTAAGCGAGTTATGTGTCCTTATGGCGTCTGCATCAAACTTAAACACAATTTGCGGTAACGGGACTGAGTGCTATTAAACTGTAGAGCTGTAATGGTGCACAGTAATTTATGGGAAAAGCGAGAGCTCTGCTTCAAGCCTCGCCCATGGTAGGTATCATTTCAATTCCGATGTTCAGCTTCATCATAATAGCAATCATTTTACGGTTATGTGTACGCTAGACTTCCTGAATTTGAATAACCCCAAAAACACTTTGGGTATCAGGTGCGAATGGCCGTCAAATCCAATGAATCTCAATGATGTCAGAGCCCTTGTCATCGTAATAGTGGTATTCCGCGCATTTGTCGACTGACAACGATGCAAATTTACATAATGTATGTAAGTATATGCACATACATACGTACATACATATTTGAATGTATATGTGTGCGTAGATATTGTGTACATTTCAGAGTATTTGCCAAATATGTATTTGCATTTGACTACATTTCGCGCCCACAATCTGTGGAAAATGGCCATGGGCTTTATGCTGGCGCTATCCGCATTGCTGATTAACTGCATTAGCTACTAGGTCTTTATGTAGCACACGCTTTGCACAACAATCTATGTAAGTGTGAGTGTGTGTGAGTGTGTGTGTGTGTGTGTGGTTTGTAAATTTGAATATCATTCATTTACAACAGAAATGTCTTTCAGTGCGCCATCTGTCGCTATGCCCTCAACATCATAATAAATAAAAGTATGAATACAAATAAAATAATTAAGCGAAAAGCTTTTTCTTTTTTTTTTTTCAAAAGTCGAGCCAGGGTTGACAGGGCAAAGAAATACGTCCGTCAGCAAGCAAACGAAAAGTTCCTGAGCACCTGAGCAACTGAGCGGCTCAAAAAGTTACAAAGTCTCACTTTCCATTTGAAGCGTGGAGGTATAAAATCAAACTCAACTCATGAATAACCAAAGAGCAAGAAAAATTGTATTATTTTACCTACTCGGCTGCCGCATTTCCATGCCCACGCCCATACCCATACCCATCCCCATACCCATACCCATACCCATCCCCATCCCCATCCGTATCTCGTTCAGCAGCACCATCCACATCTTCAACTCCACCTCAAGTGTTAAACAAACAAACAACGCAGCCAAATTAAATGAAAGCCAAAAAAGGGCTGGCCACAGGTCGCCAAAGTTGGTGGGTCGCGTGAACGGAGGGAGGACCGTTGGAGTGGAAGATGTTGGGGACTTGGATGGGCAATCAACATAAAAGTGACCTGTTCTGACTTGGCTGGCGTGGACGTGGTCTGGTCTGGCTAGCTGTCAAATGCAAATATTCTAATTCTCGAAATTGAAATGAAGCTCGGCGTCAAATTAATTGAAAATATTTTACATTTTCTGTGGCCATGCCGCTGCCCGCCAAAATAAGCAGCGATCCTTTTTATAATTCATTCTCCTCCAAAATATTCGTTTGTTGTTCAACGCACTTTGATTTCGATGCGAGGCGATACTGGTTCTAGTTTTGATTTGGGTAACCGCAAGCCAAGCAACCCAGCCTTGTTTTGATTATCTGGCAAAAATTCTCAACATTGCTGCCCAATGCTGCGCTTTGATTACGAGCTGCGAATATTGGCCCAAATTCCAAATTGCTCATGCATTCGCCGGCCCAAGCCTCTACGGGCCTTTGGTCAGACGCAGTTGTTGGGCAATTGGCATTTCACTCATTTGATTTGAGCTTTGAATTCAGATTCAGATTGGTTTGCGTGCTTGAGATGAGGCATTCATTCGCAGGCCTCCTTCGTCTTAGATCTTTCGCAGGCATCGCCAATGAAACAAGCACAACTGATGAAATCATTCGTACACAATTCTAGCCTCTCACAGACAATAAAAGAAACATGCACAAAGGAACAATAATGCACAACGGCAACACAAATGTGCAACAGAGTTGGTAGCAGAAAATAAAACATACAAAATTGTCACACCATTGCTGTTGGCTAAATTGAAAATTGTATATGCTCAGCTTAAGCCGGCCAAAGTCGAAGATATAATACACTATGTTATTATTCAATCTGTATGTAAGTCGAATGTTAATGCAGTTAACATAAATAATTCCGTCAGATCAATGGACAAACAGAAATCGATATAATTTGCACTTTCGATTTGATAGATTACGCAGAATTATATTGTTAATGAATTCACTATCACAAATTGGCCAACTGTCTTAATACATACATATATATATATTCAGGCATTTGAGCAACACTATTTGTTAGATGCGAAAAATTAATTAAGTTTTTTTTAGTCAATCAACGTTTTTTGAAAGCACTTCAAATATGTTTGTAATTAACAGGCATTAGTTTAAATTGTGAGTAATATACTTGATGCCGGCAATGGGGGGTTGAGTTCAAAACTAATGCTTAACATGTGTGGCACGAAAAATTCATTATGCTGCCTGCAAGGGTATAAATATGAAAATAAAAGCCTGCGATATAAAAGAACGCTTATGGAATCAAATTAAAATGCTGCAAAGAGCGGAAAATTATAACAAACAGCAACTGACGAAAATATACTGGCAGCGCAAAATGCTGAAGGCATAAGGGAAATTGTAGCAGAACAGATAGAAAGAAAACATAGACATACACACACACACACACACATACACTGACGAGGCCGACGGCATGTTGCAGCAACAGCCGCCGAAAGAGTCGCATTATGAAGCAAGTAAGTGGGGCTCTAATCGAGAATGACCGACTAGAAGAAATACCCTATGATACCCCAGATATGCATTTAATTCGTTGGAGTTGCTCTAAAATATTGTTTTTGGAATTGACAATGCTCTACCAATTATAGCTGTTATTTGTATAATATAATTTTAAATATTATACAAATAAAAAGGAAATATAACGCATAACACACCTATTCACACATTGGTAAATTAAAAATGGTTAAGCTAAAAAGTAGTTGAGTAAAAAGTTGCTTCAATTCACCATTCACCCTTCAACAACAAATCTAACAAAAAGACTTTTCAGTTTACTGTTTGCACAACTTAAGTTACCCACTTGATGTGCCTCTGGCAGAGGCGGGGACGATAACAACAGCAACACCAGCAACAACAACAACAACGACAGGGTGTTGTGCAGCATACAGGACACACAGAATAAAAGGGCCACCGCGAGCTCATTGACAACATCTTGCAAACGGATTAAGAGCAAACTCATTAAAATTATGTTGGGCCATGCATTAAATGCAATTCAATGCTGACAATTTAGTGGCTTGTCCTTCCCCACCACCTGCCCCCTTGTGGGTTGCTCCTTCTTTGCTTTACCTGCATTTGTAGTTAATGCGCCTTTATTTCAACATTAAGCACATTTCTGAATAAGAAATGTCGACAATGCCAGTTTTTAAATGCCCTGCATGCTTGGCCGGTAATTATATAATAGACATATCTATTATAACTATGTATTTATCAATACAAAACAGTGTTGGAAAACACATAACTGTCATCTGAGCTCGTTTTAAGTCGTTATGTTAGGCTTATGTCCCTTATTTTTCCAGGTATTTCATTTGAGTTAAATTGTCAAACAAAATCCTCTGAATACTATTTTTCTTAATATTATTTTGTTCCCCATCAATATACACAATATCATATAAATTATATCAACTAAGTTATGCGTAATTAATTAGGCAAACATTTTACATGCAAGGCGTTTTACTAATGCTAATAAGAGCTAAAAGTATTTGAAATTACTTCACTTGTAGCGTGACTGGCGGTCGGACTGTTTCTACGTCAATGACATGCAGCAAGAGCTTAAGCCTTTTTTTTTTGTGAATCCACTGCAAACGGCCTGCAAAACACATTCATATTCATCAGAAGCACGACCAAAACGAACTCAGTAAACTGAGCTGATGTTTAGACACAAAAAAAGAGTAGTTTGTATGTATATATTTTTGGTCAAGCGGCTTATCACAATCTTTAACTAAACCAAGACCAGATGGCAGACCACAATGAAAGACATTTGTAGAGCACACCTGCAGTCGTAACTGAAACTGCAGTTATACATTAGCAAAGCGAATTGTTTTTATAAAAATATAGCTTTAAGAATCGTACAGCTTAATGGAGATAGAGGGTTAGGGCTAGAGGAAGTGGGTAGCGTAGCATTGGGATGGCATCATCAAAGTTCAACATTGGGCAGTAAAAGTAAAATGACTGCAAAGTAAATCAAAAGCAATACACTCAAAAATCATTGACGAAAATGAAAGTCAACCAACCGCAAATCCCTTAACACATTTGTCAACACTTCGTCATTGTCAGCACACCAAAGAAGCCACACACAGTATAGAGTTGGGTGGAGATGGGGAAGGGGTGTGTGTATACAGAGAGATAGAGACAGAGATAGAGACAGAGAGAGAGAGATTCATGAAATGTGCTCTAGAGTTTTGGCCAACATTTAATACACTTGACTGGCCTGTGCTCTGTTCTGTTTTGTGCTGTTATGTTTTGGTCGTCTGTCAGTTTTGGATGTTCATTTCTTGGGCTTGGGCCGCCTTCTGTTCACCCCACCCAAGGGTTTAGAGCAGCTGACCCATGGCTATGAGCACGACAACATCAACAACAACAACTGGACCAACAACAGGGAACAAAACAACAACAAACAGCAGCAGGAGAGAAAACAAATCAACAGCGAAGAGCACAAATGGCAGAGGCTATAACAACTCTATCAAGCTTATTTCGATGGGCAAACAACAAGCTGAAGCAGAAAGTGGATGTGTGAGTAGGAGAGGGAGCTGGAATGGGAATAGGGACACCCACACAGACTTATGGCCAACAGGACACACTGTCATAAGGTTTGCAATAGAGAGAAGGAAAGAGGCAAAGAGAGAGAGAGAGAGAGAGAGAGGGAGCCAGAGCCAGAGGGAGAGGGAGAGAGAGCTTTGACAAACTGTGTCAATAGCATTTTTATTTGTGTCCAATTTCGTTGTTGCTGGTGGGAAGAACAACGATTGGTTGTTGTTGTTGCCCGGCAGTTTTCTAAGCCATTTACAGCGTTTAAACTTAACAAGCGAGCAAATAACAAAAAGTCAACACATCTCACATGTGTGTGGGTGTATATGTGTGTGTGTGTGTGGGTGTGCGTATGTCCACAAGTGTCAAAACTGTCCCGATGTCTTTGACTTCGAACATCCCAAAAGGATCAGCGATTCAATTTGTAAAGGTTCATTGCTGCCAGGACTCGTCCATCGCCTTCTGCTTTATTTGAATTGCCTGGCAATTGTGTGTGTGTGTGTGTTTGTGTGTGTTTTTCCCTGCACTCTTGCTCTCTCTCTCCCCGTCTCTCTCTCTCTCTCTCACTCTCTTTCTCTCTCAGTATGGCACGCCCGTTGACCTGCCAGCGACCTTCGCTTGCAGAATCAGAAAACCCGCACTCCACTCAAGCAGCAATACAATCAAAGACACTGCCAAACACATATACAGCAATGGTATCTGAGACGAGCCGAGTGAGTGAGATATGGAGATGGAGAGTGGAGGTGGAGATGGAGATGGAAAGAATGAGAAAAAGAATGAGAATAAGCACACAATGTCCACATCCTGTTTAATGTTCATTTCTTACGGTTTGTTAAGTTCTTCAATGTGACAGCAGTTGCCGGCAATGGGTAAGGCAGGTCCTGCCTGAAATCTACGACTCCTTCTCCCCAACCGACGATGAATATGCCACTCAACGACACCACACAATATTCGAGTGTACATATATATGTATGTGTTCTGTATATATGTATATACGTATTTGAAGTGGCAAAGTGTGAGCGAGACAAATTAAAGTGCAGCCAAAAGATAATTTCGCCAAGTGGATTCCAATTGCAACTTTAGCCAATTACAATTCAGACCGTGCTCCAAATGAATATTAATTTGATGAATCAGAAAACTAAATAAGGATTTATTGCTGCCAGACGAGAGCGAAGCATGTGCCCAAGGACATATGTATATGTATATGTTTAGGTGTGAATGTATGTATATTTACTGTCTATTAACTGTGCTGGAGAGTGTTAAGCAAGGACCTCAATTGAGATATTTTCTGGCTACACTCGAGCATCTTGCTCAACTAAGAATGCCGTAGTCGAGTCAGCTCGAATTGATCAATACCAAATTAGATTACATGCCAATAAAAAGCCACTGTTTTTTTTTAAATGGTGCTATTGGTAATCGAAATATATTTATATTTGAGAAACGGATCAGTTATCTAAAAAAAATAAAATAAGCTTGATCTGCGTGTGGTATAAGATAACTTATATTCCAAATTTGTTGCTCCTACAGAGGGGGGACAGACGGACAGACCGACGGATAAACTCGGTTATTGACCCTGACCACGAAGATGCTTCCTTCAGCCTGTTACATACATTTCCTCAAAACCATTATACCCTTTTCACCGATTTTCAATGGGCTCGATGCATAAAAATGAATTCATAGAAAAAACAATTATCATCACATTCTTTGTGAAATCTTCACATTGTCAGAGGCATAGTCTGGACATTGTGGCAGTCTGGGAAAATCAAATATCTGTAATTGATAGCTTTTTGTTTCATGGCGAAGTAATCGCTTATCACCTTGGGTAAATAATCTGCCGCAGTTGGTGATATTTGGGAAGCAAACGGGCAGCAATCATAATATTTACAATCGCTTTTGAAGCGTGAAGCATTCACAGTGCAAAAGATACTTCTGTACATTTGCCACCTGTCGTCCGAGCTGTTTTTGCTTTTGCTTCTATTTTTTTGTTTTGTTTTTTTTTTTTTTTTTTTAGGTCCATTTGCTGGTGATTCGATAGCAACGATAAATTCACATCACGTTTGCAAAATATTTTTCTATCACCTATAAAACATTTAAAGCCGCCTTGAGGCAAAACTTTCGCACAGTAGCAGCAATTGCACAACAATGAGTGTGTCCTGTGTGTCCGTATCGATATCTGTGTGTTTGTATCTGAACTGTGTATGTGTGTGTGTGTGTGTGTGTGTGTGTGTGTGTGTGTGTGTGTATGTTGTTGTTGCTGTGGTCCTTGGCAGTTTGGTGCTGGCGCCTGCTTGCATTCTTCTACATACATATATACATATATGAATGCAAATTTATTTGATTTCTTTTCATTTCTGCTTCTTCATTTTGCAAGAGCAACATTTTGTTTATTTTGCGCCATGTGCCTTGAGCTTACGGAGGCCTGCATAATGCTTCAACTCCTTTCATGCAGCAGCAATAACAAATAGCCCAAGGGCGCTGCCAACAACAAATCTACATACATATGTATGCGGCACAGGCAGTGGCAGCCCATTAACCCAACTGCACACCAGTGCAGACGAGAAAGGGTATTCAAAATGCGATTTAATTCGAGAGTCGGAAATATTCTGGTATTTGACAGTACGAACTAGTTTCCAACAATGTTATGTTGTTGACTTCATTCAATCATTATAGAATGCATGAATATGAATAGTTTTTTTTGGATCTAATGCATAAATTAAGATGTTATGGCTTCTTTCAAAAAATGATTACTTAAAGCTTCAAATTTGCTTTTGTCTTTATTTATTTTGCTTGTTTTCTTTTTTTGCTATATTTGAACCAGATCAAAATGAAGAGGTTTTTGTATGAAGAATATTTAATGAATTTCAGCAACATGTTTAGTAAATTGCTAAACAATATTCCGTAATTATTTTGATAGCTCTTGCACATATTAAATAGGCATATTAAATAGGTATAGGCAAATTTGCACGTTTGGCATTTAAGGTATTTAAGGTAATTGTGTATTTTTACACTCTAGTCATGGCAAAATGGGCAGCACTGTTACTCGATTCGAGTCCTTGCTGTGGCGCATAAGCCGCGGCATGCCGCACATAAGAGTGCCCACACACACACACACACACACACCCACACACAACGGCTTTGCCTTTTGGATACATCCGATCTGCAGCCATTTGAAGCAATTTTCGCTTCCGTTTCCAAATGCGATTGTCCTGCGTAAGTGGCGCATACATATGAACATACATATAATATTGCTTGTCGTATACATACATATGTGTGTACATATATGTACATGTGTGTGTATGTATTTGTGCACATGCATTTGTGCTTGTGGATTTTGTGTAGTTGTTGTTGTTGCTGTTGCTGTTGCTGTTGCATGCGGTACATACCACGTAGATATAGTTTCGAAAGTGGAATCTTAGCAGATGCCCGTCCATTTCTTTTGGCTTTTACACTTTTACTTTGTACTATTTTTAATGCCAGCAGCTATTGCATACTCCTCGTATAACTTAACTGTTATTTACACTTGAACTTTTGCTGTGCTAGCAGCCAGCACAAGTTTTTAGCTGTTTTTACATTAGTATAATTTGTTTTTGCTGCTCGCATTGCTGTGGCCAAATCATTGACATTTTTAGTATTTAACTGCTTGATTTTCGTGCAGCTATCTAACTCGAGAATGTGCAAAGAGACGCGGAAGACTTCTAAGCGCTAATTAGCTCTAACTTTTCCCATTTAGTGTGCAGCTATAAAGATGACTACAACAACAACAACAACAACAATGACAACCCACACAAAGATACGGGCTGCATATGATTTATTTCAGCCATTGCTCTAAACAAATATATACATACCGCCAAATTTTGCATTCAGAGCAGTGCCTAAACCCGAGGCGAACGGCGCTGCTATTGTGGTGCCGCCAGTGGATTGGGAATTGGTGTTGGGGGTGGCTCACAGTCTGGGAAAGCGCAGCTTGGTGACGATGACGATGACGCTGACGCTGTCGGTGACGATGACGATGACGGTGTCGGAGTCGGTGTCGTTGACGACTACACATCGCGACTATGGCGTCAAGTTGGAAGGACTTCGCATTTGAGATTCATGACAAGACAGTGTCGTATATGTGTACATATATATATATAAATATACATTAAAATATACACATATATGTATGCATATACACAAGAAACGTGGGCAAACTCTTTGCGTATGACTGATGAGGGGATAGACGGTTAGAGGGGGACCAGGGCAGAGTAGCGGTGGTGCTCTGCGGTGTTGCCTCTACAAGGGGCTGGGGGGTGTGAAACTGACATTTTTGGCGTGCGAGCTTTGCATGTGGCGCTTAAATTAATTTGCTCGACGCTGGTTTTGTTGTTGTTGTTGTTGTTGTTGTTACTTTAGTTAGTTGGCAAACTTGACGAAAAATATGTAAAAGACAGACCGAGCCAACTGTAAGCAAACAAATAAGAGTGCTCGCCTCGATTGAGCACAGCTAGCAGATACCCTGTAGCATTATAGTTTAGTTATAGTTTTATTATTATTATTTTAAGATCTCCAGCTCCATCTACAATGTCATATTGCAAACGTGTTTTAGTTTATTAAGTGCAATCGATTTAATATTGACTGACACCACTACAAAGTATACCCGCTTTGGTGGTTTTTAATGGGTACATGGTAACAAATGGAAAGGGAAAGAGTCGCAAAAGAGCAGTGGAGACGCTACCACAGCAAAGTCACCAAAAACGCCGCCAACTGTCAACAAAGTTGTCAAGAAGAAAACAAAAACCTTTCCGTCAGAATATTGTCTATATAGAATATAATTTCGGTTGTTCTTATTGTTTGTGTATTGTTTGTGTGCACTTGTAAATGATATTTTTCTGTGATTTTGGGTTGAATCACAAGGGGGAAAATACGGAGTAGGAGGAGGAGGAGCCAGCATATTATTACGTATGTATACGCAGGCTATAAACTGTCAATCAGCGGCACCAAATATTTAACTGACAACTTGAATTTTAAATCCATGGGCGAAAAGGTCAAATTTGTAAGGTGTCCGAGACAGTTGACTTGTAATAAGAGAAGCATTACAAAATGCCATCAAGCATGTGTAATTATGAACACACACAAAATTCAAAACGAAATAAGCAAATAAGACCGATTAGTTGGAAAATACCTTGACGCCTTTAACGCTTGAAAGACAAACAACAAAATTCGTGTCCTAGTCCTAGTCAGTTTAGTCAAATTGATTGTAATTAGCTTAAATGTGCTGCTCCGTTACACAAACATACATAAGTAGAGCTCCATAATAACAGTTAGGCAAAGTCTCAGAGCCATTGCCATCGGCATCATCATCGTAATGATTGCTGTCCTTCTTGTTTGACATCGTTCTCATTTTGCGCATTCAAATCACTTTAACATAATTTGCCAATAAAAATTCATTGAATTATATTTTGATTGGTTTATGGGCCGTGGAGGGGAGGCAGCATAACGGCATCTGTGCTGTCTGTTGTAGCGACCCCGTCCCGTCGTCCCTATCTATCTACAACAACCATCTGTATTGCCATCCTCCTCCTTCCTCCATTTGTAATGTGCGTTCCATGTTTGTCTATATTACATTTATTATTAGCAAGGCGAAATGTCCTTTTAACAACTTTGGCTGCGCCATTGATATGCACAGGACGATGGCCAAATGCGTGCAGATTAAGCAATCCCCCCACATCCACCTCATCCTTCATTCCGTATCCCTTATGCCGTATGCCCCTTACACCCAGCTACCAATTTTAACAACAACAGCTGACAATAATAAGCGATGGGCCTCAAGCCAAGAAACATAAAATGAATGTGAACCTCAACCCGAACTGAGTTTGCTTCCGCCTCTCCACATGGACATGTGTGTACATACATATATATATACATGTATATATATATATATGTTTGCATGTGGTTATGTGGCTACGTTAACAACTCCTCTCCATGTACCCCCCTTCCTGACTCCCACCCTATCTAGGCAGTCAGTCAACATGTGGTCTCTCTAAAGTGCCGTGTCCTAGTGTCCTTTTTTATATCCTGGCTGGGGGTATCATAATTTTGTCCTGAGAAGTCTAACGCATTCAATGAGAGATCTTCGACATCATTGATTATATTTTATTTGGTCTTGATGAGCATGACGATCCTTAGATATGTTTGTACTTCAGTTAACCTGTCCTAGCTGGGATTAAATTTTAAACCAAAAGCTGTCATTCCAATTTTTCTTCTTTTTTTTTTTGGATTTCCCCGAAAGCTTTAAGCATCGGACAACTATTTTGTGTAGCTCAGCTGGGGAGGTCAGGGAATGCTGTCTGTAGCATGCAAATGATAGCGGTTGTTTCCCGTTTATTTATGTCATCAATAAAATGATTCTGCTTAATTTTTTTTTGCTGTTTACAAATATATGTATATTCCTTTACCCAGCTTGTGTCACTTAAAATACATTCAGGTGAGGGCCATCCCATTCTCGACCTTTTGCCTTAAGTGTCTGGGCCTCAAAATTATGGCTTGCCAAAAGCCTTTTTATGGCGACACATCTTTTATTATACAAATGTTTTTGTATTGATTCGATTGCATGAGTTATTTTTGAGTTTGCTGCTATTTGGGAGCATGTTTCCAAAGGTGATGCGATTTTCAGGTGTAAACACTCTTTCACCACAATTTGGCTCCGAGATAAATAGTGCATTTAAATTTAGAAACGCGATTTTTTCTCAAAAAGTGTTTAAGTGTTTTTGAGGAGTAATATCCGGTGTTTAAATTAGTTCTAATCGTTTTTGTTGTTCCTTCGAAATGATAATACGTTAAAAAAGACATGTGCAATTCATATTCATGCATTTGCATATTAGAAAACGCATTTTAAAATGCTCTCAATCATCCATCGATAATTCAATATTCGTATCTAACTTGTGAAAGATGCTGTGAAGCGAAAAGTCAATTTTTAATACGCAATTCGGCCATTTGCTCTCAAGTGTCAACTGGAGACTGATGTGCCCAATTCGGCGGCCATTTACAAAGCAGGCAGTAAATATACTTTTACCTCACAGGTGACACACACACACACAAAACACACACACATACCTACGCCCACACAACTGTCAACGGCAAGTCAAATGACTGACAGCCACGCCTATCCCGCCCACTTACACTCCCCTCCCCCCCTAGTCACTGGCATTGGCCAGGCTGAAGGCGTTTTGTGGTTAGAATGTCGTGCGGCGGGTTCATCAAATCTGTGTAAGTGAAAATCTCTGCCAGAGTTGGCTTTGTGGGATGGGCAGGTAAGTAGGCAAGAGGTGAGTTGTATGGGGAAGAATGGAAGGGAGCAGTCTCGTATAATATTAATAAAGCAGAAATTGACAGATTCAGAATGACAAATTTGTCGTCAAGCCTGATAAATGATATGAAATCTCAAGAAAAATATTGTTGCAAAAACATTTTGCCGCCTCGCTGGTAAAAGGACAAAAGAGGAAACGAATTCTGTGGCAAAGAGGACGAAACGAAGACGACGAAGAAGATAAATATTGATAGCATCTGCGGCGAGCAGTTAAAAAACGAACCAGAATGAAATAAAAATTGTGCAAAAATAAAAAATAAAATACCAAAAAAAAAACGAAGCGAAGCGAAAACAGAGCCACAGACGCCACAACCCCAAACAGAACACACACCGTAGACAAGAGGGCAGCAAAGCACAAAAGCATTGGGCCGGGCCAACGAAGGCGCCAATGCTGTCGACTTGAACACTTGAACGCCGTCGTCTAATGCAAAGCAATTTGGTATCCGGAGGCGGCATGCATCCATCCACCGTCACATCCCGCAGATTACCAGACACCCAGCTAAACGGTGTCCCGGCCAGTCTTGACTGCCCGCTTCCCGTTCTCGTTCCCGTCTCCTTTGGCTGCTTGTCATCCGTGGCGCCACCTCAGGTATGGCAAACTGGAGCGCCATGTTGAACGCTAGCCAAGTGAAATTTCGAGATTTTCCTGATAGTGTTCGTTAGTCAACGCAGATCTACATACATACATACAAACATACATATATATATATACATATATCATGCATACATACATACATAGATGCAGAGAAGAGGATACCTGCTCTGATCTGGTGTCTGGCAGATGCAGTGAGCTGAGCGCCATGCAAAACTATCTGGGAACAAGGGTATGCTGCTCCCTGGAAAGAAAATTGAAAATCTCGCATCTCACACGATCGATGAAAGAAATATTTTAAATTTTGATTAGATATGTTCACAGCATTATGAATATGAATATATTGTTCAAATCATAAATTGATCAGCAAACAATCAATGGCAAATAATAAGTTGAATCGCTCTTGTGTGATGCAAATACTCCATCTATGAGGTTTCTTCACTTATTTTGAGCAGACAATCTTTACCAAATTTGGATAACGACTCCACTCGAATGAAGTTGGCATTTTGTATTCTATTGGAACATCCGTTTGGCCATCTGTTTTCGAGGGTAGCATATTTTTTGCATAGCTGCAGTGCCCACTAAGTGCAATTTCAAGTGTTGGCTGCCTGACATCAATCTGTCGAAACACACACATACACACAGGAGAATAGACAGAGAGAGAGAGAGAGAGAGAGAGAGAGAGGGAAAAAGAGAGGGTGGTGGTCGACTTGGCCGCTGCGGCTGCATTGTTTGTCAGCCTAATGTCTGTGCGGGTGCCACCGGCCTCAAAAACACGAGTACAATAAGATGAAGATGAAAGACACCTGAGTGGACCAACGGGGAATGCAGGCGGATGCAGTGTGCTGCCAGGGAGTATGAGCTGATGTCTCTCTGAAGCATGCTGAACTGAATGCTGCCTCGTCATTTTGGCAAACGCTCTCGACTGTGGCCTTTTTCAAGTGATTTTCATCCATGCGGCTGCATTGCGGCTTTCCCTGTGGCCTGTGAACTTAAAATTCAATTTGTTTTGGCTGTGATTTAGTGTAATTTAAGCGCACTACTGGAAAAGATATATGAGCACTTCAGACAGGATGGGGTGTCCAGCGTGCAGCGTGCAGCAGCAGCACACCTGCCAAACTAAATGTGACTCTTCCTCTCTCTCTCTCTCTCTCTCTCTCTCTCTCTCTCTCTTTTTGCATCTATCTCACTCCTTCTATCGCTCTTGCTGTGTGTGCGTGACAGTTCATTAGTATACGAACGCCAAATGGCATTGGTAAAGTGATTCTGAGTGTAGCGTTGTGATTGAGATTTTTAACTTCAGTTCAGTAGCAGCTTCTGCTACAGCTTCAGCTTCAGCATCGGCTTCAGCTGCTGATTCAACTCGAGCCGTTTGTCAGCGGCTGACATGAATAAGTCATAGACAGCAGCAGGCAGCAGGCAGCAGGCAGCAATGCCAACTATCAACTACGAACTACGGCAAACTCATCTGACTCAACCAAGTCAGTCAACTCTTTATTTCTTCCTCCATTTTCTCTCTGTCTCTCTCTCCCTCGCTCTCTCTCTCTCTCTCGCTCTCATTCGCTTTGGTGCTGTGTCTCTTTCTTACCGCAGTCAATGACATGTGCAATATTTGTCTTTCTCCAAAATGGCAGCCAATACACAGAGTTGTCAACTCATGCGCTCGACTGCCTGCCAAGAGTAATGATGCCAGTGACTTTTTATACTCCATTCCCCATTCTACAATATGCCTCACACCCGCATCCATTCCCCCACCACCTCTAGCAATTGTGTCTGCTGTTTGCAATCTCTCCATAACCATCAGGGGCTCCTGCTTTGTCAGCGGCTAAGTGCAAGTTAAAGCAAAAGTAATGGCGCATTTGCCAAGAACGCCCAAAACAAACAACAAAAAAAAAAAAAAAACAGAAAACAAAAAAAGAAAGAAAAAAATAAAATCAAAAAACAAAAAACAAAAAACGCAACATTGAGTTACATCTGTTGGGATTCTGAGCTTGTGCCCAATGCAATGCCGGTAAAACGAATGGTCATTAGTTAACTTTTTCGACTCGAATGCACACATACAAATATATATATGTATATATATGTATATATATATATGAATGCACAGATATGCAGCCAGAGTTGTGTGCCTATCTGTGGTAGTGAGGAGAAAATCGATGCTGCCTTAAGATACCTGTATATGGCATTGCATTATTTGAACAACAAGAAGGAACATTTTATAGCCTTGAGCAAGGTCGTTTGCAGTTTTTCACAGACGTTGCTGGGAAATTCACACAATTAAATGCTTATGAATGAACGTGGCTAGATTATATGAAAATATTGCCATGTTAACCAACAGATCTCGAATAAAGCAATCAATGGAAATTTTAATAAAGTTATCAATATTCGTGCTGATATTTAAATCGAAAACCAAAAACCACACTGAAAATTTGTTATGTGACTAAGGCATTTTTTTTTTTTTTTCTGTAGAGTTCGCACCCCGAACAAATGCATTAAAAGTCATTGTTTTGGATTAATGAACTTCCATTGCTCGTTTGCCTTAGCCTCAATTGCCCTTTGTGCTGTGCATGCAACTGCAACCGATGGCTACCAAAATGGGAATCGGAATGGGAATGTGGCAAATGGCAATGGGAACGAAAGTGGCCGTCAGTTGGCCAGTTGGTTACTGCCAGCAAATTTGCGTGTAACCGCAATGCCAGCTATGCTATATCTGTGTGTGTGTGGGAGGATGATGATGTGTATGTGTATGTGTGTGGGGAAGGGGGGCATGTGTGCGTGAAAGCAGCTGCAAACTTCACTGGCGAAACCCACAAGCACAATGAAATCGGGGATTGAACTCCAAATGCCAACATACATACAAGCAACAAAAAAACAGAACAGATTAGATAGCACTAAGATACCCTTTAGCCCATTTCAAAATAAGTGGATATGTATGCAGTACTGTGTAAGTGAAAAAGACAGCATAATGGGTGCTTCCCTCAAATATCTAAGCTCAATCAAATGTGATTGGCAAACTGAGCATTTTCCAGACTGAAACAGCTGAATTGCTTTGTTTTTTTTTTCTTTTCTCTGTCACAAATCAAGTTAAAGTTCAGATTGGTCCTTTGTTTCATAATATCGATGACAAATCGAATTTCTTTTTTTTATCGTTGTGAATTGTATAGTCTCCAAACAGCATTAGAAGCATGTGTTATTACAGGGTATCACAACTGACTCGGCATGCAATGCAAATTATGACGAAACGGATGTGGTTTCCAATGCTTGGCACTGTTCACGTTGCACAGCAGATTGCTGCGTTGAGTAAAGTAGGGGGTTAGTGGGAGTGGATGGGTGGAATTGTATTGCTAGATATGTTTATCGCTTTATAATTGGTTTTCGACCCTCAAAAGTAGGCAAATTCGCTGCCCACCTGGCCGAGTGTAGGGTTGGAAATTTGTGCAGTGCAGCACTTTGGAGCGTTAAGGCTCAGGCGCAGTTGCTGCTGTTGTTGTTGCTGCTGTTGTTGTTGTTATTGTTTGCTGTGCTTGTTGTATAGCACTTGAAACTTTTTGAAGTTGCATCGTGTTCCCGTTGATATGATGAGTGTTACGGAGTCGAAGTGGGCGTGGTAGTGGCAGTGGCGGTGGCATTGGCGTTGGCGTTGGCATTGGCGTGAGCATAGTTGGTATAAGTAGGAGTCAGTTGGTAAAGGCGAAATTGCAGCGACTGCGGCAGCGAATACGACTATGACGACTGCAGCAAAGAGTTCTTACAAATTTCTGGTTTTACGCTATCTGATTTTGATTGGAAATTTTCGTGCTCTGTGCTCTAAACATATACAGCAACTGGCAACTGGCAACTGGCAACTTGCAACTGGCAACTGGCAACAGCAACCAGAAACCAGCAACTGGCAACTGGCAACTGGCAACACTAACAGAGATGAGTTGAGTACAGAGTGGAGATGCACAAAAGGATGAAACTGATGCAAGTTTGGCGAGTTTGAGTTCGGTGGACAGGCATCAGCAACAGGAAGCAGGCCAAGGAAGAGCATACTTCCGCATTTGTGCAGTGCTTTGCTGTGCTACTGGGATCCGCAAATATGTCACCATAAACAACAACAGCGACAATAACTATAACAACATCGGGCTATATACAGCATCATGGCATCAGGTCAAAATCGGTCAACTGATGAGGGAAGTGGGGGAGAAGGTCCCCCCCCCCTGCAAACTGCTGCTGACTCGATATCCGGCTCGTGTTTGTGGATACTGCCCCACACTCGTGTAGACAGCGCAGCAAAGTGTGGCTGCAGCAAAGTGTGGCAACAATAACAACAGCAACAGCAACAGAAGCAACAAGCCGATCAACCGACAGCCATTCAGAGTAACCAGGATATTTAGATTTTAGTGAGATAGGGTGAGAGACAGTCAAGCAGGATGCCAGGCTGTGAGGATGTGCCGTCAAAGCAGCTTGCACAAATTGACAACTTTTACGGGGGGGGGCGAGGAGGAGGAGGAATAGACAGACTAGTAGACAGAGTCGTCGCTTTCGAGCAGAAATTGGAAATTATTAATTTCAATCAAAACTTTCGAAATCGGTGCTTATCTATGCGTAGCATTATCATCGAACTTCTAAGCAATCTAAGCGCAAAGTTTTCCTCGTTTCTTGTTTCTCATTTCAGTTGCCATAATTTATGACCGGGCTAAGTCCGTCTTTGATTCTCCTTTTATTTTGCCAACATCATTTATATCACAAAACTCTGGCAGGGGTCAGTCACAGCCACATCGAATGATGCGTGGCCAAGTCGCTCTTGCCCCTTGCAATATGTATCTATAGTCCAAAACACACACATACATATAACTAAAAAAAAAGTAAGCAATATTAAGTTCAAAGCGGTTATACGGAAAGTGTTGACAAAGTCAATTACATATTCGTGAAACATATCCAAATGGAGAACAGGCATGTGGATATGTATTGTATTACAGCGAGAGTTCAGTTGCAGTTATCAACTACTAGATACGTACATATTGAATATCTGGGCGTGTACATGTTGAATTACTGCTTCAGGTGCCCCAAAGAGAATTCCACTTTGTCATATTACCTGCACAATATAAGCTTTTAGATTAATATCTATTTTCGTATTTAAGTTCTTAAGTCTTTAATCAAATACCTTTGGGAACGTATTTAACAAGGGGCTCAAGGACTCTAACCCAATAAAATACGTTTGTCAGCATTCAATTGAAGAACTATTAGAGGTGAAACAACATTTTATTTATTGTGTAGCGGGGTTAATCGAAGTACATTAATATCCTCGAATAAGCTAGCAGAAGGATGAGCTGGGCACTGGGTAAATGTTGGGTAGAATATTCTTCTGAATTGTCGAGTGCAATACAAGTGCCTTTCTCTGCAATAGCTGTAAGCGTTTTATTCGCATTGTAAGCTGCTGGAGGACATCGGAGCATCTGTAAGCACATTTCTTTTATTTTACGGCCATATTGGGATGAGTCTGTTCCTCATTTTCTTTTTATTGTTGTTGTTCGTGAAGCATCTCGCGCATATTAACAATATTTCATAAATAAAATGCAAGCAACATTTTCCCGTTCACCGTTTTCGTGCATTGCGTTTGCATTGCTTTCGCTCGCTGTACAATGGAGCGAATGCACAATATGCACGTGCCCGCTTGCGAGAGCGACGAGGTAAGTGATGCAGAGCGAGATAGAGAGAGAGAGAGAGAGAAAGAGAGAATGTGTGTGAGTGAAACTGGTGGCGATTACAGAAAATGGCGGCTGCCGCTGCTGTGGTTATATTTTCTGGCTATGCCGTCGCCTGTTTGTGAACATGCTTTTCATGTGAGCACAAATACATATATACATACACAAAAAGAAATCTTCCTGCATTTTGGAAAATCGCCTTGAAAATTAAAACAATTTTATGTGTTTTATTTTTTTAAATAAATTCCAAATATACGAAAAGAAATTTTTAAGTAGAAATGTTCTTCAAAGTTTTCAGAAATATATTTCTTAATGATAGAAAAAAATTCTTTTCTGAAATTAATAGAAGTAATGCAATTTGTCCTCCATTTTGCTAGCTCAGTGGGAGGTCACGAAGCTCCTCAGTTATGGCGGCATAATCGTATTTTTCCTCAAATAAAATCATATTAATTTGTATGCATTTTAATCTACAATGCTTATGTGTATGGTGCATTTTTTAAATGCTAATCTTAAATAACAAGTAACAAAAAAGCCAAAGTAATAGTCCTGTGTACTCATACTTAGAAATGTGTTCTCGACATTTTAGGAAATCCCCTAAAATGAAGAAAAGAAATACCCTGCTGCTAAGCATGACACAAACTTCCATTATCGAAATAAACTGTCTGAATAATAAGGTGAGTTATCTTGTCGTATGACAATTTTTATAAAACTCAGATCGATTTTTGTTTTTTTTTTTTTGCTGAGTGTTCGTACATACAAATGTACTTACATTGAAGCGTATATGTTTATTTTGGCTTTTGGTTGTTTTCGCATTGCTGCTGTTGTTGAACTATTTGGGTGCATCATTGACTTTCTGCTTGCCACGGCGCAGAGTTTCCGCAGCATTTGCTGCTGTGATGTGTCAATGCAATGCAATGGTCCCAAAAACGATATACAAAGAAGCAAACAAATACAAGTTGGGTAGCTTGTCTGCAAGCTCTTCCCAAGCATCATATCAAACCAACCCACTCGCCGCCTAAGACCTTTCCATACAATAGCCAAATATTTTTGTTGCTGCTGTCGCCATTGTCGCCACAGCCATCATCCTAAGTTGTCCGTGTAACTTTCACTATACCCCTTACGCAACCGAATGCAGAAGACAATATTTCCGATCTGTCCTTATGCTCATCTCCAAATATTGTAGAGAAACGAGCCCAGTGGCAAAGCTCGTACTTTGAAATTTGAAACTCATCTCACAAAACAATTAAATTATGATTGGATTGACATGGATAGGTAATTTCCGAGATATTCACAGAGAATATAATCGAAAAAAGAGTCTTTCGTACATAGTACAGGGTATTACGTTATTGGCGAGTTAGTTCCACTTGACGTCTGCTTGTTTTATTTCTGAGTTGACGTCGTTTTCTTCGCTTATGTCGACTCAGTTTTGCAATTTTATTTCGAATGGATTTGTGACACGCGGACTAAACAATTTACAGTCGAGTTTTGCAACTTTTGTTGCAGGCTTTTGGGCTCACCGTTTATGGATGGCATAACTGGGTAACTGCAACAGCCACAACAATTGCATACTTTACGGTCATTGCCACAAAAAAGATAATATTTTAATTTTTTTGTTGTTTTGTGAATGCCAGACAGCTAAAATATGTTTTGCACTTAATTAGATAAGGCGGAGTAGTAATTAATTTATGTCACACTTTTATACATTTTACACACACTCAACTATAATACGATAATGCAATAAGCACATATTCATTGCCTCATGTTCTGAAATCCACTTTCGAGCCAAATGCACAGAACTTGTTAAGCCCACTTTTCCACTGACTTTGCTGTGACATTTAATTAAGCTTTTTAAGTCTATTTATATAAAACTAATTGTGTTAATTATAGATTGGTAACGACGGTAAGTGGGCAAGTTGTAGACAGTCCACAGATGAGTCATATTTTCATTTATTTAAACTTTAAAGTGTCAATTACAATTTGTTGCTTTCAGTGGTGGTATAATCTAAAAGAGAGAGAGAGAGAGAGAGAGAGAGAGAGAGAGATCAAAATGTATAAATTTGGCTTGCATTTTCACAATTTAAATCAGAAAATATTTTAAAACCCAATTGCGTTAGTTAACAAGGGGAACCACCACGACAAGGGGCAGTAGATGCTGGCATGGGAGGTGAAGAGCTTGGAAATATCAGCTTTATTATTCTGCTGCCGTTGTGTTGGACCTCTGTGCTATTATTTTGTTATTTTGGGATGTGTTTAATTGGTTTAAATTACACTCGTTTTATTGCACTTTGTGACTGCATATATACATATATGTGAGTTCATAAGGGTCACATGTAAATTTGTGAAATCAGCCGTTTGAATTGTTTATTCTCATTGATTATACATTTAATAATAAAAATAAATAAACAATTGCATGCCACGGCTCTTTAACACCCGGCACTCAATAATTTTATTTATTGTATTTTATTGGATTTATCGGTCAACTGTTCTTTATTTATTTATTTATTTATTTTTTTATTTTTATATCGCAACTTTTTGTTGTTTAATTAGTGTCTCTTTAACCAGACACACCCACATCCGAATTGTACACCCACGCTAGCCATTAAACACTTGATTAAAGCGATATAAATTACAATTGCATTCATTTTACTTTGCACATTCACAATTTTATACTCAACTCCCAATGGAAAAATGACCATATTGATTTCGTGTAGTGCCCCTAACGCTGTCCCCTACCCATTCTGACGCTATTGAAACAAATACTGGTGTATTGACTGATACATATTCAACACTTGAACACCCACAAAAGTATATATGGCATAGATTTTGAGCTGAAGTCACTAATTGTGGACAGTCACGATTTTTCTGGAAAGAGAGAGTTGACCAAATGAAAGAATTTGAATGAAACGTTTCAAATTCTTCAGTTAATTATATTTCCATAAGTCGAGAGTGTTGGAATAGGCAGTGTATATGTATTATAAGTTGGGGTGTATATTTATTCAGAGTTTTGTATTTAATACAGAATGTATGTCCGCTTCATACGACTTATACTACGCGATTCAAGCGACCAAAAGCGACTGAATCTTACTTCATGAAAGTAGCTTAAACATAGACCATCGAAGAAGGTCTTGATCACAAGGAACTTACAATTACCGTTGCTCGCAGGCAACAACAGATTAAGACTACAAAACGGGAATGCAAGACAAGCTGCGGTGTACATAGGCAAATACAGTTATTTCCAACAATATGTTAAAGCAAGTAGGAGTGCTGTAGGCGAGTGAACTCGACTACGAGATACCCTGAGTCTAGCTTTTAAATATGTCGCTTATGTTCTCTATAATCCATGTGTTCATATTGACCGACAGACTTACAAATGGCATATATATCGACTCGGCTGTTGCGCTTCGGCTACCTGTTACTCCTCACAACTCAAATAACGTTGGGTTTTTGTGTTAACAACAGATATTCTTATATGACATATGCTGGAAAACATCACGTTACGTGGCCTACACTCCTTAATAATGCTGATCATCCTCAATATCCGGAGAAGTGCCTTTTACTAGAATTTAATCGATCTAAGCTTCTACGACATCAAACTTGCAGTTGACAATGCAATTTTCGCACTCAACATGTTTGAGGTCGAAAGGCAACATAAAGCGGTTCAAAATCCCATTAAGTGACTCCCCTGCTGTCCAGCTTGTCTCCTACATATAGATGGAGACACACTTAGGTGTGTATGTAGTATGTGTGAATGTATAAGAGAGCAACAACCCAGATCCAATCCGCAGATAAGTCACGTCGTCAACGGGAGGCACAGCAAATTAAAACTAAATATGTGAACGCTCTGTGGAAACAAAGACTGTTGACGACCTTTGGCTGACATAAATTGATAAGGTCGCGCCACGATTTCATCAAATGCTGGCGCAGCATCGCTCTCCGTAATGTAAATATTTGATACGAAATCGAAGGAGAGTAATGGAGAGGAGTGAACAATATTATAAACACGAAAGTTGCACAGCCAGGGCTAAAATTTGGACAGCGCATGGAATATTTAATAAGCGTCTGATTGCTTTTTATTTTTTATTTATTAAAATTTACTTTTCCATGAATTAACAGAGCGACAAAATTGACCAATCGATTTGTGCTCTGCTGCGAATTCGTGGAAAAAATCGGCAAGAAATCACCGGCAGCGTAGACTTGTATTTGTGCCAAGACGTGATTTGAATATACAGCTTATAAACATCCCCGAAGTACTTAGGGGAATGTGATTCCTAAAAATAAGCAGTTCGTTTTGCTTGAACATAAAATCAGAAATATAAACGATTAGTCAGGTCACAAAATATCGAACAAATACTTTGTTCTAGTTTAATATATGTTTGTTAATGAACTATCTGTTGCAATTGCAAAATCTCCTGAAATAAAATGCGAATTCTATCTGTTATATACAGATGTACATATACAATGATTTCAGATAACAGCCCCGGACGGATGACATCACAAAGTGCGAAACAATAAACAGAGAGAAAAAAAAGATTTGAAAATTAAGAGGAAAACAAGTTACAACAATGAGAAACATTAAATAACACTCAAGACTGTTGTCAAAAAAAAAAAAAATTGTAGTCTTGAGGTTGACAAATATATACACTAACAGTAATATGAGCATTGGTGTTTAGCTATTACTTTATTTAATTGAAAATGTACAAGAAGCTTTGAGATATATACAGCCCAACGTAAACAGAAAAATATTTGGAAGACTCATCCAGGCAGCTTAATAGCTAAAATAATAATAAGCATCGGAACAAACAGACAGACAAACAGGAAGACAAACAAGCGGACAAGACTTGCCCTCTACTTAAAGGGTATATAAATTAAAAACACGATTCACTGGAAAAGTGTAAATAAATTTGTTTACGTGCATCACTTTAGAAACGAGGTTGGCGTGGATGGCAAGATCAACATTGAGTTAAATCACTATTAAAAGTACAAATAATTTGTATGTGAATCATACATAAACTAGATATATACATACGATTATATAAAAATGGATCAAAGCAATATGGTAAATATGTATAAAATGTATATAGGGTATATGGAGATGACTGTGTTTCAATCGAAGCTCAGTTGAAGCTTTGCCGATCGGTTTTGTTGACTTTCATTGCCCACTTTTCGATTTCATTTTCAAATCGCGTTTCATTCTCATTGCGTTCGTTAAGCATTTCGTTGTTGTTGCTATTTCTTTATGTGCTTATCGTTGTTGTTATTGTAGTTGTCTCGTTGTCTCTTGGTTGTTGTTTGTGTGTTGCTGCTGTCGTCTTTAGCTTAGTTCAGTTCCACTCTCAGTCTCGATTTCAGTTTTGCGTCTATCGTATTCTCATCGAGTTCACTTAAAGTTTGTCCCGCTTCGAGCTGCGCACAGTTTCAGTTTTACATTTAATGCGAGCACATCAAGTTAGTAGTGAACCGATTTGCATATTTATCAAATTCGCACTTTGTATATATAATTTATATATATGCACATAAATATATATATTTTTTTAAATATTTTTTGAGAGTTGCCATTTGTTTTTTTTCTTTTTTTTTCTACAAATGAGTGTTTTGGGTTTTGGCTTTGCGGAATTACAGAAAACGTTCATTTTTGTTCCTTGCTAATTACTGACTTTTATAAAGCGTGTAATGTTTAAAAGTGTTAACACCTTCTTGTTTTTTGTTGACTCAGATCATGTTATCGTCATTTAACAGCCAACTTCCTTCAAATGTTTTCTTCAGTCAATTACGGTAATTGCAGCTTACTCACATGCTCCGTTTTTCGTTGGTATTTCTCTGCTTACAGCCAGCCATGAAACTGTTCGCCCTGCTCCCCATGCTCCTGGGCTTTCTGGCCATTGGTCAAAGCAACGCCGCTGTGGGCACCACCCATTTGCTATGCTACTACGATGGCGACAGCTTCATCCGCGAAGGTAAGAAAACTCTAAAAGAAAACCTAATTAAATAAATAAATATACAAACATAAATTATAATTAAATAAAAATTGATGTAAAAATAATGTACACAGAGAAATTCAGTTTAGACTAAGAACAAACTAGTTGTTAACTTTTTGGGTTAATCATAAATCTATTCCCTGATTAGACAAGACAGTTGACAGAATTCACAACCATAGTTGCTAAATAAATTGAGCATTTTTAATGTTTTTTTTTTTTAATATATCATACATTTAAATAAGCACAAAATATATATTTTTTACAATATTTTTGTGGTAATTTGTAAGTTGTTTGTTGTACATTTTGGAAGTTTCAGCTTAGGCTACTCCGGGTACAGAGCATCTGCTAGTCATTCATTATTGTTTTAATGTCATGACTATCAAGACGAGTAGAGATATTTTTAGTAATTAGTTGAAAAGGTTATCAACAATAAGCAGAGAGCGAATTTTGAAGAGCTAAACCAACTCAAGTGAAATTCGTCCCCGTATACTTAGTATAGTATATTATTTTAATTATGTGTTATGTATATATATATATACATATATATATATTCAAATGTGTATAGCTTGTATAATTACCTTGCGGTTACGAGCTCTGCTTGAGAAACCATTTAAAAATACAGATCTATTTACACTTCATAAGTGTCTGCTAAGTGCTTTGACTGCATATATATGTACATATATGTATAGTTAGCTGAAAAGGTGGGTTTGTCCAGGAAAAGGGGTTACAAGATCAGCGCAGTAAGCTTTCAAGGGAATTGTGTAAATTGAAATGAATAATTTTGAGAAGGGGCTGTCGGAGCAGTCAATCCACATTTGTTGGCGATTGTTATTGCCGTGTTTTTGTTTGTTTGTTAATTGAAATTGAATTTGGAATCATATGACACAATGTTGAAAATGATGAGTCACAACAAAGTCGCATTGAAGCAAAGTTTTTTTTAATTGGATTTTGTTCAGGGTAATAAATATTATTTTTGGGTTGGGCAGCATTAAAGTAAGCAAACTCGTCGTACTCTGTGCTCCTCTTTCCACTCTCCATCTCTCTCTATCTCTCTGCCTCTGTCTCTGTCTCTGTCTCTGTCTCACATGCAATGCTATCTATCTCTCTTTTATTCAGGGCTTTCCAAGCTGACGCTTAACGACTTGGAGCCGGCAATGCAGTTTTGCACGCACCTGATCTATGGTTATGCCGGTATCAATCCCAGCAGCAACAAGCTGGTTAGCACCAATGAGAAACGCGATTTGGATCTGGGTAGCAGCCTGTTCCGCTCGGTGACTGGCTTGAAGAAGAAGTACCCAGCGCTGAAGGTGCTCCTCAGTGTCGGTGGTGATAGGGATGCACCTGAGGAGGAGAACTCCAAGTATCTGACACTGCTGGAGAGCAGCAATGCCCGCATCCCGTTCATCAATAGCGCCCACTCGTTGGTCAAGACCTACGGCTTTGATGGTCTCGATCTGGCCTGGCAGTTCCCCAAGAACAAGCCAAAGAAGGTGCACGGCGGCATTGGCTCGTTCTGGAAGGGCTTCAAGAAGATCTTCACCGGCAATCATATTGTTGATGAGAAATCCGAGGAGCACAAGGAGGAGTTCACTGCGTTGGTGCGCGAACTGAAGAACGCGTTCCGTCCCGATGGCTATATCCTTGGCCTCAGCGTTCTGCCCAATGTCAACTCGTCCCGTATGTTGCCCTCAGTTACTAATTGCAGCGTGTCCAATCTTCATTCTTTGATTTTCCACAGTGTTCTATGATGTACCTGCTTTGATCAACAACGTGGACTATGTGAATTTGCATGCTTATGACTTCCAGACACCCGTCCGCAATCCGGAGGTAGCCGACTTCACAGCGCCTATCTATGAGTTGAACGAACGCAATCCCGAATTCAACGTCAACTATCAGGTGCAATACTGGCTAAACAATCATGCACCCGCCTCCAAGATCAACGTCGGCGTCGCCACCTACGGTCGTGCCTGGAAGATAACCAAGGATTCCGGCTTGACCGGACTACCACCAGTTGCCGAGACTGATAATGTTGGCCCTGCTGGTCTTCAGACACAAATCGCTGGCTTCTATAGCTGGCCCGAGGTGTGCGCCAAGCTGCCCAACCAGGCCAATCAGCATCTGAAGGGCGCTGATGGGCCACTCCGCAAGGTTGGCGATCCCACAAAGCGCTTTGGCAGCTACGCCTATCGCTCCGCCGACGATAAGGGTGAGAATGGTCTCTGGGTGAGCTACGAGGATCCAGACACGGCCGCTCTCAAGGCCGCCTACGTGAAGAGCAAGGGTCTTGGCGGCATCGCTCTCGTCGACCTCAGCTATGATGACTTCCGCGGCGGCTGCACAGGCAACGAAAAATATCCCATTCTGCGCGCCATCAAGTATAAGTTATAAGCGGGCACATACATATATATACATGTCCCTCCACTATATATATATATATACATGTCAATCCACACTTGTAACGCCTTTTTACAACTACTAAAAAATATATATGTTTTCATTCCGAGTAATCACTAAATATTAACTCATCGTTTCTTTTGATCTAATTTTATGTTTTTGGCAATCATTTGCAAAGTGTTTTGTATTACCTTTTCTTTATGGATAAGTTTTTATCATTTATGTTTTCATTGGAATTCCTAGTTCGGCTTAAAAGAACTGAATAGCTTACATAAGAACAGACAGCCAAACCGACAGATAGACAGAAGTATTGATTCTGATAAAGATTTTGCATATTTTGGTGATGACTCCATTGGTAATAATGCGCTCAGCAAGTGCTCAGATATATGTATATTTATAATGCAGATATATTTATATCTAAATGCAATTAGATGGAGCATGCTAACCAGTTCACGCTGCTTGCCACTAGCAAATTATCGCATTCATTCGTGAGTGTCAGCCACGTAACCTGTTCCATTTGGCCTGGCTGTGACTTCATTTCTGCATTGCTTCCGGTGCTTGTGCCAGTCTGCGGTTGCCGTTGATTGTTTTATGTGTGCGATGTTTGCGTTGGTGGTTCCTTATCTCTACCTCTGCCTCTTACTGCTCCTATTTTTGAGAAAAGGCAGACAGGCCGGCAGGCAGGCAGTCAGCCAGGCAGGCAACAATAACAACATCGTCCAATGTCTCATTCATCTTTTGTGCAGCGGTCACGCTGTGACCACTTGAAACGTTGCCCTTGCCATTCCGCTTGCTGACACCGACGAGAAACTGACACACACACACACACACACATACATATCGAGAGACACTCACACCCACTACAGATGCCACTGGATCACTTTATCATTTGCAAAATTGCAAACTGCAACCACAAAACCATAACACTGACGCATACAAAGTACATTTTTGGGAGTTTGGGACAGCATCACGCATACGCACTGTTCTACGGCTGTACGGTTCTACGGCTTTGCGGCTTCCCGGCTGCCCGGCTGCCCGGAAATGTGTCCGCTCGTCCGTCCGAATATGAGCTGGACCCCCACTAAAACATGACTGGGAGTCCGTTGATTTAGTTCGCTCCGTTCAGTCCGTGCTCGAAGAGCGCTTACCATTTGGGCAATGTTCCCGTTGTTGTTGCTGTTGTTGTTGATTTTGTAGCTGCTGCTGCTGCTGATGTCACTGCTGGGTTTATCAGTGGCAACAACACCAGTATAAATCTTATGTCTGCATTGAGTAAGAGACTTCTCTCCACTTCTCTTGCAGTCAGTCATTTATTGCTTGTGGGGCTTGTGTTACGGCTGCTGCTACTGGTGCTGCTCATGTTGCTGTTGCTGCTGCTGCTGCTGCTGCTGCTTCTACTGCTGCATGTTGCATGTTGGCCAAAATGTGCGATGGTGGCACAGAGAAGCGTTGCAGTTGCCATTATCGTTGCTGTTGTCACTCGTTTTGCACGCATGCAATTAGTCAGCCTCAAATTAACAAGTTGCCGTGCAAAATGCCACGCCCACAACCAATGAACCCACTCATGGAGCAAATGCCCAGTACAGATGTGTGTTTCGAACTTGTTAATTGAGCAGTGGCACCAACAGCAGCAGCAACAGCAACAGCAGCAGCAGCAGCAACAGCAGCAGCAACAGCAGTAACAGCAACCGATTTTGACGTGGCACATGAGCATTGTTTATCGGTTTGGCATTTCAAAACTCCCGTTAACAATTATCACAGCAATTTCAGCAATTTGTAACAAGTTGTTGTGCTCGTTGTCAATGTCATCGTCATCTAGTCGTTTTGGCAGTCGTTGCACGCACATCGATGATTCAGTCCAATCCCCAATAAGTTCATAACAATTAACACATCGTCCCAAAATTGTCATAGATATGTAGATACATAGATAGTTATGTAGATAGATATTCTTGCATATGGACACTCCTCTACAGGATAAACTCAACACAATTGCCGAAACATGGCTGCAAATGACTCACTGAGGCAGCTTCGTTTGAATCCCTTAAATGCTTTGCTGTGTCAGCACCTGGGTCACAATACAAAAAAAAAAAAGAAGAAAAAAACACCCGAGAACAGACCCGAAAACCGTTATCGGCCAGGGATAAACATTTTATGGCCTGGACACGTGCGAAGGACCAAAGCAATTTTGGACCCAAAAAAAAAAAGAAAAAAATTGCCTGCCACCAGACTAGTATTTCAGTCAAAAGGTGAACTATCAATGTACTCGCTGTAGCAAGCCCAACAAGCGGCATGTGCGACACTCAACCTATGCAAATGGGCCATTGTGAACTAAGCAATCATTGTAAGCCAAGTATCGCTCCTATTTGCTACTTGCCACAAGCATCCATTTTGAAATTAGTGGCCAAACAGCCTCAAGTGCCATTCAGACAACAAATATTCGAACTGTTTGGCTTTTGGCCTGGCTTGTTGTTTTGGCTGTTAATATTGTGCGAACACCTTTTGAGCCTTCTCCTATGATCAATGCTAATCAGCATACAATTACAATTAGTGACTGCATGTTTTTGTTTGTGTTTATAGCTTACTAAGGCTACCATTTCAGTTAACTTGGCTTGAAATGTTGGCTGAAAATACAGCTAAATGTGCTAATGGCTGTAAAGATTTCTCTTATCCACAATTATCGTATTCAAAGCGTATCGTTACCAAATTCACCAGTTGTGATTAGTTGTAGCGACAAGCGGTGAGTTCTTAAATTTTTAATGAAAATTAAATCTACAAGGAAATGTTAACTTCGGTGTGCCTAATCCGTTCTTCCTTGTTCTAACATATTTTGAATGTGCCACACAAAAACTGTTTGGTTAATCTATCTTGGTCAATCTGGGCAAAATAAACAAAAACAATTTCTCTTGCCTCAGGCTGCTCGACTGAGGGTTACCCCATACACAATTGCTTACCTTACACACATATTTACATAATCGAGTGAAAAGCTATTCAAAAGTCGTGTAGCAAATGTGCCAAATACTAAATAATTGTGTATTTGACGCAAAATGTAGAGAAATATGTAAGCGGTATCAAGTTGAGCGTTATCAATCGAAATGCGTGAAACAACTTCTGCGGTTGATCTATATAATACTCCTTCTTTTTTATTATTATTTGTGTTTTCTTCGTCTATTTCAAACATTATTATACCCATTTTAGCCATTTTTAATGGCTTCAGGGTATTTAGAAGTGTGCAACATCTCGGGGCGTGGTCGGGCTTGGGTAACCATATTTAACATTTTACGTCAGCTGTGCAGAGGTGTTAGATTTCAGAAATGCCCCCCAAATACTTACATACATAACACACGAACACACACACACACACACACACACACACACACACACACACACACACACACACACACACACACACACAGGCATGCAGTTGCTGCTGCGCGAAAGTTGCGCTTGACTCAAAAATGGGCGACACTGCAACTGAAAGCGTGTACAGCGGTGTGTGTGTGTGTGTGTGTGTGTGTGTGTGTGTGTTGCCGACTACGTGCAAATTTTTGCCATCTGGAGTCCGTTGCCTCGCTGGCCATGTTTACGACTCCTCGGGGGCCACTTGATTAGAAGAAGTTGCCTGGGAGTTGTACGAGCATTTCTACGAGCACTTCTTCTCTGTATTTGTGTGTGTGTGTGTGTGTGTCTATGAGTTTGTTTTTTTTCTGTTTCTTTTTTTTTTTTTTAACCGTTTGCTGTTTGCTGTTTGCGGCGCTTTCCTTTTATTGTAATAGCTGCAGCAGTTTGTTGAGCATGCACCTTTGGCATTTATGCCGGCCAGGTGGCAGGTGAGTGGTGAGTGGTGAGTGGTGAGTGGTTGACCCTTACCTGAGGGACTGCTTGCTGCTGCTCTACTACTAACTAATTAATTAAAAAGCATCGTAATCTTCATCGAATATTAAGCAAAGGCAACAGGGCCGAGACACAAGGCACAAGGCACAAGGCTCGACGCTCGACGCTTATCGCTGGGCACAAATCACTCGGTTCATAATGAAAATGTCAAGCTACCATCCCGCAAATGAATCCTGTTCGCGAATAAGGAGCTGGAGGCCGAAAAAGTGTCGCCGGAGGGGAGGAGAGGGGGGGAGGGGTTGTGCGCATGTTAATTAGCAAATGCGATGACTGACTGCTTCAATGCGATGTGGCCAGCATGTGAGCACCGGTCACAGACTTTATCAATTCATTAATCAGACAACGAAGGGGCTTTGGGTCAAAAATATTGGGTTCCACATTCAGTTTTTTCCATCCAGGAACAAAAGCACTGAACACACCTATCAAAATATACATATATACACAAAGCAAACGGTTACAACGCCAATAACAATGGAAGAAAGGGCAGTGAATGCCGGGAATGGGTTTGTAACGCAAAGTGGGAGACTTGCTGGGGAGGGTGGGTGGGTTATGCTGGCTGGGGTGAGCACTGGTAAAAGTTTTCTCCAAATTGACCAAAGAGTTGGGAGGCGCGTCCAAAAATGTCTGCGTAAATCATAAAAACCAGCTTACGAAAGCAAAAGCGACGGTCAAAGTCTGAGTGGCAGGCGTTCGGTTGGGCGAATGGGTGGCTCTTTTCACGATGGTGGTTGCTGCTTCTTCGACGTTGGAATAGGATTAGTATGACGTTTGATCAAAGCGACAGACAGAATGACTATCAGGCTATGTATAGTAGTTGTTGTTGTATTCGGAATTATGAAGGCGAAACAACATCAGCAGCACACACACACACACACACACACACGCTCAAACAACAACATTAAAATTATTTATCGCTCTTAGTTCGCAGCAATTGTCTGCGCGTGTAGTTTATGCCCCATGCCACATAGAGCCGCCGAGCCACGCCCATCCGCCCACGTCTGCAGTGAAAAGGCGCTTATGGCCTGCTGCGTGAAATGGCTTAGTACCAGAAGGGGTGAGAGCTCACAGAGACGGGCACTGGCACAAGTTACCACCCAGCTCATCAGCAACGCGCCAGCCTCTCTCACGACCGCGGCCTTTGTATCTGAATACCGGGCAAATAAATCAAAACTCGGCAGGCGATGGAGGCGGCGGTCAATAGGGCGTGGATCGTGTGGAAAGGGCGTGATGCGGCTCTAACTGCTCCTTCAGCTGTACCGGCATGTTATCTTTCATGTGCCAACAGCAAGCAGTTGAACCAAAAATCCAGAAAGAGAGAGAGAGAGAGAGAGAGAGAGAGAGAGAGAGAGAAAGAGAGAAGGGGTCCGAAATAGGCTTTAAGTTACCCCGAACTCATTACCCAAAATCTCCCAAAACATTGCAAGTCGTACTAATGAAACTTTACTCTTCGCTATGAAACTTCTCTGATTCTATTATTAATCTTGGAACTTATGTAATTTTTGAAAATGATTTTAAGCATTGGAAAAAATATGAATTTATATAGTTTATAGTTTTTATAGTTTCTCAATAAATTTGACTTAATTTAGTAAAAAAGCTGTATGGTTCTTCAGCGAATAGTACCCTAAACACTAAGCTAAAGCTTGCGGTACCAATTAAAGAAAAATATCAGAGCCACAATAATATTGCAATTGTATTCAAAAAAGAACAGCGAACGAATATTTTCCGAGAGTGACGAACTCCACTGAGTGTTACCAGATGCGATTTGACATTTACATTCAAAAGTTTGACATATTTAACACAAGAGTCAGCTTCGATTTGTGTTGCTTGCAATCGAAATGAATCAAGAATTATATTCAGAGCAAAAGCAAGCAAGTCAGCATATTTTGGACTCTTATTCATTATAGAAAGTTTCTACATTTTTCTATCTAAATATATAAATTGTTCTTGGCTCTAATTTTACATTTTAATTCGTAGCAAAATTTCTGAGATTTGGAACATATTGTTTGTTTTTTTTTTAGTGAATTGAAGAATCAATGCGCCCAATTAAAGAAGCAGCTCAACCACTGGCTCAAATCTAATATAAGTCAAATAAAAAACCAACGATTATATTGAGTTCATTCAGAGGTTGGGTACTGATTTGTAGCATGAGAAACGAAGGATCTAATGGATATAAAAAAATATGTCAGCAAGTGTGCCAAGATATGTTGAAAGTCTGCAAACGGTCAATCTAGAGACCTGGATTGATGTGTCCAATCCGAGAGCAAGAACAAGTACAAGAACGACCAAAGTCAATTCGCACGCTGCCCATCAGTTAGTTACTTAATTTTGCCTTAAGCTCATGTACGGTCAATGTTTGGACAACACCTTGTAATATCCGTTTAAGCTATGCGCGTTGACTGACAACTGGACAGCTGGGGGGAGGTGACTCTGGGACTGAAGGACTGAAGGACTGGGGATGCCACTGGCTGAGGCAGCCAATTTAGCTACAGTTCATTTGAGTTCGGAACGCTTAGGGAGGCAAAGCGAGGATGCGAGGACACTGACTGCGAGGGGAGGCTCGGACTCCGTAGCAGACACAGACAGCAATAGCAATACTACCAGCAGCAGCACCACCAGCACCACCAGCATCACCAGCAGCACCAGCAGCAGTTGTAGCAAGTGGAAGCGCCAGCAGCAGCAGCAGCACCAGTAGCAGCAACAGCAGCAGTCAGTGCTCTAAACATGACTTATGACCGATACGTGATGCAACATAAAAATGCCATTACATTGTGAGTGTTGCCGACTGAGGAAGGACCTCTCTCCCCCCCCCGGCACCGCACCAGCGTATATAACATGACGTATGAGTGTTGCACGTTTCGCTTGCCTCGAACGTCGCGTTGGATGTTTGTTCGTCACAGCGTTTGCCACTGTCAGAACAGCAGTCAGTTCCCCGCACCACCTGCAGCCCGCCCCCAGCTACCCACCCTCCCGCCCGTCTTAGCACACCCCTCTTTTAAATGCTGTACACAATTTCTCATTTGTCTGTCTGTGCGCTGGTTGTTTACCTTGATGTTTCCCCCCTCCCCCACCATTACAGCATTATTGCCATGCCCCCCCCGGTCCCCCCGGCAGTCTCTGCCACACACCGTCCGTTGTCTTTTGTCCCTCGGGCGTGGATGGCACGCATTGTTTGCTTTATTAGTGAAATTTAATGTGCTGTCTATTGAAAGATTCTATCCGTATCATTACAATCAGCTGCGAGCAACGCTTCTGCTTCTGTTTCTGCTTCTGTTTGTGTTTGCATGTATGTGTGTGTGTGTGTGTGTGTTGCTGCTTTTTTTTCATTAAAAAACTTTTATGGCACTATTTTTGTTTTGTACTCGAAGTTGTTAAGTTGCCCGAACACCAAGAGCCATAGACCTGAGGAAATTGCGCAAAAAAGTTTAACATCGATAGGTGCAAATTACAAAACAGAGCCAGTCATTGTGAGAGACTAGGGTCAGCCTTTGTTGTTGCTGTTGTTGTTCTTGTTGTTGTTGCTGTTGTTGTTGCTGTTGTTGTAAGTGTGTTTATCATTGTTGCTATTGTCGGTGAAAAGTTAGCTTAGTTCTCGTTCTGCCTAGTTGCCTAGATGTCTGATGAAGAAGCGGCAACAAAAACAGCAAAAACCCGGAAACGGCAAAAACAACTCGAACTTTTTGGTTGATTTTGCAGCAATCGTTTATTTCGTTGTTACCATGCCACCACAACCTCTCCCACCATTAGTACAGCAGCCCCTAAAAAATAATGTTGCTGTTTTTGTTGTAAATGGGTTGTAATTAAAGTTGCATATTCCGTTATTCAGTGCATATTAAATAAGTGAAAACGGAAACAACAAAAAAAAAAAAGAAAATTAATAAATAAATCAATGAACACAATGAAGTAAAGCCAAACAACAAGACACACTCAGATTTTTTTCCTTAAATGAAACCGTTTAGTATTTGAATTGCTATTTGTTATTGATAGATATTAGTTAATTGTTAGTCGTAACGTGATAGATCGCACAAGGGCAGGCATACATGGTGGATATATATATATATTTAAGAATCAGATCTGAGTTTCGGCTTGGCTCACAAATGTGTAGTTGCCCTCGCAGTTTGTTTCGTGCTGGAACTGTGTCGTTGTTGCACAGTCCATGCTTAAGGAGTTACAATTGATTTTTGGGGTCTGCTTCATCATCAGCCCACTATGAAAACTTTACCTATGGTAAAAGTTGTTAAGTGCTTAAAGACACACACAAACGCACTTACACACACATCAATGCACACACACACACACACACACAAACACACACACACACACGCACACGCATGTGGTTGGGGGGGGGGGGGGGCATCAGCTATACAAAACAGTATTTTGACTTGGTTTATGCAGCTAATTTACGGCTTGCAAACTAAATAGCCAATAAATCATGTAGTCAATCAATCAATCAATCACAGTGACAACAAATGCCAAACTGCCAAATTCAAAATTGTCCCATTTAAAATGCCAGTCAGTGGCAAACGTCAACAGGCAGCCAATTGGGACAACACAAAGGCGCTTGCTGCTATCCTTGTTATCCTTGCCATCCGTACCTCCATTGCCCCGCCATCCCCCTCCCCACAGCGGCCGATTGTATCGCATGGCAAAATCTGAGCGCTAAATGGCAGTTAATTGTTGGCTTGCAGGCAAACAAAAGGGTAAATACACACACGCATGCAGACACACACACACACACACACACACACACACACATACACACACATACACAGAAACACACACACTGACTTGTATTTACACGCAATCTTCTCTTTCAGCGGAACAAGAGAAGAATAGACAGCAAATCATTTGAAACAAACAATTTATTAAGGAGGCTGACTGACAAATATCAAGCTATCTTGATTAAACTTGGACTATTTCCGTATATCACAACATATTTAGCTGGTATAAGCCTGTCAAACGGGAACAACATCCTTCTATTTTCGGGAAATATATTTCTTAATAATATTAAATATTTCTAAGAAGCAGAGTTGGTATCCCTTATTCATTCTGATGATGTTTTGCTCTCTCGTCTGCTGATCAGGAAATTCGTAAGTTTTTTCAATCTATACTATATGAATTTATAAGATATCTACTATGATCGTAAGTGTGAACTCTTAAAATACCAATATTAAATTATAATATAATTAACAAATGGATAATGTGTAAGTGAATTTTGAGTACAATTTCCTAACTTTACAATGTAATTTGAGACAGCATTCGCTGGGCTTTTGTCTCATTCATTTTCAGTATTCATTGCATTAATTAATTCTGTTAATTATGATGCTGCCTGTTGAATGTAATCCCTTAGCAAGTCAACGAACATATGAAAATGATACAATTGCTTTATTTGGTATATTTATTGTGGTATCTTTAATCATTTATCAAAGCCTATCTATGATACAATTATTATTATTAATTAAATGCATTTTCACACATATCAATATATAAATGAATATCTTTTGGCATATCGAACACAATCGAAAGACAGGCTAAAAGTATGCAATACAATTGTAAATTTGAACATGTATTTGGGAATAATCACACATTTATCGCAAACTTGGAAAGAAGGAAACATATTAAGAGATAAAGGTACCAGACACAAGTCGTTAAATATTCAATTGTTTAAAATTGGACTTGAAATTCATTTCATCACACTGACCTATAATAACACTTCTACCCGTGTCTATTTTATTTATATTTATTGGAGTTTAGTAAATGGTAAATCCAATAAATTGACTTGCCTAATGCAACAATTATCCAATCCGACAAGGAAATACTCTGTCTATCAGAGATACTCAACAACATATATCCTATATTCCGTCAAATATTGTTTATATTAAACAGTCCATCAATCATTTGAGCAATAAAAAACAAATAAATGTATGTATCGTTAAGAGAAGCTGACAAAAAAAAATATGATATCAATTGCTGTATGCATAAAAGTTGTTAAATTCAAGAATAATTTACTACGAATATTTTGTGCATGGCCCAACTCAAAATTTGATTTTAAAAACATTCTTTTCTATTGTCTTGTAGAGGGTATTTTATTTTGTGCTTAAACTAGCAACGCATTCAAAATGTTATCGACCCCATGAAGTATATATATTTTTGATCAACATCGCTTATCGAATTGTTATATTCTTGTTCGATTGTTTATCAGAATTGTTTTGATTTTTATATTATTGTTTGTATCTATATCTTAAAGCCATCTTCTTATGAAGATATATAATCCTATAATCCTTCCTTTTCTCAAGGGCAACCAGATCGGTGCCTTAGTTACAATCGGCCGAAAGATGTTTTCTCAATGTTCTTTTTACCATATTTTTGGAGTAAGTTTTCAAAAAATGAATCATTCACCGGTCCATTAAATCCTCTATTTGCCATGGGAAAATTCGCTTGAAAGACGAGTTTTAAGTTGTGAAATACAAACAAATCAATTGAGTTAACTTCTCAATATTGTTAACAATCGAATTTTAAACAAATTAGATTTTGACATTAAGCCATTTGCTATGGTAACTATATTTATATGTTCACTTTTATTTGAAATTTATTTCACTTTGAGTCTTTTGTGAGTAGTGCAATAATTTACAAGTTTCAAGCTTGTATAGGATAAATCACTAGGATAAATAAATTATAATAATTATGATAATCGAGATAGGCGAGGACCTGAAGCAGGTGCCATAAGAATAATATTGCTTCAGGGCGGGATGTGTGTCTGCGTTTTTTTTTGTTATATATATGTTTGCTTAAAACTGAAATTAAAAAAAAGATGCAAATTTGAGCTCACTCGACTACAATATTCTTACTTGTTTTTGGTTGTTTGTCTTTATGCTGCTTGTGTTTATTTAGTGCTGGTGACTTTGACCCGAACACAGGGTGATCCCAAGTCGTGTACGCTCGGAACTTGCCATTATGGCTCTAGACACCTTGCTGCTGCTGTTGTTGTTGTTGTTGCTGCTGCTGTTGTTGTTGTTGTTGCTGTTGTTGTTGTTGGTGTTGTCCTTTGTCCGTATTCCGTTGTCCGTTGTGCCCGGCAATAAAATGTACACACTTGCTAAATATTTTGTTAAGCGGCAAATGTCCACGTGTGTGTATGCACACACACACACACACACACACACACACACACAGATGCATATGTGGTGTGTGTGTTTGGATCGCAAACAGTAACAAAACTAACAAATGAGATCCCGTTGTAAATCCTGGTGTCGCCTTTCTCCGTGCGGCACGGCGCGGCACGGCGCGTCGCTTGCTGTTGCTGTTGCTGTTGCTGTTGCGTTACTCGCCAAAAACCTGTGTGGCAAAATCCTTGCGTTTGCAGTAATCAGCACGTAGCGTTTAGTTCATTTGTGTGTGCGTGCCCAGGCGTGTGCGAGTGTGTGTGTGTGTGTAAGTGCGAAGTTTGCTTAAACACTAGCGAGACGGGGTTAGAGTGACAGAGAGAGGGAGAGGGAGAGAGATAGAGAGAGGGAGGGAGAGAGCGGATTAAATTTTTGTGCCCGGCAGCTACTTTTACATAAACACCAACTAACGTTGAAATAACTTTTAAATGACGTTTGTTTTTGGGGCGTGGCACGAACGCCTTTGCGTGTGAACTTTGTGGCATGGTCTGTTGCTGTTGTTGTTGTTGTTGCTGTTGCTGCTGCTGCTGCTGCTGCTACTGCTGCTTCTCCTACAACTTCTTGCTCACTTTATTTTAAACTTTATTTATGCGATAGAAAGCAGCAAATTTTTGTTTGCGTTTTAGCGACTTGCAGCACCCGTGAATTTATACCACAGCTTAAGTAAGGGTGTTTAGCAAATGTATTGTGTGTGTGTGTGTGTGCGTGTGTGTGTTTTTTTCTTACTAGTTGTACTAGGTATGTATGTAGAAGGGCGTGGCAGGGGTCTGGCATTGTTAACTTTATGCCATTGTAATATATTTTAAAGCATATTATGAGTGTATGTCTCATCTGTATCTGTGTGTGGACACGTGTGTATGTGTGTGTGTGTGTGCGTGTGTGCGTGTGTTGCGTGTTTCGCTTTTGTTTGCTGGATTTTGTATTTATTTTTTATTTTGTTGCACACAATTTGCAAGCTTAGCGCGTGAGATACTTAAGCTCTGATCGCTTTTGTTGTTAATTTTTATTTGTATACATATATGTAAAAGTATCTGTATCTGTATCTGTATCTGTATCTGTATCTGTATCTGTATCTGTATCTGTATCTGTATCTGTATCTGTATCTGTATCTGTATCTGTATCTGTATCTGTATCTGTATCTGTATCTGTATCTGTATCTGTATCTGTATCTGTATCTGTATCTGTATCTGTATCTGTATCTGTATCTGTATCTGTATCTGTATCTGTATCTGTATCTGTATCTGTATCTGTATCTGTATCTATATCTGTATCTGTACCTTTATCTGTATCTGCATCTGCATCTGTACCTTTATCTGTATCTGTATTTGTATCTGTATTTGTGTTTGTACTTGTATTTTGACCATGACAAGCGGATTTGTCGCTAAGCGTGCTTAGCCCGAAATGTATTTTATGATGTAAGCGTTGACAATTTTTGCCAATTTTCCTCAATTTCTGCACAGTTTCATGTGTAAGTACTTCTCCCCGCCCCTTTTAAAGTGCCGAGATGTGTGCCAGAGTAGCAACTTCAATTCACTGGTGTCTTCGTATAGCGGAAAGGGGGGGGGGGGGGTTTGGGTACCGGGTTGGGGTATAAATGTAAACGGGCACATAAAAACAAATGACAGCAAAAAATATGCAACACTTTCTTGCGTCAGCGCAAAACAACGAAACGACGCAATGTGGAAACACGTAAGGGTGTTCTTTTTTACTAAGCATGACTACGAGTTACCCTGTACAAGCAGATCTATACAAATTTAAGAGTTACTCCTTGAAAAATAATAGTTAATCGGTGTGTCTTCCTTAACAGATCTTGATAAAAATTCCTTTGTGGATTTGTGTAGGATAAAGTATTTCTGTAATATAACAGTGCAGTTGGTTATATCGATATATATTGGCTTTTGGTAATAAAGAAAAAGTTACCGAAACATTAGATAAACTCATATGCTGATCCGGAAAGGAGTTTAATTGGGTACAGGGTGTATAAAGAGACAACGCAGAAAAAAGAACAAATTTGATTTAGCGTAATTTGTTGTTTTAGTTTTTTGTTGTTGTGTCTGCGTAGTGAAGGGTGAGCAATGTAGTATATTCAGGGCAATAGGATACTCTGGATCAGAGTCAAGCATCAAGCGGAGCAAATCGCGAGGCGCACGACCCACAAAAGTGAACGGCACGCGAATGTTTCGCACAGGCGACAAATAATATTCCATTCACTTTCGCCAGCGGCCAAACCGACAAAATCAGCTTGCTGGCGAACAAAGAATTTGAAAATCTATTTGAAAATGCTTAAGTTAAGCTTAATTAAGTAAGTTAGCTTTGCAAGTAAAATAGAATGCTGCAATACAAAAATATAGTAAATAAATGGATTGATTTTGATAGTTTCTTAAAAGTACAAAAATACACTGAACAGCTCCTCAAAAGGCGAAAAAAATCTGTATGATGCCCAATGCTTTTTGCAAGTTTTAGTCTTTAAATTCGTTGTATTTGATTTATGTTGTTAAAGCTGTGTGTGAGAAAAGATTTTAATAATGGTAGTCAACATAGTCGCATGTTAAAATCATTCGAAAATTATTATTGAGTGCACACCTGATCTATATGGGGAATCAAGTTTGACACATTGATCGCCTGTTCAGATGGCATTGATTCGGTGTTATTTTTTGGTTGTTGGAAAGTAATAGTAAATGGTGATGGTGATGGTGACGGTGACCCCGTCGCTGCTAGTTCCCCGCAAGCTCTTGGCAAATCCTGCAACATGGCAACACGGTCGACGTGTGGAAGAGTAGTAAGTAGAAAGGGCAAGGACGAGGATGACAGCAACAACAACTACAATATGCGCACGTCGCTGACGACGTGTCTCAAGTGTGTCCCTTTGTCTGCACGAGTATCTCTGTATCTCTGTATCTGTATCTCTGTATCTGTATCTGTATCTGTATCTGTATCTGTATCTGTATCTGTATCTGTCGGTCTGTCCCTCTATTTGTGTGTGTGTTTGTGTGTCTGACTGTTGTAATTCACGAAATTGCCAGCAATCGATATAAACATCAACTCTCTATGCGTTGCCGCCGCCTCTCCAGCTCCTTTTCATATGTGTTTCTCGTTTCTAGTGTGTCTGAGCAACTGTGACAACAACAAAAAAACTCACAGAAGTGTGTTTGGGTATGATTGTGTTTGTGTTTGTGTGTGTGCTTGTGTGTGTGTGTGTTTGTTTGTTTGTTGCTGTGGTTGTTGTTGTTCTAGTTGCTGTTGTTGCTGTCAATACCGCCAATGATCCTGTTGACGTTGTTACTTTTGTGATGTGCCCAAAGTTTTTGTTGTGTGGCTGTTTGTTGCTCTTGTTGTTGTTGTTGTTGTTATTGTTGTTGCTGTTGTTGTTGTTGTTGCTGCTGCTTCCATTGCTGCTGGTGCTGTTGTTATTTTATTTTAGTGCAAGCGCAGCTGACATTGATGATGATTATAGGGAGTAAATAGAATTGAAAATGCGCCAGCCACCGGTAAATGTTTCGCTTTCGGCTCAGGACACGTGTGCTTCTCCTATATATCTATTGCTTGTCTCACATACATCCCACACTGTGTGTGTGTGTGTGTGTCAGTGTGATTGTTCGCATAATACGCGCAAATAAATTGCAAAATCAATTGAGCGGTAAAATAGTTTCCCTAACAACTCACTGCTGCGAGTGTATTGAGCAAAAGTCAGGCCGTCACTTTCACACAACAACTGCCGCAGCATCAACATCAGCATCAGCAACAGCAACAGCAATAGCAACAGCAACAGCAGCCACTACCACCCACTGCAGCACTGTGGCACGCCTATTTGCCACGCCTCCAACTTTAAATTGAAGTCTGACGGCAAGGCAAACGACAAGGCACCCTCAGCACCCATTGCTACACACAACGTATACGTAACTCCATCTCGATGGCAAGTCGAGCGCGTAGCCATCAAATGCTCCTTATTTGCAGCAGCAAGAACAAAAAAAAAAGGAAAGGAAAGGAAAAAAAGGACAAAATTGACACAAAAATAAAGTACAACAAATGCCACAGCGTCAATCGCTCTGCAAAACTGACACAGCATCAATGGTTCCAAGTGCCTGAAGTCAATTCGGATACAATAAAGTAGCTATTCAATTGAATCAGTATGTATTGTAGTTAATTACTTGTTAGGTTAGTGAGTTGGAACGACTAAACCATACCCTATGTTAAATAAACTAAAGTGTGAAATATAGTTTCATATGCTTTGCTCGCATAGCCTTTAAAAATGTATAAAAAGAGAAATTAGCTTCATGACAAATAACATTTCAATTTGGATATGGATACGAAAATACGGAAATACTTTAATATGTTTCTAGCTGGCTCCTGGTCAATAGAAAGGACAAATACTTGTTTAGCTGGCAGGAGAAAGTTATATCGATTTGCGTTTAAGGAGTTTCAGACTTTCGCAAAACTGATCGATTGTTCCCATGGGAGCTGTATGATAACTTCATAAGCATATAGATAGGCATGTATATAAAACAAGTTTTGGGGCTAATTAAAATTCCACAGTCGAGCCTTGAATTTATGTTCTTGTATTTTTGAAAGCATGCCAAACCGGTTCGATACTACAAACGGGTTCCAACCAATATACAATTCGGTGTCTTTGTTGCTGATGACAAATGGTGTTCTTCGTCTAAAAGTCACTCGGCTGCTAAATCCACGTCTCAGACATTGGCATTGTTAAAGTTCGAATTTGAGTTGGAATTGGAGTTGGCCAAGTGTCGCTGTTGTCGCTGAATGTTGGCTGAGTGTTTTGTTTGCTGATTAAAACTTGTTGCATAGTTAGGAGCGCCCATTTTTAAAGCACTTTTATTGCGCATTCGCCGCATTGTGCGGCGGTATTCATTAAATGTTATAAACTCATTACGCGACTTGATCTATGTAAGCAGGGAATGGGACATGAGCAACATACTCTGTGTATGGGTAATCTGTGAGGGGGTGTCTATTTGTGTGTGTGTGTGTGTGTGGCTTGCTGTAATAACCACAAAACAGATGCGTGTGCCGCAACAACCCTCACGCACACTTATAAGGGCAATCACATATACACACACACACACACATGTAAGTGTGTGTGTGTGTGTGTGTGTGTGTGAGTATACAAATGTGTGCGTGCTGCACAACACTCCGCACTGATTTATGGCTGGCAGAATTAATTAAATAAACAATACACACACACAGAAACACACACTCACAGCGTCCCCAAACACACCGACAGTGTGTGACCACACACACGCCCACTTATAGAGAAGCATTCACACACACACACACACACAGTTCTCGCCACACATGTAAAGTTATTGCGCACAGCTGTTGTTGTTCTTGTTGCTGTTGTTGCCATCACTCATTATTATTATCATTCTGCTTAATAGGCAATAGCGCTGGGGGTGCGTGGTGCGTTGGGGGTGTAGGGAAGGGGAAGGGGAAGGGGAAGGGCTACAGCTAAAGCGGGTGGCACCAAACTGGCTAAAAAGGGAGCACAATAGAGAGACGAGCAGAGCAGCCAGCACTTATTGTGCATCAGCAATTACAGCGTACTTTACATTAATGGTAAGAAACAGTAAACGGCGACGGCGACGGCTTGGAAATATGCTCCTTAGAAGGACTCGGAAGAACGAACGAGTTGGCAGAGTACCATTGAGGTTTTGGCATTGATAATACCAATGATCAAACAACTGCTCAATTGGCTTACTGCTATCAGATGGAACAACAACAATTGGACTCCGTTCTGTTAATTCTTCAACGTTTTCAGTTATCTGCGCTGATTGCTGTAGTCGAGAGTGCTCGAGTCGAGCTTGCTGCTATTGTTTGTTCAATATGAAAACATGTTTTGGTCAACAATATCTGCACAATTATATATACATATGATATATAATACATTAGGATAGATAATACTATCGAAATTCGCTTATTGACTCTGAGATCCGTTTGTACATGCAGAGGGGCATGTCTAAGTCGGCAAATCATGAATATATATATACTCTTTGGGATCGAAGATGCCTCTGCCTATTACACACTTTAGCACAACACCAACTTGTTTTCAGAGCGGACTTCTTCGAATATTTAGTCTAATATTTTGCCAAGTTGTTATTAGCATAAAAGAAAATATATGCCTAATGAGATAAGCATATTATTGAGTTGATAAGTTAAATTTACATTGGTGGCATCAGTTTCTAATGGAGTAAAATCAATTATAGATCATCAGAAGATCGCCACACCTAATCCTAAGTCTACTCTATTTAAATCAGTCTATTTTAAGCTGGAAGTCATAGATTTTCCTTTATTGTGTGGAATGCTTTTTGTCTTCTTTGGTTATTCATGAAATCATTTTTCAGAATAACTAAATCAAATTTATTCGCCCAAACTAAAGCTCCAATTTTGTTCTTCTGTCTTGACTCAAATTAACTGTGATCCACTGTATATCGGAGAACTATAATTTAATATGTACAAAGGGAAGAAATACAATAAAAAATTGTTTTTTTGGCGTGAATTTATTATAGATTTGCTGGCTTGTCATCATTAGCATTAGTTGCGCTTTGCCTTCGCTTTCTTGGCCCATGTTAACAAGTTATTTTTGGCTGAAAAACTTAACAATCACAGAGAGAGAGCTACACAGAGAGAGAGAGAGGGGGAAAGGGAGAGGGAGAAAGGAAGGGAGAAAAGCGAGAAATTTGAAGTTTAAAAAATGTTCATGACGAACACATTAAATAGGCATTGTGTTAATTGCGATTTGAATATAAAACCTGTAATCAGCATTAAAACCAACAAAAAAATAAGTGAAAATTATAATAAAACAATTTACGTAGGCACGCGAAATTAACATTTTTATGCCTATTTATTTCTAGCTCTATCACAATTTTGGTAAGCCTGGATGCTCTTCATTTTTTTTATGTACAACTTCAAATGAGAAAAAATGTGCTTAGAAAGTAAATAAATAAATTAACAAATAATAATTGTGGTTTTAAAAATAATAAAAGTTAAGTTGTGCCCAGCGAAATACATATTCAATTAGATAGTTTAATTAATTATGATGTAAACCAGTCAAACATTTATAATCAGATACAATTTTTAAAAAATATATAAACAATAAATTGTTGTTCTTTACGACTAACTTTAAATGATGATTATCATTACTTTAGTTCTTTTTTAGCATCTTATACTTTTGAAAATATTGTGTGTTTTCAATACAAATTTTTCGCTGTGTAGTTGAGCAACGAGAAAACGTTATTTGGCCCAAGTTAGGTTCACTGTAAACTTTTGCTCTTACATATTAGAAGCCACTTTATAATCTATGTGGAGTACCAAGAATTCAGCTCTATTGTCTTTCAACGATGCTGTTTTCGGTAGATGTTTGCTCAGCTGACTGTGAGTCGACTACTGAGTGTCGTGTAAAATCCAAACAGGTCTCAAGTCGTCTATCGTTCCCAGCATGCAGAACGCCGCTCTGCTGCTAGTATGTCAAGATCAGTCAAGTGGCGCAAGTCAAAGACACTGCCACAGATACAGATACAGATACAGTTACAGTTACAGATAGAGAAACACAGACACAGATACAAAGGCATAGACAAAGAAATAAAAGACGCCGCTGTTACAAACTTTACTTTCACTTGTGCAAACAATGAGCTGGCCATGCCAGCTCCAAGAACACGCCATCTACGAAAGTTATAAAGCGACATTTGGCGGCAACCTCCGCTGCGGCGATGGTCATCAGCGGGGGCCCCAAAAACGTGGAGCCGGAGCTGGATGGATGCTAGAAGCGAAGCGACGCAATGCTTGGACGTCAGTAGCATGTCAGGGGGCAAGCCAAGCGGACCAGATCCAATCCGACGAATCCAGCTCTCGCTGTGCGATCTTTACACAAAACTTGCTCTCTCTCTCTCTCTACCTCTCTCTACCTCTCTCTCCCTCTGTCTTTCTATCGGCCCGCCTTCCTCGTTCTCGTGCGGTCTCTCGTTGGCGAGCTTTGCAGCTTTCGCGCTTCGATACAAGCGAAATTCTTTGGCAAAGCGTTTATGCATAAATTTGCCAAACCATCGCTAACAAATTATTACGCAGCTTGATTTTATTTAGTGGATTCCTTCTTTTTTTTTTATTTATATTAATTTTTTTGTATTTTTTTTCTGTGTTTGTGTATTGTGGTAAAAAGTGTTTGCATGCCAAGGCACGTGAACTGGCGGCAGCGTGGCCAAAAACAGAAACAGAAACAACAAAGCTGCCATGACTTTGCCTGGCTGTGGACCAGTCTGCTGTTGCTGGGCAGCATCTGGAGCACCGGAGCGCATTTTCACAAATGGAAAATCCTGCAGAGAAGCTTTCGCTACATGCAGGAGACGATGCTGAGAAACAGCTTGGAACGCGCGCATCTCAACTATGGAATTGTGTTTGAGTGCCGCACCATGTAAGTGGTCAGTTTGAGATGCAACATCCGAATCGAGACTCTACTCTAGCCTCCCATTTCCAACGCAGCTCCGACATTGATGTGGGCGATGATTCACACTTCGATTTGCAGCTGGGCGACTTGAGCGGATTCCGTCGCTTGGATGACAAAAAGAAGTTGGCCTTGTTTTTGCATGGCTGGAACGATCAAGGCAGCAAGGAATGGGTCCAGGAGTTATTGTTCAGTAAGTCGAGACCGAAGCAAAAGAGAGAAGTTTCTCAAAATATATTTAGCTGGATTTAACAATCTTAACTGACACTGACTGACATTTGAGTTGCATTTGTGAAACTATTAATTTACTTTATTTGTTCAACGTTTCCGCTCTGGATTTGATTAGATAGCCAATTGAAATGTATTTTTAATTCAAAAAGACAACATATGATATATATATATATATATATGCGTCAAGTCTAACCAGATTTAAAGCAGGCTGCTAAGCCTATTACATCATACCGTTTGTGAAAGCTAACTGAGTTCCCATTGCACTCAATTCATCTGCCTTTGAACAGCCTGGACGCTCTTCGACGAGCGCTACAATGTGTGCGTTGTGGATTGGGGCCATTTGTCGCAGAATGACTACAAAAGCGCCTCGATGTCCATATTCGATGTTGGCCTGACAGTGGCGGGCATAATCATTGCCCTGGAGGAGATGCGTCCGCGTCAGTTCAATCGTCAGAATGTGACCCTTGCGGGCTATAGTCTGGGTGCTCATGCAGCTGGATATGCGGGCGCTGTGCTCGATGGCAGGGTTGAGCAAATTATTGGACTGGATCCGGCTGGACCGCTGTTTACATTGCCAGCGGCTGTTTCGCCCAAATATCGTCTGGATCAAACGGATGCACAATACGTTCAGGTCATGCACACCTCGAGCGGCACATTGGGCACCAGTTTGAAATGTGGCCACGCCGATTTCTATCCGAACGGTGGCCGAGCACCCCAACGAAATTGTCAGATGTTTATGAGCATGAGCGACATGCAGAACACGAGTAAGTGGTGCAACCAAAGCGAGTGCTTGAAGCTTCATTTGGATGTGATTGCTCTTTACAGATCCCATTGCGTGCAGCCACTCGACGGCTGCCATATTCTTCAGACAGTCCCTGGATCCGCAATACCCCTTCATGGGCTATCAGTGTGATAGCTATCGCAGCTATGCCGCTGGCCGTTGCGCCAATAATCTGCGTGCCCGCTTTGGGATTCACTCGCATCGTCGGCCGGAGGGCAGCTTCTACTTCGACACCATTTCGAGCCATCCGTATGTGAAGCGACAGCGTTCGGTTCGCCTGCGCAATTGGGATTGGGAATGGGAACTGGAACGGGAACGGGAACGGAATCAGAATCCTGGTGGCCGTCAAATGAGTGAAGCTCGTTCCGGAGATCTTCTGCTTGGACGTCTGTGGCGACGCACCTGGCAAAGGCGGAGTCGGGAACGCAATCGCTGCCCTTCGAGTACTGGCAAGGATAGATTAGAGTAGAGCGCAGCTAGTTCCTAGTGTTGTTGCTGCTATATACATATAAAGTATATATTTATGTACTATTTATATTTATTTGTATAAGAACTTGCATAGAAAATAGGCAATCCACGACAAATGCTTACTTGATCATGTCAGAAATAATAGTTAGCAATATGATAACCCTTACAAATATATGCATATATACATATCGTGATTCCACTGAAACATCAATATAGGTCAAAGTGCGCTTTAACATCCGACAACTACCAAGGAAAGCAGTGAAATATTTAAAAATTGCCAAGTCTAGTGGAATCAGTGGAATCTTTGAATACTTTGCATAACTGAATGACTCACAACAGAAATTCGGAAAATTGCGCAAGTTGTGTTATTTGGGTTTGAATGAATAAAATACATAAAAAATCATGCACATTTAGCAGATTGGTATCATTGTTGAAACGCAGACCGTTATAGAATGCTTCTAAAGTGCTTGTAAAAATCAGCGTTCATAATTAAAGGGCAGCGCTCTTGTCAAGTGGCGAAAGGGGTGTGTTTTTTGCCAGCAACATACTGATACACATACATACATATATACATATATATATATATATATATATATATATAGTTACACATGTACATGCTAAAATAATTTAACACTTAACGTGGGCCTGGCCCTGGACCCCGGACAGGACCCTCAGACCGGGTGTCAGGAGCAGTAGAAATGAAACGCGCATAACTCATGCGAAGTCGACGCCGGCGCTGGCGACGACGGCGCCATAAATTTCAAAACAGGAAGCAGCCAGCAAAAAACAACTCGCAACTCGAGTGGAATGTTGCAGAGCAACAACAGCAGCAACAGCAACAACAGCAACAGCAACAGCCACAACTGCAACTGCAACACGAGCAAGAACAAGCTGAGCAGAGGCAGTGCGGAACTGGTCTCATGTAGACGGAAAATATTAACTACCTTTTGGCAGAGGCGGTGCCCCAATGCGATGGGGCCAAAAGCTGACGTAAGTTGTACAAAATTATGTTTTACAATGCGAAAATTGAATTTCAGTTTATTGTTTTCGCTTTTCATTTTGTTTTACGATTAACTGTAAACTGCAGCCGGCCAACCATTTTCGAGCCCACTGGCAAAGAATGGGGCCAAGCCTGTCCCGAACATTGTTGCACGTCAATGGCTTTCAGGAACTCTCCAGCTCTCCATGTCTCTCTCCCTAACTCTCCCTCTCTCTCTCTCTCTCTCTCTCTCTCTCTCTCTCTCTCCATCTCTCTCTTTCGGGTGCGTGGGTGCGCTGTGTGCGTCCTGGTTTCATTTGGATAACCTTTCGTAGCTGCCATGTATGTTGGTACAACCAGATTCGATGCCTGCCAAATTGAACGGAAATATTTACAAGTTGCAAGCATATAAGCAGAAAAACGAGAAAAACTGAATTTTAGAAATTCTGAGTGAGCAGCCAATTCAAGCGATTCGTAAATCGCAGCTCTGGCAGATAAATCGCAGCTGGCAAGATTGTCAAAATCAGCAAAGATCAATTTTGAAATTGGCTGTAATGTTGCCGTGAGAGAGGTTAACAATTTGGTCATGTTCCCATTTATCCATTATGTCTGGCAATAAATTCCTTTTCAATATTGACTGGCATATATATCTGACTGCTTTTCAACTATGAAATATATATATATATGTTTATAATAATAGTTAAAAATTACAGAACAAATATGTAGTTGAATTCAGCAACAATATTTTGTTATATTCCATTAGTATGTGAATTTGCTCATATTACTAAAATATTGATGAGTTCAAGTTTTGAGAAACTATTCAACTCGATTACAATTAATATTATTGTTGATTGTGAAACGAAAACAATAATGTGCATTGATCCGCAAGGCATACGGTATTCATGGCAAAACTAGCGGAAAAACCAAATGCAAAATTAATGGAAAAAATCGCATTTTCATCACACAACCACACTGGGAAAAAAACGGCTTAATTTTTAGAAAATCTTTCTAAAATGATAATCGCTCTGAAAGCTAGAAAGATTTTTTTGTTTACAGAAATATATATATATACCAAAAGTATAAATGCAAATCTTTATTTGCAGAAGAAATCGCATAATTTGAAATCTTAAAACCCTAATGTATCATTAACAAACAGTTCTTTGAACACATCTCAAGAGCAAACAGTCTATAAATTAGATATATTATTTCTAAATTTAAGAAAGAAAAGAAAAACCCTGGCTTCCCAAAAGACATCGTTTTTAAAGTATACGCTCTGAATAATAAAGTGAGTTATCCTTTACTCTCAACATCAGACAAAAAGTACAAATGATTCTAACAGTCAGACAGCATAAGTACATACATATATATGTGTATGTATGTGTGCATAAATATATTATACATTTAGATGCATATTGGTTAAGAAATGTCGAAACAAATTTGAATGTCCTTAGTCACATACTAAAATAAACAGAATTGAAGGAGATGCTCCATAGATGTCGATGTGGATTACGTTGTCTTCCTGCCCCGCCTCTGACGATATCTGGGTGTCCTGCGGCAGAAGTGCAGCATAACCTTGTGTGTGCACTCAAAAATGCTTTTGGTGTTCTGCTTGTATTCGTTGTGGTTGTTGTTGTTGTTGCTGTTGTGGTTGTTGTTGTTCTTATTGATGCTGCTAATGGGCAGCAATGGGAGAAGGCAGAGCCAGCGGCTTAGTTTTTTTTGTGTTTTTGTGCACTTTTACTTAATGTTTTCATGTGTTTCTATTTGTAGTGGTTTTTTATTATACATTTTCTTCTTTTTTTTTTGTTTTTTTTTGAGCTGGAGGACTGGCTTGCTGACTTGGTCAGTTGGTTGCTGGGCTGGTCGCTCGATTGGCGGATGTACGCTCTTAGCGAAAATTGCATTTAGAAAATAAGTGCAGGACGCAGGACGCAGGATTCAGAGTGCAGAACGCAAAATGCTGTCCAGGGAACGTGGAAGGCGACGCGTTAATATTTCATCTTTCATGCTCATTTGCACTTACAACCGCACTCGGCGCCTCGGAGAGTGTTTGAGACGAGGGCGTGCCTGTGTACTAGTTGTGAGCGGGCTCCGGGTTAGTTGGTGTGCTGTGGGTGGTGGAGAGTTAGGCTAGGAGAACAATGGGCAGACCGCACGGTGTGTAATCAAAAGAAAACGTTGCCTCAAACTGCACCACGTCCTGCAACTTTGCCGTCCTTTCGCAGAACGGGAATGGAAATGGGAATGGAAATGGGAACGGGAACGGGAACAAGGACGCCGGCACCTGCTGCGAGTTATTTACAGCCACTGGAGGGCTTTTTTGCGCACAAACTGATGGCAGGCAGCCGCAAGCCAGCAGCTAGCAGCTAGCAGCTAGGAGCTAGGAGTTGGGAGTTGGGGAGCCGGGAGTCCGTCCTTGTACAGCTATTACACATCGCCGGAAGCGTTTGAATGTGTTTATGTGTAAGCGTCTCTAGGCCAGCCAAAAGCCAACAGCCAACAGCCAACAGCTAACTGCTAACAGGCAGCAACCAACAACTAAAATATTTCCGTTATTAAGCTAAAGAAACACTTAACTTTGCCAGGATCACGCCAGCAAGACAAAGGCTGCACAGCGCCAGGTGCACTGAATATGCTCTGCCCAAGACTCGTCAGCTCAACAATATGTTTTTTTTGGCTGTACTCGCAGCTGCTTGTGGAAAACGTTAATTTTCTATAGATGTGATGTGTTGAAATGTCGTCGATCTGAATATAAAGAAGAAACTACAAACAAATCTTAAGGCATGTAAAATCTGCATGATTTTCGAATGAATGCTTGCCACTTTAGCGGCATACCACAAAAAATAAGTGGCAACTTTTCATTTATGCTACTGCAACTATGAAAATGTCACTTTATTTTTACTATACTTTTGGCTAACTCAACTGATTATTCAGAATGTGTATTTCTAAGACGGCAAGTTGAGCTTTTCTCAAAGCAAGGATTTTTCTTTCTTTCATTTTTATTCCAAATTGTTTTTGTATATGCTCAAAGTTCTTACATCTTCTTTTTTTACATGTATTAAAATAAGTATTTCAGAAAAGAATGTTATGCATTTTTTCCTAATATTTTGAAATTATTTCTAAAAATCAGTACAATTTCTAGTGTTCGGCGCAATTTTTATTTGAGAATGACTTTCTATAATTGAGGTCGATTTGGAGTATGAGGCTATCATTCAACATTCTGTTACATTAAGTTTTGTTCAGTTCTCAATAACTCAGAGGACTTTTCAAAATAATTTTCAAAGTGCAAGAAACAGGTTGTCCGATGAATAAATAATGGTTGCCATCCACAGTAACTTTACCATATCGGCAAGTAACGCTTCATATATTTTACTGAAACTGATTCTTCCATTTTGCCAGTACTATAACATATCGGGCCCAGAGGAACAATCGATTGAGTTTCTCAAATACTAGTTCAGTTTGGGATGTAATAAGTTGGACCTGGTTGGAAGTCTGCAGGGCAATGTAATACTCTTCATTCTTTTTCATCTCTTTTTGCATTTCTCTCATTTGGGTTGGTATCTTCGAATGAGTCTTTTGCTAAAGTTGCCGGTGAGTTTTGCGCTCTTCCCTGTCAATTTCTTGCTGCTGTCGCTGCACACAATTTATATGCATGGGGCTAGTTTGGTGGCACGTTGGCGCCACGCCCATACGCCCCAGTGTCCTCTGGCTTTTTAATGACACTGAAATATTGTGTTGCAACTTTTGCTTTATTATCGTGCCCATAGCCAGCCCTCCTTTGCCTGAACACCCAGACACCTAGCCAACTGGACAACTGGACAACTGGCCATGCGGACACCTGGCCCGGGGCTTGGCGACTTATCCTCGCTGCATTCCGCCACCGTTTTGTCTGGATTCCCACTTGGGGCCCGATTGCAGTGTTGTATTCTCTATTGCTGTGCCCCTTTGTCCACTCGAAGCGATTAAGTAACCGCCTAAATATAGAGCTGAGAGAAGCATTAAATTTCGAGAGTATACAATTTAGTTAATAACTTTTAAGCAAAGCTCATCACAAACATTTCTCTCTCTCTCTCTCTCTCTCTCTCTCTCTGTGTGTTTCTTTCTCTCTCTGGCAGCGCTTTTGTTTTAACAAATGGCCAGTAATAAACAAAACGCAGCAGATTACGACTTGGGCGTTGGTGGAGGTGGGCGGGCGGAGTAGCAGAGCTAAGAGATCTAGTGCTGTGCCAAACGTTGGCTATAACCAAGGAACAGTTTAATAGTGGAGGAGTGGAGGCAGGAGACTGTTACACAAGGCTCAAACGCGAGGCGACGCGGCGCTTTGTGTGCCATGTGTGTATTTGTGTGTCCTGTGTGTCCAGGCTGGTATCCTGCATATGCATGTGCCTTTCTGTGTGTGTGCGTGTGTGTATGTTTTGGCAGTTGATATGCTTTTTGCTAGTGCTAAGATGCTTTTAACCAGGCAACAAACAGCAGCAGCAGCAGCAGCAGCAGCAGCAGCGGCAAGGACAACAAAATGCTGCAACAACTTAAGCTTAGCTATGACACAGGCATAAGAGTGGCCAGGAATGGACAGGGACAGTGGCAGGGATAAAAGGGAGAGGGGAAAGTGGAAAAGGGAAAAGGGGGACAGAGACTAGGACAGTCTACGGAAACGGATAAGCACGAAAAACGGAGACAATGCGGAAAGTTGTAAGACACTAAAATTGGCCGAAAGGACTCAGTGGCAAGCGAGTGTGTTGATGTTCATGCTGCTTGTTGATGCCATTGATGCTGCTGTTGCTGTTAGTGTTGGTGTTGAAGGACGGAACCCATAAAAGTGAGCAACAAATTTCATTGCTTATAGCCATCATAGATGTGTTCAAGTCTGCGTGTGTGTGTGCCTTATTATTCCCTTTTTATACATGTATATTTATATATATATATATATATATATAGGCAAGCATATCATTGAAACTTAAGACACAAACCCTACGCGAATTATTATTTCAAGACAACAAATGAAAGTCCCAGCACAAGATCCAAGCATAGATTCCAAGTATTTCAGGCGAACCCAATGATTCTCTATTCTATCAGCTAAAAATAGGATATTTAAATAGGCAGTTGACTGGTAATTGGCAATGACCCACCAATGGAATAACCAGATCTAGCTCACAAGCAAAATGGCATTCCCATTCACACAGTTTTCATCAGCTCCCGAAAGTAGACAAGCCCTTCTAGATGCATCTAAAAGTAGGCATTCGGAAGTACTGCATACAGCATGAGCTACTTTTGGCTCAGTGTTCCACATATTATTCAGAGGCAGAGAACGAGTTTTGCTCCCCCATTGTGAAATGTGCCAGCTTTTCTTCTTTCTATGCAAAAGTCGCAGTCAGTTAATTTGTATTTTGTACTTATTCTTTTGTCACCCAACGGGAACCAGAGATGCAATGACCCTTCACCCGAGAATTGACAGGCAAGTGCTGAGGACTAAAATAAGTTCGGATGGACTCCAGTCGGAGAGATTTGGAAATCAAGCAATATCGACATTAGGTCACCAATGTCCAATGCACTGCAAATAACGACTTCGTTTCGTAAAGGTTGTCACACATATGTTTATATGTTTATATATTTTATAGCTTTCAATCAGGAGCATTAGCTAAAATATTTGTTCGAGTATCAAGGTTTTCGAATAAATTCGAAAGGAGTGTGTGCTTTTGTTATGGCCAGTTAAATCGGCCGACTATGATACGTTCTTTGTTATAAATTCATTTTATTATTTTTTACGAGGTCCTGTGGAGAAAAAACTGCCTAAGCGTGAAATTAAATTTGACTCGCGCTAGCGTCGATATTATTTCATAGTTTTCGTTTTTTTTTTTTTATAAAAGAGAAAGGCTAACCCCACAGTGAAGCGAATGTCCTAGCTTCCCATCTATTTATTATTATTTCGGGTTGTTCGTTTTTTTTTTTTGTATTTTTTTTGTTTTTGTTTTTTTGTTCTTTGGCAATTCTTTTATGTTCCCTTTGGCTGCACGCAAAGCAAAGCGAAGCGTAACAAAAGTGATGTCCACCACCACCACGGATTTTTACTAGGCACTAAAATTATATTTTCATTGTTATCTCTATGCACGATGCGATGAGTGTGTGATGCGTATGTGTGCCTCTTCCTGTGCCTGTGCCTGTGTCTGTGTCTGTGCCTGTGCGTGAGGGGAGTGTAGTGTGTGTGAGTGGAGGTCCTTGTCGCCATGTAAATTAAGCCGGCTCAAAGGGAACACATACAGATACTGAGACAGAGACTCGGGAAAGAGAAGAGCATAAAGCACACAGCACATTTGATAGCAAGCCAACGCGCTCAATGATGCATGCCACACGAAAGGCGAGCGAACACTGAAGTGCTCGGCAATCGCACGAGTCCTGCGAGCTGTGTTGAACTTGCTGGCTGTGTTGAGTTTCCCCCAGCAAGCACAGGAAAGCGAGCAAGCAACAGTTGGTCGCTGGAAGTATTGGAAAGTACACAGAGATGGTTTGATGGGCTAACAATTATTCTCGAGTCGAGCATTGTCTGGCATTTATCTGACAGTTACATTAGTAACACATACAACAAAAAGAACGGCAATTTAATGCACACAACTAGTCGCCAGATGGACAGACAGGTGGACAAATGTCAAATGAATTTACAATTGAATCGAGCTTCGCACCCAAGCCTTATCTGATAATATGTAAGTGAATGTGTTATTTCACTTGACACTAGCATTCTGATGATTGGTATTAGGAAAGATATAAATGAAATTATAGCTGTCATAGCACCACTCCCACTGAAGTAATAACTGAGAGGGACCGACTGGGACCGGGGGCTTATAAAGTTTCCATCCTTAAATGTAATGGGAAAAACTGTTCGTCTTTTTATAAATAAATTTGTTTGTATGGAATAAAAAAATGTACTTTGGCATACACACATACACATACACATACACAGATGCATGTCGATTTTTTGGAAATCTAAAAACAATGTGCTCATAGTATAGTCAAACATTTTTTAAACTGCAACTAATATTTTTGCGATATACAAATGGATATGCATGCATTTTTAATGCGCGAAAACATTGAAAAACTCGCGGGCGATAAAATACTTTTACAAATAGCCATAGCCGACATTTTGCCAGCTGTATATTACGTTATGCATATTTCATTTCCATTTATGCCAAAAAAAAATAATAATAATAAATGCACTGTGCCAAACGCAAGCGGTTTACAATGTCGAACCACAATAGGATGCGCGGCTTTGCGCGGGTCACGTTTTCATCACAAAAACTTTACAAAAATACACTAAATACACAAAAATAAATAAAAATAACAAAGAACAAGAAACCCATTATATTTAATTCATGACTAATCAGCGACTAATGACATTAAATTGAGAGGTGATACTATGTCAAATAGTTTGTAGTTTGTTTTAAACACTCAAAAGTACTCCGATTTTGCGCTAGACGTTCTTGAAATTACATACAATTACAGTGCATAATGAAGAATAGTTCATTAAGCATTTCATTGTTCATTTTCGTATTATTGTTTACTGTGTATTCAAATGTGATTGTGACTTTTGCTTTAAATGAAGGCAGTAATGTTAGTAATTAGTTGGCGCAGAATAACTACAAAGCAGTTAAGTACTAGTATATCACACACATTGGATTAGCTAATTAGCGTTGCAACTTTAGCTCGAATGCCCTTTGCGACCCTCGCTTGACAATAAACATAAAATGTTTCAGTTGCCATATTTTAGCTAACCAGACGTCTTCTTCTTCTTCTTCTTCTGTTACATTATATGTACACAGTTAATTCATACTTCACATGCATAAATGCATAAGCATTCATACACACACACACACAGACACACATGTCTCTATGTATGCAAGTATGTCTGCATATGAGTATGTACTTTCATTATTACTCGCCGGCCAGTCTTATGCAATGGCGTCAAACAACTAACAGTGCTGTAGTCCACAAAAAGAGAGTGTCCAACTAGGGAATACCCTATAGCCAAGTCTTAAGTTGTACAAGTCTTACATATGCAAGCATATGTGTCACAAATGCTTACTTGCTTCATATAAAATACGAATTTTGGAACAACTTATAAGCATATATATATATTTAATTCATACATACATCAGCGACTGGGCCTTAAGCTACATAAGACATAAGCCAACTTAGTTGTAAAGCTACACCTTAAGAACCGTGTCCTTGACTGATATCGGTAAGTGATTCTTATCGATAAACAGATATAAAATTGATCGACTCGGTTGTATATATATATGAAGACGCTTCCCTCTGCCTTCTGTTACATACATTGGCGACAATTTCATACAACCCTTCTTATCCTATTTAGATGGGTACAATAACAGCATAAAAGTAAAGCGAAAACCAGCTCTCGCCGTAGCGAAGTCATCGTCGTCGTCGTCGCCGTCGCCGTCACAGTCACAGTCGCAGTATTTGCGGCTGGTGCCGTTTACAGCGTTTACTTTACAGCAATCCAATCAGATTGGAGTGAGGAGGCGCGCTGCGGCTGCGGCTGCGCAGTCGCCGATGGTCAGCTGCTACTGCTGCTGCCGCAGCTGTTGCTACCGCTGCTGTTGCTGCTGCTGCTGCAGTTTGAATAGCCCGATGCGACGACGATCGTCTTCGTAGCCGTTGTGCTCGCTGTTAACTGCGCACACTGGTTATGGTGGAATGGAATTGATCAAGGCAAACTTACGGCATGCTGCAAGTCAATAAAATACATCAATTAATTAACATCTGTTAAATGACATTCGTAAAGTGTAACATATTTATGGCTATTTTGGTTAAACCAAATGCCAATAGTTAGTTAACTATGCACCAGGCGTGCATTCGTAGGTCTGGTTCCACTGTGCTCTTTCCGGTTCGTGCGATGTTGTGTGTTTGGTTTATTTATTTGTATTTGTATATTTTTCGTTTTTGTATTTTTTCGTTGTTATTTTTTTGTATTTTATTTTTTTGAATGCATAGAGCTTGAACAATTTGGCTGTCGTTGCCATTTAGTTCTCTTGCGCGTGCGCTAAAATCAAGTAACCAAAAATATTTGTAGGCTCTCGCCGTTGTTATTGGCGCAATTTTGAATTCGTTTTCGGTTACTTTTGAATCTCGTTTTTCCCATTGTTACAATTTGTGAACATTGTATTGATTAGTGCGCCAAGTGAAAGCGAGTGAGTGTTTTTGTCTATGTTTTTTTTTCTTTATTTTTTCTGTTAGTTGAAATATGTTTATTTTTTGTTGTTGTTGTCGATATTGTTAATGTTGTGGTGCAAAGTGAATCAACTTTGTTTTCTTATCGAATTCCACACCAATTTTAAGCGAAGTGCTCAGCAATTGAAGCATAACCAGCAGCCTTAATAAGGTACTCAAATACTGAAGAATTGTGTAATCATTTCTTGGGTTAGCCCCTCCAAAGAAAGGTCAAGGAAATGAATAGTGTTGTGGCTGTGTCAAAAACTGAGCTTGTGTCAAATACGTTTGTCATACCTTATTCATGTTTGTATTTAATATCAATTTTATCAGACCATTTGCATATTCAAATTACAGAGATGAATAACGAAACCGAATTGCATAACGGAGCGGCCTTCAACCCGTTACAGATATTTAACCAAAAGTGCCGCACTATGGGAATAACGTCAGCATTTCCTCTTAAAAATAATATATCAATAAACAATTTGGCTTATGCCTGCATTACGGGTCGCCGATCCATCCGGCTCCAACACCTGGACAGTCTGCAGCAATATGGCGACCAAGGCTATATCGACTCGGCTCGGTGAATTGACTTGAGTGCCATAAACTGATCTTCTTGCCCATCGTGTGCCCTCCAGGTTCTCTGCTTCGGCCGGCAGAGTGGAGTGAATAAATGAATATATGCACATTGTGGGTCACAAGCCGGTTGCGCAGCTCTTTTGGTTTTGACATGAACGCTGGCTTTAATATTGCCGTAAATGTCGACGTCGACGTCGACGCAGCTGCGTGTAAACAACGTTGACCCAGTTGAGTTCAATTGACGTGTTTGCCTTCGCAATTGTGGCACTGCAGCACAGAAGCTGCAGTCTCTTGTTAAGAAAAAAAAAAAACAAAAAAAAAAAACAAAAAGAAAACAAACTGAAAAGCTGCAGAAACAAACAGCAATAATTAATAGCTCAGCGAGCTCCAACTAGTTGTCTAAAATGGAACTTACAAATGAATTGTCAAAGATATTGTTAAGAAAACCACAACAAATTCATAATTATTTCTATAATGCATGCTAAAAGTTCACTCATCTGGATGGTATTTTGTATTTGTATATCGGCAGCAGGCCAACTGTCTGGCATATGGGCCAATTTCGAAAGAGCTCTTGTTGAATGGCGGCCCAATCACAATCGATGGCGCCTGAAATGGTCGCAAGCAATGAAATATGAGACGAGCGTCGAATAGCAAATTTGCACCTGACACAGTCTATTTAGACTTTCCGATTTCAGTTAATCCATTCGTTTATTGTTGATTTTGCCAGCCATGTCACAAACAAACAAACAATTGCAATTGAAACAGCAAATCAAATACAGACGCAAATTGTCGAAAAAGTTTTGGCAAGTTCAATTTGGTAATAGCTTTTCGCTTCGCTTTGCTTCTGTGTTGTTGTTGTCGTTGCGGAGAAAAAAACACACACTAAATAATTATATAAATAAATAATAATAATAACAAAAAATAAAGCCAACAACTCATTGACCTCGGCATAGTTAACGCTGCTCAAGTTGTTCATTGTCTATCGAGTCACAAAGTCGAGTTGAATTCTCCTCAAGTGTGATTTTGATTTTGTTTTTATTGTTGTTGTGGCTTTTAGCTTTTGGCGCTATAAAAGTCAAGGGCAAGTATCTGGTTTTGGCTTTTATGAATTCATTATGTTTTGTTTAGGCTTTGGTGTTTGCTTTATTTATGTTTGCAGTGTTGCAGACATGTGCTTATCGGTATATTCCATTCCATTCCATTTTTTTTTTAAGTTTTTACATATTTATGTCTATTTATATACTTACTGACAAATGGATACGTGGATGTGCACTTAACAAAATTGTTTCTTAAACTATTTGCTGAGTTTCTTGTAATTTGCTTATTGCAAAAGATATCTTTTTATCTCTTTTGAGTCCAACTAAATACCGGATCGTCTTTTATGGCTATGTTCACTAGCGAATGACTAGTGAATTTGCTGAGTATCCCCTACTTAACATCGGCACTATCAGCCTCTAACTTTGCTACTTACACTTTCAGAGTCTTTAACTAGATAAGGGCATGGATCAGTTAGATATGCCTATAAAGCCAAGTGTTAGCCAAGTATTGATCAGTGTGTTGAATTAAGAATGTTAATGGCAACTTGCTTGCCTCTCACAATACGCACACGTATTTATATAAGTGTGCATTACATTAAGGGCATTACTTCACGAACTTATGCGAAAATCAACAAGAAAATAGAAGTATGAAACTTCGATTAGAATATAAGAAATGAATACAAGTAGTTCATAGCGTGCTGAGTGTGTGTATAACTTAAAGTTCAAGTGTATGTGCATAACCACACATCTCTTTAGAGGGGGAAGGAGAGGGAGCCTCTCTCCACTGCATATCAATATATACACACACATACAGACATAAGCAGACCCGACCCGTGTATATGCATATATTTTATTTATTGAGTTGCTTTTGCTCTTGGCTGGCCCTCATGATTTCGCCTTGGCTGCTTGACTCCTCAGACGCTTTTGACAGTTGGCACGTAGCCGGTTAGGACGACGTGCCGGACACGGCTACACAAAGCGCTCACTCTCTCACTCTCTCACTCGCGATACGGCAACGGCGACGTATACGCAATATGAGTTATAAGCGAGCCACGCTGATCACGTAACCGACCCGGTTGCCATTTCCATTCCATCGTTTGGCTGCCTGACTGACTGCTTGGCAACATGCCCACATGAAATAATGTTTATATTAACAATTAAGTTTGCAATTGCATTGCGAGTGCAAATTTAATTACAACTCCAATCAATTTGCAAGCTGCACTTGACCAAAAAAAAAAAAAAAAAACAAACAAACAACAATAACAACAACAAGTGAATGTAAACACAACAATCCATAGCTGGGACACTAGTCCTCTACCCTGTGGCCACACACAAGCACCCCTACAGTGGACAGTGTTTTGATAGCTCTCTGGCATATATGGATGTAGCATAGATAAAAATCGATCTTTAATCGATTCTACTTAATTGTACATAATTAATTTAACAATTTAAGTAACAGAAGCAACTGCAAAATGCGTATACTCAACTGATTGCTGGCTATTGGGAAAAGGTATCCGTTTGGCGAGCATTCGCAATCAGTCGATCAGTCTAGTTGTTGTTTACCATATTCGCTGAATGTTTGCTTGCATCACTGTTTACTGTTGACTGTTGGCTGTTTACTATTTACTGTTTGATGTGGCTGTCTGCCGGTCATTAGAGCCATAAACATAAGTCAAAAACAAAAGCAAGGCAAGGGTAGCGCTGTTAACGTCGACGCGACTCATCGAGAAAACCAATTTTCCGGTTGAGCTTACAAATGGTGAACGCGCCCAGAACCCTGTCCTCAAAATAAATGTCATATCACGGAAACTGGTCACCTTTATGCGTTACACAAACACACACACACACACACACACACACACACACAATTTTATGTGTATGCTTTTGGGTTGTAATCGCTGATGAAACTGCTGAAAACTAAATAGGTGTGGTTTCTTGTTGTGGTGGCCTGCTTAATGGTTTTGAAGTCACCAGACTTCGATTACTTATCATTTTCATATGCTTTGCATCTCACTTATATATTGAAAATATATATTCAAAATTATATATCCTTAATGCTACGAACACATTCTTTTAAAGTCCCAATAGGCAAAGCATCTCAAAGATACTTAAATCACGTTCCTAATCTTCAAAAATCCTGGAAACTAATATATTCAATTTAAAGATGTGAATGTGCTCGACGGGATCCGAAATATATTAGTTAAGTTACATATATAATTGTAGTATTTTAGTAGACTCACTGCAGGACTGACTCACTGTCATATTCATTGTATTTATCAAATTGTCTCATTGTCCTTTAGAGAAATGCCCCAAATATGCATAAGCAAAAAAAAAAAGAAACAATCAATTAAAATTGCATTTTTTTTTCTAATGTTGGTTTCTCAAATATTGTTTAGTAATCCTTCGAACTACTCTTTCCCATCTTTTCTCACAGTCATCCACTGCTGAAAATGTACACATGTGAAAACATTTGTTGTGAGAATGTTGCTATTATTTTTTTTCGCAGCTGTATATGGCTTACTTGGACACTGATTTTGTTCTGGAAATATTTTGCAGCCCTGATGTCGTTAGTTGTTGTCTCCATACGCAGAGTGGCGCACAATTACCAACCAACAACATGGCCAAAAGTTATGAATGGCAATCCATTCGCTTAATGGAATTTCGTGTTTGTTTTATTTTTTTACTTTTTCGTGCCAGCGAGCCGAAGTCCAAAGTCAGGAAACTCTTCCACACACACACACACATATACACACACACACATACATACATGTGAAGGGTTGGGGGGTGGCTGGGCTTTCACTGGCTTCCTGCCACCTTTCGGTCATCATCGTAAAGCATTATTTGCATTTATTATGCAACCGCTCTATATGGCCAGAAGTAGTTTTGTTTTATGATCGTTGCCGCCCTCGACCTTAATGCTCTTGCGGCCATCTTTTAATTTAAATAAAAATACAGTTTATTGCCTTAAAGTTGGAGGGAGTGCCAATATGGCCGTCTTTACTCCGTTTCGCCTTTTGCCTCTCGTTTATCGACTAGTACCTTTGAATTCGTATATTTTAAATTTAATTATGACAAGTATTCTGGCAGAGTGTTTCGCATTATATCTAAAAGCCCAACTGAACTCAGTGACACACCACAAAAATAAAACTTGGGTGTGCCATTTGTGAGTCAATAAAATCACATTTGCCAGCTACGACAACTAACTTAAATGGTTTGGGTTTAACATTTTGTTGAATTCATTCATTCGCAATTTAATTGTTTTTCACACGAAACTTAAATGACAAATCAAGTAGAAGTGCTCAACTCGCGTATGCACGACTGCCACATACCCTGTGTATATTCATATTCAGTCCTGCTCAGGTGACAACATTCAACATTCCAAATAAAGTCGCTGAGTTTAATACAACTCGTTCTACGGAGTAAGAATATTGTTTGAATACATATGCACTCAAGTAGTCGAACTGACTCTCTGAATTGCAATATTTCTAATGGGTATAGATAAGAAAATCCTTTTAAAAATATAAATCCATGGGTATTATTTATATTGTAGTTGGCATATGTCACGTGCCCATTAAGCAAATTGCATGCTTCGAAATAAACTTCTTTAAATAGAGAGAGAATTAATGGTAAATACATAGATACATACAAACATATATATTCCATTAGTGAAATTTTTCTGTGAATGCATTTAATAATAAAGCATGCATTTTTCTGTCTATTTGCTATCAAGTAATCAAAATGTGCTTTGCTATTCAACAAGTTCGATCAATGAAAACACCCAAAAGAATTTCATTGGATTATCAACGCTGTTGCTTGGCTTAAGCCCAATAAAAACCATTCCAAATACTTGCATTGAGCAGCTTTTTATCTATTTATTTATTTAATTAATGTCAAATAAATTTAGTCGATACAAAAAATACAAAAATTAACAAATTGAACTAAATTAGGATAAAAATAAAATTTAAAAATTTATTTAAATTAAAAAAGGGGAAAATATTTATATGATTTCAACAATTGTTACATGAATTGGCGACATCCCTGGAAAAATCCCTATCAGATCAATATAATAATAATAAGTATAAAATAGTTAAGCCCCACCACAAATGGTGGTGCGAAAAAGTCGCGAGACAGGATATCTAAAATTGAGTTCTTAATTATAGAATTGGACTATTGAAATAATTAGCGAGTACTCCAAACGGTTAGTTGTACAACGATTATGAGATTCAAATAAAACGAATCCACCTACGACTCACTTGAAATCTGATTTGAGCAAAATCCTTTGTTCAAGCTTCCTTCGAGTAGAATAACCACAATTGTTCAGTTGAATCACTAAGCATGTATTGTAATGATACATGTATTGTCTGCTTAGTGGTTGAATCTAGCAATACGATTGTACATACATACATATATAAATATATATGGGTGTGTACATACACTGTGAAAAAATCGCTCTGAATTGTAGAGAATCGCAATTCTTTTGTCGCCAATCGTAGTAACTGAACTTATTATGCAGAAGCTATATTTTCAAAATGGAAGTTTGTGTCTTTCCTAGAACCAGTGTTTTCATTTTCTTAATTTATTTATATTTTTCTTAAATTTAGAAAAATTATGTTTGATTTCCAGGGTGTTTTTTTTTATATGTATTTTTACACAGTTCTCTTACCTTAGATATTTTTTTCTGTACATTATTATTAAACATTAGTATTTAAAGATGTCACATAGGCAAACATTTAAGATACTTTATAGATTCAAATATTTTTAAATTGAAAAACTTAAGATTTCATAGCAGTTTTAACATAGCATACAGAAGAGCGAATTTTATTACAATGTCTTAGTTGATGAATTTTAACATTTTAAAAATAGTTATCCAGGCAATTTTGTTTTTCTGAGTGTATGTATGTGTCAAACAGCAGTATAATCGCTGCTGGCGTCGCAACATATCATCAACGTTTAAAGCAGTCTTAAGTCGCAGTTAATAGGTACTTAACATGCAAATGCAAAATCGACCGACAAACCATCGAAATCGACGCGCACGTTCGCTATCTTGCTCTTACAAAGCTCGCCTCTCTCTCTATATATATATATATATATATATCTGTCTGAATTGCATACAGAGAGAGAGAGAGGGGGGGAAGCTATTGAAGGAAGGGAATGTTTATTTGGACATTTATATGCAGTAGGAAGACAAACACATTCATAGATCTCTAGGCTCGCTTGAGGCTTGAGAGGATGCTCGTTGATTTGGCCACAATCGAATTAAATCAAATTTAATTGAAATGCCATGCACAAATTTTTGCCCAGCGTACGAGAATTGATTGATTTTTGACTATTGCCACGATAGATATTGCCGGAAGATATCAATGGAAGGGGTTGTACAATGACACCGCCACAGACGCCCCCTTCTTTATTTAAGGGGGTAAATTCCGTTGACGTCGGTCATCGGGCATCGGGCGTCGGGCGTCGGGCGTCGGTTGTCTGGCCAGCAGCAGCCACTCATTGATATAATTACAAAGTTTTGTTGGCCAGTTGATGAGCCAGTTGGAAAACAAAATCAAGAATGCGATTGCCTTGCTCGCTGTTCCGTTTGCCGTTTGCCCAAAAAGTTTTAATTTCAAAATGAAGTTTGTTTCACTGCTCGGTGGCCAGGCTGGGCGGCGGTAGTTCTGTGGAGTGGGTGGTGTATGGTGGGCGGTGTAGTAAATGTAGTGTAGGTGTAGGAGCTGCGGCAGGTGGATGGATGGCAATAAAATAATCAAAGCGTGCACAAAAGTGCAACGAGAATTGCCGAAAAACTGGTAGCAAAAGTAAGCGAACGGCAAAAGGCGGCAACAGCGACATAAAATAAGTCGCATCTGGGATACCCTTACCCAATAAGCTTTCAAAAACTAAAATCTAACTATAGACTAAGATAGACTAGTTTTAAAAAATGAGCACAGATGATTTGGAATTTGACAAGCATAAAAATGGTAACATATTATATTATAATGCATCAATGTTTTTAGTTAGCGAAGTTTTCCGTTTAATATACCCTTCTGCTGGGCAGGCAGTTTGCCTGAAAAGGGTTTGCCTAGCTGTGGGCTAGTGCAAATTTACCTGGAGACATTGAGAAGGACAGATGGACAAGCAGATAGCTATTCGAAAAATTGCTAAAAGTTGTTGATAGAGAATGAGACAGAGCACGAAAGAGAAATAGAGAGAGAACGAGAGAGAATGGCTTAGGGGAATACCAATGCCAATGAAGTTCTTTTGGAGCGTAATGAGAATCACGTCGCTGATGCCAGCCTGCACACACACACACCCATAGAGAGAAAGAGTGAGAGAGAGAGAGAGAAAGTGGAATGGAGGCAGTTGCAGAGGTGACTATTATGCGCCATTAGGGCATAATTAAAATACTCGAGTTGCAACCATCCAGCTAAGGAAGACCCTGATAATGACAACAGACGACGCTAGCGACAAAGTTTCCAATGCAAACTTGAACTAGTCCACAATAAAGAGACAGCGAGAGAATGAAAGAAAGGGAACCGGAGAGAGATGGAGGCAGGCAGAGCGAGTTGGCTGCTTTGCCTTAGTTTTGTGGTTGACAATAGTCAAGACATTGCCTTGAGAGCGACAACACCTGCATATTGTCCTGCTGCCAACAAAGCGGCCTCTGCAAATGCCTAATCTAAATAGAAAATTCCACTCCACTTCCAACCTGGCTCATTATATAAAAAGCCTCGCTTAAAAGTATGCAACGCACTTTTGTCAATCATCCGATCGCCCGTCGATTCGAGCAGACAGCAGAGAGCAGAGTAAAATGTTAGTTTTTCTTACCGATTACCTTTCAGTTGTGTTTTTCTGTATTCACATCGTAGATATGCTATATGCATTGCACACACACACACACTCCCTCTCCCGCCCTCACTCTCTCTGTCTCTTTTTGTCTCTGTCTTCATTCCATTTCGTATTGCTCAGCCAAAAAAAAAAAAAAGGAAAAACTTATCACTTGAGTAGTGTTTTTGTTTGCTTGGTGTGCTTTCGGTTTGCCTTTGGTTTTGGTGTATTAGTTGTGATGCTGCCGCATCATTGTTGTTGTTGTTGTTGTTGTTGCTGGTGCAACGCTCGTCTGGCAAACGGTTGAGCACTTGAGTAGCATTAAAGCATCGACGATTGTCTAAGGAGGAATGCCAGCAAACGGCAACTGAAACAGAAACAGAAACGGTAACGGTAACGGGAACGGTAACGGGAACGGGGAATGGTACGGATACGGTATTAGCTACCCGGTCGCTTCTATCGTGTGATGGGATATCGTGCCTTGGGCTTGCATATCTCTATATATCCATATATACATATATATATATATATATATATACAGTTTTATATTTGTCTGTGTGTGTGCTTATGTTTGGGGAAACTTAAGTGGATTGTATGCATATTTTTCGCTGCACGTTGCTAGGTAGCCCCAGATCCCTGGACGTAAACTAACCATCCATCCTGGCCAGCCTTCGACTTTTGCATATGCGCATTAAAAAGTTCTGATTTGAAGCTGTGCATTGTGCATGCAACACATAGCTGAATAAACACACTATCACACACACATACACACACACTTGAGCTATTTTGGAAACATTTGATAAATATTGATTGGGAACGAAATTTTGTTGCGAATCAAGAAGTCAGCATACAAAAATCTCTTTCTCTCCGATAACTGGCAGCCTATGCGGGCAACTGCAAATCTGTTTCAATAAATTCCAATGCCTTGCCAATATACAATATACACATATGTGTGCTATGTGTGTGGATATGTCTATGTATGTATGTATGTATGTATGTATGTATTTAGCCAATTAATTTGCTTTCAACATTTATAATCTCATTGAGAGCCATGCGGCGTATACGCAATTTGTCTATTTGGCAACTATCTGTCCGTCGGTCAGTGGGTCGGTCAGTTAGTTGTAAAGAGCGTGCTACTCGGCATCTGTTGGCTTTCGTTCGGCCCAATTACCCATAATTTTAGGCAACTTTGTTATTGTCGGCCTCTTTATCGAGATTGATTGATAGCAGAGCTTTAGTTATTAATAGCGCAGATTAGGAATAATATAACAGCTACACAAGTATAAAACAAGTAACAATGCTGTAGTCGAGTGAGTTTGACTGCAAGAGACCCTGAGGCCAGCTTATAAATATATATTAATTAATTCCATCCGTTGTTGACCTATCAATAAGAAATATGTTTCTATTCACAGGCCCGAACTGAAATCACCGACTTGCGGACTTACTATATATTTGTGTGTTATTCACACACTCAATCAAAATGTATCGATCCGCGATGATAATATGACCTAAACTTGATCTGCGCGAGGTATACGAGAACTTATATTCAAAATTGTACTTCTTTAGTTCTTATAGTCTCTGAGATCCGTGTGTTCTTACAGCAGGACAGACGAACTGAAAGGTTAGATCGACTTCGATATAGATCCTGATCGCGAATATATAGACCTTATGAGGCCTGCAGATGTTACCTTCTACCTGTTACATACTTTTGAATAAAATCATTATGCGTATTTTACGCATTGCACAATGTTCTCAGTTACAAATTGCCATAGCACATACATACCTCATTATATGGTATGCTATGTCAATTTAGTCCTTCAGTAATTGCAGCTTTTTCGATTTATTTTGTTTGCTTACATTTCAATTACTATATACGTTGAATGGCAAATACAGATTTAAACCCGCGACTTAAATGCCTAATTGTGGTATGTGTAAAATGCAAACGTGGCAAATGATTCTCTCAGGCTCTGAAATGGGATTGCATATGAATATAAACATTTGGTCATGCGAAATACTTGCATTCTAATTATGAGAAGCGTAACACACGATTGGCTAACTGGCTAACTGGCTGACTGTCCAAGTTAAGACAGGTATTAGGATTACAATTTTCGAGTCGTTCCTGTTCTCTTTGCATTTGATCTGTATTAAATAAGGCTTGTATACGCTTTTGTTTTAATTTTTTTTTTTTTTTTTGTAGACAGTCAAATAGAAAAAACAAGCAGCAACAAATGTTGAATTAAATTTTATCGCTAACTGCAGCAAATTACAATGACAATCAGAGAGGAAAAACATTTCGGAAAGCCAAGCTTTGAATACCCTAGCAGGCATATTATTAGCTCATTATTTTCATCATATTTTGCACCAGAAGAGACATTTTTTAATGCGAATAATTTTGGCCACACTCGCATAGTATTCAGAGTAAAACAGGCTTAAAATTGTGTAAGTGGATTATGTTAAAATGTCAATTCTAACCACGGTAAGGGCAGTCAAATGAGCTCGTTGTGTAATATGTGTGTGCATATTGTCATGGGAGCCGAGTTTTGCATTCAATTATTATTTAATGTGTTTCGTGATTACCAATGAAAAGTCCATTACTTTTAATTCTCCAACACACGAGTCGAACTTTCTGTATTGTCATCTGATTGTTGTCCGTCATATTGTCCGTCTATATGAACAAAAAGACAAGTCAAATTTGAAACTTACGTCCGCGTATACTGTTCAGATCAAGTGTTTCATTTTATCGATAACTCCTCCCGTTTCTTGAATAGCGATACTTTTCGATAAAAATCGCAACGTGACGATTTCAATTTTGGGCTTCTAAATAAATGTATGCGCTATTATTTTTATTCTTATTTATTTTATACACTTCAGTCAGATGTTTGCAAAACTTATTAAAGTGGAGTTGAATTTATTTAACAGTCGGGCTTAGGGCATATCGTAGTCGAGCTCACTTGACTACGGCATTCTTACTTGATTTATTTACATGTGCAAATGTATATTTAAACGCCTATATCTATGAATGAAATTAAGCATGTTTATTTTAGTTGTACAACAAAGCGATACGATTTCATTTTTGGGATTGGTTAAACTCCCAATTAATAGACCAAATGAAATAAATATTCTAGTATTTGAGCAAAGTGGGCAAGCGATTAAATTGGGCAGCTCCACAATATCGAACAAGCAACAGCAACTTCCATTCGTGAAACTGACCAAAACCCTTAAAGAATCACTCGTGCTGAACTTAATTAGCCACACACTTACACACACGTACAACCATACACACTCTGGCACACTCACGAAGTCTCCACATAGACAGTAAACTGTTTGTAATTATTTTTATATTCAAACGAAATCCAAATTAGTATCCTAGAGTAATACACATTGCACAAAGTTTTTACAATTGTATTTATTCGTCTTTTTGAATTGATAATGGGTAAGTAAACTAAGGCCGCGAATAATCTTTTGGTCTACCTTATATTTCTTACATAAGAACTTACAATTTTACAGCGACTCCAAACTCTAACAGGTAGCAAATTTCAGTACAATTTCGTGAATTTCAGAAAGGATATATACTTATTTACATTTAAATATACATTTATACATCTTTTTTTGTATATTTAGGAAATATTAGAAAACAAAATCTTTATAGTTTTCAGGCGATTCCAATTTAGAGCGAAGTTTTTCCGAGTGTTTCATATCTATTTTCAAAGGACAGTCTCGACTAAAAAGTAGGACATATTTGATTTATCAGAATTTGTCGCACTTCTGACTCTGTTCTTGATTATGATTTATGTGCGCATAGATATCTATATATGTATGTATTTTTTTTGCTTTGTTTTAGTGGCAATTTTAATTAGGATAGTTTGTGTCTGCTTTTGATTGATGCACTTGCCCACTGCGAATAACATAAAACTGACCAAACTTTCACATATACGCGTGCATGCGTATGTAAATGACCTCATAATAACATATGTACATATGTGGGTATGGTGTGTGTGTATGTTGTTGTTGTCTGGAAAATTGTTTGCAGCTTGCTTAAGTGCATTACCTGAATGTGGCGTTAATCCTTTTGCTGCCCCTTTTAGGTAATTAGTGTTGTTACGTGAGTGGGTTTATTCATATCTGGTCTGGACACATAATCGAAAATTTGTTTGCTATTTATATTTATAGTAATGCCGAATACGAAATCTGAACAATTGCTAAAGCTGCTGCTGCTGCTGGCCAGTTGTCTGTTTATGCTGCAACTTGCCACGGCTAATGATCAGCCGGATCGGGTGGAGGATGCTGCCAGTGTGGCACATGTGCGCAGCAAGCGTGGCATAATTTGGGACTTCTTTCAGAAAATTGTCATAACCAAAAATCTAATTGTGGACGTAAGTAGATATTAGTGACATTTGCCAAAGATACTTCTACACTGACACGCTTTCCATCCCCGCCTGCAGCAATACACAGACACTCGCAACACTTTGAGCGACATTTACAACACGGTCAATGAGCAATTCAGCGATCCGGCGCCAGCGAAGCCAACGAGTCAACCCAGGTCGACAACCGAAAGAGTGGTAAGCAAACAGTTCAAAAAATACACAAATAAAAATGTAATAAAAACCTGGTCCCAGCAAGTGTACGCGTTTGTTTCTTTGAGTGTAAAAAGTGCCTATGACGTGAAAATTACACAATATTAATGAAAATCGCCTTACTTTTGGCGCCTAGGGTAAATCAACTTATTATATTCAGGGAAATACTTTCTGTTTTCTTCAGTGTACATTTTTGTAAGAATGTAGAAAACATATTTCGAATTTCCAGCGTGTTTTTTATATGTGTATTCACAGAAGTTTAAATAATATAATCGAACCCGAGCCTATAAAGCAGACAAAAACTCAACTCGCGCAGCAGTCGATTTGCAGATAATATCTAAATTTAAATAAATTAACAATTAAATATATATATATATGTGGAGTAATTTATGTATATATATGCAGCTTTAGTCTGTTCAGTTGATTAAACAAATTCATTGCCTTAATACAAATTAATGCTCTCTAAATATAATTTTTAAACTTCCATCTTTACAGACCTTTAGTGGCGAGGACACTAGCACGGACCAGATAACGACAACAACGGAGAGCTACAGCATTTCTCGCTATGAGCTGGGCCGAATTCTGGGTCGAAACTTCAGGGGAATACAGCGTCTGGCTCAGACCGAGTTTAAGGAGGCACTCAATGTAATTTATTTGGCCAGTTTCTCTCCACATTAGTTAACACTACCAACCACAATTTCTACCATCTACGCAGGCCACCAACTACAATCTGAGGAGATACAAGGCGGAAGCGGATCAACAGTTTGCCAACAGTTTGGCCTTGGAAAAGAAGAACAAGCTGAAGAGTCTGAAGGGCTGAGAGAGGCAGTAAGGAAGGGAGTTCCTAGTATTGTAGTCTCTGTGATAGGCTCGACAAATACAAGTAGTATGCCAAACCAAACTTGGCAAATTAAGTGATTCTTACTTACGTACATACAAACCTAAGTTAATCGAACGTATTTCTATTGTATGTTAAGTGCTCATAACCTGGTTGTTTGTTGTTTTTGTTGTTGTTGCACATATTTATTTTGTAATATCGAATAAAGTACTTTTTGAAAAGGGAGTGTTGCCAGTTGCCGGTTGACAACATGCCGTCTTCGTCTTTCCTTTTGGAAATGTCGCCATTGCCGACTATTATGCGTCAAATTAAAAACTTTTCTACAATAATTCTATTGATAAACTTTTAAATAAAAAAGCCGTCCCAACAGCAGCACCAGCATACACGACAAAAAAAAATAAAAACCCCAAAGAAAAGGAACAAACGCCCCAAAAACTGCAAGCACCAACTTTCTTCAGAAAGTTGTGGGGATATCCATACACATAGAAATATATATACAAATTGTTTTTCAAAATAAACGCACACACATATATGTATGTATAAATATAATATATATATATATATATATATATATATATGTTTATTCAGATGCGTATGTATGTGAATAGTTCGTAGCTATTGGATGTTGTTGGCTGAAATCGAAGTAAAGTTGCAAACAAATCCGAAAAGTAAAGTGAAAAACACAGAGACAGCTCCGCCTCGGTGGCACTCCCAAATGGCAGAATGGCAGAATGGCAGAATGGCAAAGCGGTAAAATGGCAACTGGCATAGTTAGCAAAAAACCACTAAAAGTGTCATAATTCGATGCCCAGGAGATGCCTGTCTCGAAAGTACGTTGGCCAAAAAACTTTTGCGCCGGTAATGAGTGCCAGGCTGTGGCTGCTGCTGTGGCTGCTGCTGTGGATGTGGATGTGGACGTGGCTTTGACTGTGGCTGTGGCTGCCACTGTTGCATACTCTGGAGCTTGCAGCATGTAACACGTAAAAGCGCAGTGTGCATCCCAGTCTCTGGCCAACACAATGCTACCATCAGAGCCATGACATTGTCAGTTTGGCGACTTTATCTGTCCTGCCATCGTCCATCGTCCGACGTCTGCAAAGTTGCAAGGACAGGCAACAATGCAACCCGTCGCAGCAACGAGCGTGCAACTGCAACTGGCAATTGTCGTACGACTAAGGCGCAGAATGCTCCTTCAACTGTAATAGAACTCGGTCTCCGTCCCGGACTTGGAATGCCCTGCAAAATTGTTGACTTAAAACCAGTTCCTACAGAAGAAATTTCTCCTTGAGCTCAAGTCTTTTTCAAGTATTGTTAAATTTAAATTAAAACGAATGCTTCCGAAGTACGAAATACGACAAATTTGTGGTTTATTTTTGTTAACAACGAAAAACAGAACAGTTTTCTTCGCTTGCCGGATAAGATAAATAGACGAGTGTTCTACTGGAGAGTGTCGCATCGAAATACCCTGTAAGCAGTTCTAGCCTACATAAATGCATTGCATTCCTAAGAAGGATTGTATTCTATTCTATCCCTTCAATGCATTAAACTTTTATTTGTCTATGCTGCTGTATGATAAGATAGACACAATTTTATTTAGCCTCTTTTGTAGTAGCTTAAATAGGTGCAGGGTATAACCAATACAATTTTCTTATTAGACTTATTGGTATTTGTGTGCCTAAGATGTAAAATTAACTCAGAAGCAAATATCAAACGATAAGACGACGATTCGCTATTACTAATGTAAATAGTGTGCGTAAAATCAATGCATTGAATTCAAATAACTTAAGCATTATTAATGGCAATGGTAATTGCATAAGCCAATTACTGATTGGCGGCGGCCAACACGATGAGGAAGTGCCTTGTTTGCACCAACTTCATAAGCAGAATTTTGTTTTCTTTGCTTTGCGCTGTTTGGATTGGCTTTGCTTCCAGACGCACCACAAACAATTTGCAATCATTTTACTCTTTTCACTCTCACTCTCAATAAATGTACATGTAAACTGGATCTTTAATAATTCTGGGCTTAATACAGAGAGAGTGATTAAAGTTAGTTAAACAGTTTGTGTCAGTTGAGTCGAAATTGATAATTTGATTGAGTTATTACTCATGCCTATAGTATTTCGTCTCATCGGATCGAGTGCGAATTGTATAAATTTATTGTTGTTGATGATTTGTTTATAAATCTGATTAGGGCTGTTGATTGCAATAATTGTTTTTGGGAATTCATTAGCTTTTGTTTTTATTGTGTCTGTCTGTCTGTCTGTCGGTCTGTCTGTCGCATTTGATGTTGTCAGCCTTCAATTAGTTTTAATCGACACAAATTGTTTATGTATATATGCACGTGTGTATGTCTGTATGTATATGTATATGCATATATTTATGTATGTAAGTATGTGTACAATGATTATAGCAATTATAAGCAGTTTGAATAGTGCCGCACATCTGACATGCAATTCAGGAACAAAAGTAGTACAATTTGTTTATATCTACAACAGTTAATAGTTTGTCATTTGATTTCAAATCACTTGAAAGGTGACAAAGTGAGCAAGTTTATATTTATATATGTATATATATATATATATATATATATACATATGTATTTATTTATGTGCCTCCATGTATGTAATCCATCAAATTCAGGCTACTACGCAATATATGTATGAATTTGTGTGTGAATGTACATGTGTATACGTGTGTGTGTGCACATGTGTATACGTGTGTGTGTGTACATGTGTATACGTGTGTCTGTGTGTGTGTGTGTGTGTGTGCGTGTGTTTATGCCTGTGTGATTTGCGCATTTCAGTTGACTTGCTTCTTGGATGAGTCATCACCACGCACGGAGAACAATAACAGCATAAATGTTGCCCAATTAAACGATTTAATGTAATTAGCTGAGTATCACTATATAATTGTATCCTATTTCTCTCTTGATCCGAGACTAATGCGACTACCCCAAATAGGCTTAAATAGCTCAGCAACAACAATCAGCTGTGATGATAGGAATGGGAGGGTCGCATGACTTTCCATGAACTGAACAACAGGACTTCAAGCCAATAGGACTTCCAACGCTATCTATCTATACCATTTAATTGTCCCTGCGAGGGCTCTAAGAATAATTAAATGTAGGATCCTTAATGTTAAATCGCCTTACCCTTGGAACCCAAACGATCTAAGGAAATACCGTGTAGTGTTAATGTGTGATACTGTGTTAAGAGTTTTCGATTGCAGCAATCAATCAATTATATACATATATATAAGTATATATGTATGTATATAAAAATATATGTATTTGTATATATGCCTATGCAAATTGACTGATGTGTCACATACTGACATCCCCTCAGCCCCCTTAGCTACTTTAACCTCGGAGACATTCAGAGCACAGGAGATATGGCGCAGCGAGGGCATTTATTTTACGGGTTAAGTTTGAGACGGAACCGTTTTGTGAATGAGTATTAAATGAAACGAGCAACGTAATATACCAAAAGTGATATATTGTCAGATATAAATAACATGTTTATAATAGCAGTGTGAGTCGCTGAAGTAAAATCACGAACAAAAATACGCAAATTGAACGCCAGCAGAATCACGATTTATAAATATAGACATAAACCCAAAAAATGTATATCTACCACAGTACATACATATATAAATCTGTACCAAGGAAGCGATATCGATTACTAAATCGATTACTAAAAATACTTGACCAAGTGAAACTTCGCTAATTAAATTTTTTGCTAAGCTCGAAGCAAACTCGAACTTGAAACATTTTGTCTGATAAAACTTGAGCTCGATAAGCAAAAATGTTCTATGCCAAAAGTCGATTAAAATTAAATGTATACGAATTTGATGAAAACGTTTTGAAAAACAAAGATTTATAGATAAAAACAAATTATAATACTATCTACAAGGCCAATAACAACAAGTATAAATTGAGCATTTTTTTGTGGCATGTGATTATTTGCTAATTTCAACTTTGAGCACCTTGATAATCAACCTTAATTTGTCGTATTGTTATTTGAGTACAACAAATACAATCAGCACTCACGCACATAAATTCGAATTACGATTATTTTTTTATTGAGCAGCAAGGTATATAAAAATTAAAAGGCAAGCAAAAAAAAAAATATAATAATATTAATATTAAAAGATATAAACAGAACAATCCTTTAAATCTTGTACAGGAACGATATCACTTAACTTAAGCTGTAACGAAAACAGAAAACAAACATTAGTTTGAGCTCAAGCTAGGCAGAATCTGTCCAGGCTCACCAATCGGCTGAGTGCTGCTCACAAGATCAGCGGGCACGGACGGAGCAATGGGCGCCAGTGGCACACGCTCTGTGGGCGCATCGTAGGCCACCGATGTCTTCGGTGTGGAGGCATCATCGGTGAGACGATGCTTGAGCTCATCATATTTCTGGGCAACGGAGCTGCCCAGCTCCTTGGCGCCTTCGCCAATCTTGTCGGTATACGGCTTGGCCGCATCGGCAACATCCTCAGCGCCCTGCTTCACCTTGCACCCCAAGGTCTTGAAGAAGCCAGTAATGCCAGTGTCTTCCGTCACACAGTCGGCGGCCTGGGCCCCGTTAGCACGCATCAGCAGCACCAGGCTCAGCAGGGCACAGCAAATGATAATTGACCTCATGTCGATGCTGGATTTTCAACTATTCCCTTCGAGCTCCTCAATGCGACTGAGCAACTTAGCTCAACTCGGCTCTGCTCGACAGCAGCTCAGCAGCTGCTCAGCAGCAGCTCAGTCAGTTCGTCAGACCGGTTTATCAGCGCTGCGACAAACAACTCTGCTCTCTGTCCGCTCCACTCCCCTTCCCCGTCGCATAGTCAGTAATTAATAGATCGGTCAGCTTTAGACAGCACATAGACATATACATATATATATATATATATATTCATAAGCTTTATTTACTTCGCATACACACTAGACTCCAACTTTGATAATACTAATACTAATACACATTCGAGAATTGTGTTGAGAGTTCGTTAACTGATTTCACTTGAAGTGACTTGATCCAGAAAGCCCATCATAGCGAATAAATCACTAAAGAAGTCAAAAGATTCAATCTATTTATTGCATCGCAATTTAAATAATTAATATATGCGCGCGAGGTGTGTTCAATAACAAATCAAAATCTTTGCCATGTTGATTGTAAAATTGTTGATTTCGGTTTTATTAGATAAATAATAATGAAAATGTATAAATAAACAAAGATAATTGAGAAGCTAAGGAACTGCCGAACTGTATCAATCTACCATGTACAGATATATAAATAGTTTACGTTTAACAAATCAAAAATTAAGAATACGGAGCTTTCTAAGATTTGAATTCTGTAAAATCTAATGTGAGATTATTTCCCTTTTTCTCTCTCTTTCTCTCTGGTGAAAGGAGACCTTTTAGAACTTCCACCCAATTAGAGCTTAACTCCGCTTTTTTATAGCTTTGTTGAGGGTCGTATAATTGCCTTTAGGTGTGCACCAGATGTCTGCGATCCCATAAAGTATATATTTATATTCTTGATCAACGTCATTAGACGAGTTGATGTAGTCATGTCCGGTGATTAAAAAGTGGGAAAAAGTCAAATTAAACAATAAATAAAATTAGTTTACAAAACAAACAAGAACATAATAATTTGAACTACGAACAACAATTTAGATGTCAGCAACTTAACTCACAAGAATTTAGAAGGGTATATAATATTCGGTTTGCAGTTCTTTCTTGTCGTTTTTTTCTAATTAAAGAAAACAATCATATTATAGCTTACGGCAGAAATTAGTATTCAAAAAATATGGTCATTTGCGAGACTTTCGCTTATGCTCATTTTGACTGTGATTCGGGGTATTCGAGAATTTACTCGATCGCCGATGTGAAACAACTTTAATGAGCACATTACACAGCAGTATGCTTCTAATGATTCATTATTTTGCTTGAGCAAAGTAAGCACAATATGGCTACGAATAGGCAATCAGGTAAGAATACACATCATGGATATCGGACTGATGTAGAATACACACACATATTTAAGATCGCCTCGATTATCATGATATTTGCCTGTTACACACTTTCAGAGTATAAAAAATAAATAAATAAAAAACAATGTGCAATTGCTTAAGTCGTGTGAGATATGTGTGAGTAATCTGATTATCCATTTGGGAACAGAGAATAATCATTTGAATTCTTTGATTTCGCTTATTTCAATGATGATGGATTCGTTTCAAAGATCATTCTTACTTGTACAATTATACTGACCTACATACAGAATACAATATGCATATATAGGTCCTTATGCAGAAGTAAGTATTTTACATATGTTCTTAAATATTTGTAGTTTAGGATGATATCGTATATTTGAAATTAATTCAAAATGTATGCAGACCATTTATGCTGTGATTACTATTGTACAAATATTGTTTTCATTCGAATGGTTTCCAATTCGACAACAAAAAACACAATAAATCAGCAATTACTTTCGAGCTAGATAAATAAATATATGTATGTGTTTATATTTAATTCGCTGGCCTAATTATTTGATCGGCTCTACATTGATAATCTCATTGTCCAATGGCGATTCTGTTGAAGGTGTCAATTGCTCAGGCTCCTGGCTGATGGCTGCAAGAAGATCGCGTTCGGTGCTGGTGCTGGTACTGGAACTGGGTGGCATTATAGTTGTGGTTGTGGTGACACTCGGTATCCTATTGGCAGCGGCACCGAGAATCGAATCCATTAGATTACCAAAACGATGCACAATGCTCAGGCCAACACGCTTAGCAGTCTCCTCCAGTCGCTTGGCCTCCTTCTCTAGATCTTCGATCCAGGGCTTTGCTTTCTCCAGAGTGCACTGCACATTGTGCAGAAACTGATTCACCTCGCTGGGCTTGGGCGTTGTCGTCGTTGACTGCTCCTCAACTGACTTAACTTGACTTGGCTCAGTCTCATCCGTGCCACACATGATAGGAGCTGCCAGCAGCTGGGCTACCTGTGAGATGATCATCAGCAGCAACAGTGGCAGAGTTGCTCGAGTCATCATCATAACTGCCTGAAATTATTGCCCTTATTGTTCCAATTCCGATCAGTTTATTTGCCTTTGGATTTGGCTTTATGTTTGCCTGAAGACGTGACGTGTGCTGCAGCTGAGACTTGAAACCTGACTGAAACTCGTTTGCAGCTGGCAGCGAAAGGCTTGCCACCAAGTTCAGTTGCGGCTTACCATTGCCGAGAGAGAGAGAGAGAGAGAGAGAAAGAGAGAGAGAGAGAGAGAGCGTGAGCGAGCGCTGAACGGCAAGTTCTTTTTTGAGAAAGTCGTCAAGCGACTGAGCTGCCAGCTCAACTCATTTATAATTTCGGATACTTAAAGAGAATTCCAGCAAATTTTTCTTTTTTTAAGACATTCCAATTCTGTTTAGACTTTACCCAATTGTCGATCATCGAATTCATCGATCAAGCAACTATTATGAATAATTAGTATGTAGACAGCCAGCCGCAAATAAGCAATTAGCTGACCATATAAATTGAGGCATATGCATGTGGAATACGCAATGGAATCTGCATCTGAGAGTGCATTTTATGCGAATGTAACAGATACAACCATAAATATTAATATACGTAAAGTGAGTCAAATGTGTACATACATATATATACCCGATGCTGTGCTCAAATCTTGATTCAAATATGATCCACAATTACAAATGTATGTAGACATGTGTAACAATTTGTTACCTAATACAACACAAGATACAAAAGTAAACAGGAAACGTTGTTCCATAAAGCTCTAATTAGACAATTCCCCAACTAGTGACATAGCTAATAAATACTATATACTTAGCCGTAAAAATACACAAATATCACAGATGATGAATGGAATATCAAATTTGATTTGTAGTTGAATTATAAATATTGATAAATCATCTGAGTGATGGGGCTATGCATTTGTAAATGTTGTTTGCTTTAATCTTAGCGCTTATTTAGAAGTTTTCCCTCTTCAGCACTGCAGTGATGCTTTCGACGCACATTATATTATTTAATAGCCTTCATTACAATGAATATATATTTAAATCATACCCTTTGCAAAGAAAATCATTAAATAAATTAGTTTTCTTAATTTTATGCAATACGCACCCATTTCACTTTTCAGTTCTCAATTCCCACTTTTAAGCCAGAGTTTTCCGATTTTCATTAACGAAACAGTGTTGCCATATTCACAAATTAGAACATTGCATTTTGGACATGAAATTTAAGTTTTATACGTGGTATATATAGTATATATATATATATATATATCAGTTAGCCCAAATTGTCAACTTCGGTTACATTTGTTTGCACAACTTCATTCAATCCTTTTTACAAAATATTTATTGGTAACAGGTTATCGAAAAAAAAATGTATATTTAATATAACTTATAAACTTATAACTTATATAACTGCAAATAGATAAAAAAAAAAAAAATTATAATAATGGAATTCGTTTGAAGCTTGAGTCGAGCTGCATCATCATCACTTCCTCAACCGGCTGCAGTTGCCCAAGGCATCGAGGATGTGGCCGTGTCCGCACTGTTGCTCACCCTTGAGCAGATCTGGATTGATAATCTCGACGTTGGCGAGAAATCCGCGATCCTTGCTCATCTCCTCGGCTGAATCCTTGGCGAGTTTGTCGCGAAAATCATCGAATCTCTCGCGAATATCGCTGCCCAGATCCTTGGCCCTCTCGCCCAGCTTCTTGGCGCCCTCCTTGATATCGCTGCCCAGATCCTTGGCCTTTTCGCCTAGCTTCTTGGCGCCATTCTTGATCTGGCAGCCGACGCTCTTGAAGAAATCACGCACTTCATGCTCCGAACTGCTGCTACTGCCAGTCGCCTCCGATATTTTGTCGCCCATCTCGGTGATCATCGAGGGCAATTTCTCGTCACAGTCGAGCAGATCCGCATGGCTCCAGGAGACGCCCAGCAGCAGCAGGGCCAACAGTAGCATTCCATGTAACTGTCGCATTTTCTATATATATCCAAATATTTATATGTTATATGTAATTTTCAGTTTCTGATTTGTTGTGTTGAGTTCCTTTGATGCCTTATGCTTATGGCTTGCAAACTAAACTCGCACGTTGATTTCGCTTGACTGGCTGCGGGCGAGGAATGCTTAAGCGTTTTATGCACTGCCCGGGCAACAACAATAGCCACAACAATAACAGTAATAATAATAACAATCGTATAACAAGGCAGACCCCGTTATTTATACAAAAAAAAAAAAACATTGTCGCCTTTTGTTTGATTGCTGCTCCCGATGCCGGCTCGCCTTTCCGCTTTAATTCAATTTATGGGAAGACTCAGTCGTTTGCTCGCTTTTCTTGATTCATGAGCACAAATTCAATTTGCTGCTGCTCAACAATAACAATTACAACAACAACAGCAACAACAACAATAACAGCAACAACAATTACAATGAGAAAACGCTTGTCAATTGTGAGTTGATCTTATGCGCTTTGCTCTTTTTTTTTTTTTGCAAATCTCAACATTTGAACTCTGCACATCAAATAATATGCAATGAGTCTTACCTGTACCGGCTCCGATGACTGCTCATGTATTTGTCTCAGTATCTGTGTTTGGCAAGTTTTGCGTTGCTTGATAAGGCCCAGATAATTCCAGCATAATCATTATTAATGGGCACATATATATAATATATATAGAATCTAATGCGCAAATTGCGTCTCAGTTGCTCAATTGAGTAGAGCTTGTATTATTGTAAATATTTATTGTGAATCTCGACGAAAATAGCCATAATAAAAAGCGAAAAAAGAATTACTCACAACTATTATTGTATTTACTACTCACCCAATTTACAATACTCAAACAAAATATATATAAAATATATAACATTGAATATATTTGATTTTATTTTGTCTATAAAACAGCTTTGAATTTTAATCGCTATTTTCAGATCATAAACACACACAAACTAATAAATGCAAAGAGTCATGGATTGACCTTTCATGTCAAGGTATTAGCTTGAAGTAGCGCAATCTGTGGGGTCTATTATAATTCTCAAACAAAAAAAGAGGCAGTCAAATAAGACTTAAAAAAATCAAATAATTATAGCCACAGGAGCCTTGCTATGACACTCCTTTAAGCTAGATTTTTCAGTTGGAAACTACAATTTTGCATTATTTAGAAATAATAATAAAAAAAATTGAATTGCTTCTTAATCGATCCCACTTAATTTAATTAACAAACAATATGTAATATTTACATAACATCTGCGTAACCATACGACCAGATCTAACTGGACGATAATCAGTGTTTCTGCTCAGCTCGAAAAAGGAGAAAAATACAATATATATCAAGAAGTCAGTAAAAAATCTATCAAAATAACTGATCAAACAGTATACCCGTTCTATGCCGCAGATAAGTATCAGCACCATATACATAGATTGATAATGAATTTCAGTTGACTTTTAAGTCATCGGGTTCGATAAGCAGGAAACTAACTAACTCGAGCAGCACCTCATATATACATAGTTACATACATAGATACATATATGCATACATACAAATATGTATGCATACTTTGGCATTTTTATTGAGCATTTATATTGCGTCTAATTAGTAGTAAAAAGCGTAAGCTATAAAATTGAACACTGGGTATTCTGGGTATGCACTATTTGGTGGGATCATTGCCACCGATACTGCCGCCAAGGTTGAAGTTGAGGTAATCAGAGGCATCCTGGTCCTTGTCATCGTCAGCATCAGCATCAGCATCAGCATCATCTCCGCTGTCTTCCTCATCATCTTCGTCAAGCTCCTCATTGTCATTCAGGCCCGCCTCATAATCAGCTTCTGCTGGCCTCGATGTTTTTTGGTCAAATTGCTCCGGCAATTCCGGCAGCAAGGGCACTTCAGTGCTGGTGCTGGTGCTGGTGGTGGCAAGCGTAGTTGTTGTTGTTCTGGATGTGGACGTGCTGCTGGCCCAGTTGACACTTGGTTTAGTGGCAAATCGAGCACCTGAAATCACAATCAAAAAAATGTAACTGGCAAATTATAGTTATCTTCCGATGTAGACCGATCTTTCAAGAGATATGATTGAGTTTAATGTTTCTCAAAAATGAAACACCAAAATTGGCGAATTCGATTTTGGATTTTTGTCGTGTACAACAAGTTAGTCGAGAGAGCTCGACAAGCAAATACCCTGAACCCAACCGAGCAAAGTTAGTGAAACAAATAAAAAAATAAATAAAACGCAGCCAAATAAGAACGCTGTAGTCGAGTGAGCTCAACTTCGATGGAAAAGGCTTACACACTCAAATGTTAGGATGAGTGGGAAACGGATAATTATCGATATTCATTGAACGGGTTGCATAGTTGGCGATAAACTGGAATAAACAGGATTTGCGCTGGGTAAACGAGAACGTATACTCCAAATTGTATGCCTCTATTTCTCAAAAACAAAATGTATTTATTTATGAAGCATAGAAAAACACTATCTTTGCCATTGATTTAGAATATACTCGTACAGTTTCTCGCCAATTGCGTTACACATTTCATACGCTATTCAAGCAACTCGCCGGTCACTTACAATTGGGCAATGTGGGTTCAAAGTCACATTGGATGCGCTGATCCATTTCGAAGTCGGTCAGACGTTTGACCACCTTTGGCTGGGGCGTGGTGCGACGCACGATGTAAACGTGCCGCACCTCGTATTCCTCCAGTTCGGGACGGCCCTTCACGGGGCGGCGGCGTGCGAATCGCTTGTAGTTGATCACATTTTCGGGGGCATCGGATGGATATGGAGCGGCTTGTATCAGCTCGCTGCAACAGCAGAGGAGGAGCAGCGTCACCAGCGACAGACCAAAAGTGTTTCCTAGTTTTGTTTGCATTGCTGCCGTGTGCAGTGTTCCAAAGACTGATTTTATATTTCCGGTTTTGTCTTTCATTTGGCTCGGCTCGGCTCGGCTTGACTTGGCTTGACTTGACTCTGCTCGGCTCAAGCATGCGATGTCGCTGATGAATTCGCCTATCGCAATTCCACTTAAGTCCAATGACGGTTGCCCGATAACCCATCAACCTCAGGCTGCCAATTGATATGGTTCGGCTTCTTGTTAGACGCTGCATACTTTCGGGCGGCGGCTGCTAAAGCTTAGTGATCGCTGCAGCTTTTAACTCGGTTTACAAAATATTTGCTGAATATTCAATAAGTCGACTTGCAAGCACAGATTACAAGGGTTCAACTTGATCATATTTCTTAGGTGATTAAGACTCTGACCGATCATAAAGCATAAAGTGCTCAAGTTTGATTGATCGGTTACAAATTTGCTGTTTGCGAAATGCAAAATAATACAATCATTTGCGTATATGTTGGAAAGACGCACTTTCTTATCTTGGATTACATTATAACACATATAAATTTAGCAAACAATTTTTCGATTAATTTATTTCATTTATGTACTGTTCAAGAATGAACACTATTTTAACAAAGTTGTCTCAGGGTCAGGGACAGTAAAATATGCTTAGCCTTATATATCACCTAATATCACCTAAACTCTGTGTTTATTCTTATATATATATATATATATATATATATTTATAATATGAGATTTTAACAACATGTGCAATTTCATGTGCAATTTATTTTTGTTTTTTTATGCTTTGTGGTAGGTGTGCGTCCATAGGTGTGTACATATATGAATACATTTTAATGGACCACTTGTGGATACATAGTACATTGCATTGACCAGAGTGTCAGCCACAGGCATATCTACTGTACATATGTAAATACCAATGCAGAATATGAATAAATATACCGTCATTAAGCAATTGCCAGGGTATACAGGGTATTGTCAAGGCATATACAAATCTAAGCAAATTGGACAAATGTTTGCCAAGAGCAAAAACAATAAACAGCATTGAAAAGTTTTGCTCAATTTCTGTGTGTGTGTGTGTGTGGTGTGGGAGGAGGGATGGGTAGGGGGTGGGTGGGAGTTGGTCGTATAAAATAAACAAAAACAAAAATAATCGGAAAAGCTGTTGCCAGAAAACAGCTGCCCGAGTAGGTTTTGTTGCTGTCGTTGTTGTTGCCATTGTGAGAGCGTGAAATATGCAAAAGTCGCTGCGGCATCAAATTGAATTCCCCCGCACATCTTGGCACACACACACACACACACACACACACACACACAATTTTGCGGACAAGGTGGACATGACAGCATTCAGAATGCTCCGGCCGATGTCTTCTGGCCCGAATGTAAAAGCCAACGGCTGAAACAGTTGGCGACGGCGCTCGTTGGCGGGCAGACGCGCATAAAGCAAGCGGAGCAGCTGATCGAGCACAGAAACGAAAGGGATAGCGCAACAAGAGAGCGTGCGCGCAAGAGAGAGAGAGAGAGAGACAGACAGATAGCGAGTGATAGAGAGAGAGAGAGAGAGAGAGAGGGGGAGCGAGGGGGAGCGAGGGGGAGCGAACGAGAGCGCAATGCTAAAAATATTAGTGCACAAATTTGATTTAAATAATTTGAAGGCACATGAAATTTGTGTGTTGTCATTGTTAATATTGTAAAAGAAGAACAAAAATTTAGCGTGCTCGTTGCTGTTGCTGTTGTTGTTGTTGTTGTTGTTGTTTTTGTTGAAAGTGGCACAGTGGAGCACTCAAATGTCAAGGGAAAAGAACAGCAAGCGGTAGGCGACAGGCAGCGGAAGAGTCAAACTAAAAATAAAAACGCCAAGACTGAGAAAGCACTAAAAAGAAAGCACGCCCAAGAAAGCGGGCGTGGGCAGCAAACAAAACAGCAAAGCATATAAACTATATGTGAATGTATGTGTGTATGTATATATATACTGCCAGCATAGTTGAGAGATAAACAATAAATAAGTTGGCAATTGGCCAGGACGGGGAGACACGGGAATGCAGCTAACAGTGGACTAGACCACAAATCGCAACAACAGACAGCAAACAGGTGGGAAGAGGCATCGACAACAACCGCATTGGGATTATTAAACGCTGCTGTGACTCAGAGCCCAGAGCAATGTCAAAGCAGCAGAGGCATAAGCATCATCAGCATCAACAAGCAACCACATCCCACTACGAACAGGAACAGGAACAGGAACAGGAAGAGGAACAGCAAGCGGAACAGGAATACGATCCACTTGCCAATCTGTTGAGTTTGCAATTGAAAAAACCGACACACTGGAACTGGGAGCTGAGCACATCGCGCAGTTGCAGTAACATTGCCTTGCCACGGATACTGCTATACGATCATACGGGTGCACTGCTCCTGGATGCGGATGGCCACAAGGAGCAGACATATCGAGCGCCCAGCTCTATTAAAGGAGATCGCAGGCGGAAACGAGCAGCGACCGCTAATCTCAGCCAGAGTCTGCAGCAGGCGCGACTGCCCAGCGAGTTTAATGGCCTGCGCATCGCTGAGGCGACGCCAACACCCACATCCACACCCACAACCACACCCAAGCCCAGAAGACAGCAACAGCTCGCTGGCAGCTGTATTGACTTTAGCACCCATGAACTGCCCGACTGGCAGCCACACGGAACATCCGCAGGCAGTTCGCGTCGTTCCAGCTCGTTGCGTGGCGTACGCTTCGAGGATCAAGCGCTGCAGTCGCAGCTGGGTGAGCAATTGGAGCAGCGTGGACAGGCGACGGCATATCCCACACCGCCATCCACCTCGACGCTGACAACAACGGCGAATTCCTCATCGTCGGGACCGCGTGAGAAGCGTCGCTATCGACGCTCCCAGAGTTCCGGACAGCGTTCGATATTAGAGCGTTTCAGCATGTCGCGGGGACGGCACTCCTCGCCCGAGTATGTGATCCAGGAGCACAGAGTGGAGCATGGCCCACGCTATTTTCTGCGCAGCAGCAAAGCCGGCACACTTGTCATCCAGGATGACAGCTTTAGTCGCGTGCGGCAGCGCCGCCGTCGGCAGCGGCACCATTCCTCCAGCGAGAACAACATGCACCAGCCGCAACAGGACCAGGCCAGCAATGGCGTCGCGCAGGTCGCGGCGCGCAGACGTCCACAACAACGGGCGGCGACACTACTGGCGGAGACTACATCGGATGAAGAGGCATACACACACAGACAGCCACCTCCAACAAGGCAGTCACGCTGCCGTCGCACTGATCGCAGCTGCCTCAAGGATGTGCTATCACAAGGTGAGTCCACAATTCTAACTATACCTTACCATTGCTGGCAAAAAGCTTGGCCGGCACTGCCTCAAAGCCTTAACACTTTCTCACTCGCCTACTCTCTTCCTCAGAGCTTATCACGATCGATCCGGACAATTGTGTTCATCGAACGGCGCCTGGTGCCACGTGACGATGACGTCATTGGGCCAAGTAGACAGTAAATCGTGTTGGCTTCAATTAAATATTATATATGTAAAAGCGATGCCAAAAATTAAATGAAATGGAATATAAACAAAATGATAAATGAGTGAAGAACATAAATGGGATTCTTTTGGCTTTAGTATATTAGAGCGAACTAATTTCAACATATTTTTATACCCTGAACCCGCTAAAAATTGGTATAAAGGGTATACAACTTTTGACCAACTGTATGTAACATGCAGAAGGAAGCATCTCCGAACCCATAAAGTACATATATATAATCTTGATCAGGATCAACAGCCGACTCGATATAGACATGTCCTTCTGTCCGTCCGCCTGCCTGAACTCGTGGATCTCAGAGACTATAAGAGCTAGAGACACAAATTTGGAATATAGGTTCTCGTATACCCTGCACAGATCAAGTTTGCTTTATTTTTTCGATAGCTGCCTCCGATTCTCGAATATCGATCGATAGCAATGCCGCAAGCATATTCTGTATGCGTATAAATAAGCCTGTGCCTGTGCTTCCTATAAGTAAAGAGTGCTCCTGCAGGTGTAAACATTTTTAAAGAGAAATTTTCCAATAAGACTAGTTTAACAGATGAGTTCAGGGTATATCGTAGTCGAGCTCACTCGACTACATCATTCTCATTTGCTTATTGGAATTGAAGTCTAAAGGACAAAAAATGGTATTTAAATAACAATGGTGGACGAGATTGTTAATCGATGTGTATTCATGCAATAAAATAGTTACAGTCAATAACGCCAAAAAGAAAACCAGTTCCTAGTGTCTATAAATGTAAATAAGATTGCAAATTAATTGATTTACAAAAGGGTACATAACTAAAGTATTTATATAAGTTTAAAATTAAATCGTTTGCTGTAGGTTTGTTTGTAAATGCGTGAATGCATTTATACCTTACTTCATATGTCAATTATGTATATATATAAGTAGCTGAATGCATGAATAAACGAAAAACTCAGATAATATCAATACATGTTATTATAATTGACATAGGATACAAAAGACTAGTGGTACAAGAAGATGTGTCTGGTCGACAGTTTTGGCTGCAGAATCCCGTAAAAAATGTAATGTGCTGTTAATGGTATGATGGACTGATATACTGACTAATTGATATTACACAGAATGTATTCTTGATTATAAAGAAATTGAATAGCTTATTGCAATTCAATGTACTCCAGTTGCCCTCTTAGATTGTAGAGGCTTTTGTTGGATAAAGGTTATATATATTGAACTTTTTTCTAGACAACAGAAGACTGTTGATTATATTATAATTATATTATTTGTAAATTTATAACTTATTTCTAGCAACCAGCAAAAGTTTTAATTATTTTGGGAAAATTTCTAAAATTGAACTTAATTCTAGTTTTTTTTCTAGTTTGTTTCATTTGTAATTTATGGTTTGGTTCGTATAGTTATTGAGGTAATCGCCAATTTTCTAAGTGTAGCTAGTTTCTCACATACGTAAATTACAGTTTGCTCCGTATTCAAGCACATTAATCTGCCAATTTTTAATGTAATCGCCCCAAAGTATGCAATGCGATCGATCTCATTAATTGCGCAGTTTTCAAACTGATGGCGGATTCCTCAAAACAACAGTCTTAACTGTAATCGGACTGATAAGAAAGACCCAACGAACTCTCCAAAGGGCAGGGGAACAAACTGATAGATTGAGCGTGCCAACAGTAGCAGCAGCATCGCCATCAAAATCTGTTATTTAGAATGCGTGCTCAACGCTGGTCAGACAGTGACGTGTTAACTTGAAGCGAGAAAGATGCTGAGACCGAGGCTGCTGGGACTGGGACTGGGACTGTTGTTGGCAGTGTTTCCAATAATTCTAATGTTGTCCCAGCTACAATGCAGCGACGCACGCGTGATTTACTTCAATCAGCTAAACACCAGCATTGAGGAAAGCAACAAGAACAGCACAAAGGATGCTATCGGTAAAGGTATGCTGCTCGAGGTTCGAGGCCCTAGTTGCAGGCATGGCTTCATGCGTGATCATCACAATCGCTGTCGCCGGGTGAGTGTCCGTTTGTGTGTGTGACGAAAGTGAATGTTCAAAATTATAATGAATTAATTTGGTGTTTTTTTTTTTTTTTGTTTTTTTGCAGATTGTGTAGGGGGTACTCAACCTTTGGACTTAGGCGCTCGTCAACTTATCGCCATATCCAGAACTTGCTAGCTTTTGGGCAATTAAATATTTATAAATACTACGTCACAAGACGCACCTATGTAATTAGGTACTTATGTGCTTAGCTAGAGTCAAGCGATGTTTGTTATGATGAAATTATGGGAATTTTTGCGAACAGTAAATGGCAACGGCAGATGCAGATACTGAGACAGATACCGATACCTATATACAGATACAAAATGTGAAATATCAGCTAGATACAAGATAGAGACGCCAACCATCAGACGCTGACTCAACCACATATTTTCCCATCCACTCATTTCGCTGCCGTTGCCGTTCACGGTGACTTGGTCACATTTTTTTTTTGGGGGAGGATTATAGAAAGACATGGGGCCACACCAGCCGGTCTGTGACGTAGCTGGGGCTTTCTGGAAATGCCATGAGACAATCACACCAGCTGATTACTTTATTGAGCAGTTGGCTTGCGCCTATCGACTCATATTGTTGTGGGAAACAGACACTTTTTATACATGTTTGCAGTGATTGTTTTGTGCCTAACAAAAGTAATCCCCCTTCTTATCGGACTGCCGGATAGTAAAAGCTTTGCTTAGATTTGATCAAAAACGTACCCCACTGTTTATTTATAAACTCATACTAATTTATTCACAAATGCTTCATCAGACGTTATTCGCTATCAAAAGTCTAGTAAAATATAAGATAATATAAGAAAAATAAACAAATATATGAAAAATGATTAACCCATTAGTGAGATAATATTAGTATAAAATTCAAATATTCCATATAATTAATTCTAAAAATTAACATTTATTTTCTGTTATCTAAAAGTATGAATATGAAAATGACATTTTTCTTTTAAAATATATTAAGAATAAAAAAAACACGTTTTTTTGTGTTCAATGTTGAATTAACTGCTTTATCCCTTAAGAAATCCATTAGAAACATTTAGTGTCCAAATTACTGTTGTTAGTATCTCGAAATTGAAGGGGTATCAATGAAAGATAAGCACTTAAAAATATGAATACATATGGTTCGCTCAAGCAAAATTGAAAAATTATGATAATAATAAAATTATGCCATAGATAAGTTTTAAATTAATAAACAGTAGATTACTGTGACATCTAAAAATTTCCTGCCTATATACAAATACTCAAACTGAGACATAACTACGAATGAAACTAGTTGAAAATTAATAATTAAGTTGACAATTTGACACATAGATTGATTCATTGATTTGCAGTGGGTTAAGCATAAATCGTAATTATCATAATCAACTAAATATCAGAGAGCACTCACCATGCGGTAATGCAAACGAAACCAAAGCAAGACACTCAATTACCCAGATTGCTGGTGTGACATAGAGGAGCGAGGCCTAGATAAGATTCGCGTATACAGGGTGTTTGCCATCGGCCTACACGGGGTAGATGCGAAAGCTATACTCCGAAAAGAACTCAATCTGCATCATAGAATATCATCAACAATTTGACAACAAAGGTATTCAGAAATTATATTTCGAAAATGGGAGATCGTGTCTTTTAAAAAACAAGTACATTTCTTATCTTAATTCCAAAGTACATTTTTCTAAAATTAAAAAAAAGTTGAGTTTCTAGGATGTTTTTTATATGTGTAGATAGAACTTCAAACATAAGCTTTACTGTTGTTAATATTATTATTAGAATTTTAAGATTTTAAGATATGATATAAACATTTAAGATAGTTTATTAAATTCGTATAACTTAGTTAAAAACAATTTTCAACTTTACGGAGGTTCAAAACTTATACCCTTCGTTCGCTAGTTGAGTGACTAAATAGTGAGCTACTCTACCTTTAAGGCACACAACTGCTAAATTCAAACATAATAATCGACAGAGCAAACTTCATTACGATCTTCAGATTTTTTTGTAACTATTTGAAATTGGTTAGGCAGCCTGTATAGTTTATCAATGCGAAGACGCCGCCAATGCTTGATAGGCTGGCAGAGGCCGCTTTTTACTTTGAAACTGGTTGCTCAAACCGTATATAATCAGTTAAGTGAAGGCATTTGCGCATATAAGTTAGCTGGCAGTAGGACAAGCTAAAGACTTCAACTTAACGCTCGATTACACAATTTCACATTATCTCGAAACTGCACACGAGTACATCGATATAGACCAAAACACACACACACCGGCGAATATATATATTTATATAGTGAGAGATGATGATGCTGCATCGCATCCGACAATTACTTTTATATGGACTGTGTCTGCTCGGCCTGGTTGTCATCTGTGCTCCAGCGTCAAGTGAATCGCGACGGGTGATCTTCTTGGCGCCACCCGGCATTTCTCGAGGTCAGATATTGGCCACACATGGCTTGGAGAAGCCCTGCCAGCAGTGTCACATGCGGGATCATCGTGGTAACTGCCGTCGCATTATATCCTACAGCACAGGTATGTCCTCACATATATATATTCTGTTTACAATTGTGCTTCACTAACGATTCACTTTTCGATTTTGTAGATGGCGTGCAATGCTAACATAAACTCCGGTCGTAGATTTCCCATGGCCATCATCAACTGAATCTCGAACTCTCTCAGAAAAGCTCAAAAAAAAAAAGAAAACCAAATCGCGTCATTATTCGTATTTATTAAATTTCAGTGCACTATTTATTACATTAATTTCACACATTTTTTTTTTTGTCTTCTGTTAATAAATTATGATGGAATTTTACAAGTATTGCATAAATATCTCGTGCATTGCGTGTGTTAATTAGTTGAAGTTTATTACGGATAAGCAGCAGGGGCTGGAAATAAATTCTTAATCCGTATGCAGAATTTCTGCTTCTGATCTTTATATGTTTGCTTAAAGCTGAAACCATTTAGTCTAGTGTAATTCAATATTAATAATTATATTCAAGTCACGTGTTATGCCCAAAGTTCAAATATCGTCAACATTAAAATCAAAAATTGTAAACAAACAAAATCATTTTCTATCAAAATAACGAAAAGGAAATGGACTCCTTGTTCTCATATTATAGTCTCAATAACGGATAAAACATATTATTAAACATAAATATATAATTAGCGCGTTAGCTGAATACATTTTGAAAGTCAATGAAACAATACTATTATTTTGAGCAGCCAAATCTTACGAAATTCTTCTAAATTTGTTTAAGCTTGCAATGAAAATTTATTTTTAAAGGCTATATTTACTGCAAAATATCAATTCAAGCAAGCGATAAAGAATTCATAAATTGTTACTTCACAGTGAAAGTCTGTGAAAGTTTTGTATGTGGCTGACATTCATTCATTTTATTTGTATAACTTGTGTGTTTCTAAAATTTATTCTTTATTTTGATAATAGAAAATTGCAGTTCACCTGCTTACATTTCAATTTTAATGTGCAGCTCGAAATATTACTATGTTTTTATTCGTTTTCAACAGAATTGATTTATGTGTTTTCTGTTTCACGTCTTGCTGCGAGCTCACTATGATACATCCATGTAGTTTTGTACCTCGATTCAATAACTTAAACCTTAAGATAAAGTTTGGCTTGGATGTATGTAGTGCCCACAATAAGACAGATATATTCCAAGTTGTGTCCAGATTGCTTTAAAACTAAGCGATTGATGGACTTTATGTCATTGTACTGGTTTCTCAGCTATTCTAATGAAAATCCACTTATTGAATATAAACTCAAACCGATGTTTTCGAGCAAGGTTCTATTCTGACTATTATTTTATTATTATTTCGTTTATCCGTCAATTGTGTAGCATAGTAGATTTTTTTTGCAAATCAAGGATCCAAGTACAAGTTGATTAAAACCAAATCTGCTAAGATCAGATCATCTAGACTGCAACAATGATTTTTTGCTCTTGATTTCTATGCAGGTCGTGCATCTCTGTTAAATAATAATTATATACTGGAAGGTACTATAGGCACAGTTATAATAAATTTACAATGATAGGGCAAAATACACACGTAAAGGCTAGATAGCAACAGCTGATACAGTTCTTAGTCAACATTCATGTTTAGAAACGTTCCTAGAACTGATTATTTTTACCCAGTGTGCAGATCGTGCAACGTCATATGTTGTTTCCCCGACGAAGACAACGCAATCTCATGTTTAACAAATTATATTTTGTTCTTACGCTATACCCTACCCAAATAGGGTATTATGAATTTGTAGACAGCTTATGAAAGAGATAGAATGAATCCTTTCTGATTAGCATTGATCGCCATCAATTGCCGAGACGATTTTGCCATGTATATGTCTATATATTTGGCCGGCTGTCGAAATAACTACAGACTTTAAATATAGAATTTAAGAGAATACTAGGGTATACAATGCGAAGTTGAAGTATATTTTCCTTTAACTCATCCAGTCTCTCGAATATCGATAAAAATCGATTACCGATGGTAATCAATGGCACATTTTTCAGGAAATTACTTTCTAAATACATTTGTATAATAAGTGTAAGTATTTTCCAACGAGTTGAATTAAGTGACTAGAGACATCTTACTTGTTTTACTCAGTATTTTCGATTCAAGATTGTTTTAAATTAATTTATTTTCTTTTGTTGCTTTTATATTATATATATCTGAAATTTGCTCAGTCGCTATTCATTCTCGGTTATGTGAAATTAATAATCGACAGAAAACGTCTTATGCGATTTGGTTCACCCTAATTTGCAAAGCCTCTAACAAACTTTTAACTATTTAAGGTTTCGGGGGGGTCAACTTTTTGGGTTTCTCCTCAACAATTCATCTAATTGCCGCCGACTGGGCTTCGCAGTATAATTTCAGGCGCTCTGTCAAAATGTGAAAAATATACTGGAGTAACGCTGGCGGAAGCAGCGTCATTGATAAGACACCACAAACTGATCCACTGTGATTATGATGGTTATGGGGTAATGACAATGACGACAGCCACAACTGACACGCAGAACACGCATTGGCGCGGAATTCGTTGAGTGAGTGAATTCCCGAACGCTTTCGTCACACACCAGATTCTGGCTCGTGCGCTCATGGCCATAGCCCGTAAATCATTTTATGGGAATCCAATAAATGCCTTCTGCCAGTCGCCAGTCGATCGAACGAACGGAGACTATAAGCGCTTACCATACTTATCTTATCTGCAGCGGAATACCCTTATCTTATCGGTCAGCAGCGTATTAAATATCGACACCAGTTGAGACGACTACGGCAACAAAATAGCTGATCGCGCCCAGTCGTAAAAGACAAGTTCTGCGAAGCAAGCCGCGAACGCAACTCCACGCAAAAAATAAATTTAAAAAAAAAACAACGATACTACACAAGAAATAACAATCTCCTGCTCTTCGAAATACATTCAACATCACCGATATGCAACTGCAACGACTTCTACTGGCCATCGGATGGATATTGGCGCTGCTGCTGGCACAGGGCAGCCCAGGGGCGGAGGCGCGTCGCCTAATCTTCTACAGTCCAAACAGCAAGACGCTCACTGGCCAGCTGCTCGTCTCCAGTCGCATGAAGCGACCCTGTCCGGCTGGCAAAATGCGGGATCATCGCGATCGCTGCCGGCGTGCTGTCATCTTTGTGCGGAACCAGTAAACATAACCCTCCCGAATCCCTGCGCAACAATTTCTTTTACTAATTTTAAATTGTTTTTTTTTTTCTCGCTAATTTATTGCCATTTTGGTTGTAGTCATGTAGACATCTTGTTACTAATATGTGTAATTTATTGTAATTTCTAAGCAGTAGTAATAAGCGTCCCAGAAGCTAAGTACATATTTAAACGTATATGTAAACTCGATTGTACATATGCATGTACACAAATAAATCAAATTATCCACGTTAAGTCATAATATACATACATACATACATATGTGTTGAAAGTTTTGTGTGGGGAGTGGTAAATAGTAAATCTATATATAGTTTTATGATCAACCTAGTAAACACTCAAATGGAAATAAGCGTCTTTTGCATTAATAATTGTCGATAAGAATTGTTGTATGTAAAGAGGTATGTATGTATGTGTGAACAAGTGAGAAAATTGCACGGGGAATTGCTCGATTGTGAAAAAACCTTGTTTTATTCATCATGATAGAGCAAGTTTCAATATGGATCTCAAATATATTATAAAACTAGCGAGGGAAACAGCTATCATGATCTTTAAAACACGTGTTATGTGTTGTTGATTATATCATAATAAAAATAAATAAATAATATTGTTACTTTGCAAGAGACATAGTTGGATGTCTTTTTTTTAAATATATGTTCTTAAGCCCCCTTGACAGATGAGTTTACTAAAGATGTTTTAAGAAAAGAGCGAGTGGCGACGTTTTTTTACTAAATCTACCCGCGATAATACAGATACATTGAAATAAAGTCTCATCAAGATTAAAATTATGCTCACTTGAAAACTTTATTTCTAAGGAAAAAAAAAAAATACAAGTCAAGAACTGATCTATGATTAAATAAAAGCATCAGCAAAAACTTAACTTACAATAGTATTAAATTAATTGTAATAAAAAAAGCAAAAAAATAAAAGGGCTAACACATTCTTAATTTCTCGCTGTGTGGGAAATCACCTCGGCCAGCCTTATGACATAACTTGTTTTACAATATATACGTATAAAATAATAGATATTTAGTCAAGTTTCGATTGTGCCACCGATTGCGGAGCTCCCTAACATGTCAACTTAATTGCCAGCCGCCAGTCTGCGGTAGTCATGACGTGAACAATTGCAGATGGTGACGTCAGTTCGATGCGTGTTTACTGATTGTCTTCTCGATCCAGTCCACGTAGTTGCTGACTCTTGTGTAAACCCCTGGAAAATCCGATTGGCCACATAACAGTCTGCCAAACGAAACAATGCCGACTAGATAAACATAACGATCCCGCTGTGGGGTAGAAGCCTCAATGGTTACCGGACTGCCCGAGTCACCCAAGCACGAGTCGACATTGAGGCCGCCACTGGCGCAAAATTGGCCATTGTTCAGCACATATCCTTGGGCGCTATACTGCTCAGCGCACGACTGCTGCGGCGTCACATATAACGTGGCCTTGCGTTTCACGTCGCTTGGTTTCAGCATTTCTGTTATGCCCCAGCCGGATACGTCAACGGCACTGCCCTCCAGCTGATCGGTGCTCTCGCCACTTGCTGGCGGCAGGCACACTGGCTCCAGATATTTCTGAATGTGCCAATTAACAGGCTCAGAGAGACGCAGCAGCGCAATATCGTGAGTTAGGTTGCCCAAATCGAACTCTTCATGAGTAACCTGAAGATCGATTGTTGCCTGAATGTATGGCGGCGCGCATTCCTGCTTGCCGTTCCTGTATGTGACGCAGTCTGGATTGCTGGTCGTATTCCATTCGCCCAACCGGGCGCCAGTGAGTACCCGAGCGCCTTTCAAGAAGTGCTTGTGAACGCAATGGGCGGCCGTAAGGAGCCAACGTTGCGCTATGAAGGCGGCACCACAGTCGTACAACTTGTTACCATTGGAAGTTTTCGTATATTCGAGCAGTGTTGTCCACGGGAATTCGAACAGATCCGTTTGATTGCCGCCCCACACCTTCGAGTGGAACGAAGTGCCGCAATGTGGATGCTTCGGCAGCTCATCGACCGTGCCAATGCGCGCTGACAGCTGACTTATCGCATAAGGTGTAGTCGGACAACATATCTGCAATGAAATAATTCCACAACACACTTAGTTCAAGACTCCAGACTCCACCAATTTTATCATCGATACACAAAGAATAGAATAGAATTGCTCAGCTTGTGAACATTTCTCAACTGCAAAAAATAATACTCTTCAGCAAATTTGTACGTAAACATTTTCTAAATGCAAGAATGAGTCGCATATATAATTGGGGAAAATAGTCTATATATGTGTATCTATATTTATTTTTTTTCCCTTCTAATATAATATAACACAACAACGATCACTTACAATATAAATATATATGGCTTGTGTGACGTGTTCTTTGAAGATGATAATTACTCCCTTTCTCAAATATCGCATGATCTGTAGTCAGGTCATTTACAGTAATTGACATATATTTACTTTTTTTTTCGCAAATCATTTCTTAACGTACTTTTTAAGTTGGTCCTTTATTTATTCTAAAATCACTCGATTTGTATATAGTTGGTTTTGCCTAAGCTATGCTTAGTTAAAGAGCCTGCTATTGGCATAAATCTCATTTAGGACACAACATTCATATGTGAGTATTTGACATTCAGTTTCCATTAATTGTGGAATAAACTTACCAAGTTGGGTCTCATGCGTGAATAGCACTGGTTTTCGCCTGCCCCATCCAACAGATTTATATTATAGAAGTCGCAGCTCTTGCGTTCGGTGCATTTTCCCTCTCCAAATTGGCGCGTTAAGCAGTTGCCAAAGTGATAAGAAGTGGCGAACTGAACGGCCAGTAGCAACGTCAGCGATATTAAAAACAACAACAACGCATTGAACATTATCGATGTGAAAGCGCCTTTTCTATATTACAACTTTAATGGCAGCGTGTGCTTCAATTGCGGATAGACAAGCAACTGACTATTCTCAACGCTGCTGGGTACTTGAATCAAACTCAAACTCAAACTCAAACTGAGACTCTGAATTAAGCTACTCGTACTCGTTCTCGCACTCGTACTCATACTTGTACTCGTACTCAGATGCGGTTACTATCTATAGTACTCACTTACTATCGAGCACTATCAATCCCAACTGTAGTGCGACTGTAATGACCTTCAAGTGGCTGACTGTGACTTTTTCAGCTCGCTCTCGCATTGATTAGCAGTTGTATTAGCTCAGTTTGCCTAGGAAAATTCCGATAAATACTGCAGTTGCTGTCTAGTTTCTCCACAAGCAACTGTTCCTGGTGTAAACAGAATGCCGCATAGTAATAATTAATTACTTGTATATATCTTATATAAATACTACTACTACATGCTTACATATTATCGTACATACTATCATATAATATATAGTATAATATTTATTATATCTTGAGTGTAGTAAAACACGAGTTCTTATGTAATCACCGCCTCCAATGAGCGATCGTCGTTGATTATACCCCCAACTCATCCTCATCGAGTAAGCAATTATTTTCGCATGCCAAAAAAAGTAATCTTGCCGATATAAGAGTGATTTGGTAAGCTGAAGTTGTCAAATAATTTCAGAGCGGTGTCTTTCATTCAACTCAATTATCAACAAATATGTGGCAAGCTATGGAAGCAATACTCCTAGACCAGTCTGCACTGAACAGATATTTGTATATAATACAGGAAGAAGATTATTAGTAAATGCAACAATCTACACGATTATCTGTATATTCATACATTTGAAACGTTATCATTGGGATCTCTCTTACCTGTTCCGGATGCTAATTGAGGTGGGAGTAAAACTGGTTTTTCCTTAACGCCACTTCAAATATACAATTAATTCACAAGAGGTACTCAATTTTTGCCACTTTAAGCGTGGCGCCCATCAAGTATTACTTGTTTTATTAACATGTCTACACTCAGGAAAAAAAAATATTTTTTTTTATTTAAAGGCTATATACAAATTTAGTTTTGACATATTTTGATGAAGTTCGATGCAGTCAATAATGAATTTAAGTGAATTCAACTTTATTAACATATTCAAAAGTTGGCCGATTAATATTGTAGATGATTTATCTGCCCAACATTTAAATTGTTTACTGTAAACGGTTGAAGTTCATTTCACTTAATAAATCGATTAACTCATCTTATTTTATTTTGCTGACTCGGATAAATCTCATTTCACTTCACTTCAGTTTCTTCCATTCTCAAAGCGTTTGATTTATTGAAACTTACAGAATTGGTAGCAGCTTCCTTTCAGCTGCCAGTTCATATTTCCTTTTTTTAGTATGGCGTTTTCATCGTCTTTGTAAATTGCACAAACTATTAAAAATACAAGTTTTAGTTTAGCTTTCAAGAAATATTCATTAACCGCAAGTGTTCGGCGAGCGGCGGGCTCAAAAAATAAATAATAAAAAAATAGAGGCGACAGGCAGCCAAGAATTTCATAAAGTCAGGCAAAGAACACTCACACAGACACACAATAACAACAAACTGGATGATACGGGGCGAGTGGTTAAGATGTGGGTTGCAGTGTGCACTGTGCAGTGTGCAGTGTGCTGCTTTCTCAGTTTTGGCCCTGGTCGTTCAACAGGCCCCAAGCTAAATCTACTAAAATGTCACAGAAAAACCGCACGCAACACAAAAGTTTCAACGTTTCCAGCTGCTTTACTTTCTGCTTTCTATTTGGGCTGCAAGCTGCGCTCGATTTCAGTTTTTGTGTGCTGGCTACACTCAAAAAAATTATATGACCCTTAGTAAGTTGGACATGAATCAATATATTAAAAATATCAGTTTAATTTTTATAAATATACACCAATTTTATGGAACTATATGAGAATGATACTATTCATTTTTAAAATGGACTACAACATTGAACGTAATAGAAGAGGACTTTGCTTAAACCTTAAGTACTACAGACTTTAGGAATTGTATGTTCAATTTTTTCAATAATATTTTGAAATAGCCACTTGGGTGCCTGTCTGCGGCGTCTTGTTTCTGAGTGTATATGATGAAAGAAGAACGTGGATGTAGCGGCTAGCGCCAAGCTCCTTTGTATAAATGCAAAATATAAATATATAATATATACATATATATATATATATTTATATATAGATGTACATATCATATATATTTTATTCAGGGCTCAAACTGTGCGAGCAATGAAAATCTGATGCGAAGTGAAAGCAACTGTCTGCTTGAACCGTCAGCAGCGGAAAGGGTGCAGATGTGCACTGCAGAAGACAGAGAGATATAGAGATAAAGACAGAGAGGGTGAGCATGGATTGGTGAGGGAGAAACTGAGAACTGATCATTGGGCGTGTGCTGGCGAGATGTCCGCATACAGGATACGAGCCTTAAAATGCTGCGGCTGCATTCGTACAACAACAACAACAACAACTTGCTACAACAAACCACAATAATAAAAGCAACAATACGCAGTACACAATGAGATACTACTCAAACGGCAAGAAAGCAAGCATTCAATGCTCTGAAATACATTTATAAATATACCAAAAGAAATGAATAAAATTGTGCCAGCTAGATTCAATTGCAAATGACTCAAGCTAGACTTAATTAAGCAATAACAAAAAATCATTAGTGAGCAATGTGGATGGGTTTTCTGGGCACCTGTACTTCTTACTTACTTCGACTTATAGAAAAGTTATACTAAATGGATACGTTTTTATATATTGGGAATTAATTTTTCTATTGAATTATTATTTTCTTTTTGCTTAGTTAATTATTCAGATCATTTGGTATAAATTTCAGCTCCCTGAGCAAAATGTAATTTAACATTTTCCTTTATAGTTTCGTATCGGAATATCGGAATTGCAAAATTCTGCAACAGAGTTTCAAAAATAACAGCTTTGCTTTGTGTTTGTCAACAAGTTATTTCAGCGCACAACTTCCGGTAATGTAGCAGGGAAAAAGCTTGAACCGACTCTTCGATAGAAATATACAAATTTGGTTATTCGGGGCCAGGGACTAAGCTTGAAATTCTGTTCTGTGTGCTGCAAAGATGATGACCATCCTGGGTGTCCCTTTTGGTAACAGGATATAACAACAGGCGGCAGCAATTGCTGGCGCACAAGTTGAAACGGAAGTTTTTGTGCGCCGCCAGCCGCCAGCCGACGGACACAACGACGTCGACGTCGACGTAGACGTCGTTGACTTTCGCATTGCTTTCCTGTTGCCTGTTTCGTTTTTTATTTTACAGCGCAAAACTTTGTCCACAGTTCGACTTTCATGTGGCTCAAAAGCGGGCGTCTCTCTGCTGCGGGCCAAGGTGATGGGTGCGAGCGAGGGGAGCTGGAGAGCAGCCATTGTGTGTGGCTTCATTGACTTCTTTGGGAGGGGCCGGGGGAACGGTGAGACACCATCGCAGAAATTGAAGCAGCAGCAGCAGCAACAGCAACAGCAACAGCAACAATAGCAGCACTTGGACTCGTACCGGCCAGAAGTATCTGTTGCAATGTCACCAACTTACAGTAATAGAGGCAAACTGTTGGCAGGGGGAAACGACGCTGGCAACGATAATGAATAATGTTGCTGGCGATAATGTTGGCGCCTGTTTCGGCTTCGGGACACTGTCAGTAGCATGGGAGCCCGACCCTTCCACGATGCACTTGGGAAAACAACTTGCCAGAAATTGAATTTCCACGAACTAAAATTATATTTTTATGTGTTTTTGTATAAATCGAATCTCTGAAAAGCAGAAAAACAATTTCAAATGAATAAAATATACCACATATAGAAAGCTAATTAATTATTGATTCTACAAATATTTTTCGGAGTGTGCCCTCAAGCCTAATACAAGTCAGTGGCAGCTGATAAAATGCCGATGGCCGTTGTTGAATTTCGTGCACAATATTCAGTCTGGCATCGGACTTGGACTTTGCTCCCTTAGCATTGATTCATAGTTATGAATAACTATTCAGAAATGCCGGCCATTCCTTCGCATAGCTGCAAGTCCACTCCAGTCCAAGTAGCAGCGGCAAAAGTTTACTGTTTTTAATTGAAAATTCAAGCAGTTCCTGGTGCCAACGGGCAGGTGGAGATTGCGACAATCAAAAAGTGCTGAGGGTTCATAGAGGAATGGGGATGCATGAAATGGTCTCTGTGTGTGTGTGTGTGTGTGTGTATTTATGGTGGCGTACACAAAACGGCTACACGAGCAAAGAAATCATTTTTATCACCGCGGCTACATAAGAGTGTGAAAAATGAGTAAGGCAAATAAATAAATGTTTCCAATTCACTTAAAAATAAACATGTTATATTTATGCTCGACTACACAAAAGCCAAGAAACGCACACGATAATCCACAAACTCCAGTGAATACACAGCCAAATACATGTGTGTACATATGTTTGCACGTCTGTGTGCGTACTATTTGGTAACAACATAAAGAAAGTACCCCAAAAAAAAAAAAAAAAAAAAAAAAAAAAAACTAAACAATTTTATCGCACGCTAATCACAAATCGTCAAATCGGAAATGCGACTACTTTTGTTCACACAGGTTCGAGCACATACACACACACACGCGACTGGACGCAGGGGATTAGATAAAGGGGGTGGCAATAAGCGCATCAGTTTGTGTGCTACTTCCTCTGTTTTTAATCTATATATAGATTAAATATGTTCCGTAATAAAAAAATGAAATATATTCACACCAGGCGTGTGTATGTAATCAGATCTATGCATAAAACTAGTTTTTTTACTTAACATATTACTTAATATTAAAACATATGATTCATAAAAAAAGCGATTTATGAATAATTTATTTTGGTATTAATGGTTCTAACTGTCTCTTTAAGTATGTACATATTATATATGGAGATTACAAAGTTACACATATCAAATTTTATTGATATTGCAATGGAGACCTGTTCCATATGGCAGCAGGCATTCCTCAACTGGCCCCCGTTTCATTCTGTTTGGTTTCTCTAAAAAAAAAGTATTATCGGGATTTATGACGCTAACAGCTTAACGGCCACTTTAAAAAAAATTATTCATATTCAAAAACAAAAAAGACAATTTTATTACAATGTTAACCCTTTTTCGACACCGCATTTTCTGCTCCAAATGGAAATTGTTGGGTGGTCATGCAACAAACATTTTTAAATATGTTTCGCGCTGCTTATTATGTATTTCATCCGATTTATTTCAGAGACCGTTGGATTCCCAACGTTCGTTCAGTCAGCTGCAGAGCTTCAGACATAAAATATTTTCTTAGATTCCATACTCAAATCACATATGACTTGGTAAGTTCTTCGTTCTTATCGGCACCGCTATAGCTGTGACATCCATTTCTCAGAAGTAGTGTCTTTGAGAACCCTATTGAGCTGCGCCCTTGTCGAGGCCAAGCAAACACACATGAGAGCACACACCGCATTTCAATTGTCAACAATGTACTTTGCCATCCAGTTCCTAATGCGAATGCATCAGCAAGGAGCCAGTCGCTCCTTTATGCCTCCTTTGTGCCCATTCTTCGCTTCACCCCCTGCCACACTCCCGCCCAATAAATGATGAGGCGGGAGGGGTTTCGAACGCAACGCACTTCATGCGCGTATTTTATGTTTGCCCTGTGCATAAAACGCGAATCCCAAAATTGATTTCTCTTCGATTTAAATAGACATGCACCCTGGATCATGCACCCCACAGCCCCCACCGCGCCTCCGCCCTCTCTAACCCACTCCACATGGGGGACAAACGGCAATTGTATAGAAAGTAAAAGTGAAACGACTCCAACGACGACAAGAAATAAATACCCCAAATAAACAGTCGAGTGTGTGTGTGTGTGTGTGTGTCGCAAATGTTGTGTTGTTGTTGGATTTTTTTTTTTTTTCATTGGAAGAAGCGGGTTGGCAGGAGGGATTTGAGACTTTGAGGGTGCTGTTGCTAAGGCTTTGCATTGACATCGTCCAAAAAATTGCCACGAAAAGCAACAAAAAAAAAAAGTGTGACAGAGCTTATTTAATGACGCCTGCTATTTTTCTCCATATGTGGGACACTCGTTACCTTTATACTTATCTTTGAGTGTGTGTATGTGTGTGTGTGTGAGTGTTGTGAGCGTGTGTGTGCGTGTGTGTGTAAAAAATAATGAGTCATAAAATTAACTTTCATTTTATGGAACGCCTCCTAGAATAAACTTCGATTATATTTGCCGCACTTTGAGTGCCCAAATCGGCAAATCGGCAATATCTCTTGAATGGGAAAACACAAAAAAAGAAAACAAAAAATAAATATATATATATATATATATATATATATAATATATATAGCAAAGTTACAGCTATGGAGAGTTTTGATTGGAATTCAAGTCAAAATTCTATGGCAAAAATGCACTCTCCACAACTATAACTTTGTCTGTGACTGAACCGATTTTCAAATCAGTCAAAAACGTTCCCCAGTTTAGGCCTGGCATCATCGAGATACCCGGTTGAAATGTACTAGATACGAATATTGTTTAAAAATGATTAGAACACGGTGTGCTACTTTTCTTGTATCTATAATTGTTTAGCAAGGGTGAAGGACTGATATGACTGATATGTGCTAAGATTATTATTAGTCCCCTCAAAGAGATGTGATTACTGCTTTGCTTTTATACGCAGGATAATACAAATGTTGTTTTCTCTGTTTGTTCTGTCAGTCATTTTGAGGTACGTCAGCGCAGATCAGAGGTGAAGTGGGGGTTCACACACACTAACACCCATACCTACACACAATGCCAACGCAACGCTCACGTTTCCGTCTCTAATTGCCACACACACACACACACACAAACGCACACTCACACACACACGCACACATCGATTATCTGTGTAGTTGATGGCTGACTGTCGAGCGACGCGACATTTTTGCCAGATGCTTTTGGCAAATAAACACATCAGGCGATTAACACGCACACACAAAACAGATCGGGATGTGAATTTAATGGGTGGGCAGGAGGAGGACGGGAGGCAGGCGTAGAGCGGTTGGTGGAGTTGCTATTTAAGTAAAAAGGGACACGTTATGACAACGGCAGCGATGACGACGATTACTTTTGTTTGGTTTGAGGTGCGACAAAATGAAGTGGGTGCATCCAGTTGCTAGACCCCCTACCCCTACCCCTACTCGCTGCTACGCTGGAACTTGCGTGTTAACTTTTTTCGTAAATACACATTATTATTATCATTATTTGTATGCCCTCTCCAGATGGTATTGTAATATTGTCACCAAACGTGTAACGCATTGAGTAAATCAATATTGTGCAAAAACTTTTCCTTTTGTTCATATATCCTTGCCAAAAATCAGCAGTTGCAAGTGAAGTTTTTCAATGTTACCATCAAATATGGTTGTAGATATGTCAGAAAATATTATTATCATAGGGTATTCAATCTTTGGCACTGTGTTGAAAACTATGCTATTTTTGTGGCAAGCGGGAGTCATTCTTAATGAGCCGCCGCCAAAAACAGCGTGGAAAAGTGTGCAAAGGCGACAATGACAATTGACATGCAACTGAGACTGGGACTGGGACTGAGACCAAAACGGGGACTGGGTCAGGGACTGGGACAGGGACTGGGACAAGGACTGGGAATGAGACTGTAACTGAGACTGTCACGCCCCTTGGTGCTCTAAAGCAAGCTATTTATGCGACAAGTCGTTAGGTGTTTGGTTATATAGAGGAGGGGAATGGGATATGGGGTATTAGCTGCGTGCTCTTGTGTCTTATGGGGAACGAGGCCATAATCAAATTTTATGGCAAACACTTCAGCCAAGAACGACTAGCGCCAAAGGAGTGCCTTTATCTCACTCTCATTCTCTCATACTCTCACCCATTCTCGTATTCTCTCTCTCTGTTTCTCTGTTTGTCTCTGTTGTGCATACTTTTGCGGCCCATTGGCTGTTTGACATTGGCTGGAATTTGCAAGTGCATAAAAGCCAATTTGCCATGCCTGCAAATAGCTGCAAGTGGCAATTTATTAACACAGCGCACACGATTTGTGCATCAATTTCGAAACAATATAATCGCCAGGTGGCCATGGCGTTACACCATAATCGCCAGGTGGCCATGGCGTTACACCTGGAACTGGAGTTGTTGCTGGAGCTGCCACCTGGCGCTGGAGCGAGGACCGAGACTTAACTGGCGCACCTGGCCTAGAAAGCCAAACACTATTGGGCTGGGCCCGGCTGGCTTCCTTTGCCTACACTAGCAAAATAATAACATGATCTGGACTTAAAAAAGTTGGTTTTCAACAAGCAAGTTTCTGAAGGACTAACATCTCATTTAAATACATATCTCAATGCTTGGTATTTTAAAGTGTGAAGATGAATGAAGATTATTTCAGATATCAAAAATTACTATGTGTTGCCTAAAAGTAGAAATAAATATTGCTGATTAATGGTAAGTGATTCTGCTTTAAGGAAATTCTCCTCGCAGACTTAGACTTCATTTTTTACAACAGCAAAGCACTTCTGATTCTGATTCTGATTGCGATTTTATAAATTCGATGACATTGATGTTTTTCTGAGTGTTGCAATTGCAGTTTTGCTCTCCTCTATGATTATTAAAAACGCTCTCCAGACACGTGAAATGAGCTATGCAACTTAGACGTGGCCTAGCCCGGGTCTGAGTCTGAGCCCGGCTCCAGCCCCAAAGGCGAAGCTGCTGCAGCAAAAAAACCTGTTTCACTTTCTTAGTTTCATGGGTACATACTACTTCCACCCAAGCATATAGAAAAGCGAGAGAGGAAGATAGAAAGTAACAGTCAGAGGGCGAAGAGGGGCGTCTATATGAAATAAGCAAAACTAATATTTCAGCGCCATAAATCATAAAATGAAATAGAAATGACTGCAGCCACGACTCTGCCCAGAGGGTGCTGCGGTACGAACAACGGGCTGCAAAAAAATAAAATAAAAATGAGAAGAAAAAAATGCAGAAACATAAATGCTAAAGTGAAGTATTTGAAATAAAATCGTAGAATGGAGTAGAAAAAGTATGGGGCAAGAGGCCCTTATAACTTATGCAGCATAAAGGTGCAACATAAAACAGCTGTATGCTGTCCAAGTGCATACAGTGGCACAGAACAGAGTACTGTATATATAGTTTGAGAATCATACAGTATAGCAGTATCTCTTAAGACTCACATGCTCACTATATTGAAGGAATTGAAGGGTCATTGACGGTATCGATGAGTCATTGACGGTATCGATGTTCGCAAAACGGAGGGACTTATCTTATCACTATGATAAAAACTTGGTCTGAGCATGGTATAGTTCTTATAGTCTCCGAGATCCGTTTGTTCATGCAGACGGACAGCCTGCCGACAGCGTCGACTCTTGATGCTGATCAAGTATATACATATATTTTGTTCTTTTAATTTGGGCAACTTCATTAGCAATTGTGAAAAATGCTGTAGTTCATCTGCAAGATGATCTATATAATCAAAGAACATATTTACTTATCGACTTTGGGTATAGTTTATAGATTGCAATAAAATTGCAGCCCACTGTGCCCCCTGCCTGGACAACTCCAAGTGTAGCAGTTACTATTACCAGTAATCGTTGCTGTAACTGTTAGTGTAACTGGCAGCACTGCGCTTCCTGGCACACGTTCTTGTGCTCTTGGCGATTGTTACTATTAGTGGGGTGGGGGTTTGGTTAGGGGTCACTTGTTCATTGTCATAAGTGCCGTTTACATTCAATCTAAACACTCACCGCCTGCCTGCCTGCCTGGGTTGGACTGCTGGGATCGGGAATTGGCGGTCAGGGGTCAAGGGTTGAGCCAAAAACCGGGGGGTATTGCTGCTGGATTAGCTCCTCGAACGAACGGATGCGGTGACTAGAGTTCAATCGATTTCTATCTGGCAGAGCATAAATCGTTTTGCCACATGCACCACAGCGATCTGCTGCTCGCTATGACTACACTCAAAGAAATTGGAAAAGTGCTTCAAAAATTAAGTAGAATTGTTTGACTATAATGAATTTTGCATATTATAAATCAAATTTTTAACAAATATCAAAAAAAAAAGCCTTATCATGTATCATAGTCTTTATCTTGACTTTAATTAGAGTACTTTCTATTTTCAAGCCACACATTTCTACAATATTTAAATTTAGCTCTCAAAAAGGCAGAAAAATAAAACTATTTTGAAAATGTACTTTTTGAGTGTACTACTCCTACTACAGCTAGTATTGCTACTGTCGTCCCTCTGGCACTTGCGTTTGGTTTTTGGGAGCTGAGGCCGTAGCAACATAAGTATAAATTTCAGCAGCCAGCGGCAATGACTTCTGGACCTGCTGCTCGTACCCGTTTTCCCTATATTCCACAATGCGCGCTATGTTTGTATTGTGCCCACGAGCGACTGACAGCGTTATTTACTGCTACTAATTTCGTAGCATGAGCCACACCATGCTGCTGACCCGTACATATGAGCACCGAGCACAGGACACAGAGCACCGGGCTCCGAGTACGCGGGGCATGATTTCACATGGTCGAGATTTGCATATTTTGATGATACATAGCCAAGCGGGAGAGACTAGGCAGCTGGGAGACTGGGCAGCTGTGTAAGAAGTGGGTGAGTTGGGGTTGGGTTGGGAATGGGGATGGGGATGGGCGGAGTATTGTTGCCTCCTTGGCACTCGGAAATTTATGCAAAGCCGTAACCAAAAATCGCGCCAAAATTCAAAACGCGCGGTTTTGTGTCTGCATATTTTAATTTCCTCTTTTGTGCCGCTGCCTGGTCGCATCCTGCAACTGCTGCCGTTAACATCCGGCTTCCGAATGACCTGCAGGTAGTGTCAGACCGAGTACGGCCTCTTTGGCGCTGTCCCGTCTCGTTCTATCCTGGACAACGGCCGTGAGATGCCTTGTCGAACGATTGTTTGTTGATTCCTTTTCACCTTTGCATTATTTTTCCTACAGTTTTCGTGCTACCAATTTGCTGACGAATGGCATCAGCGGCACTACAACTCTCTCCTTCCCTTTTGTCCGACCACAATTGCGTTCAATGACTCTATAATAAAATTCAGCAGACCTCCCATTCAAGTTGCCAAAAATTGTAAGTTTTATTTTTCATATTACTTCACCCGAATGTACAAAAATGCAAAAAACAAATACAACGTGTTGTTGACACACTTAATTGATTTTTTGTTCATCCGTAATCCCCGAATATGTTAAAGTAATTATAACCGATTGCTCAAAGCTTTCTCAAGAAAATGGGTAAATTATTAATATTACTTTAATGTACGGTACAGTGTTTTAGTCAAGTACCCTGAGATAATGCTGCTTTAGATTCTGCAAGCTAGCTCACACTGATTTATAAACTGAAGAAGGTGAGAAACTAAAAATATCCTGATTAGTCTATTCTAGTCTAGTCTATTAATAAACCTAATTTGGCGGTGGCCGCATCACGGCTTGTCTTCATTTTATTTTTATTTTTATTTTTTTTGCTAGCATAAACATATCGATCTAAGACAATAAATATAAGTGCATTAGAGTGTCGACTAGCGCATCGTTTTCAGTTTTATGTTTCGTGTTTCGATTTGATTTTGTGGTGTTTTTCCGTTGCGAAATTGGAAATGCAGTGTTTTTTTTTGATTTGTTTTTTTTTGTTTTTGTTTTTTTTGTTTTGTTTTTTTTTTTTTTGTTTTTTTGTCCATCGCATTTTGTCTGTTGCCGGCACAACGTTTGTAATCCGATTCCTGGTTGGAAGGGGAATGGAAGTGAAGAAAGATTGAAATTGGTGAAAAGTAAAGTTTGCGGCAGCAAGCAACGCGTGTATCCGTGTGTGAGTCTGAAACGTCATCATCACAATCAGTCGCATTCGAATCTGTTGAATCAGTATCGGTTGATTCAGTTGAATCAGGCGCTGGCCGCATTCGGGTTTTGTGTTTGTCCATGAAATTGAAAACGGCAGCTGTCGCGGCCTGAAATTAAAAGATGGTTTCAAAATCAATAAGCAACTCGAATTGCAAATTGGCCGATGGACGGCTATCGAACTGCGGTCAATGCCAGCGAACCCACAAATATTGGGGCCACAAGAGCAATGCCGAAAACTAAATACCAAAAGCCGACAAATCTGTTAAAGCCCGGGGTGCTAACCCAGGGACCACCGACACAAGACCTTTTACTTGAGCAAAATTATTACTTTTTGCTATCGTTGTTGTTGTTTTTGTTGTTGTTGCTGTTGTTGTTGTCGTGTGCCTATTAATCCCGTCGTGTTTCTGCGGCTTGCCGGCTGCCAGGAGGCAGCAGGATATCCGGCATTTATTTCGTTACAGCAGCAAGCTTTTATGTTTTTTTTTTTCCTGGTGATAAGATGCGTCCAGCTGCTGGTGGCAACATACGGCAGCAAATTCAAATGGGAAATGAAAGAGATTTTTATCGCCTGACGACGACGACGAGCAAATCATAAACTAGGCCAACACGGAAATCCATTTTATCATCTTATTATATTTATATTTATTTTATATATATATACATACATATACATGTACATATACATATACCTTTTTGGGTGCCAGAATATGCTGTTTGCCGAATACCTAAAAAACAAAGTTAATTCACTGTGCCATAATGACTGTTCTGAGTTCAACAATTGCTGGACGGCGTCAAATGAGATCATTTCTAAACATTTTCTAGTATGCTGAAACAATAGTTTTGGTTTTTAATTATGGCAGATTTTGAGTCAAAGGACCGTCGTAAAACAGATAAATTAATCGAAATTTAATTCGTATTAAACTTCATATTTGAGATTCATACGAAATCTATTGATGTAATGTAAGGTTTCGAAGGTCCTATCTATAAATAATTGGCTCTGTTGCTTAGGATAATAATAACATATATGGAACCATACTTACAGTTGTATTTAGTATTTTTTTAAGCTTTAAACTCATTAAGTTTGAGACATCTCATCATCTCTATTATCTTCCAATTTATAGATAAGTCTGTATCGGTTTTAATTGCCTTATCGCAAATCCGTTGCCAGGCAACGGCATCATTTAATGCATGTCCTAGAAATCCGTACTTTTCACAATGTTCCTCTAGCGTTAGAGTTGGGTTATGTATACGATTCAATAATGGAGAACACATGTTAACAATTCGAATTTGTATATATTTAGCGGCTTCTTTTCGCCTTTTCCGACTAGTTCGTTTTTTCCTTATCACATCTTGGGGTAGATGCGGTTCAATCAACTTGGATATATCTCGAATTTTCGGTATGACGCAACCATATATCGCAGTATCGCCCAATGCTTGCAATCCAATGAGAGAGCCATAAATCGTTGTCAAGGATGACTTCTCGAGTCCACTTTTGTACACACTACAATCAAATAATCGATTAAATACAGTACAGCCAAAAGATACTTAATGTAACACACTTCATAAGTCTCGGGACCATACGATTGGTACTGTTTGCGAATTTATTTATAAGCTGACCCATAATTTCACATGCGTATTCGCGAAGCTGCCAATGATATTTATCTTTAGCTGTTGATAACTTGTTTGCGACCTGACAGGTGACCACCGCTGGTATTAAGAGATGTAGCTGCGATAGCGAATAATTATGAACACATACTCGTTTATGCATACCAGCGAATTTCAACTTACAAAGGGTTGGATCCTCAAGTTGGCATTGCAGTGCAAAATTGCTACCATTTGCATTAGATATGACAGCAGGGTCAAATTTTTTAGCACCACATTCAGATTGACTGCATCGGCAATAAACCGACACAGCTCTGGTAGAATACGACAAATTGATGCGTCCTCGCGCAGGACTTTCAGTGCATTTCGCCGTGCCGTGTCGTTGGGGCCCGTACATGATTCTGTGATGTGTATGAAGAATTGGTGTTGTTCCTTCTTTAAGTGATGCCCCATGACTGACTTAAAACGTACTTCATCGGGATTAAAAAGAAGATTTGATAAATTTGGTCTTAACATCTTTGCAGGTTTTTCTCCATTGTCTGCTTCGTATTTCGAAAATAATTTTTCTAATTTCTTCAGAGCTATTGCTTTAAGTTCATCTGGTTCTGTGTCGTTGCTGTTATCTGTAAGACTGTCCCCAATTGAGCACAGAAGATGGAAACCGATTTTAAACTTCCTTCTTAAAGTCAAAAGATGTTTTGCTTTTATAATTGTATTTGATTTGAATTTCTTATATTTCTTTGTTAAATTCTTAAGGTCTCTTAATTTTTTCATTTTTGATATTTGCTCGCATATTAAATGCTTAACTGGTTTTGATTTCTTCTTATTCCTTGTCTCCGTCTTCCGCTTTGGCTCCTTTTTCCCGCGAGAATCCACAGAAGATCGCAGAAGATCGAAACTAGTTTCATTCTTCCTAGTTAGTTCCTTTGGTTGTTCCTGATCAATTGGGGACATTTCTGATTCGGATTTCTTAAATTTCTTTCTTAAATTTCCAAGATCGCTTGTTTCCGTAACTTCTCTCAGGTCTTCGTCATTCAAGGCAAAGTTTGAGTATTGCTTTCGCTTTCGTATTTGGCTCTGGTCTTGCATTGGTCGTGTTTGCTTGTAGTGAGTTTCAAACCGCTCGGCCATTTCGTGTAGAAAACTTAGACCAATTCGAAACCTCTTCGTTGAAGCTTTACGATCTTTCCTTTTTTGTCGCATTTTAGATTTTTGCTCAGTTGAAGACATTTTTTGTTCACAGTATTTGAATTTCTTTGCTAAATTTGTGTGATCTCCAGATTTTGGCAGCTTTGATGATTCATCGTCAAGTAAAGGCATGTTTGGGTAACGCCTCTTCTTTTTCTCCCTCTTTCGCCTTAGTCGTCTTTGTTTTTTGGCTTCCTCCAAGTTCGAAAGATCCAGAAGAAATTCCATTTTTTTGATTAAAGAATTTGAAGGATTTTCTGATGCGTTGCCAACAGATTTGTCTGTCATATGCATTTGTTCACCTTGCTTTTGCTGCTTATCCTTAGGCCAGTTGACCTTTACCAGCGAGGGACACACAACAGTTTGATGTTGCTCTAAAGCATAAATAATGTGCTTCTTCTGAACTGTGGCAGAACGCGACCATTTGGCACCCTTGACGGCATCCTCTATAATATTGCTAAACTTTTCCCGCACACACTGTCCGATTTTTTTAACCATATCTTTACTCAACGTTTGTGTTATGGTTTGCTGGGCGATGGCCTGCAAGGATTTTTCTGAAATCGTTGGTTTATAAGTCTCTTTTACAATCTCCCACATTTTAAACGTCCAGTTTATATTTTTCTTTAATTTGCAAATAAAGAAACGTATTTATGAAGCACCAAGTACGAATGACTTGTCAAAATGTACAATCATTTATCGGTATACCTTAATCACATTACACAACACTAAAAGCTAGCGATGGAAGTTGAAAATACTTCACGTGATAAATCGTGATCAATTATTCTTTTTTATTTATATTATAAAATATTATTATTTTTCAATATTACTGCAGAATGTTAATTTTTGAATATTTTTCCAGTGGTTTTCTTTAGCTGGAAATACCACAAGCGTTAATCACATGGCGTTCTCACTAATATCTATTATCTGTAAATCAGCAGATATATATTTGTGAATTATCTTGCTCCTTAGCGAATGCACAATCTGTTCTTGGCCTTAATTTTGTTTGTATTTAACAAAAACTTAACAAAAAAATTATCGTGAAGCTTACAAAATCAATCTTAAATACAGCTCGCCTTGAAAACTACAAAACTTTTCTAATTTTTAGACATACAGAACAAATTTAGAAACGCTTTTCTATTTTTGGAAAATAAATTTCTTAACAATAGAAAATATTTCTAAAAAGTAGAAAGGCAATCTCCTATATTTAGAAAAAATTCTATCTAAAAATCTGGAAATTTAATAATTCGAAATCGAACAATTCTAATGTTTAATAATAATATAAGTAAACAAAAAGCTAATGTTGGAGTTCAGTGTGTAGGCATACAAAAAAAACACGCTGTGAATGAGATGCAGTTTTCTTTTTTAGAAAAATTTCAGAACATATTTGCTGCAATTAAGAAAGGAAAAACCCGGCTTTTTTTGAAAGACGACGACACAACCATACATACTTACTTTCTGAATAATACGATGTCTAAAAAATCAGTGTAATTTTTATTTTGAATGCAATCTTTCCTGATCCTGATGTCAGCAGCTCCCAATGCCGATTAAAGCGTATTGGCAATAGTTTGAAGCAAAGAGAAACAAGGCAACTTTACACCATGCACTTAGTTGTTAATTTCCAATTACACTTAATGTGTAGGTTTAAAGCTTAGTAGAATGAGTAGAAAGTATTGTGTGTTATTTGTATTCGAGTATTTCTCTCTTTTTGTTCTCTACGATATGTGGGGCGGTTTCCTCAGAGCTGGGCGTTGTGCTGTCCTTGTTTAGTAGGCGTGAGGGAAATTAGTTTTCTTATTGTTTTTCCTTTTTTCTTCTTGTTTTTGGTTGATGACCTACTTTTTGGGTATTGTCATTAAAACACTGCTGCCCGGCATTTGCGGTGCCTGAATCTCAAATCTGTGGCAGAGTGAGGAAGTTTCCAGAAATGAGCAGGTAATTCTTATGGCGTTGCCGGTAATTTCCTTGGGGTGTGAGGATTAACGTTAGGGGGGTGTGAATAAATAAGACATTGTTATTGTAATTATTTGTATATGCTTATACATACATATATATTTATATTTGTTTGCTTTTCGTATATAATTTGGTTCAAACCTTTTTACACATGTATATAAGTATATAGCACTATATGAATTTAACGAATAACGAACGTAAAGCGATTCTGTTTTTATCTCAAGATTTACAATTCCCATATATGTAAAAACAAATTTTTTTTTATTAATTATTAGTCTACTCTCCGGGTGTTGTTGTGATTAACTTAAAACGTTTAACATACAAAGCATTTCATCTGTTCTTTTTTTTAGACAACAAATTATATTTCGACATTTAAAGCTTGAAACTTATTTAACGATTCAATGTTGGAAGATAGGCGTTTCTCCAAGATCTTATTCAAATTTACAAATTTGCTTTAAAAAAAAATTGGATTTTTATGTATGCTATTTTTCATTTTAAACGAACAAATTGCCCAACTATGTATTAATTTGCCATATATAATAATTAAGTACAGTTGTGCATGCTAGTTTTATACAATCATTTTGTTTTTTTTACTATATTATAATGTATTGTTTTCTTATTTTTTTTACTACAGATTAAGCACTTTACCTTACTTATTGATTAGCGCTTGCATCGCAATTTTGTAGGTTGAGAATTGTTCCTCACATGTGAAAATGTTGACAGCATTTTTTCTTTCCTGGCCTTACATATTGTTTGATTATTTAAATGTATATCGCAATGATCAAGACCAAGCTAGTGGGAATCGAATGTTTGGGACATCTGCTTGTTAAGGATCGAAAAAATGAGAAATGAAAAACATGAATCATGTGTGGACTAAAAAACAGTTAGTTCCAATTGACAAGGGCATCAGCAGCAGCAGTTGGAGCAGCTAATCACCAGCCAGGTTCACGAAACATATGTGGCCAACAAATATGTATGAACAATAGAATATATGTATGAAACAGCGGCAACAAACGGATTTGCTCTTATTAAACAATTTAAGCGAATTCCCCGCTGACAAATTCGCTTGTCTGTAGCGAGAATTATGTGTGTGTATAGTCAAATACAAACACATGCAATTAAAGCTAAATGAAGCCGAGTGTCCAGACGAAAGTCCGTTCAGTTGAGGTGGCTCACTCGATTGTGGCCATAAACCGCATGCCCCCTGTCCATGCGTCATGTGCAGCAAATATTTGATTTGACAATCAAGAGTAAATAGAACAATTTGGCACATCGACGCTGATGGCGACGATGGCGATGGCGATGGCGACTGCGTCTGCGATGCAACTGTGGTGCATCATTCGGTTGGTGGCGGTGGTGTCAAATGCTTGTCAGACATACGGCGACAGCCATTTGCACCATTTGCATTGGCGGTAAAGTGTGAAATGAAAACACAGCGGCAACCGAAACGCGTTACAAAATGTTAATTTGTAGCAGCAGCGTTAACCGCCGAAACGTCAGCGGCAACTGCGGCAGCGATACAACGGTAGGTGGCATGTGGCATGTGGCATATGGGATGCGGCTGTTGCCAAATGGCAGGTGGCAGATAGCTTACACCGCAAGGTTGAGCTTTGTACTGTACAGAAATTAATGCATACAGCCAGGTTGATGTCTGCTGATGAACATTACGATATCCTGGACACAGTTCTAGAGATGACCTTGCTGCAGCCTCTAGTCCAGTGTTGAGACAGTGCAAAAATAAACAAGCCATTCTGAATATTAGTTTGTTAACAAATAATCATCAATAATTTAAGTCATTTATGTGCGACCTAAATTTCTAATATATATATATATATATATATATATATATATAGTTTCATTTAATTTTCAGAGCCGCGTGGGCGAGGCAAAAAAATCCTCTTAGACTTAAGTTAAAGCAGAACAGATTGTTTTAAGAAGGTATTCAAATAATGTAATTGACACAGTTACTTTTCAAATATGTTCCGCCATTTCCCTCAGAATGCAAGTACAGCCTTTTGACTTGACGTTTGGACTAATAAAAGAAAACTCTAAATATAATAATAAAATTATTAATAATAATGTGCCGAAAATTGAGTACCCTTACAGAAATGCCATATTATGTAAATGAATTCGAATGGCTGACAAGCTGCATTTGGAAACAGAGAAGCAGAGTTCATTGTGCTGCTGTTAATAAATGGTTGCGAAGTTGCTTGCTTCAATCTTAATAATATGTAATAAAAACATTTATGTTGACTTGCTACATAATGAAGCATCGCACAATTTCAATATACCTTTTATGTTTTCGTTGAGTTTGCGATAACAATGACAACAGCAACCTGTGCTGCTGTCTATTTTCAGCAGCAACAGCAACAGCAACAGCAACGGCAACGGCAACATTTGCAATCAGTCGTTGGCTAATATACGACAATAACAACAAAAACAAGAACAACAATGTCGAGGGCAACCAACAACCGCTAACACCAACCGAGCAGCAACCAAATGACCAATGAGCCAGCCACAACTCCGCACATACCGCTGCAGAGAAGCAGAGTAACACATGCACATCACACACACACACACACACACACACACACACACACACATACGCACACAGGCATACATCGTGGACTCATTTGGTATGCTGTCAGTGGGGAGCTTGTCGCATGTTGTTGTTATTGTTGTTGTTGTTGTTGTTGTTGCTGCTGGTTGTGCTGCCGTCTCTGGTCAATGTTGATGCTGATAAGTAGCAAAACATGAGGTCGCCTGTAATTATGCGAGTGTTGCAAGTTAATTGCAATTGTGTGCAACTGACGGTAGCGAGATTAATTAAATTCATCCATGCACGGGCACATCGCAACCAGGGCAGCCAGCACAGCAGCAGAACTATATGCTATATTGCTGTGTGTGTGTGTGTGTGTGTAAATATACCGTCACTCAATGACTGGAGAGTCAATCTGCTTATTTGCCTATGCAGTACACCCAAACACAAACGTGCACACACACACACACACACACACACACGCACACACACACAGATTGTTAATGTTTACTAATTTCATGCATGTCAGTTTTTTTTTATTACTTTTTTTTAATTTTTTTTATTATTTTTGGATAAGCCATTAGCCTGAGTGCAGGCACTGCCTCACCCATTGCAGCCCGCCAGCTAGTCAGGCAGCGAGCCAGCGAGCCAGCGAGTCTGTGTGTAATGTATCGTGCTTTTGTATTAGTTAAGTGATTTATTGTAGTAAAATTGTCATTATTAAAAGTTAATGATGTCATAATTAAGTATGTCGTTGCTGCTGCTGCTGCTGTTGCTGCTGCTGTGCTATGCATTTTATTGTAATATGATTTAGATGCTGACCACGACACTGTACGCTTAAGGGGCGTGTCACACCCACAGTCGCATTTGACCAGAAAATTTATGAACTGCACCAAAATATGTTAAATTCAATTCAACTCAATTTACATAATTTAATTAATATTTGCATTGTATGCAGATCGTTGCGAAGGGGTGGGTGAAATGCAGGAGCCAAGTGACAATTGGATAAAGGACCTCAATAGACAAACAGAGAGCTTAAGCTGCAACGGAAACGTGCAGGACACAAGATGTGTGTGTGTTTTTACAGACATACATCTATGAAAATAAGCCTCTTGTACAAGTTTACGTAAACACATTTACACATACACATTCGTATCTTTGTATTGTATTTTTTGGTAGTTACTTTGTAACCAGACTGACATTAATTGCAGCACAAAGACAGCAGTTAGCAAAACTAAATTCAAGTCTTAAAAATGCGTGTTTATTCTTAAAATGAAAACTTCAATTCTTATTATTCAACATTTTGCTTAGTGAGGGAAAGCAAATAAACATTCTCCTCAGAAAGAAAGTAAATCTGACAAATCTGACAATCTGGCGAAGATCTGGTAGAACAGCACAGACTCTAGACTACAGGGAATTTAATATACCATAAACAATTTTAAGTCGTTTGCGTAAATAAAATAATTTCATAAATTAATATTAGCACATATCTGCGAGTCTTGAATAGCAACCAAAATTACTTGTTGTTTGCCATTAAACAGATGAGAGCCTGTTAAAACTGATGCTTGACATTCTCAAAGATTTAATGCTTTACAGGCATTTAATCCCTTAAGCGTTGTATTAAAATGTTACTAAATTAATCAACTTAAATACTCGACTCAATTAACCAAAGTCTGCCTCAACACATATAAATTGCTGGTGCCTTGACTTTTAGCTTGCATTCCAACATCATTAAGCTATGATATAAATGAAGTAGATCTGATTACTGGGTATCCCAAGTCGAGTGCTTTAACAACAGACACTGACACGTTAAAGTGTCGCTTGCTGCAAGCAATATCAAAGGATAGCAACTATTGTGTGCTATTTAAATAAATGTAAAAAGTAAATGTAATAAATGTGCACGAATTTGTCATGTCTGTCGAATTGGCCTTAACGGGTGTCATCTGCCTTGATCGATGGACAACTGTTATCATTTGCCCGGACCCCGCCCTCGGCACGCCTGAATATAGCATGATGCGATAACCTCGCCTGAATATTAAAAGTAACGCAAGTCAAAACGAAATACGCAAATGCCAAATTTGAAATAGTAAAAGTATTTCAGTATTTCAGTTTGGAGGCGAGACCGAGGTGTAAGTTACGCCACAATACAATGAATAATATTTTTTGAACATTTTTTCTGTTCCTTTTTTTTCCTTTATGTTATGCGAACGGCATATGTTATGCGGCAGATACTTCTCGGTTATATCTACATTGAGAAAAATATATGGCTTCCAATAAAAAAGTTTTAAATATAGAAATGTGTGCAATACTAAATCGTAAATTTCAAGGTAACCTTTATAATTTTATTTAAGTATTATTACTAAAAACTTAAAATAAGAAGTAATGCTCTGGTTTTCTATAGTTTTTTCTCGAGTTTTTTCTGAATGTAGGCACATAGTTCATTTATTGTATTGCACAAAATTTGTGCTGGCCATAAATGCAATATCCTGACGTTTAGTTTAGTTTTGCTAGTTGAGCAAATAAATAACAAATAACTGAAAAGGCACACAGAACACATTCTCCGCATAGGATAAAGTGTCAAGTCAATAATGTCAATTGATAGGGATGGGACTGGTCAGTCAGTTGAGTGGTATTTAGGCTACAAAACCCAACACTGTCATGTGTACAGTTGCCGCAAATCAGTAGTACACGCCGCTTGTCCGTTAGTATTTCACGTCGTAAAGTATTTGGTCAGCGGCTGCTGACATTTGATTGATTGGAAGTCGGCCAACACGGCTATTTGCTGGTATTAAACAGATTGCTGCTGTCGATCAGGGTATAAAAATAATGTACATGCAATTTGCATGCTGGAAGAACACATTAATTCTATTTAAAATGTATTAATTTGAGTCATTATTTTTTTAAAGTGAAATCCCTTGCGCTGCGTTAAAATGTTGCCAACTACATATGTATAAAGGCTTGGCCTACCAAAACAAAAAAATATTAAACTAAAAAAATGTGAAAAAAGTGATTTAAAAAAATGTCAGCCTGCGATATGAACGCAAATATTTATAGAAATTATTATGTGATTTGGCGAAAGTAGCACTGCCCTTAGCCCCCCATCAATGATAATAAAAATTTGTTTTGGTTTGGAGGCTATTTTTCAAACCATATCCCCAGCGTCGCGTCGCTACGTAATAATTTCCCTTTTGGTCATAAAAGTTTATATTTCAGACTGCACTATTTAAACGTGATTTTAAATAACCACAACAGATTTTGTGGTTTCATGTTGCATTTTATATTCGATAAGCGGGACGACCAGGATGCAAGGGAACATGAGGCCGCAGCGCTGACAAGGACAGTATCAGCTCAGTGATAAGGTGAGGGATTTGGGGGTGGTTGATGTAGCATGGGCGGAGGAGAGTTGATGTCGCTGCTGTGGTCAAATTCATTTTAAATGCGAAATGCACGCGTCTGCGGCATATGCACACAAATATTAAACATTGTATTGAATTAAATTTGTTGCAAATACAATTTTTAAAATATTCTACAAACACCTAAAATACTCAACTAGATAGCGAAACTGAAAAAAAAAAAGATTTGGAATCTTTTTTTTAAACAGTTAGAGACTAGTTGAGGCAAAAAGTATCTAGAAGAATATTCTAGTTTTATATGATGTATTACTTCATATGACATTTGTAAGGGTTTACAATTTTCGGCACTTCAATCGATCTTTATTTATTTAATTTTAAACAAATTATAATATAATCAAATTTGTTTCTTGATTTATAGCGAGCTTGGAAATTCTTGACTTGCATGTTAGAAAAATGTATTTTATTTATTGTGTTGCCAGTAACTTAAGAAAGAGCTGCTGTTAAAAAAAAACAAACTAAAAAAGAATAGATTGTAGCTTAATGTCTAAAGGACTGAAAATGACAGCTATTATTAAATATTAACGTTATTACTTTAATATCTTATGCAATGCTTTGGTTCCAGATCGAAACTATTAGACGCACAGCTCGCTACGCTTTCTTTTCCATTTGAGTAAGTAATCAAGTTAATTCGATTTACTCCATACAAATTGTAATTGGTACGTATATGAGTATGTTGACCATATACATATGTATGTGTATATATATATATATATATGTTTATAAATACAGTATATAGCACGGGTGGGTCTTGCATAATGCGTTTACTATATAAGTAACATTCACTAGTTGACATATCTTCCGTTGTCGATAATTAGTAATAGATATTTAATTAATGCTACATTTAAATATTTAACTATTTTTTTTATCTTATTATTGTTACGACAATCTCACGGTGTCACGTATATTATACACTATACGTTTCGCTTCTTTTTTTTTTGTAATTTTTATAATTATTATTTTTTGATTAATATTACTATTTGTCGTTATCTTACATACACATTATGCATACGCCATGTTATAATTTTTTAAGAACTACGCAAAAAAAAAAAAAAAAAACCTCTACATTTACACAGGCTTTTTAGGCTTAAAAAAAAGATATTCACATTAACTTCTAATTAATATTTAGAGGGCTCTTTTTTATATATTAGTGTGTATATTGTATGTACTATATATGTATGTATTGTTTTTTAAATGCCATTTGGCCATGCTGTGCCGGGTTTTCTTTCTTTCATTTCGTCTCTCCTACTCTCCTACTCTCTAACTGTCATTGTCTTCGTCTTGCTGTGACTCTGTCGCTCTTTTTCTATATATAACTGTATATATGTATAGTGGAAGCTCCTGTTGCACGCCACACGCTACTTACGTCTTACGTTTTAAGTTTTATACGGCTCGTTCTGGCATCGACTTCTAGTTTTGTTTCCAACTCGTTGCTGCATGTGTGGGAATAAAACGAGAGAACATTGAGTCAAGTGTCGTTAGGCTCATCAAATCGATAGGATCTATATCGATAATGTGTCTGGGAGCCAGCAAATAATCGATTTGTGTACATATGTATGTAAAACAACCAATTATATGGCTGATTATGATTCGCTTGGTTTCTACTAACCTTTGTAGTAGACCTCGCGGTACATGGTGGGGCAAGCGGCCTTGCCGTTCGTTTTAGTTGTCTTGAAGTCAATGTTGGTGCGAATGGGTCGATGCAGCAGCGGCTGTGGTGGACGATAGTTGTTGCCCAGGGGTGCCTTTGGATGGTCAGGACTGCCCTGCATAAGGCGTCGCAGTGCGTGCAACTGAAAACAACAAAATAGACACAGATGAAAAATTTAATGTAATTCCTGAAATGCAAACAGCCATCTTAATGCTACATTATGTCTCTTCAATTTGATGTCTTACCAGATATCTATGGAACTTAACTACGCAAACTGCAATTAAAAGCACTTTATCCAGTTTTAGTTCACATACCCATTTGAAATGGAAACAGAATCTTAGTAGGGCTCCTGAATACTGCTAATTTTATTTTATTTAATTTTCTATTTATTTTAATATCGTAAGCCATTTTAATACAAAGTGCAACATCGAAATACAGGGTATATCGCAATCAGTCAAGCAGCCTCAACTGAGTGGATGCATGATTCAAAAGATACGCGCAATATAAAAATGTAATAAAAAATAAGTCAACAACTTTCACACTCAGAGAGGGGTTTGGAGAAATTAGGTGTAGGGGCTGACATAAAGGAGAATCTTAACAATAATCGGAATGGGGGAAACGTCGAAAGCGACGAGTCAATACCACTTAATCTACACAATCTGTTTATCAATTGACTTCCGTCAAAAGCGGTTTCAATGACGCGACGGTCGGAGCAGGCAGCGCCCACCCACAGTTTCGTCTTTTCGTCCTTGCGTCTGTTCGTCCTGGCGTTGTCCGTTCAAGTGGAAATTAAGTTATGTGTGGAGCCCACCCAGCTGGAAGCGTGTCGAGGGAGTTAACTAAAAGAGTGCAAAGTGTCGACCCAAAGTGGGTAGACAGCATTGAGTAGCTGTTGGCCCGCAGCATACATACACACAAACACACAAACATACATACAAAGCGGGTATATCAGACTGCATTCATATAAATGTAGTGTAAGCTGTAGTTGTAAGTTCCGTCTCAGAAGTACTTCCCGCAACATTCATTTTCCAACAAGAAGTAGTTGCAAAATCATTGATGGCACTAATTCCCCTTTATAAACGAACAAACTGGGTATTAATTGCAGTAATTTAAGCAATTTAAGGGCAATTTAAGTTACTAGCTCTTCGTAAAGATACAGCCAAATTGTAAATTTATCATTAATTTTAATCTAAGCCGCGTTTCATACGTTGAAATCAACTAATGAAAAGGATTCCTAGGGTTTTTTAGAAAACTCGCTCTTCCGGCGACCAGCCGCACGCGATGGCAACTGAATTATCAATAAATTGATTAATTTTTAACTAATACTTGACTTGAATGTGTCCCTCAGCATGCATTATTCAACTGGATATTCATTTGAATAGGCACTTTGGTGCCTAGAAATATTTGCGACACCAATAAAAGGCTTACAAAATATATAATATCAAAATAGCAACTTCCTCCATTCCTCTGCAATCGGTTGGCCCGTGACTCGAATATTCGATTCGATATTCAATCAATCTGTCAGTCAATCAGTTTTAGACGTGTACATGTGTACATGTGTGTGCAGATGTATATAGATGCAACTGTCGCTAATGTGGCAAATAAAGCTAGAGGCAACTACTCAATTACCGCGTCCAAGAGAAAATGTTAAAACGTTAATTGCAATTTCAGTTTCGCACACAACATGCTCTTTCTCTCTCTCTCACTCTCTCACTCACTCTCTCTCTCTCTCACTCACTCTCTCTCTCTCTCTCACTCTCTCTCTCTATCTCTCTGTTTCGATAGCTATTTTTTCGCAGCGCATCGCACACTTGGTAGTGTTACTTTAATTTGGTAAATTATGTTTTGTTCGCAAGGTGCAGTCGCGTAGCCGTGCAGCACTAAATTACATTGCTGTTGCACTGTCTGGCAATGCCTTCTCCTCATCCTCACTCCTTTAGCTATCTTCATTCCTGATCCGCGGGTGCTACTGCTGCTACTGCTGCTGCTGCTGCTGCTGCTGCTGCTGTCTGGGAGCTGCCGGGCTGCCACAAGTTGTAACCATGGGCTCTCATGGGTGCCATTGCGCTTGTTGAAGTTTTTATGAGTCTGACTGGGCTGCTGGCTGTTCTCTTCTGTTCTGTTCTGTTCTGTGCTGCTCTGCTCTGCTCTGCTCTGCTCTGCTCAGTTCAGTTCTTGTCGCACCTTCCTCCACCCTTTTGACTCCTGCTGCTGTTTGTAGATGCACCCGGCACTCACCGTTTACTTTGTTTACACGTACGCCACCGGCTTTATTTTAGACCCAGTCATCCCCACACGTTGCCCCCTCTTGCTTGATGGCCGTGCATGTTGGCGTCTTTATTACAGCGCTGCACTTAATAAACATTTGCGTTACATTTTGTATGCTGTCTTTTTTGTTTGCTCACAGAAACAGGCAAGCAAAAAAGTGGTCATCGCTTTATTTCATTTATGGTTGCTGCCACTTTGTTGCTGCCACGTTGTTTCTGTTGTTATTGTCAGTCTTATAGCTCGAGAGGATACTTAATTTAAAACTTAAATGAAATTAGCTAATAAAACAAACAACATCACACCAGACCCGACCTACTCACTAATTAGCAAACATTATGTAGCCATCTCTTAAATTGGTTACTCGAGGGACAACCAAAAAAAGGGGGGACAATTCTGAATTTGAGAAATTAAAATGAACTATGTTTTAAATTTCAAGCATCAGCAATTCTTCTTAGATGTTGAAGCGTGTGTTTCTCTACGGACTAGTCTTGAAACTTTATAGGACTCATGTGTATTTATGGGATTTGTTTCGACCAATAACCTGTTCAAATTTTAACTAAATAATGATTTTTACCTCTAGACGAATACTGAATTTGAATTTGGTCAACTTACCTGTTGCTTTGTTATATAGATGGGCTTGTTGAGAACCACCCAGGTGACGGTCTCGTGGCAGGCCGGAGCCGTTGTCGAGCCATCGTATGTCATGTAGTGATCCGTATCGGGCATTAGTCCGCGTATGGAGAGTCGCTTCACGAACACCTCATCGCCCCCATAACGAATGCGGTCCAGCTGATCAGTGAGCATTCTCAGTTCCGGATTGGAGAGATCGCCCAGCTACAAAATATTTAATACTGGCTGCTGCTGCTTGTATTAAAGTTTATGAGAAGCTTACCTGTAATAATATGGAGACTCCAACAATGCCCTGAGCACGATTCAGAGCGTCTGAGAAATTTGCATATAGCTGTGAATTATAGCCGAAAATTTGTATCTGCGAGAAAGAAGCAGAGAGAAAGAGAGAGATAGAGAATAAGAAAGAGATAGAGAGAGAAAGAGAGAGCGAGGACATGAGTAAGTAAGGCTTATAAGAAACCTACATGTAGATACATACATAGATGCATGTATAAATGGCTTAGTGCGATGGTATCCTATACACAAGTTACTCTGTATTCTATTTGTTTTTGTGGCCAACTTTATTGTTGCTCAATTTAAGCCGAAATGCATACAAAGAGCCGACAACGTGTACGCCTTGTTTGCACAGCAGGCAAGGCAGCCACCCTTTGTTTCTAGCCGGAACAGGACCAAGTCCTTGTGGTGGGGGAGCAGGTGGGTCGCAAAAGTGACAACCGTAGTTGGATGAGAGGTGAAAACTCGCCTTGTTTCACATAAATTGCAACAAAATAATCGCAACAATAAACAAAATGCAGACAAATACGATTGCATGCTGCACACACAGATACACACACGCACACACACACACACACCAAGCCAACACCGGATCAGGCGCCTGAATAAAAAAATATTATTCCTTAGCCCACATTGAGGGGAAGTGGACGTGTTGACCAACTATTTAAGGCAGGGTAACGCATTTCACACACACTCCACACTCGAGATCGAAACTGGGTTTTGCATTTTTTGCCAAAAAACCAAAAAATTGGTGACTGCAAAATTATTCGAATATTTTCCAAACTGTCTTCAGAACGTGTTCATTTGCATAGCATTGGTATTTGTATTAGTATGTAGTATCAGAAAATCTGTATATTCTGATTTAGCATTTTTATACTTATTATGGATATTTGAGATTGAATATGCGATATGTTTTGAAACTGCTTTCGTATTTTTTTTTGCATCGTAAAGTGAAAGGAGGACAATAATAAAAATTATCTATTAAGCATATACAATTCTAGATTTCCCGTCTAGAAAGTACACTGCGACGACTTTAATTCCATATCACATTTGGTAAATAATATTACCTTCCAAAAATGAGTTGGTGGCAAGTAGATTTTCAGTAATGTTGACCAAATAGAGAATATACCCACTTTGCTTGAGTGCAGGGTATACGAGAATGTCAAATAGTACTAAAAAATAATGCATTAGATTTTAGAAGTATATGCTTCATTTTTTAATGTGTGCCCAGAAAGGCAAATAGAAATTAAATTAAATTAAAATTTCCCAACTTGTATGCTGAGCTCCCACAAAGAAGCGCATGCAAATAGAGAAGACGACGCAGCAACCGTAAATGCAAATGAAATTTTGACGAGCAAATTGCAAAACAAATTGTCTGAGTATGAGTATATAACACAGACTTCTGTAGCTTGCAAATTGCCAGTGCCAGTGTAAGTTTTGAAATGAATTATTTATCCAATTCACACATTCGCAGCCTGGATTGCGATTGAAGGCATTAAATGCGCACAGCAATTTGCTAAACAGAACTCATATTCCGATTTTCAACGAGATAGAAGAAACATCGCCACAATTTCGCTTCTTTTTTTTTTTTTAATAATATAAAATGATAATATGCTCTGCTTCAGATAGTTTAACACAAGTAAATGGAAGCTATAAGAAGAAGAGAGTTATGTTGTTGATGGTAGGTGCTAGTCAAATTGAAACATTAAGAACCCCAAACATTACTCCGATGTTTCGCTGTCCCTGCTCCAGAAGCATTGTGTGCGTAAAAAATTATGCAATATTTACCACAAACTCAAATGTTATATTTTCGTTTCATTAAACAGCAAAGCGTGCGGCTGTGGCAAATAAACACGGATAGCAGTAGCAAGTACCAGCAAATGGCTGGACAAGAGGATAGTCCAACCAATCCTCCCCCTCAAACCCTAACCCCTAACCCCTAACATCTAACCCCTAACCGGCGGTCACGAGGACCAGTCTCACTTCGAATCCCAGTTTGTTTACCAGTTTGTTTGTGAACAGAAGGCCTTACACACAGCAGGCTTTCGGCATGCTTCTTACCACACCGCACACTCGCACACACACAAATAAACATACATAAATACTTATATACGCACACAGTTACAGGCAAACACACACAATCAGATACACAGAGACAGAGGCAGGCGCAGAGAAAAGGCAACTTAATCAGATCAATTACACATGTTTTCACTGCATGGATTGCAGGCTGGGTCTGGTCTAGTCTGGTCTGCTTTGGTCTGATTTGTTTTTCTCTGCTTTATTCTGGCCTAGCCTACCCTGGCCTGGCCAAAGCAATGGCCAATAACCAGAGCAGCGGATCCAGCTGCAAGCTGTGCCTTGGCTTAGGCCAATCGGTTGGTACCCTGGACCGCCTCAAAAACAGTGGTTGCCAATATTGAATTCAAAATGAAATCAAACATTCCAAAGAGCTTTAAGCGCATGTTCTCAGTATGCAAATAAATATATTAATAGAATGTAATCTGCATATGCAGTTTAGGGAATTGATTGAGATAAATTTTGAATTATATCGTTAATATATAATGTCTATATTATTATTATCACATACTTAACTTTTATGGGACTTACTATTCATTAGTGATACGTGTCATAAATAATAAGTTTAAGCTTATTAAGCACTGGAAAGGAAAAATAATAATTGAAAATAAAAATACATCCATTTATTCATATCATAGAATACTAGTCGTCAAAAAAAAGTTTGCTTTTTGGCTTATATATATTATTTAATTCACACAAAACAAATTATTTAAAATGTACAATATTGAAAAAAATAAATTCAACTTGTCGGCCTCTCGTGAGTAAATAAGTATTTAAAGTTTCAGCGAGTCTGTCCACAACCACTGTATATAACCAGACAAATGCTAAACCATCTTTTGGGGGGTTGGTTGGTTATTTAAGCTGGTTTTAGCTTGGCTTTCGTGTTGCGTTGACCGGACACGCTCTTGGTATGCAAGACGGGTCGGTTGGGCTAGGCATGAAAACATGGCCTCATGTCAACACTTTGCCAACTAGCCATGAATCCAGCCCCTAGCCCCTCCCTCCCTCTCTCTCTCTCTCTCTATGTGTGTGTGTGTTAGCGTTAGAGGCTTGTCAGTCAGTTTTCTAGACAAATGAAGCAAATTAGCCTAACAACGCACATGGGGACATTGTGTCCCCAACACATACACAAATTCAGTCAGTGCAGTGCTAGACTTGTCAGATGCCACCGGACATAGTCTGTGCGTGTGGTGTGTGTGTGTATGTGTGTGTATGTATGTGTATATGTGCGCTGAAGTACTGATGGCGCAAGCACTTGCTGCTAATTATGCGCTTCACAAACAGGAAGCACAATTGCGAGCAATAACAGCAACATCAAGAGTTAAGGCAGCAGCAAAATAGCAAATGTTCCTTTTTGCTGTCGTTTTAAAATGCGCTCATATGAAAAGATGAGCAGCTCAGAGATCTTAAATTGCCTGGCTGGCATTTTTAATGGACGTGTTGACTTCCCTTATACGGTAATTAAAGTGCTGCTGCTTAAAGCACTGCCGCTCAACGTGGTCAACTTGTTCAGAGTATTGATCAAGTTCGGCAAGTATTTGAATTCCAGCATTAACAGTAAATATGCACATTTTCTTGTATTTACGAATTAATGTAATAATTGTAAGGCTCGCAAGCTTGAACAGAATGTATGAATTTATGCACATAACTATGAAAACGTTGCTGCATCATGAAGGTCAATTTTCCAATCGAATTTTCATGCCAATGCGCGTGGAAAATGCTTAATTTTGGACTCTATACAAAAATTATTAAAGCCGATGAAAATTGCGCTGAACAACCACTTTAAATTTGGTCGGCAAATCAAACATAAATTTACAACACGACCTCATTACCAGCAAATATTTAGCATGCTAGTGTGTGTGTGTGTGTGTGTGTGTGTGTCTGTGTGTGTGTAGAAGTGGAGAGCACAGATACAGATACATTTGGATATTTAAGTACCTCATGGTTAGCGCGTAAATTAATGGCTAAGCCGTCGGTCACGTCGGTCGTTTTGGGCTGTGAACGTTGCCACGTTGCAAAAGGATGAAGCTGCAGATGGATGGAGACCGCAGCAACCGGCGAGCGATGGAAAGAGGGAAAGGGGGATGCGAACGTGAACATCGAGTCCATTAAGCAGCAGGCAAGAGTAAACGCCTAAACGACTAAAACGGGGAAACAGTAGACTGTAGATGGCACAGAAGGCAAAGAGGCAACGAGGCAATGAGGCAAGGAGGCAAACAGGCAAGGAGGCAAGGCAGGCACAGGATGCACGGTGAAGAGGTGCGTCGAGTGTGTCAAGTGATTAAATTTTAGCCACAAGACAAGTGCTAAATTACCGCAACGAACACAAATAAAGCAAATCAAATAACAAACAAAAACAACCAACTTGTTTGCATAATGCCAAACGCGAAATAGAAATAGAAACAACTCCTGGCCACTCCCACTACAGGTGGGTAGGCTGTGGTATCAATTGACAACGGCGCACAAACTGAATAGCCGGACATGTCTGATGTAATCTTGTGCGGATTTTCGTTGGATTAATTAAAATTGCCAATTACGAATTCATTAAAACAGCTAGCAATTTGGCCGTGTTCGCAAAATAGCTGATTGTCCCAATCGACACATGATTAATTTGTGGAAGCGACTAGAAACATTTGGACGAAGCCACTTAAAGCTTGTAAGCATCACTTCAAGTGGACAACGACTTCAATTAACTTCATCTCAATGTTCCATGATGTAATATTTTAAATGTATATTTTGTATGTTATTTCAAATCGTAGCAACATAAGCTGATATAATTATGGAATTATAATTAATAAAGATTGTTATTTGTTCGCTTATGTCTTACACAAAAACATTTTATGTTGCTTTGTATTTGCTTTGCTTATGCAAAGAAGAAGGTATATTTATACACCAAATACAAACCTTTTACCGATCTATAATCCCATTTACTGAATGAAACATAACATGTATTTGAATCTGGAAGACTATCAGCTTAATATGCAGATTTAAGAGCTGAAATTTAAAAAGTTCTCTGACTAATAATTAAATTTAGTAAATATTTCACAAAAAATTAAGTATTCGACAGATCGTTTTTCACATTGATTTATATAAAAATATTGCTTTGGATATTCGAACTTATAAAAACCTGCACATTGTTATTCGATTATTGGGCCACTACAAAAATCCAATACTTGTAAATTTTCTGACAAGTTGATTAAGTAAAATAAATGCACAGAAATTGTGAATTTAGTATACAAAATACGAAAGTAAGCTGAGAACTAGAATGGATTAGAGGGTAACTGCACGTCGAGCACTATTATTAGCTTACACACAGATATGTAGCATTTGTTTTTATTACCTCCCTACAATTTTGTGAATATTCACAACAAGTTTGGCAAACTATTCCATTGTACCGAATTGTAATATGAGTTAATTACCATTGGCGTTTACTAATTAGACAAATAAGCTGCATATGCAGCGACTTACAAATTGGCAACAGCTGCACATTATGGGCACAAGAGCTTGACCGGGCCAGCTTGTGAAAATACACAAGAAGCAGAAGCAGAAGCAGAAGAAGGAGAAGAAGTAGAAGTAGGAGGAGCAGAAGCAAAGAATAAGGAGCAGGGCGACAATGACTGAGAGAAATTTGCTGCCATTTGTTGACATGCCGGCATGGAACTGTTCGCTTCACACTGGTCCTGGCAGCCATTGTCTGTTATGGGCTGGGCAGTAAAATCAATGATGATCATTTAACACAAAGGGAAGCAGAGCAGAGCAGAGCAACTAAGAGGACCATCAGTGCCAGCTGCTTGAACACATGTCTGAGAGCTGAATCTGAATCTGAATCTGCAAATGGCTCGTCAAATTAGCAGGCCACGGAATGCGACTCAAAATGGCACAGCATTTTAATTTTCAACCGTTCCTGTTGCTGTTGTTGTTGCTGTTGTTGTTGATGTTGTTGTTGATGTTGTTGTTGATGTTATTGTTGTTGTTGTTGTTGTTGTTTACCCTTCATCTTTCGCCTCGGCTCGCGTATTTACATATTTTTAATAAGCTGCTTGCAAATCAACTGAGCGAAACAAATGCCTGTGTGTGTGTGTGTGTGTGTGTGTGCTTGTGCGTGTATATCCCTGAACTTGACATCAAAAATAAAAGAGGGGCCAAATCATATTTGCCAAACAACAAGCAATGAGAATACGAGGCTGCCTCCAGGCCAAGCAGGCAGCCAGAAAAAGCTCATATGTGCATACACTGTGCCCAAGCTAAATAAATCAGACATCCCAGACACGACCAGTGGGAGTGGCAGAACTGGGGCACAAAACAGGAGCAGGAGCAGGAGCAGCAGCAGGAGCTGGAGCAACAGCACAAACCGATGTGGCTGACAAGCCGAACAGGCAAGGTGTCTGAGTTCATGTCTGCATGTTGGATGTGAGTGAAAGTTCCCGTTGCCATTGCCCTTACCGATGCCTGCGCCCGTTGCCTGCGCCACATGACACCAGAATATGCCCCTGATGCTGAAAAAACAATGTAAAAGTAATACAATAAAATATTTGTAGGCATTTCCACAGCGCGGCGAAATCAACAAACGCACATCACTTATCGGCCGAGAATTTGGTATAATGTACAATTCGTCCTTAGAAAAATATAAATCATAAATGTGCATGTACAGATAGTTTCTTGTTTCCAGATCAAATATATATAATATATGGCATACTACTATATAAGAGATGTGTGAATGATTTTTAAATGGTATGCAGCACAAGGACAAACTTGAAGTTACTCCGTATTGTTGAAACTCACAAGGGATCCGTCCTTCTGCCCCCTGATGATGATAATATTGAGGCAGCCGGGCAAAAGCGCACTTTGCCACTGAGTACCTTAAGACTTGGTATGTTGAGACTACAGCGACAAATCGGCATTAGGCAAGTACGTTAACTGCTGATCAAATACACTTCCGCTCGTTTATCTGTGTAAATATTTGAGCAGTCGAGCTAACAAGTTACAGTACAAGTATGTATAACAATGGCTCCAGCCAAATGTAGCAGAATCAGAAGGAAATAAAGACGAAAGTCGAGGCGACAACAAATTCGAAAACTTGACATACGCCTGACTCCATCCAGCCCCCAACCATGGCCATAAATCCAGATTGCCGGCTCCAGCTTCAGCTCTTCCTTCTGCTGACACACACAATTGAATTGCTGAAGAGGGGCGCACAATCTGATGGGCGACACATTCCCAAAAATAGGCGCAAAAAATGTTGGGTGTGTCCCCAAGCATTTCAGACGTCAAAGTGTCGAATTCTAAATGTAGGCTCACTAAATGCACCTCAAAGCAAACTACTACAATAATTTAAATGGACAAGCAAGCATCCGCTTCATTATCAACTCACCTCCGCTGGGAATGCGTAGCCCTCGACGCTGTGCTCGGAGCCAAATTGATCGTTCAGTCCGTAGTGGATGTGTATCTCATGGAAACGATACCGATAAGATAGGGGACCACCAGATATATTCACTGGCGTCTGCATGCCATCGTAATTGGCCACCGTATCATTGCCGGCTGTGAAGATAACACTGTGACCCGTATTGCTTATGATGCCGCTTATCTGTCGAGTAAATACTGTAACTTAATATTCTGTATGTGAAAATTGGGATTTGCGTAAGAAAATAACCCAAGGACTATAAAAACATAATAATACAAAATACTTTTAAGGCCTACTCATAATAATCAAATTACCCTGTGTTTGTCAATATGCATGGGACGCAAATTGGGATCAAATAGCAAACGTTGCGGCTCCAGATTGACCGGCGACTGTCGACGTCCCTTGTTGCAGAGTGACCATTCCGGATTGATGAGACCCCAAAAAGCGGGACCTGCAAACAATAATTTCAATTATCAAACACAAAATTAATTGCTGTCGAAATATTTCCTCACAAAATGCGAAAGGAATGGAATGGGATTGATAAGCCAATAATAAATTAATGGCAATAATTCACAAAACGCTACAAGAATTCAGCATTGTTTAGGTCTTTGGGATATTTAATGTATCAACAAAAAAAAACCCAAAGCAATGTAAATAAGCCACCTTCAAAAATCTGCTTACAATTATTCGAAACCGAAATATAATACATATGAGTCAGGCAGAATTTAGCATCTCAACACAATTTGATTCTGGATTCTGGATTCCAGATTTTAGTTGACGTTTTCTGATTGTGATTATACTTATAACGTATTCAATTTCAGAAGCTGTTTTGCAATCATTTAGTGCTTTATACAATATACAGAGATATACATGTGTATGATAAGTCACGTATAGCAAAAGCTAAGAAAAAGATGCCAAGTTAGCATTGCCATCTGTCATTACAGGATGTTCGCCAAAAGCAAAAGTTCAAATTGTTGTATTTGACGCATATATAAAATTTACATTTTTTGCCATTTGACAAGTTTCCGTTTAAACAGATGTTTGCTGTATTTTGCAAATCTTTTCATTCAACTTATTTTGTACAGAGACTTTTGTAAACAATGAATAAATTCAACATATGAAAATACACACACACACACACACAGAGCTGGCGACATCATTGCAATTACACAAAAACGAGTCAGATAAATTAAGTTTGGGCTGAAGTTGTGAAGTTAGCTGTGAGTCCATCGAATAACTGACATCCACGATATAATTTGAAGTTAATCACAGTTGAGGAACTAAGCTTAATTCCAGCATTAAAATTATGCTTGGCAAGTTTCTCTTACTATCAAAATTCATCCATTTGAATACCTAAACAGCTTAATGTGACATCCAGCAAAGAAGTGCGCCAGTCTAGCTGATTGCTTGACACGGAATATAACTCATCGATAAGTGTATAATCATTCATGCCAAACATTTAATACATTTTTGGCATTTGCCTCAATGCCACATTGGTCCTATCTGATCCACAACTCGACTTTACCGCTGACCGCAAGCTATGCAAAATATGTTCACCAGCTGGGTTGTGCCCGAGAGAGACAGATACAGACACAGACAGAGACAGGTATGCAACTTGGGCATGAAAACTTGTGTATATGGACCTAAACGGCTAAACGAAGGCGTCCCAGCGAGTTTGCTCTTAACTAAAGCTATTAAAATATTTGTCTGCAAAGGTGTTGGTTTTATTGGGTTTTGGTTGGGTTCGGGTTGGTTCTGGTTCTGGTTCTGGTTTCGGCTTTGGGTCAGAGTTTGGCTTTGGATTTGTTTGATTTTAGCGGTGAAGCTAGCAAGAGTAGTAGAGGTGTGGATTTGTTTGTTTTGTGGCCACCAGACACCGAGCTGCCTCTGAAGCCCGCATTGATTGCTCTAATTTCATGCGGTTTACTTAGTTAACACGACACATGCAAACAGGATGAAGGACTTGTAGAAATTATGTACTTGTCTTGATTACATGCATATAATATCTGTCTGTTGAATATATAAGAAGAAAGACTTTAGAATTCCTTAGATTCTGAGCAAGAGTGCATTTTATCATAGTCTGTAAAAGTAAAAACATTTTTTGTGGAGCTCTTCAACTATTTGCTGCTTTAATGAGGTTAAGGTTTGCTTTACAGGTACAAGCAGACAGTTTTTTCGAAAAAATATATTCCTTAAACAACGATTTTAATTTTTAAATGCACCTTGAGGCATTGCTTTTAAAAATCGGTTAATTATTGACAAAGCTGTTTCAGGTAGACGAATTTTCTTCGTGCTGATTTACACGGTTAAAGAAAGCTTCGGTTGAGTTGTTTTAAGTATTTCATGGATTTCGTGGAAATGCTGACCAAATTCAATTTAAAACGTGTTTTGTAAAAAATAACAATGCAATGCTTATGTATATATGTAAGTATGTGTGTGTGTGTGTATTCGTTTGTTGTGTGCTGAGCCCCATTGGTATCTCAAAATCTGTACCAACTGTTTAAGTTGTCTATTGAGTGTTGGTATTTTCTTTAGATGCTTAAAGAAACGCTTTGATGCAACCGTATCAGAAGCTGCATGCGTGTTCCTACTAACGTGGTAAATTGCACGTTCAAAATCATCGAGCAACAAGCATCAAGCATCGAGCACCGAGCACCGAGCACCGAGCATAGAGGATTGGTAATCGGTGGCATGATGGGATCAATATGTTTTAGCGGCTATATCGACAAGCGCAATCAAAAGCTCAAATCAAAGATATGCCACGTATTCGCGCTTAAACGATTGTTGACCTCAGGCAACATTAAGAGGGAAAGGGAGTGACATATAAACAGACAAGCAGAAAGAGATAGAGAGAGAGAAACAGAGAGAGAGAGAGAGACAAAGTGCATGTTAAGTCTATTAAATTGCGGGTTGTAGTCGAGTCAATGAGGCAATTGCCAAACGATTTTAGCAGCCATTAACAACATTAGTGGCCGGGGCCGAAAGTCTGTTCGGGTTTCAGATACTATGCTAACTGAACTGCATTCGGAGTGAACTGCGTAGCCATCGCTTAAGCATACATATATATTTGACTTGCATTTATTTGGCTCGTTGCTCGTGCAAATCATGTTAAGCCACCGGCACGTTCCAAGCAAGCAGACTCAGCAGCAGCAGCAGGAGCAGCAGGAGCAGCAGCACTCTGTGCCGCATTAGACGCGCTTTAAGCGCAGACCAAGCAACTGTAGCCGAGAGCAGTTCTTATTCCCAGTCCCATTCCCAATCCCAATAGTTGAAGCTGGTGCTGGTGTTGGTACTGGTACTGGTGCTGATGCTGGTGCTGATGCTGCTGCTTTACCAATTTCAGTCCCACTGCAAGTGGCAATCCCACAGGGCACTCTCTGGCATCAACACGGGCCTCAACACCAGCATCGCTTTGCAGCGATAGCACTCATGTAGTATGCCATGCTTATGCAAATTTATTTATGCCAAAGAGAGACAAAGTTTTGCACGGATTTGGTTGCAATTTGTTGACAACACGTGTTGCAAAAACACCATCGACTGCTTTACAGGGGCTTACACTAAAGGTGTGCGCTTGTTTTAATACCCATTGCACTTCAAGCTTGCATTGTCGGTTCGCCTACCACTCTCACATATCCGGATCAAACTGGCAGATAGATATTAATGCAATATGATATATTACTCGCACTTACAGGGTATTTTTTAGTTGAGCATTTTCGCCACAATATTCTTACTGTTCTCCCTCTCTCTTAAAATTTGGGTGTTTTCGCATTTTTTCCAACTTGGTCATAAATACATATTTAAACAAGAGTGCTCGACTCAAGGCGGTGTCCAACTAGGCGATACCCTGTACTTAAACACTCAAGACCTTGCGACTATGATACTGCGAAAATAGTTTCCCGAATAACAACAACAAAAATAGTAGCAATTAAATTGAAGCCCAGACAGACCGGCATACGAACATATTCTCCTCACACTCCAGCTTTCCGTCGAGGGAGGGGAGGAGGGGCTGTTTTGTAAATATATCTTTTTTTTTCGTATAATCTAATAATTAATAGCTTAGTATTATATTACAGATATGCTTTGTAAAGTTAGGTCCGGCTTGTTGCTTACAAAACGGATCTGCATTTGCTGGGAACTGGTTAAATGATAATTTTTTTTGATAATTTGCATAGATCTATTAGAGCAGTAAAGTATTGCGTGGTCGGTGAACTGCCGACTGGAACTGTCATCCTTGCTCTTCTTGGTTGTAAAATCCAATTCGCAATTCAAGGCACTTGAACTTATTTATGCATTTGTCTTGTGCAAATGGCATCGCCGTTGTCTCTAATGAGATTAAAACGAACGGCGAAGTGAGCCAGTTGAAGGCGAAGAGGTCGATGTGGATAGAAAGAGTAAAGGCGATGGGAACGGGAGCAGGAATGGGAACGTAGACATACTTATCTGGCGTTTTCTTCGACTGGACTGGCAGACAGGACTGGCGTCAGGCCATAATCTCCCAGGACGCATTCACGTTGCCCTGTTGACTTCTGACACAATGAATTTTTATTTTTTTTTTTGCCCAGACATAGAATAAGCGTGAGCTGGACAGAGATGTGAGTGTGGAGCGGAGTGTCTGAAGTGGGTTTGATTGCAGCGGTTGCCAATCAAGATTCCAGACTCAGACTTAGACTCAGACAATGGACCAAGTTACAAGAGGTCGAGTTTTTGTCATGACCAGATTTCGTCATCATTTCCACCTTCTCTTGGTTTGACTGTACAATTCACGCGTGCAGTTTGTGTCGCTTGTGGAAACGTTTCGCAACAGCGACAAGGGAAAAGAATCGGCAACTGGAGAAAGGCGGCTGCCACTGCTACTGCTTTAAACTCCAAAAAGTATGCTATGTTATTTCATGCAAACATTGCTGCAGACTCCAGGTTGCGTACATAATACATGCAAACACACATATGTATATATATGTGCACATGCGAAGGTGTGCAAAATGCAATTCGATGTCGGCAGCTCTCGTGTGGCAAGCAGACGCACCACATGCCGCTCCACGCAGTTGGGCCAAGTTTGTATTTATTTCTTTGCATATAGGACAAACAGAACGAGGCGTCTCTGATCTGCCCAAAATGTATCTATGTATGAGGTTCACTATTAGACGATGCTGATAAGGCATGAAATATTGTATATATATATGAAATATTGTATATATATATATAACATAATACATTATGCATTAGAGTTATACAATTAACAAAGGAAAATTTAAAATATACAAGTTTGACAAATACTCGGCTTTAAGTTTTTAATTGTTATTGTGTACGCAACAAGTTGATTGGATTAAAAAGAACATTGTCATATCCGTTGCAACAGGGATTAGTAAATTTAATGAAAAATAATTGCATACTTGCGATGCATTGCATTCCAATCCAATAACAAACACAATTTTTTGTTGGTTTTCTATTTGGCTACCAGCAGCAGAGTTATATATATACGAGTATATATATATATATATATATATGTGTGTGTGTGTGTGTGTACATTGTCCGTCTTCTAGTCGAGCAATCCCGACAAGGAAATATTGTTTTATTGTTTTCGTTGCAGTTGATTTTGTTGCCATTTTTGTTGTCGCCGTAAGCTTTGATTCAAATTTACTTTGTTGTTGCTGGGATTTATGAGCACGCAGCCAGTTGATTGGCGGTATAGGAAGATGTGCCGTAAAAAATTACAGCTGAAAAAGTTGGCCCAAAGCGCATTCGACGTGGGCAAGCAAACAAACATTGGGTGAATATTTGAACTGAGCAGAATTCAGGGCAGCTTCTCAAGGTGATAACTTACCTGAAATGCCATCGTAGGTCCACCACTCCTCCCAGCTAACTGCATGCAGAACTGTAACGAAAGTAAACACAAAAGCAAAACGTCAATTGATTTCACACCCAATTTATATTCGCAGCAGTCCAGGAGTCGCACTCAGATAAGCGACACTCAAACTTAAAGTAATACATATTTATATAGAGACAAGACTAAAGCTACGCTTACATTTGGACACTGCAGCCAAGAAGGAACTGCGAAAACGTTTGAGATAGAGAAAGACAGCAAGTAAGATAGAGAGCGAGAGAGATTAATGATTACCGTAAGTTACACAGACTAGAAATAAATAACGAAATTGGCTTACATATACATACAAATACATACGTCAATAAATGTGCATAACAATGTTAGTTTGTATCCAAAGAGATCACTTGGACACAAGCACAGTATACAACGCAGACGGCAGATACCCTAACAATTTGCAATCTAGCTAGTGAGCCAGATATAATAAATATATATACAAAATATAAGATACACTTTTCACAGACTTTAAGCAAATCTGCAAAAATTATTTTCCGGTAAAAACAATATTTCAAAGAAAAAATAGATAAAATGCACATTTGAATATTAATATTTAACAGCTTTGGCTGTGGGCAATTTAAACATACCTAACTGAATTGCATTATTGTCTACATTAAATTTTAGTTGGCACCCACCCACCCACACACACATAACCCATATGTTTGAGTACACACGTAATTCACATTCGCCTACACCTTCTAGAAGGCAACCCGCATAAGTGCTATTTATTGTTTCTTATTCCATTCCTACGGAGGAGGGTCTTACAACGTTTCCACGCTGTGTGTAATGGCTTCAAAAAATGTTCTCAGCATCGGAAAACTATAAAGTATTTTATGAAACTTAAAAAATTGATGTGGAAAAGCCATACTTACGAATATTAAATTAAATATTAGGGTATTTAAGGCTATTTAATTTACAGCATTCAGAACAGTTTTTTTCATTTTTTTTTGGCAGATGTTTCTTTGAAGGGCTTTCGAGTCAATCCTTTGCTTGCCTTAAGTATTGCTTTTTTTTGTGATTGCCTTTTTAAGGCGAGAATATACGCACATATATCTTATATATATTTATATACATATATATGTATATACAGAGAGAGCGGGTGAGAGCTCTTGAAATGATTTTTGCTTACTTGCCTTTTAATATTTTTTGCGCAGTAAATTTACTTCCGTCACTTGTTAACTTTAACATTCATCGACAGTTTTGCCATTGGCAGCGCTGTCGCTGCACTTACTGCTGGTGTTGTTGTTGCCAAAGGCCAAAAGCACTTTGTTATTTTGACAACCGACAAAAAGCGGGGTCAAATCCAACGCCCTCAGCTTGCCCAGACCCAGACCCAGACCCAGCTGCGATTCAAATCAAAGTCAAGAAACGTTGAGTCATTAAAAAGCGCTGCTCATTTCGAAGCCCAACATTGCACAATGTGCAGCTCTAAGTGCAGCGTACCTTTCGCACTAATGCAGCGAGAGTCCATCAGTTAGGTTACAAAGCTCATAATTTACTTTATAAGGGAGGCAAAAGGTTATTTTCTTTTTAATATGTGTACATGAAGTGTATTTGATACTCAACTACTTCACAGTCAATTTGACTATTCTTAATTCTGAGATTTAAGTTTTCCATAAATATTTAAAGATAAATTGCATTCAAATCAAAGTGTATCTAAGCTTCGTGATTCAACGAAATTATTCTCCCGTTGAGAGTTCCTTCTATTGATTTTCAAAAAAATAAAAAAATTAAGTAAAATGAAAACCAAATTCCTGCAGCCGACATGCAAAAAAAAACTTGACACAAGTCGGAGGCAACGAAAGGCGAACAGTTTTAGGGTTGTTGGTCTTTCAACAATAATAACAATTATAACATGTGTACATTAGAGCAAAATGCTCGACTGACCGCTACCCTGTGCCAATATCTAAAGAACACCGAAATGTGTATTGTATTTAAGTTTAAGCTGAAAATACAATATTATATCAATATAAAGTTATTGATATTCAGTAAGAAGCTAAATGAAATCAAACCGCTTATTCAGACAGACCTATTGGACTAAGTAGATATAATTACAAATCATATAAGGATACCTTTCGGTACCTTTTGGTAAGCAGGGTATGAAAACATTTATGCAAAGTCACGGACAATGATGAAAATAAATGGATTTCAAAATGTTCGCGTCATTGCAACGCGAAATGCTCGCACTTTTGAGTGCCGATTCAACCGCTTGTCCTCACCGACAAATTGCTGCTATACATATGTAAATGTATGTATGTATGTATGTATGTATGTATATACAAATTCATATGTTCGTGCACAAACATCAAAGCCGTAGCTTTAACTAACGCTTCAATACTAATTTCATTATAATGCCATTGTAGATAACCATTGAACTGCATTGCCCAAAATCCCCCCAGTTCATTTTCATTTTTCATGCCTGCATTTTTTTTTTCTGGACCCCATTTCCCAATTGACGTCACCTATTGCGAGGTGATGTGCTCCCTTCGCTTATACGTAATTTATTTGTTTGTATGTATGCATTTGTGTACGGCTGTTTCCACAAATTTCAACATCTGCTGGCCTAAAAGTTTTTGTACTTGGTTGTATGCTGTTTGAGAGGCTTAAGCGAATAGTTGTGCAATAAAATTCATTTAGTTTTCTACAAAAAAAGTGTAGCTTTCATTTACTCAGATTTATAACTAAGTGATATTTATATATTAATCTATATTTTCTTCATATATCACCTATCTGTCACCTATCACATAGCTGTTTGCAGTAGTTAAAATTTGAGTTCTGAAGCCAGGGTTTGACCATGATACTTCTTCCGCTGACGAAATCTGTCTCGTTATCTTAACAATTGACTGGCAGCAGTCTTAAACTTTGTATGCTCTGGTGAAACGGGGTTATTGCAAGTAAGCCTTTGCCAAAGAGTGGACATTCCTGTATGTAAAATGCTTTCGTGCTGGCTTCGAATGGATTTGGGTGGTTCTCGTATCTTCTTTCTCTTTCACCTTTAATGCACCATTTCGTGGCAGAAGCAGAGATGCCATTGCAAGCCCAGCTGGAATTTAAGCTTTGTTGTGAAATGATTGTGTAAGCCTTGGCAATTTTAAGTAGTGCATGGCAATAACAAGTCAATCTCAGTTTGCGATTTGGACTTTGCACAGTCCGCTAAGAGCCCTTGGATTGAGCCTTACATCATTTCCAAGTAAGCCAACACAAAAAAACTCTGTCTCCTAGTCGAGTATTATATTCAAGCTTTACAAGGATTCAATCCAAACTGAACAATAAAGCTCAAGCGATCTTGCTCTTCGAAACTTATGTGTATATATATGTATATACATCATATTTGTACAGGCAGAAGTGTATATATATGTGTGTGTGTGTGTGTGTGCACGACTTTCTCCAAAACGCACAAAAATAGATAATGTAAATTTGCATATGACGCCCAAAACAAACTGTGAGCCGCGCTAAAAAAACTTGGGCTGGTTTAGTTAGTGATAGTGATAAATATAATCAAATTGGGTAAACATAAACAAAATATTATGTTACCCATACATTGAGGCGCTGGTGACATGGCGTGTGCCCTAAGCAAAAGTACAACAATAGCAACAGCAACAACAACAATAACAGCAGCAACAACAGCGGGGGACAGAGGAAAAAACAATCAGCTAAAATGGCAAAAGGCTAAACTCACGACAGCGTGACTAAAATGCGCACGTCAATCCTTTTTTTCTTTTTTTTTTTTTGTATTTTTGTTGCTGTAGTTGTGGCAGCCAGGGTGCGGCAGGACTCAAGGCAAACAGGGACGCACGAGACAGGATGCGGCTCTGCCAAGCTAACGTGTTTTTGTATGTGATGACGACGACAACGACGACGACTGTGGCAAACAAGTATCAGCCAAAAACCACTTTCAGCGATTTGCTCGGCCAAATAGATACCCTGCATACACAAAAAAAACACAATCAATAATTACGAGCCTAAAAGCGACGACATAAAAACATATATTTTATATCAACTATGCTGTTGGGCAAACAAAATTCACTTTTTTGATGGCGTTTAAGGAGCTAGATACTCTGCATAAAGTCATAGATAACCAAACCAATACCAAAATATTTACTTATAATTTTAGAAATATCGAGCGGATTAGGGACATCGATATTTACAGGCGATTTGTGCGTCATTGTGTTTTATGTGTTAAGGAAAAAAAACATTGTCTATCATTAATATACCCAATTTATTCATTTAATGGATATAGGGCAGAATAAAAGAAGCAAAGGAGGCGAAGACAATTGAGCGCCAATAAAGTGTCACCATTAATTTCCGGCGTTGTAAACAAGTGGACGACGATGTGTTCCTGCTTCCTCCCATTCCCAGTACTGAAATGTGAGTGAGCGCCATTGAAATTGAAAGTCATGAACAGAAAGGACAGCCAACGGGGGACACAGGTAGCGATCGGGACACTTAGCACGCCGTCCCAATAACAATAACCGCCCCCCAAACAATTAACGCCAAATATTTCAGGTTATTGGCTCTAAACTGCAGTCAGCCAGTCAGCCAGTCAGCTAGCTGGCATCTGTAGCAGACGCCAAGGCAGACAAACTGTTGTTGTCCGGACGACAAGAAATGATAAGAAAATTTCATTTCTAATTAATAGTAAAAGGCGCGACAGCAACTAATAAAACCAACAACAAACCGACGAGGAGGAGCTGGGACCTGGCCATGAAAACAGGGCTGCTTTGTTCGTGAACTTTACGGGAAATGGAAAACCAGCCACGGGAAACGTTGGACGCCCAACATTTTGGAAGAAACTGACATGCAAATTATTTATAATTTGTGATTTAATTCAAGCAAGATTGCTTTTGACCCTTAAGACGCCTGCTCTATTAAACCAAAAAGGAATATGAATCCATTTGATGCCGATATGAGTATAAATACTTGTAGATGTGAGCGAATGGTTTTCCCAGTATAGAACAAATTAATGTGAATGCTTGTCCAATATACTCACAAACGAGATAACTTAAAAATACTTTTATATAATCAATTAATTGACATTGCATGGGAGCCCCTTCGAGCCGCTTCCCTAATCGGAAGCAGAAGGTTCACAGCAAATGAGTAGAAGTCAGCAGATTGTTAAGCTACACTTGGCGAAAAACATCGAAATAGAATTCTTTTTTTTATATATATTAATCTATAATTTAGTTAGTTGTTGAAGTTGTTCAAGTTGAAGCATGAGGGATCTTCTGCTAGCCAACAGACATCCCAAATGGGGCACATCATTTTGAATTCAACTCAAACGACTCGTGATTTTTCTCTTCGTGTACTTTTGCTTCCCTTAATACTGATGGACTTTTAACATCAATTGCAGTTGATTTGCTTAGTTTATTAGTTTTCATTATGTCGCTTTGCACTCAACCGATCTGAGAGAAGGCCAAAGCTATATGCAAATTACTGACAACTTTGTCCATGGGGGATGGAAGAGGGGCGAAACACACACATGAAACGAGTGCGCCATGCCTTAAAAACGCAAACAAGTGAAAGCTTTCAATCATTTAGTTTTGTAGCAAGTCACACAGGTGTGGTGGGGGGAGGGGGAGGGGTTGAACCCCCTCTATCGTCACCTGCCTATTACCTGCCACCGTCTCTACCACATTTCCCCCTTGGTTGGTTTTTAACATCTATTGCTACGCTTGTTCAAGTGACCAGCAGTCAGTTTCAGTCTCATTCCTATTCCCATTACCATTCACACTCACGTTGCCTGCGAGGCGACTCGACGTTGCCACACCTTGTTCTTTGATTTTTATTAAGTTTTGGGTTTCGTGTGGCTGCATGCCTGGAACAGCCACGCCTTTGTTGGCATTAGCTACCATCACAGCTAACTACAACTGAACCAACTTCCCCACAATCTGCCCCTTTGGACGCCAGTCACAGTCACAGTTCTACCAACTGCTGCTGCCCCTGTCGCTGCCGCTGCCGCTGTCCCTGTCCGTGTACCTGCCCCATGTTGCTGGCCAACCTCTGACTGGCTAATGGTAAATGCCATTTCAATTACGTACACAGTACTAACATTTTATGCGGCCTGTCGCCATTTTTTGCTTTTCGATTTCCATTTGCGCTTTAAGTGCATTCGGACAATGGGTAAAAGGACGCCAGCAACAAGGCAAACACTCCTGGATACGACGGAACTTCGACGGACTTTTTATTCCCGTGCGAGTACAAGTGCATGTACATGTGCCTTCAAAAGTTATTTTTCTCGATTCTCTAACCATATATATCCAGAATGATAGAACCGTGGTACATTACATGATGACACTTTTCGATCTATATTAAGATTACGAAACAAAATATATTTTTGTTGGGCACAGGTTTTTGTGTTCAAATTAAATGTAATTAAAATGTATTTTTTTATTTTTGATTCTCAAAACAATGCAGTATGTACAAAGTATATTTCAATTCGTTGGTCTGAGCAAAACAGAGTGTAGCTGTGTGATTTTTTTATGTGTATGTCTATTCTTAATTTGATGGATGATAACTATCAAGGAAAGACAGACAGACAGGCACTGCTTTTGCTAGTGTTCAAAAATATGTTATTTTCCTTTGCTTTTAAGCTACATTTTTATAGATATGAGCTTTAACTGAACTTTAAATCTTTCATATTAGTACATTATGCTCTATGAATTCGGTTTTGTAAATGTGCTCTAAGAAAATGTAAAAGGGTTGTGTATATATGCAGTCTAAAAATACTAGGGCTTAAGAATAATATAAGTAACAAAAAAGCTAATAAACATATAAACACATAGAAAGCAATACCCTGGAAAGTTGGCCAATTTGTTCGACATTTTAGAAAACATCCAGCCTTAAATTAGGAAATGCAAACTCTAGTTCTTTGAATAAAATTTAAATTGGCGCCAAAAGTATTGGCAATCAAATACAAATACATAGGGCGACTTTATGTTACGAGTGCAGTAACTCATTTTACGCAACTTTATATTAAAATAATATATATTCACTCAGCGCAGGGAATCTTAGTTAAAATAGAAAAATGCGCTAGAGGGAAAAGAAGATTAGAAGGAAGAAGAGAAAGAAAATTGCACCTTATTTGCAGTTCAAATAAACACAAAAAAAGTAAGCTGGAAAAGACGACAGCAAATGGTGAAAATCATTGAGGATGCTTTATCTCACACTTGAGAATCTGAGAAACCAGATACTTGAGGGCTGAGACCCAAGAGCTGAGAGCTTTAAACCCAATACCCAACAGTTGAGATTGTCAGGCTTAAGCGCACATTTCGCACTGACACTGATTTGTACTCCGCACTTGACGCACCTTCTGACTGATGGAAAGACTACGCGACTAGCAGCTAGTCCCCAATTGGCCCCGCCGGCGACTTTGCTATGTTCCTCCACCTTGTAAATGGGTGTCACTTAACCCGTACCCCTTACAAATAGTTGTGTAGGGTATAACGAAAAGAATGGAACATCTGATGTAACTTAACACGGCTATGGAAACAAATGTGTTGGAAATGCAAGAGCCAGTTTATGGATGCCATTTATCCTTAGTTCTACTCAATGAAGATCTCGATTTTCATGCTTGTCCAATTTGAAACAATTGAAATTCACATAACCAATTATTAAATGCAAGTTAAACTTTTAATAACTTGACTGAGTATTCCAATCCAGCTGAATTGCTCCCAGCAAAATTTGGCTTAGATATCATAGAATTGTATACGATAATCAAATTAACATTCAAGCTCGTTCGATTTAATCATGTTTTATATTCTATTTTTACTTATAGTTGATGGTCTATGGTCTATGCAAGTGTTGGAAAGTTTGGGTAAAATTGTTTACTTCACAGCAAGCATATTTTTCTCTTGCTGCGCGTATTGTTGTTGCTGCAGCCAATTTTCATAAGAGCAAAACAAATCAAATGAAAGCTTGTAAATTTCATTTGAAACGCACACACACACACACACACAAACACACACACGCACACACACACACACATAACACATGCACATACACACACAACTAGCCTTATGCGTGTCCAAATAAATTGTCAGAAGCAACCCGAGAAGCCCGTTAACCACCTGCCAGGGACTGTCGCAACCCTTTGCGTGGCACGCCTTCCCTATTTTCTTGTGGCACGTGCAACAATTTCTGTATTGGGCTTTTCGTTTTTGGCTTGAATAACTTTTGCGGCTTTTCAACGCCCTGACCTCCACAGCCTGTATCTTTATCTTTGGATGCAGTTAGCAGGCTAAATTAAAATTTCAAGTTTTGACTGCACGTTGACGATGTTGCAGTCCTTGTTGCCGTCTAGCTTTGCGTGCTAGCCAAAAGGAAAAAACCAGTTACATTTTTTTTTTTTTGTTTTCCTTTGGGAACTGTTGTTGTTACTTTTGTTGTTGTTGCCTTTTGCTTTTGCTAATAAAATTGCCAAGTACGTTTTGTAGAAATGCCAAACATTTTGCTTGAGAAAATGTTTAACTTCCGGCACGAACGAACCGAGACAACATCGTTCTTGTTCTTGTACGTTTTCGTGTTCGTTTACTTGATGTTGTTGTCGTTGTTGCATTTTGGTGTTGTTGTTGTTGTTGCTGTTGCTGTTGCTGTTGTTGTTCTTGTTGTCGTTGTCGTTGCCGTGTTTGTTTGACTGAGCAAACGGTAAGTTTCGCATGCAAAACACGTGTAGAATTGAAGAAACGCCATCAACTAGCCCAAAGGCGTTTGATTTTATTTCCTATTCTCCTTAAAGGCAGCAGAACGTGCCGTCATCGTTCTCTAAGCCAGCCCAAAAGAACCAACTGTCGAACTGGTCTACACGCTGCTTGGCCAACTGCTCAATAGCTCAACTGGTCAGCGGGTCAACTGAGTAACTGGATGGCTGGATAGTTATGGTTCGTTGCATCAATTTAATAGCAGTGCGACTTCTTATCAACTTTGTTTGCCTGCGTGTGTGTGTGTGTGTTAGTGTGTGTGTGTGTGTATCTGATTGCTATGTAAAGCAATCGCAGATTTCTAGATAGTAAATCAGCAATAACCCTTTCTATGCAACATTTCATATAATCGAATTCCATACCTCACAGTGCATGTGTATATATATGTGCATGTATATATATATATGTGTGTGTGTGTGTGCTCATGCAATTCGAAAGGCACTTAAGTCGCCAACCTTAACATATATGCATATATCAAATAGCCAATCAACTTAGCTGTACAGCGAATAGTCCATTCGAGAGACTCACATCGGAGACTTTAATGCAAGGAGTAAAATCAAAGTTTTGCATTGCGCTCATTGGATATTATTACTAACTAAAAATGAAAGCTTCGTCAGTACTCCAACCTTACTAGTTATATTGAAAAATTGCTTATTGCTGGCTGACCTCATTTTATAATAAATATATAGTAGATATAATGAAATATTAAAATATATATCATCACAGTTTGCCAATTAAAATAGAACCCATTCAGTGTAGATATTCCTGAAAACAATTTGAAAAGGAAGAACAAGCACTTGTGCTTTTTTTGAAGTCCGACAATTAAATGATGGTGCCAAGTTTGGCCCTTAGCATTTTGCCGAAATGCACTGATATTCACTTCCTATAAATTTCAAGTGTCCCGAAAACTGTTTGTTGTTTGGTTGTGTTTTTATTATATTGTTGCTGTTTTCGTTGCTGTTGCTGTTGCTGTTCCTGTTGCTGGTGGTGCCAAGTGACTAGGACTGGAAGAGCAAGTGAAAAGTTAAGCGAGCACATTTTGGGATGCCATTAATTTATCCTCCACTACGTTCCCGCAAGTTAGCAAAGAGTTTTAATGATGTTGCTGGGACTAACTGTCTGCGGTCTTACTATTGCAGGCGAGTGAGTGACCGGATGACCGGATTACCGTATGGCCACAACAACAACGAGAGCTACGAACCACTGCAACAATCCCACTGACGGCTTTGCAGCTCCCTGACTCTCTGACCAGTTGACCAGTTGACCAGTTGACTAGTCGACCAGTTGACCATCTGCCCAGTTGCAATTGCAAGTGCCGGGCATCCACGACATGGATAACAGCGTCAAGTGACGGCGCAGTTAATTAGTCTAAGTGGAAATGGTGCACAAACTTTAAGCACGCTACACATTGTTGCCTTCTCCCTGATGCTACTTTCACTGACTTCTTCTCTGCCTCCCTGCCTCCCTGCCTGTCTGCATCTCACTCTCTGTCTCACTGTCTTTTTGGAGCGCTTCCTTTGCACATTTTTGAAGCATTTGGCCGCCAGTCCCAATACCTGCAGTCACTTCATGTGGCCATTTTAAATGCGCATTGAGCGTGTTGTTGCTTTGCATTTTGTCCACTTTATAACTTGACCAGCAGTTGTGCAGCATCATCAACCGTACTCACCAGGCCACTGCCAGCAAGCTCAACTCAATGGGCAAAGTGATTCTGGTTTCAGTTAAAGTGAGCGTCAATGCCGCAATGTGCCGGAGCTTGCAAATTGAAGCCAACATTACCAGGCAATTCTAGAGCAGTAGCCGGAAGAGGATTAGGAGCAGAACGCCACAACGTGCTCAGCGAGGAATAAATTTAGTTATAGCACTTCAAGTGCAGATTTTGTGTGATTGAGCAAATGACATCACAATTAAATTGACACTCTTCCTGATTGTCGACAATTTTTACCAACACTGCGCCTCGGCTGTAGTCGCTTTTCCTTTTTGACATAGTCAGTAATTGCCATTTATTTCATAGTTTAATAAGCTGCTTGTGGTGAAGGTCTGCTTGAAACTTCTGCGTATAATTGTCTAGATAAGGTTTGGATTTTCTGCAATGCATATTGCTATCCAAGCAATCATTCAAAATGCATTTGACGTTACCAAAATAAACACAAACATGCCGAAAAACAATACTTGGAAAATTACTGTGTTGAAATAACTGAAGAGTATATCGTATAAAATATTAAAAAAAAAAACAGCAGTAAAATAGATGATCTGATTAAAATTTTCATTTCTTAAAAATGATACAAACTTTATCGTTAATTTCATAGAAAACTTTTGTGTTAAGACTCAGAAATTGTATAACTATAAAGAACTTAAGAACGTCTTTTGACGATGTTCTCAGGTCTTGGGCATATTTTGTTCTTTGTGTAGAGTCATTACTTACACTGGGGACCTCCAAGATTCAGTGGCGTCGCAAGAAATGTGGCGAAAGGCTTTAAATTTATTTGGAATCATTATCAAAACTGTGAGTGTGCCGTTGTGACCCGTGGACGAAGCTGCTCGAAAGTTTAGCGCCATTCCCGCCGTCGACACACATTCTTCATTAACCGTTGCGGCACTTTTTTTTTTGTTTATTTGTTTGCACATAGTTGTGGGCGCTGAAAAGTATGCTACATATGCTGCAAGCAAGAAAATGCTGCCCGCCTGGCAGGGTCGAAAATTCGAAGACTCTAGCGACGACCATTAGCGCCATGTACACGCCATACATGTGACTGTGAAGGTGTGTGTGTGTGTGTGTGTGTGTGTATGTGTGTGTGTGTGCGGGGGGCAATGATAAATGAGCCATTAGCATTTATTTTCGTTTCATTGGCAATATAAAATCAAGAAATCGATGCTCTCTGATTTTAGAGCTACTCACTTATAGATTTAGAGTGTGCTCGTAGTGAGTGAATGCGACATGAAATCTGTAAATTATACCAATTTTATGCTAATATAATTATTTATTTATATGTTATACTCTCTTTTGAAACGGGTAAATATCTAATTGAAGTACAGCCTATAAACACAGCACATCTGTGTATTTTAAAAAGTACATTTATCTCTATACTTCATTCAAGATGCATCTTTTCAATTGGTACAGCATATCAAGATCGTATAAAAGTTATGTGAAGCGTATTTCAAATTTCATAATTTCATTTCTATTATTTCGTACAGGATATAAGCACAGAAAATTTCAAATATCTCCTGTTTTACACTAAGATTTAAAGCAACGCTCGAAGCACCCTTTGGATTCCTTGACCATTGTGAGGCATTGGAAAAAATCTTGAGTAATTTGTTCTGTTGAACACAAGGCGGTAATATGCTGATCCCCTTTGAGTGATTTGCTTGTTACCTTACTGACATTTGCGCCGGCAACAGGACTTGTGCGAATCATGCTTGGCAGACATGGACAGAGAGAAGGGACAACGAGAGGGATAAGTGGAGTGGAACAAGAGACAAACGTTTTCGACGGTAAGCAAATACGTTCCAAAGCAATTGATGGTGCCAAACCCAGTGATTAGCCAATGATTTTGCAACTGTGTTTGTATGTATGTATGTGTGTATGTGTGAAAGATATTTGTATGTAGTTGTATGTGTGAATGTGGTAAGCGCGACAATTAAACAACAAATCAAAGCTCTAATAATATGTTGTGTTAACGTCTTAGATCAACATTTCTAATTTGTAAAGAAGATAATAAATAGTTAGATAAAGTGGATGTGCTTTATATATGGGAAAACTCGTGCAGGTCATTCAACATTTGTAATTAATTAATTAATTAAATAATTCACACATAATGATATTGTTGATTACTTTTTTGTGAAGAGGCTTCAAGATAAGTCGAATTACAAAATAATATAAAATAATATTATACAAAAAATAGATTTTGCATGTCATAAGCACGCATACAATAACAAAAAATAAATAAATAAAGTCGACCAGATAAAAACACAACAGCTTTGCAACGATTTTGCTCCAATTATGTGTTTTTTGCGCAAACCCCTCTTTAGGAGTCCCCCTCAACAAGTTGGACAAGCATGTCACGATCTATTCTATGGCACAATTTACCCATCGACAGCTTATTGAGACAGCATTTCGATCTCAATCGAAGTCAGCCAATGTGTTTGCTATCTATTTGCTGCAAGGCCATTGCTTAAAGCTAGCCATCAATGCCTTTCGAACCCAACAAAGGCAAATGCCAACTGCATGGACTGGCTGGGCACACATCATGGACTGCCAAGAACTCAAAACTCAGAACTGAGAACTGAGAACGGAAAGCTGAGGACTGGCGACAGTGAGACAAGGTCAAATGGCAAATGGAATGTGGGCGTTGTCGATGGCCAGTGTTGCACTGTTGTGCGCTTTGTGCGTGAACTTGTATGTGTATTGTCAGGTTAATCACTCGTTTTGTTGGCAATTACTGTTATGACCCCAATGCGGACGAGGACAATAAGCGGGCCAGTTCAGGCTGCGGGTCAACTGTAAGCCGTACGCCAGTCGACAACCGACAACCGTCAGCCGACTGTCGACTGTCGACTGCCGACAGACGAAAGACGACGAAAAAGTCAAAGCCACTTGGCTTTTGTTGCTTCGTTACTGCTTTTGTTGCCTTGCTGCGAATATCAATGAGTCCATTATGTATGAACGCCAATGATTATGGTCGCCTGACATGACAGCAGCCACTCAACGTTGGAGCGGGAACTCGTATGGGTGGCGTGGGGGATGGGGGGGGGGTTTGGGCCGACAGAAGTTAAGCGATGACAGTTGACAGCGTTTGGCATTTTGGCACCCAAGCAACAACAGTAACAACAGCAACAACAGCAACAGCAACACAATCAGAAACGACGACAAGGATGTCAGAGACAGGGAAAGGCACCGACAGGACTGAGACAGAGACGGACACAGAAACGGAGACGGAGACGCAGGCGCCTGACAATAACAGCATCAATTTGCCGTCACCTGTGCGGCACATTCAGCAAGGTGATGTAAGGAAATGGATTCTGGGGCTCATGACCATAAAATTTTAGCAGCACGCTGTTTTGGATCTTTTCTAAACTCCATACAGTGGAAACAACTAGACTACAAAATTTAAATTAAAAAAAAAAACAATTTTACAAACTATATAAAAAAATTGTAATAATAGAAAAAATAGCATGCTGTGAAATTTTGAGTTATAAACAAAAAGTTAATGAATATTTAAATCAAATAATGGATGCATTTTCATTATGTATGTGATATTGTATAGAAAAGATAATATTTTTGAATATAAATTTAATTCTGTTTCCGGCGATTTGAGACTATATTCCAAGGGACCCGCGATGTGGGCCAGCTGTCATTTGGAATCCTAACGAATGTATAGTTTGTGCCACTGTAGCGCCCTGTTCTTTCAACCTCAATGACTTCTTGAGCCATTTTGGGGCTGCCTCACCTTTGGACGCTCACATTTTGTTATGATTATTGATATTCCTGTTATTGTTGCTGTTGCTGTTGCTGTTGTTGGGTGTGTCTGAAGTGCTTAGTGCTGTATTTTGAGCTAAAAATGCGTGGCCCGCTTTTAGGCACGGCCATTACTCGTAAAAGACAAAACACACAACAGGTGTTGGTTGGTGTTTTCAGGGATAAGCATAGGCAGTGATATAGGCATCGTTATCGATTCGAATCGGTGGCGTATGCGTAATATTATCAATGCTAAATTAAGCGTAAAATGCTGCAACACTTTAAACGGCAAATTAGCATCGCCCATCGACAGCCACAAATGATCCGTAAATAATGCACACATGTGTAATGCTCGATGGGCCATAACATCCATTGTTTGAAGCTGACCAATGTAATACAACCAGAATTTCTTATGCATGGTTCGATCTCTTTAAAGAAAAACATTAGCGGAATGGCCGAATGGCAAGTTTTAAGCATAAAATGAGAACCAATAAAGCATAAGTAGAAAATAAATTAATATTCACGACTCGTGCTCGTTTATTAGGAAAGTTTCTGCACAGCAGAAAGGCATTTCAAATGAATTATGCAGCTGCTGGCCAATGAATATGCTTTGCACTACTTTACAATACCCTTGCGCAGCGAGTGGGACACTTTTGTCACAGATCACATATGTCATGCAACTGTTATTGGAACTATTGTATGTGTGGAATGATTTTTGTTATTTGATTTTGATTGCATAAAATACGAGAGTCTTCACTATTAAATTGATCGACATTAGATTGCTAGATACACAAGGTATTTATTCTTCGGCTTCGATAATTCTCGTAGCTCCGCTTGTTATTTTTTTCCATTGGGTCACCTCCTTCGTTCATTTGCTAGTTGACCGAGGGCCTGCTTGCCCTTGTTTCCAGCGTGGAGCCAACAATTAAACGGGCTGAGGGCTGAACGCGACTGCCAATTGCAGCTGGCATTCAATAAAATTTAAACGTCAAACGCTCGGCCAATTATTTGTGACCACATCGAAAGGCTGCAACAAAAGGAGGGTCAGACTAAGCCAAATGAGCGAAGCAGGGAGTGCCTTTGTCTACGCTTTCCTTTGTTTTCCGATTTTCGCTGATGGCATTGTGAAAATGAAAACTGCACTTGATTATTCGGCTGCTAATTTCCATGGTATCTGCTAGACTAAAGAAAAAAAAGCCAGTTGGTCTGAATACTATAGTCAAGGCTAATTGACTGTAACCCTCAGCTCATTATAATTATTATAAATATAATTTTTCCGAATATGTTAAATTAGAAATTAGATTAATTTTCATAAAAATGGATAATGTGTGAACGGTCTAAAAATGTTTCCAAGTATGTAAATATATGTTTTCAATTGAGTAAACCATTAATTTCGTGTATTGCCGAAATGCAAATATTAAGAAAGAATTGACTATATTAGAAAACGCCGTTGTAGGGCAAGGATCTATGAGATGTTAGGCAGGGTATTCCATCTTCGTAACAGATAATTGTTCGATCTATTTTTTTATTTTGTTCCTTTTTTTTTTTGCGAATCAATGCTGGGCGCAATTTGAAGGCAAACTCCAATGATGATGATGACCGGCTGAGTAAGCGACAAAAACGTGAATGGAAGGAACAATAAAAACAATAACAGTGACTTTTGGGCAACAATGAAGCCAAAGTGAAGTGAACGAACGAAGGTTGGAATAGATTGAAAGACAGCAAAAACAGATTGAAATCAGTTTGAAAACAAACGAAGCGTAAAAACGCTGTGACCGGTTAAGTTGAATGGGCTCTCAGTTGCCAATACGGATTTTGGACAGATGCTGAAAAAGTAGTGGAAAAAGACCGAACAACAGTTTCTATTGCCTAGGCATTTTACTTGGGCGCCACAATTGGCGGTAGTTAAGTGTTTACGATTCACGCTCATTAGTCACCAATTTGCTTGCCGAAGCTTTATCCACATACAAGCACTACAAATGCTTCTAAAAAAAAAAAAAAACAACAAAAAAATAGATTACGAATCATTCCAAATAGCTGCACATCCAGATCTCCAATACATAGTTATTTATTTATCTTAAACGTCTTATGCCACTAGCAGCAGACTATTTCCGGGAAATAGTGCAAGTTTAACGTTGCGAAGAACTAATGAAAATAACAACAGCATCGCTTGAAGCTAGCCTGAATAACCGCTGCGATAAAGATTATTTTTTCTGGCGCTTTTAGGTATAAATATACATATGTACATGTACGTATGCTCAAATATATACGGGCAGCTATGTATATAGTCCATGATTGCAGTTTTTTGCTGCGCTTTGCCACTTCTGCATTTAGAGATCCATTTGAAGATGGGAGATGGAGATGCAGCTGGAGCTGGAGCTGGAGCTTACACCAGGTGTTGGGCAGCTCTCGGCACTCTCGGCTAATTTATCGCCCATAAAATTTATGTTTAGTTTAATCGAAAGGCGCACTTAAAGTGGGCCGCAAACAAAGCAGCGTCATCCTCATCGTTGCGACCAAAACGCTTTTTCGCCAGTTGACTTAACGGTGGCAATAGAGAACTAGCCCCTGAACAGTGGGCGGGCATTGTGCGATTAGTTTGGGATATATACTCTCGAAACGGTTGACTATTCTAATTTCGCATTTACCTATTCTTTGCCAAATCTAACTAACACAAGTATTTATTACAGGTTTAAATATCATGAACTCCCATAAAGTTTCATCGAAAGCAAACATATTTTCAGGGTGCGGAAATCCGATGCTTTTTTAGCATATTATCAGTGAACGCTACGCAAAAATTAAGATCGAGTTGGATGTCCCTTGATCAGGAACTATAAGTTCCAATAAGAACGAATTGTTTGACGCAATGCTCGAAGATATAAGACTTAAGGATTCGCCGGATCAAATCACTAAATATATAGCACTCAGAGGGACAATCGGTCTGTTTCCTTATATTTTTTATTTTTTATTGTGATATTTTTAATATTGTATTATTGTATTATATTTTACCTATTTCAATATCTTTATTTTAGATAGGTTTAATTTACTGAATGACAACGATTTGCACAGTCAGTACCTTGTGAATGTTAAATTTAGTTTTCTTTTAATTTTTGTTAATTTATTTCTCCCACACAGGTTGACACACATCTAAGAAAACATGTCAAGGGACGTGACTTCCTTATGTTATCGACTAGTTATGCAGGCGCGTGTCGGTTGGCGCTCATCTTCAGCTTCATCACTTTCGGTTCGCACATCGTTGACACGCTTGACACTGACCCCGTTGCCCGAGGGCCCAGTGCACAGGCGTTTGAGCGTTCAACGATCAAAGCTATACTCTATACTCTTATTCGCACTCACCTAGCATCCTCGACAAGAGTAACAGGAATGTGTAGCACAGCAACTGCAGCAGCTCCATATTGCATCAGGCGGTTTCAACAGTTTTCTCTCTATAACTTCAGTGATTTTTCAGATAATTGCACATCACAGGCCGATCAACCGGCAGAAATCTGAACTTCTTCGCTAAAGTGTTCGGAAGACTGCAAAGAGAGAGAGAGAGAGAGAGAGAGAACGTACAGCTTTAAGTTAATTAAGTTAATTGATAGTACTTAAAATTGGGGAACACCCGATGATATGTTCCTTTTTTTTTTTGTTCCTACTACCTTTAAATTCAAAGGCCAACAGTTCAAATCGACCGTTGCCATAAATAACAGGATTAAGTGATAGAAACATTTAAGTCGACAGCATCAAATGCTGTCACTGGTGGATACATATACAAGTTTATTTGCGATCCATGTGCGCCGTGTTCCATACGCCACATCAACTTTATAGCCAAAGGGTAAAGCTGTGTAGAACATGAACAGGAACTAGTTCTTTTGCCCTGACCCGCTTGGGGGCGTTTCAATTCGTTTCGTTTTGACGGAATGCATTTACTGCAAGTGCTATTAACAAATACTGTGCAATAAAGTTAGGAGTCCACTCAGTCCAGTACACACACGTCAGGCGAGGACCGAGCAGAGGCAGGGGCAGAAAGTGAGAGCGGAAAAGTGTGAAATGCAGATGGAGGAGAGTGCCACCGATGGCCGCGGCTTGGTGACCTTTTTACCCTGACTTGCAATCGCAATGGCAATCACAATAGCAATGGCAACAGTAGCCGCCGAGAGGCGAAGCCAGGCTCGCAGTTTATGCGAACAAACGTCAGCCATAAACATTTTTATAACGCTGCAAGACGCGTCACGATGGGGGCAGCAGGCAGTGGGTTGTGGAGGCATGGGGTTGAAACAACCAGCAGATCTTTCGTATTATACACCCTTCGCTGGGGGGGACTTAAAAAAAAAAGCGCATAAACCACAAGCAAAATGAATTGTGCTTTTACTCTTTGTAATTAGCTCGGCTGGTGCAATGGCCAACATGCACTGGGCACTGAAGTATGAAGGCTGGAGGCGTCTTACGACTATTGCAAAGCACCAGCGAAGTGCGCCCAGATAGAGTTCAAGCGTGTGCTACTCTTTAGAGTTGCCTGGTAACGCTCTAATTTGTGCAACACTCTGGACTCCTTAGGACAAAGCCCGCTTTATGTAAAATAATTCAAATTTAATTGACTAGGTAAACTATTTTCACTGTATTATTAAATGTGTCCTTTCAAAAATAAAAAAAAAATTTAAGGATATTTTGCACATTGTTACAAATTGCACATTAAAAAAAATATAGTAGCTTTGCTCGAATCGAGAACTTTTTACTCAGATCTTTCCTTAGTCAAAATATGGAAGAATATTGAAAGACTGACAGATTAAAGATTCGATTATTAAATTTCAGTTATTATTGCTGGATGAACTATATTGAAGAGTTGTTGGCTTTGCACGAAGTGAGAAATACATTCTGTAGGAAGGTTTTTGTAACGCACTTATAAATGTAAATGCATATTATGTTGTACATGGTACGTACACACTGCACTATGGGAAACAATATGAAACTGTAAACTGGTAGGGTTTGGGGCTGGGTGCGTGTGTGGGCGGGTGGAAGGTCTGAGAGAATGGAAATTTTCAATTACGCTCATGACATGACATAAAACGTAATTTAACGCAAATGTCTAAAAGAGTGAGGACTATTGCGGACGCCTTGAAGGCAGAGTCGGGGGACAGCACCTTGGAACTCACTGTGCCGGGCGCCGAACTCCAAGCGGGATGGATGTGGTTGGGTGGAAAGGAATCGGGTTCGGTGTGGCGCACGTTGAGTGTAACGCTTGATTTGCTCTGACATAAGTGGCGGCGACTTTACGCAGCTTTGTTCACCACTGTGCCTGCCGCTGTCGTCCTCGTTGCGTCGGCCTCTCGTCAGCGCTGTTTGTCCTGATACGCCTACAACAACGGCGTTTGTTGTTTTCTATTTTGCTGGCCTCGGGTCTACAGTCTGCTCGGCATTGTATTGGACAACAGTAGCAACAGGAGCAACAGTAGCAGCAGCAGCAGAAGCAGCAGCAGCAGCAGTGGCAGTGGCAGTGGCAACAACAGCAGCAACGACAGACGGCACCGGTGGCTATGGCGAAGAGTGCATTTTAAGTGCCTTATTATCCTGTTTATGTTACCATGCAGTTGTTAAAAGACACACGCGCGGACACATGTCCTCGCCCCCCAACCCCTCCGCCTCCCCCCTCCTCCACCCCCATCAAGGCTTGGCTGCGCTGCCTTTTCATCAGAGCAAAAGTGTTTTTCACTTCATGTTTTATTCATCTTTAGTTTACAAATTGTCGCAATGGCTTTCCCAACCAAATGGCCCAGTGCGCAATATTTTGAATACAAATTCTGAACTTAAAGTAAGCCCAAACACATTGACAGACGACACAAAGCAATGCAAAACTTGACCCACAATACAAAGCTCCCTTTAAGCTGTCCTTTTTTTGTGTTACACAATAATTGTTAACGTCTCTCTGGCAGCTTTACTTATGGATGAAACAGATAATTTGGAAACAAAAATATATATTGAAGATTGATCCCCAGACGCTAACGTGAATCAGCATGAAACTTAAGTGCAAAAGACCATTAGCCAGCAACTAGTATTAATTGCGACCACTTGAAATGAGGACAAGCCTGATTTGTTGACTTTAAATATACCCATTAAGAATGTATAGCAAGCGAAAGCTTGTGAATATTTGAATATATGCGATATATGTGATTCCTAATATAAGACACTAATGGTAAAGAAAATAGTGCTAAACTTTATAACTGCCTGCTGAAATGATGTACTCTAATTGAATGATACTAAGCGACAGCTTAACAGAACATATGCTGCAAGCAGGAAGGCTTAAATTGAGAGTGTCCGGCTAGGAAATGCCCTGTAACTCGCTTCCATCAAACAACATAACACTAACCATATTCAGGAAGGTAAACAAAGACCCGTCAACTTATGATATCAGCGTGAACTTGCTCACATTTGCCTGCAGCGTTAGTATGCTGTCCAAATAAAAGCCACACTGTTGAAAATACATAATTAATTGTTGGATTGATCAGTTTTAACAATTTGTGGATTTGAGCAGCTGTAAAAATATAAATTGTATTTACTTTTGCTTATAATATTTATAAATTGTAGCGAAAAAGTATTCAATAATGAATATACCATAGTGAATGTGTATATTTCAACATTTTAATATGCATGGCAGGGCTGACACATTGCAAAAAGCCGACGAAAAAGAAAAAACCGCCAACGGCAACGAAATAAATTTGTCAGCCAGTGCAATATTCTTCATTTCCCAGACGACGAGCGGGCTGCAACCAGCTGGATATGGCCCATCGTCTGGCTCTGGACACGTAAATAAATAAATACAGACAAGTAAAGTATATATATATATAAAGCAGGCAGAGAGACCGTGACCGAGGCAGCGTAGGAGGATGGAGTCGGTGGCCAGAGAAGAGAGCGGAGGAGAATGTAGAATTGAAACGAGCTTCCATTTCCATTGCCATTCCTGCAAACTCCTTCCTGAAATTGTGCATGAAAAATATGGAAAGACATTTGGCCAGAGACAGATTTTTGCAGCTGCATCCGCATTGTACTGATCCAAAAACTGACAATAAATGTCATTTAGTTTGCCAGCGATAGCAAAGGGCAGGGATCTGTGGGCTGCAACTGCAAGTGGGCAGAGTCCTATGGGCATTGCACAGCTGCGTACAAAGAATATTTATTTAAAACTAATTAAGAAACCGATGACCAATTGCACTTTCTGCCTTAATCTGCATATATATTTTTTATTTTCCTAAGAGCACAACAAAGGAAAGCGATTGCCTAACAATAAATAATGCCACAACCAACCAAACAACAATCCAACAGCAACATATCACACTGGACAATCGACTGTACTATGCATAAGCAATGCTTCACATATATTTTCTGATACCAAATGAAGGCCTATGCATATTCTTGATCATAGAATCGTAACTCTATAGAGAATATACCACAAATCTCTAGGGATTTTGCAGACGGCTGAATGGCAAATCTTTGAAGAAACAAAAGAAAACGAGGAGTCCGTTTAGGATCGATACTACAAAGCCTTTGCGATGATGCCACTGTATTATGCACAAGAAAGACAAGCATTTTAAGTCAGTCTGAAGAGTTATGCAAGCACGCACAAATATACACTTTAACAAGAGATTCAAGCTTGTTAACTTTATTAAATAAAACACATTCGAAATACAAAAATATGTAAGCAGATTACTTAGGTAATCAAAAATTATCCTCTCTTAAGCAGGTTTTCCACTTCAGTGTTCTCAAAAGTATATTTCTACAAGAATCTAACAAAAAACAAAACATTTTTTTTCCACCCAAGATTGGATTGCGATGACATTTCTGTTCCATATCATTTGATTGGCAAGGAATACCATTTACCGTCATGCAACTGAAATGTAACTGCACTCAGAAGTGCCTGTATGTATGTGTGTATGTATGTACATGTAAATGTACATGTGCATAGGCATGTATATTTTTGTACACCTTAAACTACATATGATGATGACAAGCACAATCATAAAACGAGCTGTAATCTGAGCATACTGTTCAGTGCTAGACAGAGCAATCAAAATCATTTGTTTACTGGCCGGAACAAACATTAAACATTTGCTGCCACACCAAACACCACACCATACCACACCACACCACACCACACCACACCATACCACACTAAACTACACTACACAACAAGAACAACAATTTGCTCACGCACAGGCATCACAACATTGGCTCCTTGTGGTAACAGTTGCGTGGAGCATTACATTGGATTATTTTTTTTTTGCTTTTTGTGTTTTTGCGCAACGTTAACATAAACGACTGCTAATTGAATTATTAACACCTATGGGCTATGGCGATGGTTTTGACGACGGCGACCCGAACGCAAAATGTCACCGCAACTAGCGACAGCGGCAACAAAAAGCCCGGAATCTGATCCCAGTGTGTGTGTGTGTGTGTGTGTGCGTGTGTGTGTGTGTGTGTGTGTGTGCGTGTGTGTGTGTGCGTGTGTGTGTGCGTGTGTGCAATAAAACAAAGTGCGCATAACAATTGGCTAACCACGATATGAGACCTCAAAAACATAAACAGCCGCAAATGTTGCGTCAAGAACACGCAAACCTCAACGCTTAAAATGGCGTTGAGAACGAAGTAGATGAATGTAACTTTTGTTTGTTGTTTGTTTGTGTGCAGTCTTCGGCGTTGATATTAGTTGAAAAATCTCTGACCATTTTTTTTCTTTGTTTTATCTTTGTTTCTGTTTTTTTTTTTTTTCTGTTTGCTTAGTTAGTGAAATGCAATGCTAAATCTAAAGCAACGCGTCCCTGTCATTATAATACCTGTTTGGTCTGTCCAACAGACATGCCACCTCATTTACCCCTCGGTTGTTGCAACTGCAGCAGATAGAACGAGTTGCGGCGTCAAGCCATCGTTGACTCTGGGAATCAGCCACACAGCTGCCCCAAGTTCGGATACCAAATGGTCTGTGGTCCTGCTGTGCTGTCATGGTATCAACAATGTTTTCCTTCTCCAAACTTGGTAAACATATATATATATATATATATACATATGTATATAAATATATATATATATTGTGTATGCAGATGCTTTTGTCATGCCCACGCACGAACTCGCAAAAATATCCGTAAAAATATTTATAATTCACAGCTGTAGAACTTGTCTCGCCAGACCAACAAAAAAAAAAGAGAAAACCAAAAAAATTCAAAATAATATTTGTACTCGCGAATATTTGTATCTGCCTAAGTATTAAAGTTATAGCTCCATAGTTATAGTCAATGAAGTTTGATAGCTTAAGGGTTTATTCAATGATATTTGTAAAACAGTTTTTAGAGTAGTATTTTAAGATTTGTTGTACAACAAATAGCGATATCTTATGATCTACGGTGTCTTTTTATGGCAGCCATAAGAATTTGAGCAGATTTATTGTACCTCTAACCATTTATAGACGAGGGCATAATGAGAACACGTTGCAGCACTCATAATTGACAGCTTCAGGGATATTTAACGAATGCGCACTTATGCTAAATCTATTAAATAACACTCTACCCACTTGACTTTTAATTGCGAAACAAACAAAAGCGATAACACACAAGTAGAGCAGATGATATGAGATGAGTGGCACCCACGATTGTTGGCTTGCCAACGGTTACAAGCCAAATTCTATATCACGACTGAGAAGCCCGCTGACTGCTGTGCGTGTGTGTGTGTGTGTGTGTGTGGGTGTGAGAGTCTTTGTGTAATCAATATTATTAATTTCCTATTGAAAAATGCAAAACAAGAACGATCTAAAAGATAAACCCCAGCCAGCTAATCTAATCTCAAGAATTAAGTTAGGACAGTTTGACATCATTCAAAAAACGCACTTAATTTATATTAAACAAAATAAATTGAATATTAATTGTTGAAATTATGGAATCATTTGATTTGAAAGATTTTTGGAACAAGTATATCAAGGATTTACTATTTTTGCGACAAAGTTCACTGAGTCAATTATTGAAAATCATGTGGAAACTATTAGATTTGACTTAACGCACAATGGATTTAGAATCAATTGGTGTTTATTGAATGAAATCGTGATACGCAAAAGTTCTAATAATTAAAATCTCTTATTTTATATTAAGCTTACATAACTAATATTTTGCATTAATCTCTAGAACCAATGCACTCTGAGACAAGCGCTTTCATACAGAGTGACCGGCAGATGACGATAGACTGGGTTTGCTTGTCAAGCTGATCGAAATAAATTGTATAAGGTCGGAAATCTGAACATAATGGGTATCGAGCATAATCGTATATCTGCTTATGAGTGTTACGTAAAGTAATCCAGCTTACTGAAATGTATTCGCAAAAGTATATTTCAATATAAAGACAATTTAAATATGCAAATGAGCAAGGCAGGCAAGAATAACAAAAATCAATGCTTATCAGTGAATATACAAATGCACAAATGTCAATAGAAAACAAATTGTTGCAATATTATTTCAGACCTGCTTCTCTGTTTCTGTTTCCGCTTGAGCAAAAAATATTCCACGCTTTTCTTTTAATTTCGGAAGCTGCTCAAAAAAACAAAGAAAACACAAACTGTTTTGGTGTGTTTGGTCGGACGGTCTCGCGATTGTGAAAACAAATTTTAGCTGCAATCCGCTTGCTGTTAAAAAAAAAAAACACCTTTCCAACTTTTCCTATGTGCGGAGAGTGGGGAAATTAATCCAATACTGTGTACACGCCAGATACACCGACGACAGAAACTGATCGACTAGCAATGGAGCACAGACACTTTCTGACGGCGAAATGAGTCTTTATATAAGCGGAATAACTAAAATTACACTTTGCGTTACTTAAAAACAGAAGAAAAAAATGCACAATTGTCTTTGTTGAAATGTTGAAAACAAATGTAACAAATTATGTAATTAATTTGATTGTTTTAAACTGATTTCAATTATTGTTTTCTAAGAACTGTATTTTTTAACACTGAAGCACCCATTAGATTTTACTCTCGAGCTATTATTTATTTGCATTACTACAGATAACTTACAATATGTCAAGTCTCGCTTCATTCTTTGTTGGCTTAAAATATTTTAATGTCACTTAATTATATATATATATATATATATAAATGTATACGTTCTTTTATTGTTGCCGAACAGCAACGCGATTGAATGCACTTCCGCTTCCGCCTTTTGATGTTGGCATTTAAAATGCAATCCAGAAACGATTAGTCAAAAACGTCTCGTTTTATGTTCTGTTAGCGTTTGTAATTTTTTTTTTTTTCTTTTTTTTGTAACTTATTGTGAGAATCGTTGCCGATTGAAAATTACGCTGCCACAAACAATATTCGTGGGCTTACTGTTACTGTGTTGTGTTCCATATTTCGAGAGCGTGCCACAGTGTGTGTGTCTTGGGAGCTTGCCTTTTTGATTATAATGAGCGCAAATTACGCTAATTTAACTTTTTGATTTTCCTTTCATTTCCAAAGATTTCAATCGCACAATTAGATACGTTTTCGATTTTATTTTCTTTTTGTAGCTGGTTGTCGCTGCAATTTGGATGACAAGGCATATACCTAATATTAGCTTGTACGTTTCTGATTTCAAATTTGATTTCTGTATGGCTTTGAGAATTTCCGTACAAATTTCAATGGTTTACCTTTTAATTTGAATGATATTTGCTTGGTGTCATTGGCGAAATTGTTTTACAGAGCACCGAAAAAAAAATTTATTTTGCAAATGGAAAGAAAACAACTAGCCAAAAATAGTGTATTTTTGCGAAACACACGGCACTGGCGACAAAAGTCACCTCAAACTCACGTAAAAAATCACACGCGACAGAAACTTTGCCACGACTGGATAGAAACGCACAGGCTCATTGCGACCGCATGTGTTGACGTTCCAAACAAAACTGTTGCTTGGCTGGGCCAAGGAAGCAACTCGAGGCAGCACACACACAGCAGGCGAGCTCAGTTGCACGAGTCGCCAGAGTCGCGTGAAGGTCGGCCTCGTGGCGCACCTTCGTGCTGGACTTGAAAGTGCCGCTTGACGCACTCGTGCTATACTCGTGCCACACGACGAACTGCCGTTGGCTGTGTGCCAATTATTGCGACCATTGGCGATGCTTCCGGCTTCGGAAAGCTGCCATCGGCGCCTGCTCCTATTCCTTATATTGCTCGACACTACCAAAGCCGACGAAGTTGCACGCGCAACACCATTCACCAAGTGGTGAATTTCGCACTGAAGCCGGCCAACGTGGCGTATGTTTTGTTTACGTTTTGTGTTTACCTTCCAGTCGCTCTGGAAACACGAGCTACAAGTTAAAAGGGCTCACCAAGATACCACTTGGCGCCGGCCAATACATTACGGAATTATATGACCCTATGGTAAAGACAGAAGGGCACCCATTCGATTCAATCACTCAAACAGAAATGCCCAGGTGTGTTAAATAAAATACCATCATCATATTCTAATAGATCCCGAGCTAGAGATCATATATCGAATGCAGTTTCTCAGTCAATCTCTGAATTAAATCGGAACCGAATATGATATGTGAAAGAGGATAAACATTGACTCCGAACTTCTGCTTCATCTTTCGACTGATTGTTCCTATAGCAGTTATCTGATGTAATATTCCGATCAGGTTAACCCCAACGCATGTTCTATCTTCAGTAAAAAGTTGGATGTATGCTTCAAACTGAGGAAGTTCTGCGCATATAAGTCTTAAAATTCGAACAGATGAACATGACTATATCGAGTCGGCTATTAATGCTTTTCAAGAGTGGAAAACACTTTATGGAGTCGAAGGTGTCTCCTTTAATCTTTAATGAAAGCAAATAAATTGTTAATTGTCAGCTCAAAATCACTTTTACTCAATAACCTGATAACTCCCCCATTAAAAGTTGTATGTATATATTAAGTACCTGAATATATATATATATATATATATCTATATATATACCAATGTGCGAGACAAACTCGTGCAGCCTTAGCCTCTTGACAGAGAGGCCGTTAAGGGGTTTTCGCAATCTTGACCTGGCAGTCCTGCTCACTGCACATTTTAAATTGGACAATTTAGTGGCCATATTCCCAAATGAAATTCACTTTGTGGCGAGCACACGCGGCGTATGCGTCATATGTTTGCACTGCACTCTTGGTGGTCACCAATGGGCGACTGCCAAAGAAGTGGAAAGCAATGATTTGGAAGGCCATCGTACTGTTTAAATGGCTCACTAGCCCACTACTTGTGTGTGTATGTATGTGTGTATGTATGTACCTGTGTGTGCGAGTGCGAGTGCGAGCTTTTTTGAGAATTTGTTTTTGCTTGTTCAACGCAGTTTTAATTAAATTGTTAGCATTTCTTTTTCGGGCACCATTAAATTAAAATATACTAGGAGCGGGAAACACATCAGGTGCATAGAATGTCGATGGCTTTTTTGATTTTATGAAATCCAGTAAGTAATTTTAATTAATTTGATGCTGTGCGCGCAACTAAAATTGCAATTACAATCAAATCGAAATCGCTTCACAAGTGAAAAACGTGCAAAGCTTTCCAGTTGGGCGAAGGGTTTGAATCGGAACACGTTCAGGTGTCAAGTACAGACACACACACACAGGTAAGCAAGAGATTGGCGGGCTGCAGGCACATGTCCAAACTTCTTTATCACATACGAAGCCAGATTATTAAAATTGCATCGAAATACGTGCGAATATTATCAAACTGCTCAAATTTACTAGAAGCTCGCAGAAAAATCAACAGGAGCAAAAATAGAACAATTGCAGACAGTTCACTGAAAATTGTTTTTGCGCAAGTGCATTTTTTAGGTAGTTATGCAACACAATCAAATCACAAAAAAAAAAAACGAAAAAACATAAAAAATTCTTAGTTCGCATTGAATTGTATTTTTTTGGGGATTTTGTCCATTCAAGGTTGCCGTTCAAGCTAAGGTTGCCGACTTTGCTAAAGCTGCGCTCCAGCTCGCTGGCACTCACTTTAACATTAATAGAGCTTCAGAGCTGGCCGGCGTGTTTTGCCGCCAACGCTGACGATGATGACTGCTGCCATATTAAAGCAGAACTTTTTTGATTACTTTATGGTAACGGCAGCTGCGCCGCATCCACATTCAGTTTTTCTGGCCACAAAGTAATTCCGAGCAGACCAGATAAAAAAAAGCATGTTGAAATGCTCTAATCGAGGCAACTCGACTAGAAGATATCCTGAACCCATACATAGTAGACTTGCTCACATACGCTTCTTGGCTATAAAAATATGCCTTGGTTATCAAAATCTGCATTTCTAATTAAATTTATGCAGTTGATCAATATAGAAGGCTTTATCTTTACAATTGTGTATTTTATTGAAATCAGATACGAGATATTATATTCCAAAGACCCTAGTGTCAGAGATCGGCTTATTCATACAGACGGACGGAACGACGGACATACCAAAGTCGACTCAGCAGCAAGTTAGCAAGTGAAAACGTTGCAAGCGATGGTACCACTTTTTAATGGCTCCATATATCAATATTAAATATATTGTATATATGTGCAATGGTTTTCTGGGTCAACTGAAAATCACAGTTTTTTTAACAACTAAGCAAATGTTATGAAAACATCATGTTTTTATCATTAGCCTATATATATTTGTACATTTTTAAAAACCATTTTTATATTTACATATATGTTAAGAGTCTATATAATATAGTCATCAGCTAGGTCGAAAACACCCAAGTCACCGACTGACCTACAGGGTATGCGTGGGCAGACAAAAAAAGAGTTATATTCCTGTTTGTCCAGCGAGGTAATTAAACGAAAGATGGTTAAAATTCACTAGCTGGTCAGTTATAAAACTTTGACAATGCTTTGTACAATAACATTTTTTGGTAACGAGTGAGAACTGGTCATTTTATGACACCGCAAACATTCAAACGTTGGAGACGGCAGCCAGCAGGACAATGCCAAAATGTGAATGCATTACATATTCGACAAGTTATCAAAGTCAAAAATTAAATTTGCTAGCTTAAATGAAGGGCGAGCAACCGAAGCGACAGCGACTAGATTAATATTTCAAGAAAAGACCGGACCAGGACCAGGACCGGGACCAGGACCAGAACCAGAACCAGAACCAGAACCAGAGCCAGAACCGAAAGACCAGACAGCACCATGAGCCAATGCCTCGCCATGCCACAGTTGATTGGTTACCACTAAGCGAAAAATTTACCGGCTATAAATGTCGGTCTGGAGCACCCAACTCCAACTCCACCTTCTGGCTCTGGTCCTCGTCGTAGTTAAAGGCCTTGGCTAGAAATTTTACAAGCGCTCAAAATTTGAAAAACATTTTATTTTTTTGCCTGGTATACCACATACAGATATACATAGATAAATATATATATATATATATATATATTAAATATGTGTGTATGTTTGTGGGAGTGAATGTGCTGAGTAAGTCTGTTTGCATACACATATATATATATATATATATATATATATGCATATATATATATATATATATAATATATATATAACATATGTATGTATTTATATACGAGCATGCAGCTGTCAGACTTTGCTCCTGGTTTTGGCCGTCCAAAAATTTGTTGGCTCTTGCCAGCTAAAGTTTCTGCAGCAGCAGCTTCATGCATATGTGCCGGTTAAGTGGTTTTTGTGTCTGAAAAGCAGAAAACTCATTAGAGTTTATTTCAAACACTAACAACAACAGTGAGCAGCAGAATAAAGCTGGTCGGTTGGGAGACACCTCCTCCTAGAGAGATTCTGTTGCCAAATATGGCGCCCCGCACTTGAATCAAATATTAAGACATATGCACAGGGCTCGTATATTCGTCTCCACTCTTCAACACACCCACCTTGCCACTCTCATCTCAAGTTATTGACAGTCAATTCGATGACGCTTGAGCCCATTTCGTTGCCACTTTCTGCTGTGGTTTCCATCAAAGTTGTCAATTTTGGGATAGTGGACTGGAAAATCAGTCCATTTCCTAAGGCCATCAGTTTAATGGATGCAAAGTCTTATCAAAGAGTACAGACATAAAATTTGAAATGCATTAACAAAAAATATCCCAGACATAGACTCAAGCTGACTTCGCCACATACAAATGCAAATTTAATGCAAAAATATGCTGGCTAAAAAATATGCTCGGGCTTGTCATTTTGCCAGGTTAATTAGCCACAATTCACTTGTAAATACAATAAAATGCAAATAAGAAATAAATGGGCATATTAACTAATTGTTTTGATCTGTAAGTTTGACCAAGCTAGCAGCGATAGATGCTAGATTTTAATAATTATCGGCTTTCACATCCTGTTGCATGCATCAGATTGGGGTCCAGGGGTCGACGCCGAAAATAGGCGGCAAACGTCCAAGAAAACAATCTAATTTAAAAGTTTACCAGTACCAATGAGAGCCGTTGGAGAGCCAGCAGTTTGTGCAGGGTGGGTGCAACGGGCAGAGGAAGTGACTTGCAGCATGCAATTTGTTATCTCAAGTATGCAAAATTATGAAAGTTTATTTAAAAGTTGCGCCACGGCACTTTGGTGGGCAGGAAGTGCCACCACGGACGTTGGATAATAATTGTGCCTTCTCGCCAAATGTAAGCGGAGCAAAAGCCGAAGCCGATGCAGAGCCAGAAGTAGAATACTCATACACGCACACACATTGAGAGAGAGACAGAGAGATAGAGAGAGAGAGAGAGAGAGAGAGAGAGAGAGAGAGAGAGAGAGAGAGAGAGAGAGAGAGAGAAACACATACACACATACATAGACAGTGCAGTACACCGTGAGCCAAACACACATAATTCAAGTTAGCGTGAGACAATTTATTACATTTACAATATAACTTGGCAAATTGCTATATAAATCCTGAAGTTCAAGAGAGACACAGAAATATAAAAAGTATGGTGTGACATTTCATTGAATCTCCCTCCTCCCTCCACCCCCCTCCCTTGTGTAGCACGAGTTCTTTAGCAGTTTTAGTTTTTTTCTTTTTGTTGTTTGCTGTATGCTAAGCGAATAAGAGAATTGCGTTGAAAACACATTTGTGTTCTTACTTGTTATAATATAATGCAATTTTAAGTTGGAGTTGGAGTTGTAGTTGGACTCTGGAGGCGAGCTGGATCTAGTTGAATGCCAGGTCAAGCTGTATTTCTTCAAATTTTGCTACAATTGTATTGAAGTTATTCCCTTTTGTATATATTTGTTCCTTAGTATTTTCAATCATTTTATCCAATTCTTAGTCGACTAAAAGAACGATTTAAAGTCGTATTCTAATTTCTAAAAGAGCCCATCTGCATTATAGCTATATATATATATATATCTTTGACATGCCAAAGAAAACATGCTGTTGTTTCTCATTAGTTTTGAATGCAAAGAAAAGGGGAAGCGATTATTTTCCTATAAATATTATGATATTCTCAACAATATAAAATATGTGCTAAAAATATAATGTTAAATGCTTGTCTCGGGTTTTGGTCTTACTCGGAAAGCGACAACCTAAGCCAGATTGCCCATGAAAATTAAGTGCTTGCACTTGTTGTTGTATCAAAATCCGAACGAGGCAACTTTAAACGCTTGCAAGATCTCTGGCGTGACTAATGAGGAGGCAATTGGGGCGTTTCACGCTCGACTAGGTCATCGATGGGGCTGTGCTGGAGACGGGACTTGGGATTCGTGTCGCGAACCAGATACATACGCTCATAAACACACATACCTACTACATACACATGAAAAGCTATTGCAATTAGCTTGTGTGTTCGTGCTTGTACTCCTGCCTGTCTGTGTATATCGGGTGTGTGTGTGTGTGTTGTGTTGAGTGTGTGTTTGTGTGAACGGAAAGTTATTTATGTATAGCGAAGCTCCCTTGGCATCCATATGCCTGATTTATGGCTGTTATTGAAAAATTTCGGAGTGCAGCTTTTAATTATGAAGCGATGTGTACCTCGGTCTGAAGTCCTCCTTCTCCCCATCTCCCAGTTTGTCTACCGCCAGCTCAAACACTTTTATACTATTACGACTACTACTGCGACTATTGCCACTGCTACTCCCGCTGGAACGACAAGTTGTCGCTCGAAATGAATTAAAGCATTTATTTGCCGTTGTATGCCAATAACAGGAACACAAAAAAAAAAGCTACTACAACTGGTATAGGTGAATAACCAGGAAATATACATTTTTGTGACTCCAGAGAGCGGCTGCAAAACCACAAAAAAATTGAATATATATTTGTATATATTTTATTTGTTTGTTTGTTGCTTAAATTAGTTAAAAACATTAAACTGCTGCCGTTTACAAAACGTTGGCATACGTTTTAATTCACCGGAAATTAAACGCAAAACACCGAATATATAAAATATAGTAAAAAAAAATAAAAAGCTAAAATAAACCAAGGAATGCAGCGCAGAGTGTGCAGACAAAAAACGAGTTACATGGCAAACACATACGCGTCATTGCACAGGCAGAGATGCCTGATGAATATATATGTAACATGTATGTGAGCAGTGGGGAGGAGGGGGGATATGAAAGTATATGTGTGTGTGTGTGTGTGTGTGCCTTGTATGGTGTGGCGCAAGTGTTTTAACACAATTTAATATGACCCGCCAACGACGACGACGACGACGACGACGACGACGCCGATGATGACGACAACAGTGCCGTAGACAACTTTCAGCGACAACATGCGCCGGAGCCAGTTAATATGGCTGGCTGAAAAGGAGCCGGGTAACAGGGCCGCATGCTCGGCTATGCTGCGTCTCCTTGATGATGTGGATGTGGAGCTGCGACACTCACAGAAGGATGCGCACACACTTGCAACTTTATTAAATCATAAGGTGCCAGATGCCGACGTCTGACGTTCGCATTAAGGCCAGGAGGAATAAATGCCGTCTGGTGCCGAAAAAGTTAAGCAAACACTCTTCACGGATATTGTAGTCGCGTAATGCTCGACTATAAAATCATACTTTGGCGGTAGGAGACTTTTAAGACACAACAATCTCATTGTCTTCTTTCCGTATGGTATACATAAATATTGACTTGTCCGACTAGATAAGCTTCTATTTAAACAAAAAATCGAACAATTCACTTTTCAAATGGTTTCCATTCGGATTTCAGGGCAAGCTCACCAAACTCGCATTGCACAATTTTGGCAGTCAAAAAAGTGTTGGCAAATGAACTTTAATTTGTTTAACTTTGGTAAATTAAAATAAGATGGCTCAGCCAATTATATGACATTTTTGGTGCCTTATCAAACATAGCTCGACGAATGTGTAGATAGATATAGACATATACATACAATTAGATAAGCCAATCAGGATTTTTGCTTAAACACATATCTTCCTCGTGTGAAGAATCTGCCACCAAAAGTACGACTCGACAACTCATAAAAAGTCAAGTTACGATATCATCACATGAGACAACATATATAGATAAGAATTTAATTGAGGCATATTTTTATACAGATAAGGACAACTCACAATTGGCCTGAGATCAGTTTTTATAGCACCTTAAATGCTTTGAATATTTAAATAAATAAATACATTACACAAGCTGGCGTCTTCCTCTTAAGTATAAAATAGTTTTAAAAAAGCCAGCACAAATGAAATTGAAAATGACCAAGAAGAGATCAAGGATATTTATTACAAAATACACTTGGCCATATTTATTTGACCCCGCTCAAGGGGTCTTGGTTTTAAATGGGCTATGTCATGTCCAATAGTATAAATATGCTTCTCTAAACATATAATATGTAATATGTATTGTGTGCTGCATGTTACTATTGCCATAGCTGGAAACTTGTTGCCACATGCCAGCATGCCGCATGCTGAAAGAGTGCTGCATTCTGCATTCTTCAGAATGTATCGCCTACGAGAGTTTGTTTGCCTTTTTCATTATGATGTCGACAGTCCTTGTATATCTGTGAAGGCAACCACATAGCACATAATACTAGTATGAGAGCAACGACAAGAGAGAGAGAGAGAGAGAGAGATAGAGAGAGAAGGTGGGAGAGATCCCATCGGCATACTCGCTGCGGCAACGCTTTGGGGTCTCGATTTACCATCACAGTCACGGCAGGTGATGACGATGGTTGTGCCGTTGCCCCTGCACCGTCCTGCACTGTGGGCAGAAAATCTAAATTCGCTTTAAAAACTCAATGCTAATAAAAATTAACCTTCAGCTAATCGTAAATCCTTAACTGATCAGTTGGCAAATTGATTTCTCGTAGCGTAATATATTTAATAGCTGTCATTAAATCCGTTGAGTAACGAATTATGCCCAACAAATATGGAAAATATTTATGAAATTTGTAGCCAAATAATTTCTCATATTAGGTTTGCATCAATGAATTGCAAACCTGCATCTTATCTTTGCAATGTTAATCTTTGTTCAACTAATATTTTTATTGCATTTCTTTGTGTCGCCCATTGTTGGCCAACGGCTCAATGGGTCCCCGACGATACGGACGCCGGAAATGAACACGTTTTCCGGCATACGTGCGCTTGTTTATTCGCTTTCACAGCATTCAGCAGAGCGCACAATGTGGAATATTGCCATAATGCATTGTTTTCCACGTTGACTCCTGGTCACCATTGAACTTTGTGGCATACTTTCGGCGATTTGCGTATCTCGTTACATTCGTGTTGTTCGACCGAGGCTTTTGTGACACTGCCTCCTTTGAAGGCAGTGTCGAGCATTTCGAATTTAATTACTCAAAACATGCATGGCCCACCTGTCAAAGGCGGCCAAAAGGAAACGCAGCCGCTTAAGGGACACTCTCTAAGATTGCTCTGGGCCTCTTTGGCGTTTGAACAATGTGCTGCAACTGCTGCAACTGCAAATGCTGCAATTGCTTGCTGCACACATTCAGCGAAACTTTCAACGCTCGAAATGTGAACAGAAACGATCATCACGGTCACCAAATTAAAAAATTAAATTAAATTAATTTAAAGTACACCTAAGAGCTGCCATCAATATAATATCATTTTGAAGTTGGAGGTGATGCATGTGCATTTCTAGGCACTTGAACACTTTAAATGCCAAGAATGTGAAAGGTATTTAATTGTAAAATGTATAACTAAGCAATGGGACACGGCATGTCTCAAATTGTTACCCATTTAATTAGGAAAGTTTCATTTAATTCTTGGCACAGACAGCTATTGGCATCTTACCTATATATGTATGGTATATGTACAAATATCTCTTCCCCGTCCAGACTAAATTACTGACCCACTAAAATGCCTATTTGTAATTCTAGGCCAATGCGATTTAGACATACTTGTTGCTGTTGTTGGTGTTGTTGGTATCTGTCTATAGCTATGCCTGAACTGGCCACGGATCCTTAATTAGCTGTTAAAATGTTTCGGCAGCTGGCATTGCAATTACACGCTTTGTTTTCACGAACGGCACGTCCTTGTAGTCATTCTTCTTCGCATTATTTCAGCGGCACCTGGACTTGCAGTCTCTCTTTCTCTCTCCCTCTCTCTCTCTCTCTCTCTCTGTGTGTGTCTATGTTGCCATGTCTGTGTGCGCTTCCGGCTCCATTGCTTGCCTCGTAATCCAAGATTCAAAACGTTTTACGCTGTCGCCGCATGATGCATTACGTTAAATGGCAACGTTGATGTCGACGCTGACGATGACACCGATGACACCGACTCCAAAACCAATACCAGCAACAATTCCAAATCGACATCGACATCGACGGCAGCGCAATCTACTGATTTGTATTATTGTCACGCTCATGCCTAGATTCGAGATTTGGGATCGAGTATTTGCTGATGCAAGGAAGCTGCAAGCAGGTTATTGGGTGGCAGCCTTTATTTGTGGCAAGTGTCGATGATATGACCTTCTTTTATACATATTTTAAACAGTGCAGTGCACTTTTTATACGCAATTAAAGAGGTCAGCAGCAGCAAAGGAATCACAGAAGTCGAGAAGCTGCCAAAGCATCTGTAAATGAATAATGAGCGCAATTCAGCGAAATTCAGCAAAATTCAATTCAATTTCGATGCGTCACTTAATCGGGCATCGCTCATTAATTTATGACAGTAATTTTTAACGCTTTGCTGGCCACCAACGAGAACGTTTTGTAGACGCTTGACGACGATGCCCAACGACGCCCAACTCCCTTGGTGACGGACGCCCAACACCCAGCCCGATGCCCGATGCTCGATGCCCGACACTGTCTGCCTGTGACAGCTGATGTGTCCCTTAATCACCCCGCCCACTCACTTGCCATGCCATACGTCAAATATTCAACGCCATTTTTCAATTGAATTGAATGAATTTTTGAATTGAGTGTATGAATGCCGTTTGACAAACGGCAAGGCAAGCAAACAAAACGTTTGCTGCGTTTGCTTTTCCATCTCGCCAAACAGTCAGTTAGGATGCCACCAATTTTTTGTGCACTTTGCAACGCATTCGTCCACTAAATAAGATGCACATACACTTAAATTACCACATCAATTAGCCTTTGCTGAAGATAATCACCAATGCTCAACGCTCGTGTTGAGTGTGTTGCTGAAAGGCTTTTCATAATTTGCCTCACCGCACTTGGCCAAAAGACAATTTAATTAACTAAGTCTTTAATAAATTTGGCTATTTGTGCAACTAATGCTGCAACCAAATAGCCAATGGCAATTTAAGTTGCCATCTAGTGCATTTTGTAAAGAATTCACTTTTCTGCATTATGCACAGTAATACACAGTAAATACAGATCATAGAATGCCCTAGTTGAGACTTTTGACAATACTTACGTCATAACCACTAACCAAGTTGCCTTATCAGATGCGACATTTGACATTTCCATTGGATAGTTTGACAGCTGCTTTCAGAATCTTGCTTTTGTGTTGGTTTCGGTGACTTGAGATTTTGATTTATTGCGATTTGTATTCGCATTTAAGCACCTTATTTTGTTCTATGGCATGGCACACCTCAATAAATTACAGGATTTTCAACTGCTGAATCTATTTAAAAGCTCAACAAACCGCTTTATAAAAGGCAAAAGGATACATGGAAAAAATTGATCTTCAAAAAGCAAATGTGGAAAACAATCAAGCCAAACAAAAGTGCTGAAGAGCGATCGGATAAATATCGAACCAGCCAAGTAATACACTTTAAATTAAAATGATTTGTTTGATTTGCAAATTTGTTTTTCAAAGAGATTAAGTCATTTTTTCTGTACTAAGATTATGAAATTTCTTTCTTTCAATCAGAGCGCTATATATTTTATAATGAAAAAATTTATATATTTAAAAAAATATTACAAGAAAATAAGGCTATCTGAAGAACGTCGACGATTACAAAACGGAGTCAAAACGGTCCTGTGAATATTTGCCAAGTTTTATCGAGATACACTTACAGATAATAAATATAATATATAATATAATATATCTTAACTTTATCGACTACAAGCGTCATCTGTAAGAAATAATGTATTCAAAAATAATATACACAAATTAGTTTTTTTTCCATAGAACTGAATAAAATAATTCATATAATAGAGCATTTATGCTTCGAACGGAATAGTTTGTCATAGATTTGCTTTTTTTCTTATGTTCTTTATGATTTGTGTTGGCCTCTTTGTTGACGGCGCTTGGGCATTTTGCCTATTTTGCTTATGGCCATTTTGCTGCGCTCAGTTTAGTGGCCATATTTCATGCTCCTTTGATGGCCGTGTCAACGTTGGCCGGGTCCATGTACACACAGTACAGCACCTCCCACAAGGACACACACACACACACACACACACACACACACACACACACACACACATATATAAATAGAATAGTAAAAGCTCGCAGGCATTACACTTTAATTAACTGCAGCAACTTCACGCAATTGCATTTTCAGATCCTTCGCTTCCTTAGCCCCTCTGTGCGTTGAGTTAATAAAACATTCTAAATATTTTTATCGGCTTGTGTCTTGGAATGTTTATACACACACACACACACCCACACACACACACACACACACACACACAGACACAGACACACATGCAAGCACACAGAGATCTATATGTAATTTGGCACATTTCATATGAAAAGTTGGCTTGTTTTGGGCCACACGCAAAAGTTTTGTCCAACAGTCGCAAAGGATGCATTTTTAAAGCACCGTGGTGAAGTGCCGATTGAATTGCATACTGCATACATTATCCCATTGAGCTTCCTTAAGATAAGTATACACATATATCAATCAATGTAAAACAGTATGCATTCAAAACTCATTATATAAATACATACCAATCCTAACACACAAATAAATACTAAGAAACTAAATGTTCGCAAAAGTGTTCAAACTCAAAGTTTTATTCTACGAATTCACATAATGATTCTATTTACTGCACAGCACCTATTTTCTAACATTGCAGTTTTATAATCTACATTTTTCTAATATATTGTAAAGATATTGCATAATTACTGCGTTTTGGCACAAAAGTTCTCCTTTTTTGCCACTGTGCACATTGCCAAGGAAACTTTCTTACGGGAAAAGATTAACAACACAAGAACATTCACAAAGAGTGTGTGTGCCTGTATGTTTGTATGTTTGTATGTTTGTATGTGTGTGTGGGTGTCTGTGTGCTTGTATGCCAACAAACAAGAAGGTGTATGGAGCTGATAGGGAAGAGGCAGCTGATGCGTGTTTTCTGGGGACATACACTCAGAAAAAAATACTATTTGAAACAAAAAAAAACACATTATAAAATGAAAATCGAAATGCAACTCGAAAGTTTTTTTGAACTCTAAACAAAAGCAAAATCAATTTTTATCTAAGCCTGTTTTCGTCTACGTAAAGTTGAGATACCTGCCTCCTGGCATGTTTTTTCCACATATTAAATCAATTTCATTTTATCAGTGTACTCATATGACTCATATGACTGTGTATAAATTCGTACAAATATATGTATGTTTGTATGTGTGTGTGTGTGTGTGTGTGTTTGGCAAATGCGGTAAGCCAAATTATGTGCTCAAGAACTTGCAACCAGAGACCAACGACAGACGCCATTCCCCGTCAACACTTGCACCATCGCTTTTTGTCCGCTTTGTAGCTGCATTTACGCATACCTCACCTCACCCAACCTCCCCAACCTGGCCCGCCTCAACGACCGTACCTCTTCCTCTAAACCATTAGCGTGGCATGCGGTTCCGGGGCCGGTATTAGCTACTCTTAACACAGGTGCTTAATGTCTTAGTTGCTGTGGCAAGCAGATTAAAAACTTTGCCGGCAAACGAAGCATTCACACTGAAGACAGCCATCCGTTTGAGCAATACACTCTTTCAACAGATGAGCGCTTATCAGTTTACGCTTGAATTGCTCAGCCCAAGATAATTGATCTGATATGGGACACCAAAGAAACCAGCGTTAATCAGTCCGATGTCATCACAGAACCCAAGTTTTGGCTTTGGTTATTATCTGAATATAAAAATTGGCATACTTTTAGGGGCACTCAGAACAACTAATCAAATAACAACACAGCAAAATCATCGCCGATTTTCGAAGGACGCGATGCAAATAGAATCGCAAGGAAGAACTCTATCCAACTGAATTTTAGGATTATTCGGGCAACGAAGAGACCAAATGCTTAAAAAAATATCACCCGCAGAGCGAATAAAATTGAATCGAAATCAAAAAATTCTTGTTTTTGTTTTAGATAAAATCATTTTATTTCAGCTGTTTGAAGTACTTTCATCCCTTTCAAAGAGAGTCAACATATTGATTATAATATTTTTATATTTTTTATATAAAAAACATCCGGATAGTGATAGTCATGCAAAATAAGCGGCATACTTTTAGGCTCACTCGGAAAATACTTTCTGCCATTCGGCATCTATATAATCCCCAATGTATACAATATATGCCATTAGTAAAACGCATTGCTTAATAATTATAATATTTTAATAAAGCAGTATAATTGAATTTTATTTGTTGGGATCTTGGTTTTTAAATTCAAATATTACAGGTTAAGTCAAATATTTGTATTCTGACACTCGATGAGAAACTCTGCGGGTGATGCAAACTGCCCGCCAATAATGTGGGAGATATCCACACCTTTGACGTGGTTGGTCACGACGTTAATTGTAGACTGAATACAGTGCAGGTGTTGGATTTAAAACCATCGAGTTGTGGCAGCATTTGCAGCCTTGCAAGGTATTGGGTGACACGCTTGTCTTTCGAATTTTCTTCAATGACCCTGCAAAATAAATAATTAACTGAATTAAAAAATTGAGCGAAGAAATTAATATTGTAGTTCTACTTGTTATGTTTTAGACAGATGATAACTAAAGTAATCTTAATAGAAATATGAAATATGTTAATTTAATCTTAAGCTGAAACGTATGCAGTATTAACCGAACCCATTAAAATTTATATTTGTAATTAAATGCTTAAGAATAAACTTAAGTTGCCTTAACTTGAACTTCATATCAGAGAGGTAATTACATGCATTAATTTAAACTTGGGTTGTGGTTGTGGTTACGTATGCAACTATAACTCCACTTACTTTCACGTTTCTGCAGCTTATGCTAAAACAATAATCAAACAGAACATTGTCTTAAGATGGCTTAGAAGGAATCATGTTTTCTATCTAATCTAATCTAACAATAATCTTATGATCAATTGATTATAAATCATCTCAAAATACGGGCTGTATACATTTACCAATCTTCGAGGGAGATTACCAGCAACCTATATTTGGTTGACTTTGGCTTTGATGTTCCTTTGGAATTTTCACCTTTGTGTTTCTCAAGTTTCCAATTCCTTCCCAAGTTGTGTGATTTAGTTTTTCACACGCTCTCATTATTCCTGGAAGACCAAACACACACCAATCACTCCCCTCTCAAAAGACTCAAGTCTATTTTGTATACTGTAACCAATTATTTTACTCTCCAAACCACAGCGCTGGTATTTCTAACAATGAAATTAGAAACATAAAACTCATGCAGCATACAAAATAAAAATAAAAACACAAATGCATTTCCGCCTGGGTCAAAAGTACAATAATTGGGTGACATTAGAAAAGCGTATCAAGCGAAGCGAAACAGTTGCGAGTATAAAATTAAATTCATGTAAAGGATGGTCCACATGATGATGTAGGCGACAAGACGGTATCATTTCTTCTTGGCATCCTTCAGACCAGCTCCGGCGTTAAACTTGAAGAATATGATATCGCCATCCTCGACGGTATAGTTGCGACCCTGCTGGCGATATTTGCCAGCTGCCTTGGCGGCCACTTCGCTGCCCTCGGCCTTGAAATCCTCAAAATGCATAACCTCGGCCATGATGAAGCCCTTCTCGAAATCGGTGTGAATGCGTCCAGCGGCCTGTGGCGCTTTGGTGCCCTTTTGTATTGTCCAGGCCTTAACTTCATCGGGCCCAGCAGTGAAGAAATATTCCAGTTGTAGTGCCTTATAGCCCGTAATAATGATCTTCTCTAGCTGACTCTTGCATTTCGTCTCCTCCTCGTAGGCCTTGCGCTCCAGCTCATCCTTTTCGGTTAGCTGCTGTTCGAATGAGCCCGAAAAGGGGATGAGGAGGGCGCCCGGATCGTGTTTGTCAATCCACTCCTTGATCTTTGGCAGCCATTTGTTCTTCTTACGTATGAAATCCTTGTCCGACAGATTGACCAAATAGATGGCCGGCTTCGAGGTCAAAAACAAATACTTGTTCAACGTTTCAATCTAAAACAGAGACAGAAACAGAAACAAAAAGAGATGCAATTGTTGCAATTAAATAAGCAAGAATGCTATCAAAATTGTTTACATCGTGTGCATTCCAATCCTCGAAGCGCAAGTGACGCTTTTGCTCGACCAAGATCTCTTTGATCTTCACCATGGAGTCGTATTCGGGCTTGAGCTTCTTGTCGCCGCCGCGGGCAACAACCTTCTCCAGCTTGTCAAGGCACTGCAGAAGTTTCTCTTCATCCTTGAGACGCAACTCCTCCGCAATGATTTCCAAATCGCGCACTGGATCCACCTCACCCTCCACATGCGTCACATCCGGATCCTCGAAGGCGCGACACAAATGGAAAATGCTATCACACGCACTGATATGCGAAAGAAAGTCATTACCCAGCCCCTGCCCCTCGGCGGCGCCCTTGACCAGCCCAGCAATATCAACCACATTTAGATAAGCCGGCACCACACTGCAAAAAGTAAATACAGTTTAACGATTTTCGGTTTGACACTCAATACACTACTCACCTGGCTGGCTTGTGGAACTCCACCAGGTAGTCGAAACGCTGATCGGGTACGGGCACACGACGTATGGGTAATGCAAAAGAAAGAAACAGATACACAGAGAGAAAGAGAGAGAGAAAGAGCATGTTAGTTGAGATTTTTGTTCGGGGTTTTTGGGGGAATTCGCTTTCAATTGTTGGCGGTCAATCGAGCGATCGATCGATCGATCGATCGATCCGTCCGTCTGTCTATCTGTCCATCTTGGCCAATCATCGCAATTTTGTATAATTTTTTACAATCACCACAGAGAAAAGCCGCGAGTCATCTCAGCCAGACTACAAAATGAAGTCGCTCAAATTAAACGCGCGCGCAATTTGCATACGAAGCAGCAGCTGCTGCTGCTGCTGCTGCTCCTGCTCCTGCTGCCGCTGACTGAAATCTTGGCCTGCAACTAGATTCGACAAATTGCCATTGCCTGAGAGACGGTGCGCAACACGCCCACTTGGAAGCTGCGGCAAAGGCAACAACAGCAACAAAATTGTTCAAATGCCATTGATTACAATGATTATCCGAAAAGGCAACGCAAATTGCTATTGCAATAAATATTTGCCAGCGGCGCTATATATATACATATACATATACATAGATATATATATATATATATATATATATATATATATGTACATGTATATGTATATAGATATGGTAATTGGTAATACTTATTCTCATTGGGCTTAATGGTGCAGAAGGGGAAATTCTCCGCTGGAGCAGCGCTCTCGGTGAGCACATTGAAGAACGTTGACTTGCCCACATTGGGCACGCCTACGATGCCGATGCGAAGATTCGTCCCAATGCGTCCGATTAGCGGCTTGCGTTCGTGTTCCTCGTGCTTCTTAGGTGGCATATTGATTTGTTGTGTTGCGTTGTGTGTTGATATCGCAGTTGCTGCAACAGAAATAATTTGTGGTCGCGTCGCTTTTTACCATTTTTGGCCACAACAGCATTCAACATAACCTTAACCTTTTAATGTTGTGTTGATTGTTGACTGTCCGCATTAAGCATTCAGCATAATTACCTGCGAATCTGTTGACGGATTTCGTTTATTATTCGATTTTTCAAAATTAATTGATATGTATTTACATTTCGTCCTGATTCCGGTCGAGATTAAATAAAATTCGTAGCAACGCTGCTTCTGCTGCCGACTGCTGTTGAAGGAAAGAGCAAGGGAGATTTGAGTATTTCAGTAAACAGCTGTCAGGCAAAGCGCCGCCAGCGGTCAACCAGCACAACCGCACACACATCTGCTGTCGATATTCTAACATATCATTTAGCTTTGTGTTACCTTGTAATTTGTTAGTTGGCACTGCGGGCAATGGATGGCGCTAACTGCGCGCGCATTTTAAATATTAAGAAATACGGAAAGGAAATTCTGAAAAATAAAATAATTTCTCTACAAGCACAACAGCAACTAGCCGCTTAAACTAATAAGAATAGATTTATTTCATTATATAGAAATCAAATTGTCCACTAAATATTTGTAAGTCAAATTTCTTATTCATCAAAAATCAATCATGAAGACTTCATTGAAATCGATAGCATCAAAGGAGGAGCAGAAGACCACACTCCAAAACTGACGGCCTCATTATTATTTAAAATAAACTGTCAAAATTAACAAATAACAAAAAGACAATCGTAATATATTGCGAGGTATCTGCCACAACATGTTGTTATAATTAAGTAAATAAAATTAAAAGTATTTTCATTTAATAACAACACTTCCAAGAAATATGCCACTCAATCGATTGATGCTTACACTCAGAAAAAAGTTATAAGATGCGCAAATGGATTAATATATATCGACTTGTATAAACTTAACTTAATTGCACTGGGAAACTAGCTTTGGGTTTTTTTTTTTTTTTTTTTTTTGCTGACCGCAAAGCATTTTGGAATTTTTTGCTAATGTGATCAGCAGCTTCAAGGTCAAATCAAGGTCACTTCGCAGACAGACGCACGTACTCGCAATTTGGCGGCTTAGTGAAAAGCCCGCAATAATCAATAATTACGCATAATTAGCGGACCGATCATGAGCTTTATTGCACACTGAAACGCAACCATCGATTCCCAAACGATCCTAAATACAGACAGAGAGAAACGAGCAGCTAAAAAATGAGAGTGCGACAGAGCGAGAGAGAGGGAGACAGAGACAGAGAGAGAGAGAGAGAGAGAGAGAGAGCAGCGATTTGATCTTTTCATTTGATTTGATTTGATTGACTCCTTCAAATTAAAAGCACCGTTATGCGTAAGTGTATGTTACTCTGTGTATGAATGTGTGTGTGAGTGTGTGTGTGTGTGTGTGTGTGTGTGTGCACATACATATACAGTTTGTGTAGCCTGTGTATCGATTAAGAGTGAGTAGAAAGCGCCGTGGTCCAAAGAGTGTGTTGCCTGCTCTCTGATACGACTTATAGCTGTTCCAATATTGACGTAATGCATATGAAAATATATATGTACATTATATATATATATGTATATATATTCGTGTATAGATATGTTGTGTGTGTGTGTGTGAATCGTGTCACCTATGCACGCTAGAAGGTTTCATCATAATTTTACGCTAGCTTGACCTCTTTCGGACTGCGGTTTTGAAACATTTAAAAATCCATTTGTCTACAAATTTATATGTGGTGCAACCGCAGCAGGGCTTCAAGGATCACAAGCCAAGCCGGCCAACTGCTGTTCGAGCGTAGTCAGGCCCTTTGGCCATTCCGTAAGACTATAAAGTTTCCCTCTGTTTCTTCAGCTAGCAAACCACAAAACGTTTTCTCACAGGTTCTTAACGTTTTTGGTTAGCTACTTAAATATTTGTATGCATATGTTTGTCCCTCAGAGGGATGTATGACGTCTGCACAAGTTGGAAACCACAAGTTTGATATATGTTTAATTTGGGTTGAGACCGAGAACGATTAAAAACGGTGACAGCAATGGACATGAAGTATCGAATATTTCTCGATTGAATAAGTTTGTTTTGACAGCCTAGCCAAAAAGCTGCGAGATGTCGAAAGATGGGTAATGTATCTGATTTTGGTCTGCTATATAATAAAAATCGAAAATTATTCGAAGGTATGCTCGAATTTCACCCAATTGCATCGCCATCGTATACAAATTTGATGAAATAATTATTTGCATGCATATTTTCAGGAATCTTAATTCATTCAATATATTATTTATATATTATCATAATAATGACTTTGTAATAAGAGTTAAATATAAAATGTCATTGAATAGTACCAACTTAAAAAATGCAACTTAAAATTAGAATATATTTAATTGAAAACAAGTGAGAATATTTTATTTATACATAAGTACGTATTTATGTTAACGTACAATTGCGAGACTGAATCAATTTAAAACGATTTACTTAACTCTTAGACAAACTTTTCAAGTGGAATTAACGATTATAGATTATAGAATTACGACATTTGGTTTGTTCATTTATTGACGACCTTTAATGATTCAAGTAAATACATATAAACATACATAAATTTATATACCAATGCTCTCGCCGGCAATTTAACGCCTGTTTGCAACTGTTAACTTATTAAGTAATTTTTTTTTTAATAATTGCTTGCCATTTAAAACACAAAAGCTTATTATAATAATTGGAGTTATTACAAAAGATAGATTTGTTTCTTAAATTGTCAGACAATCAAAATTAAAATAAAACAACAAATTATTTAGTCACAATTTTCAAATAGTTATTTAATTCTTACATACATTTTTTTTCAACCCAGCAAATGTTTATTTCTTTAGTTTGTTGTAGCAAATGTTAGACTTCGACAAGTTTTGTATGTGTAGGTTCGATTAATGTTGTTGATATGCAAATACAATTGCAATCTATGCTTCCTCATAATTTGCATAATTGAATATTCCACAAATGATCAGATAATAAACTTTCCTGCTTATAAATAGTTACATATTTATCCAACCTTATAGATTATATTTGATCAAAATATCGAAAATATATATACAGTTCTCCCTGGTCGAGAAGATGTCAGTCTCTGAGGGTTTTTATTGATGTTATTTGTTGAATTTCTTATATATATTGTTGAAACTTCTTCCGTTGAAGTTTGTTGCTTAAGTCTTCCGATTGGCTGTTTGAGGCGGACGAAGTGTTCAAGTGCTGTGTTTATGCATGTGTTTTGCGTAGTGCGGCAGCAGCTGAAAGAAAGCAAATTTATGGCCACCAGTATTATAATTAGAGGCAATAAAATATGAAAATTTTCACATTTCTTTTGAATGCGAGGCTACACTTTCATTAATTGGGGCAACAAGCTGGAAAAGCAGCAAACTTCAATTCACTGAAACTCCATGTTATACATGCACATTCACATTCACACTCACATTCATATTCATATTCACCATTCACCATCCACAATTCACCTGGCCGAGTGCAGGCACGCCCACGCCGCGTAACATCAACGCATGCCTTAATAAGAACGAATATTAAATACAAATACAAAGTGAGCTGAGTAGTATAATGCGAGTATTAGCATTTTGTATGCGAGGCGTTGCCATGTATGTGTATAATTATAACCATACTGGGAGGCAGGCAGGGGCTGGAGTATGAATAGTTAGTTAGTTAGTTAGTTAGGCAGCCAGGCAGCCAGGCATCCAGCCAGTCAGTCAGTCAGTCAGCCAGTCAGTCCGTCCACCTGTCTGTTGCGTGGGTAGCCTATTGGCAACGCTCTCAGGCTCGTTGCTAATTTGGCAAATTAAAAGCGGGTGCAACGCCAATGAAAAGCAGCAATTACAGTCAGGGTCATGCGGAATGTACACATATATATATTTATGTGTGTACATGTGTGTGTGTGTGTGAGTAGATATAGAAATTTATGGGCCGCATAAGCAACTACATACTACGTTCCGGTCAGGCCGGTCAGCGCTCTCTTTGTCTCTCTCTCTCTCTCTCTCTCTCTCGCTAACTTTTTCTCTGTCTGTCATCATCTGTGGTATGTCCATATCCATGGCCGTGCGGGCGGGCCAAAGGTGGAGCAGCTACCCATCTATCCAACTAACCAACTATTCCGCCCTGCCACCATGGTTCACAATGGCTCATATCGCTTGTGATAATTAAGCGCAATAAAAGGCAATTAAATGCCGTTAATTAACAAACAATATGCAAAGAGCGACTTCTATGGAGATACAAATTATGTAGTACGCGCCCACACACACACACACACACACACACACACATGTATAATGAAAACAACAAAATACATTTTAACTACACATTAATATTTATTTCATATATGTTATTTCTCATGCCCACATGAGCATACGGAATTCCATTTGGGAGCACAGCTGCACAATCTTGAGTAAAACAAATTCAACTTTTGCAGAACAAGGTGCTTAGAGACATCTCCTAATGACTTCGGCCTTCCAACAACTATGCAAGAAATAAATCGACATACGAGTCGTGACAATGGCCGGTTGCATAACCATGTCAACCCTTTGGCTTGCACACTTGGCTCGCCGCAGATTAAAGCATCTCCACACCAGTGGCCCCGGAACTCTTGTACGTTTAAATTAAATTGAGCAACAAATGTAATATTTAATGTTATGTATTATCTGTTAAGCCCATCCTTATGTTTAAGCTCCAGTCATCATTGGTTCCTTGACAAATTAATGTTTTATAACCTTTCAGAAGGTTGATTAATGTTTAAAATATAAATGCTTTTTAAGAAATAAAAACAAAAAAATATATATATATGTTGTTTCAATTTCATTGTTTGCGATAGTATTAACTTAATAAAGATTTTTTACTTATTAATAATTAATCAATAAACATTCAAAATAAATGCAACAACTGCAACATCGTTCATTCAAAAGTGGACAGCAAAAATAATGATTTTAGAGTTGCTACTACATATTTCTTGAATCAAGTAAAAAGTAATACGACTTTGCAAGTATTTTCAGATTTGAGTTCAAAGAATTATTTGTAAATCACATATAAATATCTAAAGATCATTAAAGATGCCCTAAGCCTTACTCTAATACTTATTATGGCATCCCTATATAGAGTGCTGACAACAAAAATCCAAGTTAAAGTCATGGATCAAGTCCATAACGTACAGTCAGACCAATATATATTCATACACTCTTCATTCCATACTTTAGCAGCTGGTATATGCCTGATTTCACACTATTTTAATAGTTATTTTTTTATATATCCTAGGTTATGTCGGCTGTCAGCCCGATGTAAAATTTGTCAGAAAATGCGTAAAAAATAAGCCATATTCTTTCCACGAAACGAGTGTGAAGTGAAATCCAAAAAAGTGCCTAAATTGCAGACTAAAACTTTCATATAAAACTTTTGGTACAAAGCTTACTTGTATTTTCTCGATTTATTAAAAAAAAAATCATCTTTCTTTTACCATTTTTTTTCCTTGATATATGCAAATTGAATTTCAGAGCTACAACTGAACAACAAACATTTTATGTGTGCTTAAAAATTATATATCATGTACATGTACATAATATGATATATCTTCCAACCGATATTTTGATAAATGAGCCAAAATTCATTTGAGGGACAATTTCTTTTTTAATGCACAACTTTTGCGTAAGCCAGAGTTAGTCTGTTCCATGGTTGCGATGTTTTTAGTGAAGGAAGTCATCGTCTCCACAAAGGGGAAACGGACTTTTAAGTCGAACACTGATTGAAATGTTGAAGACGCAAAAGACTAGTTTTCGCATTATTAAGAGAGTATTAGAAGCACTAAGATCGCATTAACAAATTTGAAGTGTTGTCTTTTTTTTTGGTTTGCTTCAATCTTCTCCTACTGCTGAGCTAGTTAGACCGCAAATCTGTAGATCTAAACGATTAGTCTATTCGCCGCGCTTTCCAAACTATCGCTGCCTGATTTATATCCTGCGGTGATAATGGCTTAATGCGATAATTCTGGCGAGACGACGGGTGGGCACCTAAATGAGGCTGGGGGAATGCTTGGGTACTGGTCAGGATGTTGGATGGAGGATCTGGTCACGTGCTGGCGGGAGTAACTATCGAAGTTGATAGAGAGAGATGGATAATTCTAAAACTCACACATCTAATAAGTATTTATAATTCTTTTATGATGTCATTTTTAGGGTGCATGAAGGGGAACAGAAACTGGCTGCGGTGCGGGGAACGGTGACGGGGTCAACCTCAGTCTCTGCTACAACCTAAGGGGTGGTTTCAATTTCCATTTCCACCAACAGTTTTCGATCTGTGTGTGTGTGTGTGCGTGTGTGTGTGTGCCAAATGTTATTTTTTATTATTGTTTTCCCAGTTCAGTTCTTTTTTTTATGATTATTTGTGCGTTTATTACGATTTCCATTTCAGCCGTGTGGCAAGGGGAGTCATGAGGGCAACGCCCACATTTTCCGTCATACATATGTACATATATATTTATGTGTGTATATAAACGGATATTTTTTTGTGATCGGTCTCGTTCCGGTGTCAGATCTTTCCATAACAATGGCTGCACATACTACATACATATATTTTAAAATAATTTATATACATTTATATATATGCATAGATATTTTGCTGTGTGCATCTGAGTTTATCGCACCTTTGCTATTCCATTCAATTTCTCCTGCAATGTGTCTCCCCGTCTCGTCGCCTTGCTCCTCAGCAGCAACTCCTTGACGATCTTTTGTTTTTTTGGGCATTAGTTCTTTCCGTTTGCTTTTTGAGGAGTACCCTTGTTGTTCTTATACTATTTTGTAGTTTGTCTCTTCTTTTACTTTTAAATATATTCAATTTTCTGTTCCGTTTTTTTTTTTTTTTGTTTGCGGTATTTGCTGCAACATGTAATTTGGTAGCAGATGCAACTGCATCGGGATCTGTGGGGGAATGTGCCTTTCACTCGAATGGTTGCATTTTGCATGACAGTCACGAGTATTTGATGTTTGCCATACCTCAAATTGTAATATCTGTATCTGAATACATAAAAGTGCATATTCTTTCAACAAGTTAACCTTTTTATTTTCTATTCTAACCTTTTTTTCTACATGCAGCAATAAGAAAAATAACCAGCAAGCCAGCAACTTGAGGGTATAATCGAGTACAACACATATCAACAATCAATGTACTCGTATGTTGTCTTTTTGCCTCTCATATTCAGTCCCATTTTGAAGAACATATTCTTGATTTGAGTTATAGATCTTTAATTGAGTTTAAAATTCTTTATTTAAGATGAGAAACAGAAGTATGTATTCCTTTTTTTTCAGTTTTGTTTAGTTTTTTCTTTGCATATTTCACAAAAAGTAATCATTTGAATATTAGCAAAATGTTATCTCAAAATTATTGATCATTCTTTCGTAGATTTCAAGGTGCTTCCTTGCTTGTCTTCCCCCTGTTTATGTCGCTCTCTGCTTCTTCACATCGATGCCGTTGGCAATGGCGCATAACCATGGGGCCACCATTTTGAAGAGCAATTAGAGCTGCAGCCGCCGCAGGAGCCGGTCAAACTGACCATACACTGCAAAAAAAAAAAACAAAAAAAAACAAAAATAATAATAAATAATAATAAAGTTTCGGCGTTGACGTGGAAGCCAACAATTTTCAGAGAACACATTCATATTTTTGTGAAACATCAAAAATGCGGCAATAAAAATTAAATTGAAGCTGAATTTGAAATTCAGATGCCAGGAACAGCGGCTGCTTTTATTATTAGTAACAATAGCAGCAGCAACAGCAACAACAACAACAACAACAGCAACAAGAACAACAAGTTGGCAGTTGTAGAAAAACCAGCGGCTCTGACGACGCGACGGCAGAGCAAAAAAGTTAATAGGACCGCATTCATTAAATTCATTTAATGTACAGAGCGGCAAATTATTGCGCTGAAGAAAACAAAAAAAAACAAAAACGGCAGCAAGAGCAAAAAATATATACAGCGCACCATAATTGCAGTTGGTTGAACACCCCAAACGACGATGACGACGACGACGACGATGACGGCCATTAAAATGGCCAACAAATTTGCAAGAGCTGTGGGATGGGTTAGGTGCTTGGCCATGTAAAGTGGCCCGAAACGAAACGCAAAGCAAGGCAAAGCAAAGCAAAAGCAAAAGCAAGACCGGTAGCTGTAGCAGTAAACCCACTTCAAGCCAAAAGGAGTCGCAGCTCCAAGTAATAAGTCCAGCTACACCACCATCACCAGCACCAGCACCATTACCATCTCCACCACCACCACCGCCACCACCAGCTCTGGCTCCAGCTACAACTCAAGCTTCCACTTGCAGCTCCCAAACCAGGCCACATTCTGCTCTCTCTTGCTTTAATTACTTTCGAGGAAAACACGCGCGCCATTTTGCAGTTGCCAGTTGTCGTTTGTTGTTGTTGCTTGTTGTTATTTGTTGTTGTGGGACTTTTCCAGCAGCAGCGAATTGTAATTTTTTGTGGCCACGTTGCCTTCTCTTTCTGAATCGTCAAGCAATTTGCACAAATCGCATGCAATTTCTTCTTTTGACTTTTGTCGCCCCCTTTTTGTGGCTGCATTTCCCGTCCGGTGCATGATCATTAATGAAATGTTCCAATTATGGCCAAGCCAAAACAAAACCAAACAAAACACAAAAAAATAAAAATATGGTATGTGTGTGCAGCGGGCACAGTGAGAGGCAGATAAGGCATAACTCCACTCCACTCCACTCCACACCAATTCCATTTGCCGTCCTTGCCCGAACACCATCTGTGGTAGTCCAGCACGCCAGATTTAAATTGTTGTTTTGCATGTTAAGTCAACATTTTCCACACCTTTTAATTGACACCATTGCACCATTGGATGGCCGAGCCAATAATGACGAAGTAGAGTTCGACTCGAGCAGAGCATTATTCAGTCCCGTAGTCGACTTTGAATACACTTGACCTAACTTGGCAACAAATATTCATTTCGAATTTCGAGAACCAGAAACAAAACTATAAATTATTATTATTTTCGACTTCGAATTTTCTTAAATTGTTTTATTTTTTCTTATTAAAATTGTGTGAAATGTATAGTGAAAGATGTTTTTTTTTTTAATTTTCCGAAACATAATTTTAAGAAAAGTTGTTAAAAATATCAAAGTCCAACTTGTAATATATTATTGTTTATTATATATTTATTTAATATATTTGCCTATTCAATTTTCTTACCGTTTTATGCAATGTATAAGAATAATTTTAAATGCCTCTAAGCAAAATGATATTAAGTTATTACTAATATAATAATACAATCTAACCCAATCGAAACTATTTTTAAAGCATTCAAATATTGATTTTCCCCCTTTTCCTTTAGCTATGTGTGCCGTTCAGTGGAAATTGATCGTGGCCAAAAGCAGTCGTCTGCTTTTGGCCACGATCACCTTTTCGCCACGCAATTCAATCACTTAGGCAATGCGGATTTAACCAGCAGCAGCCATTCAATCAGAAGCTTAATCATGTATTGAGTGTTGCCTACTGAAAACATGAGTGTTGCAGCCACTTAGGCCAAGCCGTCATCGACTAACTAACGGTTAAGCCAAACGAAAGAAATGCGAAGAAAAGTGTAGAGCAGCAGCGAAATAAGCCACTAATCAACATTCAAACTATAATTGGACTTATTATTACTATAACCTGTTGTTGTTGTTGTGGTTTTTGCTGTTTTTGTTTGTTGTTTTTTATTGTATATTTGGCTTTCTTGAAATGACGCATTTCTCTCTCGGGCTACGACTCGGGCTCGGGCTCGCGCATGGGTTCGGGCCTGGGGTTCGGGCTCGGCTCGGTCTCGGTCTCGGAATCTACGGCCCCAGTTTCGTTCAAAATGGCAACAATCGTTGATGAAGAGAAAGAGAACGAGCTACAGCTAGAAAAACAACGCATGGGGGAGGTAGACAGAGAGAGAGCGAGAGCGAGCGAGAGAGAGAGAGAGAGAGAACGCAAGCGAGTGGCAAAAGCTGAAACGCAACAGCGAACAGCCAGCAGCCAGCAGCGAGCAGCGCAGCGAGCAACGTTTTGCGATTGGAGAGAAGAAGGCGAAAACGACGCTGCGGTCTCGGACAAAAAATGGACAACGCCTTCAATGCGACTGATTGCCACTTGGCACGCAAGCCCAGAAAGCAGCCAAACCAAACCAAGCCAAGCCAGGCAGACAACAGCAACGACGACGACGTTTGGCTTGCCAAGCCCAAAGTTGCAGTCGTCGCCATTGCGCAGCCGCCGTCGACGTCGAAGCCAGCGCAATGGCCGCCAAAGCTGTCGCGATGTTGTTGCTAGTTATTTGTTGTTGCTGTTGCTGTTGATGTTGTTAGTGTTGCTGTTTACCATTTTGTGCGTGTATTTGCGTTTTATTTGCTTGTGGCATGCAAACCAAGCGGAGCCACTCCCCGCCGCAGCAGCAATCCGCCGCCTGCTGCCCCTGCATCCAGGCCATTGCATTGTTTGCTTGTGGCAGTAAACTGGTTGCCGTTTGTTACTGGCATCGGGTATTTTCTGGCAAGATGCGACGCAACGACTCTCGACGACTTCTGTTGTTACACATGAGGCAGCCATTGCGAAAAGTTGCTTTTTGCTCACACTCAATAAAGGATACAATGAATTTGCCATGCAGCTTGCACCTAACGCACTTGCTACACATGTGTGTTGGATAGTATGCTAATTACGTAGTTAAGGTTGACATTAATCATATCATATATTAAAAGATATATTAATTTTGTTAACTAATAAGCCAACAGTCCTTACCATTAAGAAATTGTATTTGAATTATTGTCAATTATAATAGCAAACGAGCAATATGAGATAATGTTGTTAAATGTCAACTATAATTCAGCAATTGTATCTTATATTGATTGTTGGCGATTTTGATCAAAATGAGCCAGTTTTATAATGAGCCCTGTGCTTCTCGGATTACTTTCAGTATGTATCTGTAAAAATCAGCTATTTTTAAACACTTCTCTGACTTTGATCAAATCTGACCAATCCTCTTCTAGCATCATTGTATAATTATTGATTCGAGTTTGACACTTAAATTGCAACCGATTAACTTTATAGTAATCCAAGCCAATCAGCTGGGCGAAAATATAATAATATGTATAGAATTGCATTGCATTTGACTTGGCTATTGAGCTGATCAAGAATATAAACAAAACACATTTGTATATAAAGAAGTGGTTTTATGCAATGGAACCCTTTTAGTTTATTCTTTTTTATGAAAAACGAGGAAAGTGGGAGCATCTGTAGGGCATCCGTGCTTCGTTGTGAGATCGCCTATGTTGGCGCTGGGTTGTTGTTATTCAAATTTTATGATAATTTGCGCGATTGTTGCTGCCGTTGGTCGTGATTATAAGCTGCAGGCTCTCGGCAACCGGCTTGGGCTCGGACTTGGCCCTGGTACTGGCTGCGACTGTGGCTGTGGCTCCGGGTTTGCATTGGAGGTTAGCAAAAATTGTTATTAGGGGCATCTTATCGACAGGAAACGATCATCGCACATTCGCATTGGGCTCGGCTGCTTGGACCAGCTCCCGTTTCTTGCCCAGTCTTCCCGGTCTTGCTACCTCTCCAGTCCCCCTCTCGTGTACCACAACCAACCGATTTCGCCACTCTTCTCCATTTCTGGTGCACTTGCTCTACCAGTTCAGTTCAGTTCAGTTCAGTTCAGCTCAGCTCAGTTTGAATTTGCCAGTTTGCCATTTGCAGTTGCTTATTAAATGCATTTTGTTGTGTTATTAAGCTCCGGTATTCGTGGAAATTGTTACTTATTGCAACTGGTTGTTGTTGATTTTGTTGTTGTTGGTACTTTTGTTGCTGCTACTGATTTTTCACATTTACCAGCAATTTCGTTGTGTTGCTTCGTGCTGCACTGGACACAGATAGTACCAGATAGATAACTACTTGCGCTATTAAATGGAATGTCCATATTCTTTAGATGCATCAGATATATACACAAATCCACGGATTGACCTGCCTAAGGAGCGTGAATAAATCTCTTTACTATGCATACATATTAATTATTAAGTTTCACTCATGTCAACTTAGCTTGTGGATCACACTCGCCTAACAAATAATACAAATAATCGATTTTAAAAGGATTTCTTACTAATTTAATTTAATTAAGTTACTGACATATGCACCACAACATTGCTGAAATGATAATAAACCAACAAACAGCGGAATAAAGATACAAACAAATGAATGAATTTTAAAATGTTTAATTTGTAATAAGCAAATATAAATAAAATACATCAATTTCGGATTCAAATATAAATAAAGCAATTTTCATGAAATGCAAAAATCTGTCTTGCAGTTCGTGAACTATTTTTGATAATCAAACTGAGTTTGGCCTGAAAGACGAAACTTATACTTTAAGTGCCGATTCCGATAGTCACAAACTTTGAGTTGTGAAACTACTTCGGTTCTTATATGTATATATGTATAAATGTGTATATATATATATGTACGTATATATGATGTATAGAAAGAATCACTCATCAAGGGATATACGCAACGCATTTTAAGCAAATGTGAATCTATTTTATAAGAACCTTATAATAATTTGAGTGGCAAACAAAGTCCTCCAAGGACATTCATCATACACTAAGCACACATTGTCTTCCCAGAGAAAGAGAGAGAGAGAGAGAGAGAGACAGTGAGAGATTCGCACGTGCTGCTTGGCTCGCTGCCTTAGCCTGGGGTTGAGATAATCGATCTTTGTAGTTTTGAGAATAGCAAACAATGACGCAATATTTTGTAGTAATAATTTAAATTCCTAAATCAAATTATATGGCAACTGGCAACTGTATTTTCGGTAGGGGACTTTCAAGAGGACGCGCAAGCCAACAATAAAAACACACTCGAATTCAGGCAGCTGCAGGCAAGGACTGGGTGCAGAGTCCAGAGAAGAGCTAGGAGCTGGTCTCTCGACAGGATGCGTGAAAACCGATACTCGCGCATTGTTTTGATAATTACACGTTGCACACACACACACACACACACACTGAGAAAGATGGCGAGATTGTGATGCGGCAGATTCATAGTTGATTTTCGGCATGTGCCATCATGCATTCTGAAGCCCATCCATCAAGGACTAGAACTTGACTTCCGCTCTCAACATGAGCAGCAGCAGCAGCAGCAGGAGCGCAGGCGCACAAAGCTTTGGCACCCCGTCCAGGATGCTTAGGATATTTGGGTGCTGATGAAAGCGCTTCCGGGGTTGGCCCAGGCCGGCTCTATAATTATATTAGTGCATTGTCGTTGCAGGCGTCAAAAGGGTGCTAGATGCCGAGTCCTCTCGTAGCCAACTGCGCAGACGTAATTACAACGAAACACACGCACTAACAGACAGGGAGTGAGTGAGTGCAACAGAGAGGCAGAGAGAGAGAGAGAGAGAGACAGAGAGAGAGACAGAGAGAGACAGAGAGAGAGAGAGAGAGAGAGAGATAGAGATAGGAGTGAGAAATGGAGTAAGCAAATCTCGCTCGCCTGCGCCCCTTTTGTTTTGTTTGGTTTTCCTTTTTTTCTCAGTTAATTTTTGCACACTTCCGGTTTGACATGTGACAGGCAGCGCGTTTGTCCTACATACATGCATATAAACACACACACACACACACACACAGACACACACATATATATTAACACACATGGGGGCGTGACACGCCCGCCCGCCAAATGAATCGCTGCACAAATGCAAAACGCGCGCCAGAAATGGGCCGGCTGCCAGCCAGCCACTGGGCGTACACCCAGCTGGTCCCATAGTTTTGCACCTCGTCATCGTCATCGCCATCGTTCTCCTCATCCTTATCCTCGTCCTCGTCCTCGTCCTTGCAACAGGATCATTCTCGCACTCGCGCACGCTGCCACACCCGTCCAGCCTCTGAAGCCGCCTTCGCCAAATGTGCTTTGTTCACAACTGTGTGTGTGTGTACGTGTGTGTGTGTGTGTGTGTGTGGGTACACATTCATACACACACTTCCAACTCGAACTACACTTCTCTCTACACAATCACAATTTAACAATTATGAGGCTGGGCGAAGCGTTTATTTAATGTTCTGTGCCACTCCGCTCCCTGGAACGTGTCAACGTCAACTAATCAGGCTCAGCAATTCAGCCTTGTAATCCTTTTTCTTTTTTTCCTTAAATACATACATATTTACTTATAATATGATTTTGAAATGGGAGGCGTTCTGTCGCCTGGCCAAGGGGGAGGGGCGTGCACCATCCGCTTGTAATTGTGTGGGCGCTTCGGTCTTGATGCGCTTACCCCCGATGCCGATGGGTAGTTGGACAATTGGACGGATAAGCCGATGACAGAGGAAAGGAGACAAAGAATCAGCTTCTGAAATTCTAACTGGATTGAAATTTTCCATGTTAACCTGCCTCAAATTTCAAAGGCTATGCAAATTTAAGCCAATATATGTACATATATATAAATTTGTATGTATGTATGTCTTATATATGTATGTCTTATATATTATATTCACACATGATTAATGTATTTTGCTTTAAAAAGCCGCTGCTTGTCATTAAAATGTTAATTTATAGTTAAAATATATATGTTAAAATTGATGGACGAGCCTTTCAATTACTGCACTTTTTCCGTTCTTTCCGTTAATTAATGAATTAATATATTTACTTGCAACCATTCGTCGAGCAAAGTGCATTATTGTATTCAATGACCAAGATAATTGGCTGAAAGAGTCGATTCACAATTATTTGTTTTCTCTGCAACTTGTTGACATATTGGCTTAATAGTTATTAAATTAAGTGTAACTCTCGTCCACAAAAAATACTATTAATTATAGATTACAAACTTTTGTATCTGCTTAAATTGACTTTTCGTACTCACGATTATTAAAAGACGTAAAAATGTTCGCAGAATTCAATTACGACAATTCCTTTAGGCTTGAAAAGAATTAATACCTGTGTAGCTGTGTGGACAAGTAGAGCTCTTTGGGTCGTCACATGCATTTTCAGTTGCAGATGTGGTTAAGGATCCAATTATATATACATATACATACATACAGGTCATTGATGGAAAGGTGTGTTTTTTCCGATGCTGGGTTGGTAAAAGGGTTGGCCCGTTTTGGCCGTCTGCCATTTGTGCCATGTGCGTGACTGCGCCTCAAAAAGATGCCGATGTTGTTGTAGATACCAATGCCATTTGCATTGCCTATTCCCATGCCGTGCACAGAGTTCTATGTCTATGACAAAGCCTGTCCACGTTTTCGAGTGCAATTAAAGCGGGCATACAAAAGACATGCATGCAATGACCAGACCAAGTCGGAGACAGCCAAATGCAGTTTGTATTTGTTCATTTTTTATTCTTTTTTCTCTTTTCAATTTGCAGCTAGAAATGCATGTTCGCTTTTTGAGTAGCAAACCGCAAAGAGGAAACGCTTATAAAGAATCTATCAAGCATGGCACAGCGATCACAGATGGCCAAGAGATTTGTGCCTCTTACCCCGGGCAAACTGTTGCAAATGAGTGCTGAGAGCTGCGACATGACTCAGGCTGAGGGCAGACGAAGAGAGCTGGCCAATCAGCAATCGCAGCTCGGTGCGATGGGCAGCCATAACAAACAACCGTTGGCTGGTGCCCAATTCGACGGTAGATTGGAGCTCAGTAGCTGGTTCTGGCGCTGGGGGCGAAGGTTGTGCTATTGGTAACTATGCGTATCTATCAGTAGCAACGACTATGAATAGAAATACAAAAAAATACAAAAAAATACAAAAAAGAACAAAAACAAAAAACAAAAAAGGAAAAACAAGTTGGAAAATGTGTTATTAACTTAACCGCGTAATTACAGTTTAGCTCGAGCACAACTCAAACAACAACAACAGCAACAACATGAGCAACAATGCTGGTCAGACGCTGCATGGTGGGGGAACATTGTGGGCGTGGCAACCGTTCCGTTGACAGTTTGTAGCAACGGCCATATCTGTTAGTTAGTTTTTTTTTTTTCATATTTTTATTATTGTTATTGCATCCATGGCACAAAGCACATACCTTGAACATGCTCATTATCTCATCCACATTCTCTATTTCGCATTTACCGCATTTGTTTGCAGTAATCACATATGCCAGGCATGTTTATTTATTTTTTCATTGTTGAATGCTCATCTCTTTTTTCATATATTATTACTCTACACACACACATTTTGTCAAACGTTTAATTTATTCGAAAATTGCAGCTTGCCGAATACAATTTCATTACAATAGCTTTTCATATGGGTTGTTTGTAAGTTTTCATTTAAATTATTAATCATTGTAGTTGAAATCGTGCGAAATACTAGCATCTGCTTGACTTCAACCAAACTTGCTTATTTGATAGCTTCACCAATAATAATTAAATATTCAAATGTTTTTGATTCCAGCTGATCTTAAAAAGATCAACTAACTTTTACAAAGAAAAAGATACGTTTTTGTCCTGCTTAAAACTTCATCACTTTGTTAAATCCTCTCGATTAATACAGCATTTATATTTGGAAGCAATTACCTAAGCAATCTAACTTATTAGATATGAGTATTATTATTCAAAAGAATAATGAACAATTATCTTAATATACAGCTTAAATACTATTGAATACACATGCATATTTCTAAAGTTGATTAGCGTAGTAACTACACATCTGTACAGTGAAGACTTAGTCTCTGTAAGCAAGTATGTAACTAATCAAATATTTCCATACATACTTGCACGCTCCCACTTATATATATATATATATATATATACCAAACAATAATACCAAAGACCACGTTTCATTCAAGTATATATGAACGAAAACAAATCGAACCCAATAGTCAATTTTTAGGCAAATATAATATAAGTTCGATTTATATAAAATAAAATAAATAAAATATTATATTGAAATCACAGTGTATCATAAATATCTACTGCAAATGAGAAAACAATAAGGCACAATTAACAAAATCAAACTAAAGATAATGTACACATTTTTCATTTGTTGCTGAATACTTACAACTTGGACTTTAAACGTTTTTTACACTTATCTGTAGCGATTTGTCAAAGGTACCGCCAAGATAGTTTTCTCTTAGTGGCAGCTTCTGTAACTCGGTTCGTCATAATAGAGACTTCCAGGAAGTTGTTAATAAAAAAGCAAATTTGCCGCATTGACCAACAAAGGCAATGCCGAAGAGAGTTGCCATTTGTGCGAGTGTCCATCGGATAAAACGTGCCATAAATTGAAAAAATTGCAACAACAATGAAAAAAGTCAATATTGGCCACAGGACCCCAGGACGAGGCAGGCAGCCGGCAACAATTGTGGATGGCAAAAAAAAAGTGCCACACATTCATGCATCAAAAGATGAGAAAGAAAATAAAAAAAAAAAAAAAAAGTCAAGCATTGAATGTTGCATAAAAGTTATTGTTTGGCCAAGTAATTGATACGCTCTCAATGGGAGTCGGTGACGGGAGAATAGAGACGGGCAGCTCCTGGCCAGGGGCCTTCACAATAATAACAATAACACGCATAAATGTCAACTTCATGTAACTGACAAACTGTTCTGGGGATGCGGTTGCCCTTTGCCAGTTGTTTGCCTGTCTCTTGTTCTCTATCCTGTCTCTCTGTCTGTTATCCTGTGTACTGTGTACTGTGTCCTGTGTCCGCTATGCTGGTCCTTGGTAAGGGCACAGCATGCGACACAATTTATCAATTAAATAATTTTTCGAGCTGCTGCTGCTGCTGCTGCTGCTGCTGCTGGCACGGGGGGTTTTCGTTGCATTTTCAACGTGCCTTCTAATTACGCGGCGCGTTGACAAATATTCCCAACAATATTCGGCGACCCTCGTTGCCCGATTCTCGTTGATCAGAGTGATCGCAAATCCCGGCAAACAATCGATGCTCATAAATCCTAACTAATGATAATAATAGTTGTCAACTTTTCGTACTCGTTGTCGCTTTCAAAAAATCTACTGTTCTGATCGATGGATAGATGGATGGATGGTTGGATGGTTGGCTGGTTGGAGAGAGATGCAATGCAATTGCAATAGTCCGTCCGTCTGGCATGATGCTACAGAATATGTCTGCCATGTGTGCTCATGTCCTTGTGCCACCAATTGTTTGTCTGGCTAACCACAAAGCGTCCTGTTTGACAGTACAAGCCGGCTGGCAGACTGGCTGCCAAGATGACTTGGTTGGCTTGTTGGTTGGCTCGTTGGCTGACAGGGTTCGTGCCTCGGCCTACCTAGCTCCAAGCTGCTGCTACGATTTAAATCAAACACAATGCAATTGCTGCCGCAGCATGTGGTCCACGAGCAGTTTACACAAAAGCACCAACAGCATCAACAATCACAGCGGCCACAACAACAAGCGCAACAACCACAAAAGCCAAAAGTTTACATTAAAAATCGCGCCTGATGTGTTTGTGTGTTAATTTTGGCGACGCTGTTTTAAAACTTTTTAATTGATTTATCGCATTTATCGCTCAAATAAACAGCCAACAAAGAACAATTAACTTGTGTGTGTGTGTGTGTGTGTTGTTTTTTTATTCCAGCTAGGCATATTGTTTTTTTTTTAACGATTCCTTGCAGCCGAGTTCATTTGAATGACGTCCTACATTAGCTACGCTTCACTGCATCATTTTAGAGTAGTACATAACCATATTCTTATTGCTATGCCCACACCTCATCCAACCCCTAACCCTGTCGATTTTTACATTATATGCACATACATAAATTTATATATATATATATAGTTCGTAATTCGATTTAATATTCAATGGGTTAACTAATTTCTTCTCTCTTTTCATGACTCTGACGTGCTTGACGTATCTACAATCTGTACTTAAATTGAGATTTTAAGTTGCAGTTAACGATTTTTTTAACGAGTAGCTTATAATATTTATAACTCTTTATGTAAGTCACCAAATTATGCTTAATATAAGCCGAATAGTGTGCTTTTATTTATCGATTGACTATTAAATATAAAACGCTTTAGCTTGAATAATTTCAAACCATCATTCAATATCTTATACAATAGTATACACATTGTAGATTTCAATGATGATTTCTTAAGTTGCATTGAATCAAGCCGATTCAAAGTTAAATTTATTCATAAAAGATTTTTAAGCTCAGATCATTTCAGTTACAATTTTATAATCATACTGCTTACCTGCTTAATATTGAATTTTCTGGATTTTCAAATGTGCTATGATCAAATGTAACTTTAAATTGGAGCGCTGCTGGTTATAGTTCAATAGACAATCGTTGAAAATAAACGCTTGCAGTTTGGCCTTATGACTATGATGCAGTCAATCAGCAAGTTGCTGATATTCATAAATGCTCAAAGCTATTTTGTTCTTTAGTTGTAATTGATCTATTCAGGCAAAACCATCGATTACCGCTGCTACTGCAATTAATTGCAACTACAATGATAAATATTTGAAATGCTATCCCGAAACAGTTGGGGAAATATAGCTACATTAAATTGGCAGCAATCTTCTACTTGAAACTGAAAACCTGAGAGAGCATGGGGAGGGGATCGCGAGGAGAAGCGTTTAAAATACCTGCAAACCGCGGCATTCAATTGAAAGGCGAGCCGAGCAATAAAATCGAAATAAGTGCGGCAATGCACAAAGCCAATTGCCGCTAATTTTCTAATTAAATCATTAAAATTAATAATAAGGCATACTCAAAGACACAGACAGCCTGACAGAGGGACAGTCGGAGGGACGGACGGACAGACACTGCCGGACATGTGCATATATCAGTTACTGGTATGACATTGAAATTAGTTAGAGCCGGAACTAGAGTGGAGAACCCTTTCTGACACATAACACATGTGTGTGTGAATGTGTATTCAAATCGAACTTCTGAGTGGCCATAAAGACATAAGTTCGTATAAATGGTATTAGCCATATGAACCCTACAATATTTGATACATTTTATTATAAATATAAAAGATTTATTTAAAACATCAAATTTTCTAACAGAAATTGAATTAACCAAATATTTCTCAAAAAGTAAACAAAAATAATGTTAACAATTATACATATTAAGTTAAACAAACTAGTCGGATAAGTTTACAAATTTAATCACTAATAATTCTCATAATTAATTATACAATTTAAATCTCCTGTTTTTACATAGACTATCGGTCAGGTGTTGAAAAATGGGACAATTAGGCAGCTAACTCCGAGTTTATTGTGCCATTGATAAAAATGTGAGAATTAAATCTCAGGTAGGGGAGAAAAAAAATAGAGAGAGATAGAAAGAGAGAGAGAGAGAGAGAGAGAGATAACATCTCTACTGTTGCACACCCTTGCCTCTTTCTATTATTCTCGGGGTTTCATCTTATTTCTTTTTCCTAATGTGTTCCTCCAGTACTAGCTGTGGCAATTGGGAGTAAGCGAGTCAAATTCAACAAGAGGAGGCAGGCAACTTTGAAGCCGTTGCACGATTCGCAATCGTTGCGATTTTTGAGCGATAGGCGGCGCTGCAGTTTCGCACAAATTACGCTGAGCGCGTGTGTAAATTTTTAAATTGGACGACAACAGTGTAAATTAGCACGCTCAAGGAAGCAAGGATAACGCAGCAGGCACCAAGATAACAGCAAGAATACGGGTACGCGATTTGACAGCCAGTCTCTTGCTGTCTTTCTATGAAATTATTCCAATTGATTGACTCCCGATAAATGACTTTCATTGCAGCTATTATACTCTCTTCCCAAAAGGAAACAACTAAGAATGCTGCAGTCGAGTGAGCTCGACTACGAAATACCCTGATTGTACACAAACATATTTACGATAGCGTTGATTTCATGCCATATATAGTAATATGCCAATGTATATTATATATTAATTAGAACCCTCTGCTTTAAAAATTGTGTCGATATTCGAGAGATGGAGAGAACCTACATTCCAAATGAAATCTCTATCGCTTAAAGTATCTGAGATTCATACAGATGAGCGGACAGCCGGTGAGGGCTATATCGTCTCACATACAGTCTATAGCCTAAAGTTCAAAACTCAACTTGTTCCTGGTTTCAATTATTACAATTTTTTCAGTTTCTAGCGAATATTTTATCCTTGACCATAGATACATTCATATATATTTAATTATATTATAATAGGCTACGCTGACAGGGAACGGTCAGTCACTAACTACGTGGGCGTTCACAACCTTGATTATGACAACGAATATGGGACAATTTTTGCCAACAATTTGTGTGCAAACAGCACGCAAAGTCAATGCCAAAGTAACTCGTTCAAGTACTTGGTATAAGGTACGCAGGACATACTATTTACTATATACATATATTATAATTTTTTTCTTTGCTAACTCAAGCGACCCACCGGCCGAGCATTCATCTGTTGGAATACAAGCTGAAGTACAACTGGCATTTGTTCTCATGGCCATTGGGCTAGCCGACGTTGACACGAAGGATTCGATCGATCCAATTCAACTAAACTAATACAAAGACAGCGGAGCGCTGTAATTTAAATATATTATGGAAATATATGGGGCATTCATAAGTATCTGCCGGTTGGCCTTAAATAATTGATACGCTGATGTGGTGCGAATTATTTCCAGGTGCTGAGTGCAAGCTCTTTCACAGCTGTCGCCTGCCTATGGCATTGAAGGCATTGCGGTTTCAGGTGCAGTTGCAAGCTGTCAGCTGGTTGAGGTTAAAACTGATTTGCAAACGATATCCAATTAACCATTTTACACGTGTTAGTTTAATGTGCACAATTTTAAACAGTTCAGCACTTGTAAAGTCCTTGATGACAATTTTGCTACGACTATTCTGAATGTGTACTTTTAATTAAATCTTAAAATAATAATAAAATTACAAAATTAATTTGATTAATTTCTTTTAATTTCTTTTTCAATTAAATCGAAAAAACAACGCATATAAGCTATTTTTGAATGAAATTGAATTTCAACACTATAAATTAGCTGCTGATGTGTAATAAAATACATTTAATACTCGTTGTTATATTCTAAGTAAACTTATTTGTTATAAGAAAAAAAAAACAACAACAACAAAAGAGACCTTTATTGGCTGTGAAGTTTTTGTCGGTGTCTCGTTTGTATCACTTTTAACAAGCTACACGACAGCAGCGTCAAACCGCAAAATATGGTAAGGGGATACCAGGAAAAAGAACAAATGTACCACACATGCCTACAAATAATACTCCAAGTAAAAAGAGCAAAAAATGAAAACTAATTGTAATGTGTTTTATTTCAAGAATATTAATTATAAAGCTGGACGGACTGTCATTCACTCCAGCATTGAATTATCGTATTGAGTGCATTTTTAATATCTATCAATGTCACTACAGGTATATGTAGATTGTTTCTTTTCTTTTTTAATTTATAGTTAAGTCCTTTTTTTTTTGTGTTTTTACCTTTTGCTGTGGACAAGTCAAATCAAATGTTGACAGGTGGGTGGGCCGCAATGGAGGGCGGCGTGTTAGAATTGAAACAGGCTGACAAGCTAATTGTGAGAACTGGCGGGTGTGCAGGAAATCTGATAAACAGCCAGCCAAGGCGGGTCCCAAACTCAGAAACAGCCAGCAAGCAATCCAGCCAACCAGCAGATCCTCTCAAACATTGCACTTTCAATATCTGAAACTGAAAACGCATATTAGCTGACAAAAGCCGCACATTACATACGAATAGCCAACTAATGTACGATTGATGAATGACGATGACGATGACGATGATGATGATGATGATGATGATGATGTTGATGATGATGATGAATGATAAGCAGCACAATGCGGATAGTCTCAACGCACAGTGAGGCACTTCCTGTCTGCGATCGTCTCCCATTTCATCAATGAAGAAGCGCCCTGCAACACAACAATTTTGGAAACTATTTTGCGCAGCGTGGGAGCCGCTACTATCGACAATAAATGGTGCACAGGACGCGGACAGGTACAACAAAGTGTTTGCAAAAAAAAAAAACATTCATTGTTCACCGCAGCACCCAAAAGACGAGCAGTAAAGGTCCTGGCGCGCTTTGAGACACACGATACCACTTCAAATGCTGCTGCTGCTGCTGCTGGTGCTGCTGTGGCAGGCAAAAGGGATAATAACGAGGCTAATAGACGGTATCGAATTTAACTCTAGCAGATAATCATCTTGGGCTCACCTTCCCGTATGTGTGTGTGTGTGTGTGTGTGTATGTGTCTGAGACTGTGCAGAAACTGAGGTAATTGTCTAGGGATACTTGACGCTGCACTGACAAGTGTGTCCGCTCTTTGGTCCTTGAGGCTGCTGCTCTAAGGTTAAAGAACTAACTTTTGCTCGCTGCTTGCTGCTCGCTGCTCGCAGCTTGCTGCTTTTCTCCTTAACTCTTTTTGCTGCATGTATGCATGCATGCAACATCGTTTGGCAGGTCCTTTTGGTCTGTGTGTGTCTATGCTGCCAGTTGGCAACTGGCAGCAATGAAGCGTGCAGCCTGCTTGTCTGCCAGCCAGCCAGCCAGCCAGCCAGCCAGCCAGACTCAGATCCTTGATCCTTGCGTTTATCACTTGCCGCCAATCTGTCGTAAGTAATTAAATGCAACTTTGAGCAGCCATCTATCGATATGTGCATGTGTATTTGTGTGTTGTCGAGATATGCTTGGGATAGGCGTGAACGGAACAGGGCATTGCGTGCAACTTTGGGTAGCAGTTGCCAGTTGGCTCTACAATTAACTGCCACTTAAATTGCGCCTACAGAAAAAGGGTAATATGATTGCTTTTCGATTCCGGGTCTCAGTTGTCGCATAATTATTTAGATATCATGCCCCAAAAGTTCCAAAAATACATTTCTATGTACATTTCTACACATGTATATATGTATATATGTATAAGTATATGTATATGTATATGTATATATATATACATATTGTCATTGTGTGCGCTCAACCCTTTAAGGCTGTCGTGAGGTACAGCTTAAATGACAGGTTCAAATATTCAAATTAAACATGAACTAATAATAATGTATGTATGCCATTTGAAGACATGTTAACGAACTTATTAACCGTAGCAGCCGCATGCAAATGTACAAATGTATATACTTAAATGTAAAATATAATTCATACGCGTATTATTAAAAGAACGAATGTATGTTTCTTATTGAATAATTGAGAAGGGTTCAGTTTTGTCATAGACTGCCAGCAAATAGAGCAATTAAATATCAGCTACCGGGTCGATAACGTCTTGGGACTGTTTCTCACCCAAAATGAATCAAATACCTATTTCGTAGTGAACGGTTCGAATCTAATGTCTATGTTTACTTGTGTGTAGACAATTGTTAATATTCGTGCACTAAATGGCAAAGGCTTCAATTAATACTGCATTTCAATTTAGTAACTGGCAAATTGTATTCACAATTACTGCTGCTGTCTATACAAACTTTATACTATAAATGCATTTCTATCTTGCAAGCCTTCAAAAACCTATTATTATTATATTATATTATATATATTATATAATATTATTATTATTATTATTGTTCTTTTAAAGTCTGTCCCCATGAGGATAGTCATTCAATTATGTAGGAATATATTAATCAATGTAATAATTAACAGGTTGAATTTAAACTGATTAGGATTTAGGAAAGGTCCAACGGATGGAGTCTCCTCAGTGTTTTGGTGACAGTACTGTTTGTCCAGCAGATTAATGGCAAGGTTATTGGGAAGGTCAGAGAATAGTCTCCTTTATCTACAGCTAAGTTCTGATATTTTCTCTATCTCATAGCTTAAGCTTAAAAATGTATTTCTCGATGGACTTACAAAATGATTATTTTAGTTGCTCGATTGTCTAGTACGAATAGATGTATGTAATGTTGAAATTAATCGTTCTACTTAAGAGTAGTAAATATAAGCGAGCATCACATATTAATAATAGCTATAACAAATTGATGTGCACTTGTTTTTTACCCCACTTTCTATTGCGCAGTATGCGTGCCCGTTCCCGGTTTCAATTTCATTTCGACTTGATTTGAGCACGCGTCTTGTTGTTAGCTCCAAAGGCAATAGCCACAGGACAACAAATGCAATTTGTTTAAATGTTATTGCAGCCACAACAATAACAACAACGCATTGTACTCGGTGGCAACAAAACCGGTCACAGTTAATGAGATTAAAATACGCAGCGGGTGTTCTTGTGAATGCTTTTGAATACAGCGCCACGGGATATTTGCACAATGCAAACGAGACTCGAAAAAAAAAACAACATACAACAAAAATTTGAGAAATTGAGAAATTGTCACTGGCAGTTGGTTAGCTAAACTAGAAGATACTCCTTAGCTGGACTTGACTTTAGGTGTTTACCCCGACTACGTACACTGTATTATGGATAGATATATTCATACATCTCGTTTGGATTGAAGACTCTTCAGGCTAGTTGGATTACTGGAATACATGCAAGCAACTGCATTTACTTTTGTATATCACCAGTTCTGTGACGATAAGCATAGTGATGATAAGAACCATTGAATGGCTACTTTAAAGTTTCGACGTTAATAGTCTTCTTCTGGATTTGACATATACTATTTGCCAAGGCTTTGTTATAGCCATTAAATCCATGTTAGCATATTTTACAAAAATAAAGAGAGAGAGCGAGAGAGAGAGAGGGAGAGAGAGAGAGAGAGGAATGTCAGAATGAAGTATGAAAGAAGTACAAAAATGTGGTGAATGCGAGCACATAAATCACTGCCATAAATTAGTTGGCTTTTAATTACGATTATTATGCTGATAATAGCGCGCATTTAACGCGCGATAAACATAAATAATCGTGTCAAATGCAAACAGATGTGGAAGTCCCAAACAAGAGACAAGCGGGAGACAACTCAGCGACAACAGCAGCAACAACAACAACAACAACAACAAATCACGAGCACTCATTCAGCCGCAGTAACAATGCCAGCAACAACAAGAACAACAACACCGATTTCAATTCCAAAACTGAGGATAACATTTTTGGTGTGCTGCTTAATGAAAACAATGTGTGAACAAGGAGGCAGCCAACACCCGCGGAGCCAAAGACGAGGCCAGCCATTAAGAAATTTTTGAAGTGCCTGCGGCCTGCCCCTGCATCCCAGCCCCCACCCCACCCCGGGCCAACATCAAATTCGAGATGCTGGAAACAAAAGTGTTGACACTTTTGGGGGCAGCTGATATGCACCATAGTTCCCAGCATCCAACACCAAGATACTCTCCCCTACCCACTTACCCACTGCCTCCTCCCCTCTACCCGCAACGTATTCCCCGGCGGGTGCCTGATTGGCGGCGCCTAACGCCACTCAAATGTGTGAAAATCACATATCTACATTCATATACCCTGTATCTAAGTGGCTAGCAAAGGGTATGCAATTTGGTTAACCAACTTGCAGTCAGATCTTTCAACAATAATCAATCAACTTAAAATATATATACGAGTATATATATATATATATATATATATATGTTTCTACTATATCAAAGAACAAGTCACTTCACTGTATAGTCACTGTATACCCATATCAGGCAATTGCCACACCCCTCAAAGATGAATCCACAAACATCTCTAATTTGACTATATCCGCGGGTCGCGAATGATATAACCTGGTATATGGTGTAACCATCATTTATAAAGGTCTTACCTCTGGACTTACCTCTGATTTAGCTGGCATGCGAAGGGTATCTAGAAGTCGAGTATTCAAGTTGCTTTGCAGTCTTCTGCTTGTTTAATTAAAATTTTCTGCTACTGATTTTTAGCGCCGCTGAAGCAACCATTTATCATCTGCCATGTCCTTTGCCATTGACTGTTAGTGTGTGTGTGTGTGTGTGTGTGTGTGTGTGTGTGTGTGTGTGTGTGCTAGTATCTGAATGTGTACAAGTATGAGTGATGCAAACCGATGCCAAACGCATGCCTCTCCTCGGGTTCTGTTTAGACTCTGTGTGTATTATCATTATTTTAATTTACAACTTTCACGACGTTCCTTTGAAATTTGAATAGATAATTAGAGGGAGGAGAGGAGCAGGGAGCACAGCAGGAGCTGGCTAAGAAAAACTCATATAGCTTCTATTTGACACCCAAAAACCAGACAGCAACTAATCCAGAGCGGAGAGTAAACGCAATAGAAGCGGCAGGGAGATCATCTCTTTTTGTTATTATTCCTATTACCAACTGTATACATATCTGGTAAATAGCACAGACATAGTCAATATTCCCAAGACTGATGCTTTATTTTGCTGAAATGACTTACTCCACCTATTAACTAATTAAAAGCAATAAGACTATGAGATACAAATATCCACGCTCTTATTGTTGTTTCCATTTATTTTCAATACGTGTCCATCAGTTGCGGCAATGTGGTACTCCTCAGCGGACTTGTTATTTATGTATTTACTATCGGACTTTTTCAATTCATTCACCCACCCATTCAGCACGCCCCACTTCCGTAGTTACAAATGCGCAACTTAATCTACTCATAAGGCAAGCACAAATACAACAACAACCACAACAACAACAACAACAGCAACAACAAATCCAAATCAAAATCAAAAACAATCTGCACACACTTCAATTTCACTCCACGCCGCACGATCCGGTATCCTCCCCATTTGAAGTCGGAATTCGACCCCAGGCAACAAATCTACGGTAATAAAATTTAAATCACCCAAAAAGCCGGCCGGGTAAGTAACTGGCGTAACCAAAGCAAATAGCGTTAACCGTAAAGCGTTTTTCTACCCATCACCTTTTTATGCGTTTAAGTCGTTAACGACAAGGTTGGCCGGGCCGCCCACGATGACGCCCACCACGCAGCATTCCGACCGTCAAACGTTAAATAAACTGTCAGAGCACCCTGCACCAAGTATTAAGTACCAAGCACCAAACAGAAAGCAGCAAAAGCAAAAACAAACAACTCCCCCACCAGCCAGCAGCAGCCAGCAGCAGCCAGCACCAGCCAGCACCCACCAGGAGCAGCCAACAGAGGCCGCCGGGTCGGAAGTGTGCTTCCTAGCATCCCCCACATGGTGGTCTCAAATCACCAACACACTCACACACTCGCACACTCGCACAGTCATGCAGAGATTCAGGAATACATATACGATTCACATTATCCAGCTGTCGTTGGCAAATTGATATTCATTTGCTATTTCTGACTGGCCCTTCGATTTATGAAGAACGAAAAAAAAAGAAAAAGAGAAGAAGAAGAAGAAGAAATGGCAGTTGTATGTTTTTTTTTACATTTATTTTTGATAAAATTGAAATTGATTTACTTTATTTTAAATATTTAATTTACATTTTATTGTTTGTTGACAAAAAAATTTAATGCAAATATCGATGCATGTATGTGTAAATGTGCACATATGCACACATACATATACACATGCACATACACAGACACACTCACACATATATGTATAGGTTGAAAATGCTGAAAGATGCAAAGTGCTCCTTGCTACTGTTTGATCTACGTAAGTTTTGTTCTCGTAAGTAGTTAAAAACTAGTCAAGCCCTATTTATTTTCTCGGTTCTTTTTTTTTTGTTTTGTTTCTTCGAATTTGTTTAAGTAAGCACAGCGTATGCATTAAATATATAAATGTAAGCTTAAATTAAGAAAACAACAAAAACATTTAGTCGCAAATTTTAAAGCGCTAGCGTCTAAAAATAGTATGTATATTTTGTATATTAAGTGGATAGCAAAAATAAAACATACAAATTGGTTTATTATACAAAATAGCGCTGAGTGTGCGCTCGTATGAAGATCATGCAATAGTGAACGGCCCCTTTAAACCCCATTTTCCAGTGTTGAACAATAGAGCAGTGTTGCCCTCTTCTAGTACTATGTTTTGTACTACTCTTTTGGTTGTCTCTCTGTCCGCGATTATATTAAGCATGCCATTTATTAAAGGTGCAATCGATCTTTGTGTTTTGTTTTCTCTTTTTAAGCAAAGCATTTTGTTTCTTTCTTTTTTTTTTGATTTACAATTTTGGTTTTCATCCATTCTTAGTTTTAAAATTTTGTTTTTATGTTTTTTTTTTGTTTTCTTTTTTTTTATAATTGGACTAGAAATATTATTTTAATTGTATGAATAAAAGGTTTTGTTTTCATATTGCTCACATATATGTTCAACAAATAATAATAATAGTTTACCGTTAATTGAAATCAGAGTTTTTATTTAATTTATTTAGTTTAGATTTTTATTTTTGATATTTCATTTTATTTGTTATGCATTTCATATATGTATTTATGTATATATAATAAGTATAATATAAACGCTGCGCATATTAATACATCTATTTTTTTCTTCAATATTTATTTACCTACGGGCTATAAAAAAAAATATATTATTTAAAATTACTTGCTAGTAAAAAAAAATTGACAAAAAAAAATGTTTATGTGTAGCTTAGTTCATAGCAAAAGCAATCATTTGATAAGTATTTATAGATTTGAGAATCGTTTGCTATATGTAGGTTTACGAACCTATACTCGCATAGACATCTAGAAATATATTAAATACATATATACAATAGGGTTTTTAAGCACGACTTCAAATATTTTATTGTTATACATATTAAACTAATTCAAGTAGTTAATTAGCTTGCAATTGATTGATTGATTGTTGTTGTTTGTTCAAATTCTTGTTAATTAAGTTTGCGAAAAAAATGAATGCTGCATTCCAATGCACTCCTACTTATATACACATATATATATATATATATATATATATACATATATATATATATACATATATATATATATATATTTTATATATTTAAATACATAATAATAATAATAAAAAAAAAATGCTTAGCTTATATGTATCGAGAACCTAAAAAAAACTTGACGCATTTGACGAAAGAAAAATCGTAATTCCATACAAAAGGATTTTTGAAGCTGTTTTAGCGTTTCGATGCATCATCTATTTCCACTCTCACTTCCACTCCCACCTCCACTCCCACTTCCGCTTCCGCATCCGCGTCCACACTACATACTGTTGCGTATGATGACGCTGCAGAGCGTCTGAAATTTGAGCTGCGACCAGGAACCCATTTCTGTTCAGTTGGTGAACAGAAAGGGTCCCAGCGAACCTCAAACCATCGGTGGCTTTATATCAACCAGAGCACTATGATCGAGTCGATGATCCAAACCGGGACTAGGTGCCGATGCACCAACCAAATGATGATGATGATGATGATGTAGATGAGCATGTGGATGCGATTGTTGCTGCTGCGAGAACTGTTGCTGCTGTTGTTGCTGTTGCTGTTGTTGCTGTTGTTGTTGTTGTTGTTGCTGCTGCTGCTGTTGTTGCTGCTGCTGCTGTTGCTGTTGCTGATGTGCCGACTGGTGCGAGTGCTGTTGCTGTTGCTGCTGGTGCTGTTGATGCAGCATCACCGGCGACCCGCCCGCGGCGACCATCTGGTGCGGCGTGCCCAGGTGCAGACCGCCGCCCAGCAGGCTGCTGGACGTGCCGGAGGCGCTGTGCCCATGCAGCGAGGTTGGGGTGCCGGGATGGCTGCCAGCTCGATTGCCGGCATTGGTAGCATTGGCACTGTTGCCACCGCTGCCAGTGCCGGAATTTGAGGAGCTGGCCGAGCCACCCCCGCCGCCGCCAACTGCGCCCGTCTGTTGTTGGCCACTGGTCGCGCCGCCCAGCCCGTTCGACTCACCCGACTGATTGGCTGCCTCCTCAGAGTCGCTGCACGACTCCGAGGAGCCCTTTTTAATGCCATTCGGCGCCGTACCGTTGTGCGTCTTCACGTGCTTCGCCAGATGGTCGCTGCGCATAAAACGCTTGTTGCACACAGGGCAAGCAAAGCGCTTCTCGCCGGTGTGCGTCCTCAAGTGCCGCTGCAGCTCGTCGGAGCGTGTGAAACGCTTGCCGCAGAACAGCCAGTTGCACACAAAGGGACGCTCGCCGGTGTGCCAGCGCAGATGGGCCTTCAGATGCGACGTCTTGCCGTACACCTTGCCACAGCCGGGTATGTGGCAAGAATGGATGTTCTTTTTACGCAAATGCACGCCAGCCGGCCCCAAACGTTCCGCCTCCTGGCAGTTCGGGCAATCGCAGGTCGCTCTGCCCGCATAGCGTCGCTGCGAGCGTGGCGATGGCGTCGATGGCGTTGATGCCTGCGGCGATGCTGCCGTAGATGCCGCCGACGGTGAGCTATGTGGCAGCGAGAAGCCACCAACGCCCTGACCCGGCAGCATGCTCTTGTATGTGTCCTGCAGCAGATGCTGTCCCGATCCCAGCAAGTGTGCCGTATTTGACAACGAATGTGACAGTGCTGAACTGTAATCTGTTCCAGCTGCTGCGGCACTCGCATAGTTGGCCATTGTCGAGTGCATCCCGGCGGCAGCAGCGCTGCCCATGTCCAGCCAACTGCCAGCGGCGGCAGCACTATGCATATCCCACCAGCCCGAATTGACGCTGGCTGCCTCGGCTGCCTTGTGGGCGGATGCTGTCACCGCATTGAAGGGCCAATCGTATGGATGACGAGAGTATACCGATCCAAAGGCAGCACCCTCGACCTTGCCCAGGAGGCCCTGATGCATGTGGTGATTGTCCGCCACCATGCTGGCCGTCGATGTGGATGTGTTCGGAAAGTATAAATCACTGCCATATGCGGAGGCCGAGCTGCCAACGGCCGCGCAGGACGAGGCGAGCGGGCGACTGTAAGGATATATGCTGAAATTACTCACAGTTGTATAGAGCGCGCTGTTGTCTGAGCAACGCACAGTGATCCCCAAAAATCCAAGCAGATAACTAGCTGAACAAGTACACACTCATCATCACAATTACCTTCAAATGCTCACATTAACCTTTTATCTTTTGGTATTTGTCATTTTTGTAATATGTCAGAGATTAGCTGTTGGGATACTCTTTGAAAGGAGCACAGAATTTTGATTTGGATTTTATTTGAAATGGACTGTTTAACTTCTCAACTTCATCATTGAATTTTAAAAATTTAAAAAAAAAGCACAACTTTTTGAAACGTGACAAAATGCACAGCATTAAGTTCTTACGATAATTATTATGTCATTTTCCATAGAAAGCAGTTGAGAATTTTATTATTAGTGAGCCACAATGATCAACTAATCAAACAAAGTGTATATCAATGTGGCATTGAGTTAAGAGCACTTGACAATGCCCAAGTAACCGAGTCTAGTGTAGTAGTCCATTGATCAAAATTCAATTCCAAATATAAACAGAAGGAACGAGTTAGATAAAACTATTCATTTACTTTTAGCTAATGGTGTCATTGATGTTGTAAAGTGAGAATCCATTTGTATATGTATGTTGTTCAGCCAGATCTCTGAATATGGGACCACTGTGCGCCGTCAAGCTGCTTACCTAGCAGTAATGTTGACCATGGTGCTGCTGTTGGCGCTGGACGAGAGGCTGCGTGATCCTTGGCCACCGCCACCGCCTCCACCGCCGCCACCACTACCACTGCCACTGGAGCTGGACGAACTGGCTGCTGAGATGGCGCATGGTGAATGCTGTCCGACGCTGCTGCTGCCGCTGGCTGTGCTTCCACCTCCACCTCCGCCGCCGCCGCCGCCACCACTGTTGCCAGCCGCTGGAGAGTTGGGGCTCTTCTTCCATGGATGAAAACCCTTGCCAACGGCCGCATCGGCGAGCGGCGGTGGGGATTTGTTCGACAGCTTGTTGCACTGGGCAGCCAGCATGGCTAATGGTGTACCGCGCAGGCTGGGATGGTCCTGGAAAGAGCATGACAAGCAGAGAGAGTGGAAAGAGTCATTGAGTTTGGTTTCTTTTTGCTTTGTGGGCATGGGAACGGAGTAAATTGCTTTTGCTTATTCTTAATTAACAAGCGCAACTTTCGCGCGAATCTGCAAAATTATTTAAATACAAATTAGTTGTGCTCAATTTCATATCCTGCTGGCAACAACATCCACAAAATATAACAACCAAAATAAAATACGGTTTTCTAATGCCACCGACACCAACCCAAAAAATTAATTCGCAACGTAAATCAAAACTGAATTTTGCTTTTAGCGTTAAATGCGCCCATTTTTTACGGTCTGCATCTTTTTGATAGTGTATCTAGCAGTTGGCACCTTGGCTAAATCTGTTAGCTTGGAACCTCACAGTTATAAATGCTATTTCTTTGTGGACTCACATATCACTCATATATTATATATATATATATATAATATATATACATTATATTGTTTGCTTTGTGTTTTTTTAGTTTGAATGCAATTTTAATTGAAGCTTCAAGGCTAAATTTCACTAGACATCTTTCAGCTCATTACAAAAATGCATTGCCAGCTAAAAATTAAAAAAAAAATTCTTTCTAATTTTCTATAAAAATAATCCATAATAATCATTCTCAAAAATGTACGTGGAAAATCTGTGAAAAGCTACGGAAAAATATGTGGAGAAAACTGTAAAGCCAGCAAACTTAAATACGCATTTGCAAATATGTAGAACTTAATTAATTGAAATGTATATCAAACTATGACCATAACTATAATCGACTAAAATGATTATTTGCTAGAGCATCTCAACGGCGACTTTGGCAGTTGTGCGCTGGTATGGCTTGATTTATACACCGATGAGAACACGAAGAAAAAAATGCAAAACCAAAACCAAAGCAAAAAACAAAAGGAAGTCATTTATGACCTCTTCTTGGCGTGTTTCCTATTTGCTTATGCTGTGTCCTTTTAGCCGAAACTAATTGTTTTCAATTCCGCTCTTGTCTAGCGTCTCAGCAAAACATCATCCGACACTTGTGAGCTATCTGTCTTGCTCTCTCAATTACTGTCTGCATATCCCTTGATCTGTATATCTGTGGATGTGGATGTGGATGTGAATGTGTTTGTGCGACTGAAGTTGCTGCGTGATTGACGAAGGTCGAGGATTTGGATTTGTATTTGGATTTGGCTCACTGACTCTGGCCCCGTCTATGGCTGATCCTTTTGCCTTGATCCTCATCACACACATTTCGCCTGGCAGCTCAGCTCGGCTCAGCAGCTGTTTGATGTGGCACCCAAAATTGTCAACAGCGGCGGCAGCAACAACAAGAAACGTTAACCAGCAATTTTCGGCATAGGTAAAAGTCGGTTAGACCACTTTTGGCCGCCCAGTAGTCAAGTGGCTGCCTCCCCCTGTCCAACAGAATTAAGTTTATAGTTTCAACTCAGCGATTTACAGTTGGCTTTTACCGTTGCCTGCCGGCCAATTTAGCATCGCTAGAAGTTGCTGTAGGAGGCAAAAAAAAAAAAAAAGAAAAAAAATCGCCGACGTTGGCAACCAGCAATCAGGCAAAGATCGAGGCCGCGGAAGCTGCTATTTGTCGGATAATTGTGCTCTGCTCGCCCTACTGCCCACAAAGAGCAACTTGGCGACTGCAGCAGCGACTGCACTACGCATTCATAGTTGGCTGCAAGTCGAAATCAATAGAAGCCCAGCTGTTTCCGCATTGCTGCATTTGCTGTTGGCTGAGTCTGATTACGGGCGACTGGGGTAGTAACTGGTAGCCGAGAGATACGGCTACCTTTTTGGTGGCACGTTTATTGGCAATGTCGATGCCGTGTGCTGGCAGTGCAATATGTCAGAGAGGTGCCACTGCCCCGCTGGCAGTCTAATGATATCGAGATCGGGTTTTGGGATCGGGATCAGGTTCGGTTTCGGGTTCGGACTCGGACTCGGGTTTGGGGCCAGTCAGCGCAAGCAGTCTCTATGCATGGAATGGCTAAAAGGATGAGCTGGCTGTATGTGAGCCAGGCAGGCAGGCAGGCAGGCAGTCTGACAGTCAGGCAGTTAGAGCCACCGAACTACTTTGACCGAACAGAACAGATTCCGCCAGAGCAGAAACAAAACAAAAAACAAAACATAATTGGAGCAATTTCAACGTCGTGCAACTGCGCATATGGGGGCTCCCTGCGAGTTTGTTCGATTGTGTGGCAAGAAAATTATACAAAATGATATCGGTGCAAGCCGGTGAGCCAGTTAGTTAGTTAGTTAATCAGTTAGCCAGTCAGTCAATCAAGGCTTGGCAAATTTAAATGCTAGACGATTTGATTCATCGATCATCACAGAGAACACAGAAAAACAACAAACAATTACTGCTAGAAATTAGCATCAAGAGAAACTGCAGACTAACTATGTGTGCTTAAGCTGTGAGTTGGCACATAACTCTTGCATTTAATTAGCAGCTGTGACTATTGAATGGATCATGGTCATATTGCACAACTGTCACATTGCAGTTGCCACAATTTCAATTAGAAATAGAAACAAAAACTTGTACATAAAAGGTTGTAAGCCATTTGAAGTTAATATTAATAAGAGCGCGTTGCCAAAATACTTATCAATAAATTATATCCCCAAGAAGTATGCATGCATGTAGTAATTAAAGGGTTAACTCATATCCTCTGCCACACGTCACATGCCACACGCAGTGCATCATCAACAAGCAACAACAAGTGCCTCCTGCCTCTGTGCTCCAAATCGAATCGTTTACAATAGCTAACAATTTGCTTTGTCAGTTGTGCGCCATGGGGGGCGCCACTGGCGCCACACAGACGAACCACGACACCAACCAAAACTGACCAAATTAGCGCAGCGAGCCACTGCAACGCCCAACGCTTATTGTGTATGTGTTTGTTCCCATTGTGTGACTGTGACTGCGACTGCGACTGTGACTGGGACTGTGACTGGGTCTGTGACTGGGTCTGTGATTGGGACTTCGACTGCAGAGGCGAAGGCGAAGGCAAAGGCAAAGGCCTAAGCCGATCCGAACCGAGTCAAATTGAAAGGAGACCAAACATACATACAAAATGAATAATGAATTGTTTTCCCGAAATTTATGTTGCCTGGCTGGAGCATACTACAAACAATGAGCTGGACACTGTCTCAGATCTAGCTGAGATCTTGCTCTCCCACTCCCAATTGATTCTCCCCCACCATAGCCAACCTCCGGTTCCTCTGACCTCGTTGCGACATCAAAGCGGAGCGCTTCTGGCCACAACGAATTTAGATTCTTCATGTTTTTCGGTATGTTTTGTCGGTTTGTCGGTTTGTCTGTTTGTCGGTTTGTCTGTTTGCCGACGCATTGCACTTTGCAACGTTACTCGTTGCTCTATGCATCGACTGGCCCGGCTGAGTGGCTGGCACTGCTGTAAATCATTAGCAACGACACCTGCTGTGAAAATTATGACACCGCCTCCGATTGATGTGCCCAACTTATTGTCGGCTATCGCACAAAAGGTGCTGAACCTGCAGCACCATCGTTGATAGCGCCTGCTGAGATCAGGTTGCCGTCGCCGTTGCCGTTGCCGTTGCTGTTGCTGTTGCTGTTGCCGTTTCTTTTGCTGTTGCCGTAGGTTCCATTTGCCAGATTCTCAGACTCTCTGCTGCCACCTGCTGCGCTAACCGAATTTGTTTAGCTCGCGCCGTTTGTCGCTTTGTCTGTCTTTCGGTCCTTTCCGCTCCAAAAGCCAAATGACATTTAACTGTTTTAATTAGTATTAATATATCTATTTGATATCACCGATAACAGCGACCACCTTTGACTGTCACCAAGCAACGCTACCTATTCTTTTCCTACTTCTTCTTCAGGCCAACAAACAGCTGATCCAAATTAAAGAGTTTTTGCACAGGTTTTGGGAATAGTTAAATATAAATTAAATGCTAGAATTGTTAGCAAGTAGTAGGGTTAAAATTCATACATATTCTGTGTAAGGGATATGTAAATAACAAGTTATTCATTCATAAATATGGATATTACACACTACACCAAACAAGGAATGTTTCATTTTCATTACTTAAAGTTCTCCATGAACTTTAACTACTTCCACATATAATTTTAAGCTCTCTCAACTACAAATAAAATGCGAATGTTAACTGTGTTAACACATCTCCATAGCCACTCAACTGCTTAGACCATTACAAATCGCCCAACTTTGTGGCACAGTGTATCATCAAACGCTGATCCATGAAGACCGTCTATTTCAACAACATTTTCGTGGCGAACAGTATAAAAAGCAGAACTGCAGTCAAGTCGCAGCTCGTAACGGCGCCAATTTGCAAATAAAATAATACCAAACAGTAAAACTTTAAATTGCGGCAAAAGGCCAGACGAAAGTCGACAAAGCCACCAAATCGGAGCAGCAGCGTCTGGCTACCCAAATACGCGACTCGAACGGATGAGCCTTAACTGAGTGTTGTGTGTGTGTGTGTGTGTGCTTTGTGGAGCGGGATTGGGAGCTGAGGTGCTCAGACAGGGGTTGGCGGTGCCGAGTTTCATAGGCAATTAAAAAGTTCATTGGTTTTATTTCAGCAGGACAGGACTGGGCCCCTGCCCAAGCCTAACCAGAAGCCCGAACATTGCCATCCTCTAGCCTCGGGGCATTTGCTGAAGGACGCGACAGGCTCTTGCCGAGCCATTGCCATTAGCATGTAAAGTGTAAACTAATGGCTTTGATTTTGGCTTGTTGGCTGGCTGGTTGGCTGGTTGGCCGGTTGGCCAGCAGCGTGGGAACAGCTTGGCGCACAAATGCAGATGGAGATGCGGGCGATCGAAGTGGTCCAACTCAGCTCAGCATCTATCTAAGAAATTTATTAAAAACTAAAAACAAAAAAAAACAAAAAAAAAACAAAAAAAAAACAGAATAAGAAGAATCGCACAGAAGTTAGCAAGAGAGCCGTGGAGCTGGAAGCTGGCGAGCATTAAGTAGCTTTAGTGGATCCAAGGCTTTTAGTTTTCGTTACCAACTTTGTGTGCGAGGGGCCTTGCCGTGGTCCAGAGTTCCTTGGAACTGTTCCCCGACTGCTGCGATGCTCTTATAAGTAAGCCATACACAAAAACTCATTAACAATGACGCAGCCGCCGCAAACGGTGCTCAAAAAAAAAAAACAAAAAAAAAAAAACAAAAAAAAAAAAACAACAAAAAAATAAATAACAATAACAGCAGCTACAACAACTACGGCAACAAAAATTAATGGAGTTTCATCATAATTTTTTCTTTTCATTTTTTTTGTGATTTTTTTTTTATTTTTTTTTTGCGTTATCTGCAAGCGAAAAGCGAGCCTTTTCGTTGCTGCTGTTGCTGTTGCTGTTTTTATTATTTATTATTTTTGCGAAATCTTAAAAAGCGAAGTCGACTCGAGTCAAGTCAAGTCTGCGCCTGAAAGATAATTACGGCTATGGCTTGGGCTCAATATTCGCTACACACACAAACACACACACACACACACACACACACACACACACACACACATATATACATGCACACACATGTATATACATATGCCTGGCCACCGTTTTGTAGCCATAGCACAAATTGATGAAGTGCATTAAAGTGTCTTTATATTGTGCGGCACACAGCCAAAACTCGAAACTCGTATTCGAACTCGCGCCCGATCCTTATTCAAGCCCCAAACTCAAAGTCAAAATAGTGGCAATCCCTGATTTTAATTTACAAATTGCTTTAATTTGTATGAGCAAAGTCTCTTCTGCTCAGTGTTTATTAGTCACCCCGCTCGCGCCCCTTTGCCATCAGTCAACAGAAAGCTTCTTCAATTGCTATCATCAGTTATAGACTGATGTTGCTGTGGGTGGTGGGTGGTGGATGGTGAGTGGTGAGTGGTGGTTGGTGGCGCCAAACTAGACCCACACACACAACGATGTCTAAAATGTCATGATTAACTGACCGCTCATTAAGACCACATGACTGGTTTTTTTCTTTTTCTTTTTCTTTTTTTCTTTTCCTTTGTTGTTTTGTGGGCCATATGGAAAACCCCTGTTAGTGCCCTTGGCAGCAGCAGCAGCTTGGGCAAACCCTCAACGGGGTCACATTTAATGTGTCTCATATTGCAATTAATTTGAACTCGAACTTTGCCTATGAGTGGGCGACTGATTGCTGACTAGGACATGGCTCGCTCCTTGAGGGCCGTCTGCAAGTAATTGGGCTTGATTACACTTTTTAATTATGTATCAAGTGGAACGGTCGACAATAATACAAACGAAGTACATTAAGCTCTAAGGACAGCAATATTGACAAACTCACTTCAACACTAAAGGAATTCCGTTACAAATTACACTTTACGTCCGTACACTTTAACAGATTCTATCAATTATATCTTACATTTTGTATGAGGAATGTACAAAGCAAATAATTTCCATTATTTGTGCATGTGTATTGCTTCCATTTAAACGCAATCAGCAACTTAACACTGCTCAATTTTGCATTAAACCAAAATTAAACTTCAGACTGTATTTCACCCACCGCTTAAAAACGTGCTTAAAACGTCATAAACTCTGGATGGCCATCAAATATGGGGCTAAAGCCGAAGGAACCGCTGTCCTGACGGCACCAAATTCATCGCGTCATTAGCTAACAACAAAAACAGCAATTTGGCAATTTAGCCAGTTCGTTGCTGAACCTTCAACATTAAAATAAAAAAAAAAAAATATAAAAAACCACAAAAAAAGGAATACCGAGTTAAGGGTTTTTACGTTGTGTTGTCGATTGCTGGTGTTGCAGCCAATTGGTTAACATTGTTGTTCTTGGTATTGCTTATTTAAAGTTTGGAGTGCTGAAAGGCTCATCGTGTACAATACAAGTGTACAAGGCATGGGGCTAAGGGTTTTCCAAACAGAAACACAACTACCCTCAAGCTCAAGCTGAACTCTTTGAATGTTCATGTAAACGGGTATATTACCAGAGCCACTAACTGAATTGTTAATTTGTTGGCAACTTGTTTTACTGGCAACATTGCCATCTCAAATTTATTCAGCGTTTGATTCCAACTTACAGTTTGTTTATTTATACAGTCTAAAGTTGCTATTAAATAAAGCAAACTTTGCTTTAATTATGTAACAGACAGTTGAAGGCATCTTGGAAATGTAAAAAACTTGAATTGAAATTGATTGACACTCACCAGGTTTTCCTTCTCATCAGCAACTACTCCGTATTCACACCTGAAAATTAGCTGACATTTCCATTGATATTTCACTGATCTTAATCAGTCAGCACTTACAATGCTCTTCAAGCAAGAAGATGGCTCTCTGTTAAACAGCTTGGTCAACAAAGTAAGGTTGATTCATGGTTGAAATACAGTCTTTGTTTTTTTTTTTGGCGCATGCTGAACAAAATTAACATTTCTGAAACTTTTTAGTTGAAAGCTTAATTTTAACAAATATTTACACGAACAGATAAAATCTTTAGCCCATTTTGCTTATAGTATGAACAAATTTAAACGTCGCCGCAAGCTGTCGATACTCATGTCGATGGTCAGGCAATCATGATCATGACTGCGACTCCGACTGCGCGGTACTTGTACTCTGAAACTGAAACTGAGAACCGGGGACGGGCTCTTACCTCTTGGTGCACGAGCAGCAAACAGCAAACAGCTAGCAGCTAGCAGCCAGCCAGAGCCAAAGCCAGAGCCAGAGCCAAAGCCACTCACTTAGACAACTCGACAAGTTAGTCAAGTCAAGTCGACTCGAGTCACTCACTTAGTCAGTCAAAGCCAAAAGCCAGCTTTTGCCATTGCATGCGTGTGTGTAGTTCGTGTGTCTGTGTGTGTGTGTGTGTGTGTGTGTGTGAGCCAGAGTAAGTGATTGTGCAGATAGTATAGTATACTCATGAATGTGTAGGCGTGTGTGCTTGTGTGTCTTCATTAGCATAATGAGCTTGATTGAAAGCAAGTTGATATTAATATTTATTGCACGGCAATTGATTGATACCCATTTGGGTGGATAATGCCAACAGTCCACATTTAGACAGCAACAACAAACAACAACAAGAGCTAATGCACAGGCATCTGTTCAAATTCATACATAAAACATTTAAGCTATGGAATGTGTTGTAGTTGGAAATGAACAATATGTAAAACACAATTCTCTAAGTAAAACAATGTTACAAAATTTCCTTATGATAGCTCATTGAGTATGGACTGTACATGGCCATTTGGCAGTCACCATTTTGCCATCATAATACATAATTCAGGGACTCAAGGTGGATGGCTGCACACGCTGCTAGAAGCCGCTAAATGATTCAATTGGCGCAGTAGGAGACGAAGGTCAAAGTGCAGGGATAAAAACGATGCTGACGCTGCCGCAAACGCAGACGCAGACGCAGCCGAAAATGAACGAATGAAAATAATGAAAAGGAGCAGGAGGTAACTGCCAAATGGCAGCGCATTTGATGGATGGCACTGGATTGAATCGGATGAGAACGGGAATGGGAATGGGAACGGGAATGGGAATGGGAATGAGGATGGGACGGGACGGGATGGGATGCTGTGAGAGGCTGTGAGAAGGGAAATGAGCTACCCCATGTTGGGCTCAGCAACAGCATTAGCATCAGCCAAATGTGCAATTTTGTAACAAATTAGCGAGATATCACAAACACACACACACACACACACACAAGCACTCAATACACACACACACAGACGCACACACAGAAATGGAGAGGTCCCTTTTGTTGAATGAAAAGTGCCGTTGTGATTATCACCGCAGGATATTCATCAGGTAACACACATACAGAGAGAGAGAGAGAGAGAGAGAGAGAGAGGGTGAGAGGATCAAATGAAAGGGAAGGGAAAAGCAGATAGGTGGCACCTCACTTCAATACATGTACATACACAAATCCTTAGACTTAAACTCATCAGCTTTACTGACAATGCGCCAAATCCTTTAATGCGCCTGCAGCAGCGCCTGTTAAGCAAACAGAACACATTGTTCCAGAGCATTGTCCAAAAAATATTGCTCTAAATCTGATGCCTAATGGGCATGCGTTGCGATCAAGTACCAAGAGCACATTCTGAAAAACTCAAGCCGACTCAAAACACACACAAAAGGCAAAGGACAAACAGGCATTGTCCTCGGCCACTTGACCAGCATTGAGACAGTCACAAAAGCTGGCCCAAAAGTCTTAAATAAACAAACTGACACTTAATTTCGAAACTATGGCATGGGCCTAAAAAAACATACTGAGACAGTGGGCAACCGGAATGGGAAACCGGAGTCCGCATTCCAAAATATGCGAGTCTACAATTCCAGTAAACGGTGAATTGGCAACAAGCCGAAAATTGTAAAACGTTTTTCACTCGAATTTTTCGCTGGCCAGGCGCAGACATACTTAAAAGCTAGTTTCCTGCCACGCCCACAACATCATACAACATCGGAATTGAGTTAAGTTACTGGCAGAGGTACTCTCTACCACTATATTATAGTAGAATCGCTGTCGTTCTCATTGCAATTGCACGCCCGTTATCATTAAAGGCACGCGAAAGTGTTCTAATTGCAAAACTTTTACCATGCCACCTTGCCACCTAGCCACCTAGCCACCGTGGCACCTTGCCACCTTACCACCTTGCCACCTTGCCACCGTGCCACCAGTCACCAGTGAGGTACTTCTTGTTACTGCAGTCGCAGCCGCAGTCGCAGTTACAGTTCCCGTTCAAGTTGCCGTTTGCTGTTTGCTGTTTGTCGTGGCAGCACCGCACAGCGTGTTTGTGGTAATTGCAAATTGCAGTGGCATGCAGCTGCAGCCCCCTTTGGTATGCCGGCAAACGTTAAGTTCCCGGCCCGGTTTGCTGAGTTCGAGTTCGGTTTTGGGTTCGGGTTCGCGTCCAATTCCGGACCCGGCTGCGGGTGAATACGCGGTTGCAGCTCGCCTTCAACTCGATGGTAGCTTTTAATTAAAAGTGACGAGTGTTTAATAAGTGGCAGGCCCCACGGAGCACGCCATGCAAATCCTGGCCAAGCCACAGGTGCCATCCGTCACCTTACCCAACAGCAATATAAATGCTACATGTGTACCAAAAGTTGTAAAAAAATAATGCCAGCAGCAACTATTTATAATGAATTTATCTTGATGGTATATTTACAATATTTATCCATTCCACACACATGAACAGACCAATGAAAATATGATTTACCCAGAAACCTTATGTTTCACTTCATTTTTTCATATTCCAAATTTATTTACAAAAAAAAAGGTAATCAATTTTTTGGTATGTTTAAAAATATTTGTTTAATCAAATCAGAATTGAATATAGGCAAATCTTCAGTTATTTTTTGTTAAGGATGAAAATCAAATTTTGCGAAATTCCAACGCTAATACAAGCCAAGTATTCTTAACCGGGCTATGTTTCCTAAAAAAAAAATTGGCCTAATGCATTTGTGTCATGTATAAACCCAATAGCCATTTAAGGTACGCGATTCCAGTTGTTGCGTGACTGCAGTCATTATATATTCCCATAAATCAACAGCAGTAATATCACATTGTTATTTATTTTTTCGCTCCTATTTACTAACGTTAATAAATAAGTCGATAGGTATCAAGGTTATGCCGTGAAGCTGAACTTGTATACGAGTATTTAACTAATCGCATTTTGGTCATAACAAAAGTGCATTTCGTGCCATTTAAATGCGTATTTCGTTTGATGTTCTTTCACACACTGTAACAATAAGAGTAAGCAAACATTTATTGTTTGCTGGCATTGTGCTAAAGTGCGACAATTTGTGTTAAATAAAAGGCGCAAAAGCATCTGCAGTAGCATTAACAATATAAGAAAAGTGTGAAGGCGTCCAGAGAAACGGATAGGAATGTGTTTATAATTGGATATTCAAATCAATTTCTTGGACCCCAGACCCAGAGCCAGGCCGAGAGCCAGGCCGAGAGCCAGAGCCAGAGCCAAAGCCAGGTCCAGTCTTAAGTTGCTGATAAATTGCAGAAAAGGCTGCATCATAAAACCAGTAACTGCTGCTGCTGTTGCTGTTGCTGCTGCTGTTGCTGCTGTTGCTGCTGTTGCTGTTGCTGCTGTTCCAGTGACAGTGGCAGTGACAAGAACAGAGACAACAACAGACACTCGGTGTCCGTTTGTCAGATTGTTTGACTGTCTGCCTTGTCTGCGCACATGCCTGCCTTCGTTTTGCAGCTCATTTGAATTAGCTATATGGATATGAACTTGAGCTCGAGCTTCGACTCGGACTCAGACTCGGACTCGGACTCGGACTCCGACTGGGGTTTTACCCCGCTGCGCGAGCTGTCTTCGGTTGCTTTTTGGTCAGTACACAAACAAACACACACACACACACAGTGTAATACTATGGATTTTTTATTGGCTCTGTTTGTCTCCGTCTGTGGCTGTGCTTCTGACTCTGTCTCTGCCTCTGCCTCTGCCTCTGCCTCTGCCTCTGCCTCTGTCTCTGCCTCTGCAACGGCTTCTGGCTCTGGATATGGGTATGGGTATGGCTCTGTGACTGCCCTCTTTTGCATATTCATTTGGTGTGGTTGTCGGCAGAACACCGGTAGCCAATTGTCTGGCAGTTAAGGTTGCACCAATTCGTTTAATAATAAATAATGAAACATATACTCATACATGGTATGTATGTATGTGCTTTAAAAAAGCGTCAAGCGTTCAGCAACAGGAGGAGACGGACTCGACAACCTCGCCAAACTTGACTTATTGATTTCTTTATTTGTACATTTTACTCTCATATATTTGCATGCATACAAATGTATGTATGTATGCATGTATGTATGTATGTATTTACTATAGTATGCATAGTATTTCTTCTTGTATTTTTCACGTTGACACTGTCTGTGATAAACGGTGCGTCTCCGACTACCAGATCCAGTTTTCAATATGCTGACTTTGATTAATGACCATGTATTAAACTATGAGTTGCGTGTCTATCGATTATATTTTACCTTTATACCCTGGGCAAGCAAAGTATAATAAAGCTGTGCAAATATAACACACAGAATATTCGCTAATACATATGTATACCCTATATTTCCTTGATCAGCTTTCGGCTAACTCGTGCTACAAGAAATTGAGATGGAGATAGGATGTTTTCTGCATCCATTTGCTGTTAAGTTAATGACCTAGTTAATGGGTATCTGGCAGTTGAGCTCTCTCTAACGATCGCTGCACTCATGCTTGTCGCGCATTTTCAAGAATTTTAAATTTCATAATTTTCGATTGAGTAGCAAAATGATTTTCGGTGCGGCATTTAAAAAATGCCAAATTATGAATTCATTGCTGGCGGGCAATAAAGTCGCCATTTGATAAATTACCTTCTAGTTAAGAGCTGAGTCGGTGTGTGTGTGTGTGTGTGTGTGTGTGTGTGTGTGTGTGTGTGTGTGTGTGTGAGTGTCTGAGTATGTGTCGAGGTGTAAGATAAGCTACCATGCCACCAAATTGCTCAATCATATTAAATAAACAAAACACATCATAAAACTTACGAAAGATTCACGAAATGTTGACGTCTCTGCTGATCAAGTATATGTATATGTATGTAGATACATATATGGCATTTATACAGATGCAGATGTCTGTTATAGCTTTATCAAACCTGATGCCTTTTTAAAAACTACTTAACATATTATGGATTGTCAGCTTAACTTTGCCAAAATGCTTTTGTGACCCTACCAAACGAAATATGAACAACGGCAAATAAATATAAATAAATACAAAACGCCGGCCAGCTATTTTAGAAAAAAAAGTCTACTAAGCAAGAAAATTATGATTATTATTTAATGACTCAATAAATAAAAGATTTGCTGGCCATATTGTGACTCGGGCTATGACCAGATAGATAGATATATTGCCATTGTGGCTGGCCAGTGTAAGCGTTAGTGTTACTATTGTTGTTTTTATTGAGCATTAAATGACTAATTAACAAAACGCAAAAACACCATACCACACCACAGCACACCACACCACAGCACAAGCAGCAAACAGCAAACAGCAAAGCGCGATAGACAACATCAATTAGTTGGTCGCCAACAATAACAACAGCAACAGCAGCAACAACAACAACAACAATTTATGGGTGTATGTAGTTTTATGGAAAGTGCAAAACAAGCCATAAAAAGGCGCCATCAATGATAGTTTCTGATTGAATTCCGCACACGAGAGAGCCGCTGGCACGAAAAACGAATACCAAAAATAAAAAAGTGCCTATTAAATATTGTATAGAAAAGTGCATTCATTGGACATTATTGTTGTTGTTGCTTTTGTGTTGTTAGCCGAACAACAAAATCGTGTATATCATTTCATTTGAGTTAACAATTTTTTATGAGCAGTTAACAAGTTCCGCCATAATTATGATCAGCTATCCAGAGCTCTACCCGATAATGGTCGCACTGCCGATTACTGGGCGAACAGCAATAGTTGCAACTGCAACCTCGGCCCTCAGTGCATTCAGTGCCCCATAGAGTCATCGTTGCGGGTGCTTTCTATTATCAGCGTTTTTAGGCGCAAAGTAGAAAATTACAACCTGCACACACGCTAACGCTAATGTAAGCAGAGCCCCAAGACCTTTTGCCGGGCCCCGAAAATTACCTACAATTTTCAGGCAACAACGTTTAGGTATTTTTTCTTTTTCTTTTTTTTTGTTATTTTTTTTTTTTTTGGCTGCAGATGCAGATACCTATTCCGATGCTCAAGATACTCCCTGTCTCGCTCCCTCTCTCTCTCTCTCTCTCTCTCTCTCTCACTCTATGCATCTTCCAGTCTGGAGGCCATTTTCTCAGGTTTTCGAAGATATTTCACGGCTCCGCTGTAAGACTGACGAATGTGGGAACATCGTTGGCGACGAATCTTATAAACGTTTTCGATTTGTATACCCTGCGCCCACTAAATATGATTAAAGCGGCATCTGCGACCCATAAAGAATGCATACTACGACTCTTGATCTTAATGATATAAAATATATATAGAGTCGCGCATCAAGTCAAGTTTGTTAGCAGCAATGAATGAATGAAACAACTGAGAAATCGTTTGTATAATTTAAAACTATATAAATAGGCTAACAGTTATTCCCAAAACTGAAACTTTCTTGAATTGACCACATATATTTTTGCAGATTTGATTTCTTATTAAGAGGTTAAAAGAACTTAAATGAAAGTGTATAGAACAGGGTGTCTGCTAGTCGCACACTTTTAACTGGAGCACTCTAACCTGGTATTAAGTGAGCCGATGAGTAAGCCTATGGAAGGAACTCAACCTTGCTGGCAGAAAGAGACTCTGACTAATCGTATGTGAAGTGAAGCAGCAGCTCTTGATATTGTTGCCGCATATTGTTGCAGGGCGATTGCCAGGCAAATTTGTCATGTTAACAACGACAGCAACGATTGCTGTCAGGCGGACTTGACAAACAACTTGGCAGGTCAAAGGTAATGCTGCGATTTTCATCAATGACAAAGTCATTGAGAAAACTCTGCACTGAAATTTAATTCATTGCATACAAATTTCTACTGCACTGCGCTATAGTGGTTGCTGCGGTAGCAATTGGGGCCCCTGCTCATGCTTGCTATTTGCATGCAACTTATTTGTCAAACGAGAAAACAGCAGCAAAAGCAGACACAACAATTTTCGCGTACACATTTCAATTGAGAAATTGTTATGTGGCAATCTCTGCCAACCGCATCAGCATCAGCAACAGCAACGGCGACATCCATAGCAACAACTTTTGGCTGCAACTTCTTTGTAAAACAAAACTTGACTTGGCTTGTAGCCAATGGTGGGCGTTGCAACCAAAAAAAAAATCGAAAAAAAAAGAAGAATGAAAAAAAAATAACAAAAAATTTCATTGCGTTTCAATTGCATTTGGTGCATATTTTGTCGCCGTCGTTTGAAAATAGCACGCATAAATATGCATGCCTCGATAGATTTTGGCACTCCAGCAACAACAACCAGCAACGCCTGCAACGCCAGCAACAACGCCCACTTTTATGCCCACATCCCACAATCCCCCACTCATCGCCAGAGCATAGCTCTTAGACTGGCTGTGTGCATTTTTGTCGTTACCAAAGTGCCTTTAAAATGAAATTGAAACTGAAACGAGTTTTATCGCTCTTGCTGTTGCTGTTGCTGTTGCTGTTGCTATAGCCATAGCTATTGATGTTGCTGTTGCTGTTGCTGCAGTTGCCTTGCAGCTTTGGGTCCAGCTTCGTGCCGTGGCAAATCAATTTTTTTTACTCGGCCTCTCTTGGCATATTTTTTGGGGTTGGGGTTGTTATTGTTATTATTGTTGTTGTTGTTGCTGGGGATAATCGTTGCGCTTCATCAGGCCACAAACATGAAACATGAACATCATCAACGCCATTTCAACGCGCGCCTTGTGCAAAGTTAAAAACCTAATTTCGGGCGTAAGACTCGTCCTGCTCCGACTCAACTTGATTCGACTCAAGTCAAGACTCAAAGTTCGACTACGCTTGTGCACAAGGACAACGTGGCCTAAAAAAAAAAAAGAAGGCATATAAAATGCTAAAGTATACGCTCGCTTGGTGGTAATCACTGCACATACATCTTAAGCAGCAGGCGCAGCAGCAGTAACAGCAACAGCAACACCAGCAACAGCAACAGCAACAGCAACAAGAACAACTGCAACACCAAAGGCAAGGCGACTCATGTTGTTGGCATGTCGCTGGAGGCAAACAGTGTTTGTATGTTTTTATATATATTCATATAAATATATTTTAACATATATATATATATATATATATATATATATATATATATACATTATATATATACATATATATATATAAGTATATATATATATATGTATATGATTCGTGCGCTGTAATGCACGAATTGCTCGCAGCTTTAGCAAAGATGTTGCTGCAAATCATGTTGCTGTTGTTAATGCTGTTTGCTGGCAGTGCTGGCATTGATAATACGCCCAGCTTGACCTTATAGTTACGCTCAGATATTCAGACATTGGATTCTAAGGCGGCAAAGTCATGCACCTGTTCAAAGCACTCAATGCTGACGTCAAACTGTTGTCGGCAATTGCAAATTTTGCTCATTTACTAAGCCGTAGAAAGCGTGTTTCTGTTACAGTTGCTACTGCTCAATTGTTGCAGTTGCAACTGCAGTTGCTACACTCAACAAAATTAATTAACTCTTAAGAGTCGAAATAATTGTTTTATATTTTTGTTTTGTAAATAATTTCTAGAATCAATAAACTACAAATCATTTATTTTGTTTCAGCCTTGCGAAAAACAATTGGCAGCCCTACAACTGAAAATAGAAATGCAAATAATTATGTGCTATTTATTTAAAATGTTCTTTGTGCAGATTAAATCGAGCTGGCCATTCATGTTGTTTTCTGAGTGCATCGATGCACCTTCTTGCGCTGCATTAATTGCACTAGAACATTTCATATTAATTTAAAAACGCTTTCGATTAACTAAAAAAAAAAAAAAAAGAAAAGAAAAGAGCGTCGAGCGTAGAGCGGCATTGCATGCCGGCACACACGCAACTTTAGCAGCAATTACAACAAGAAGAACAACACAACAAGTAGCAAGTAGCAAGTAGCAGCAGCAGTCGCAAGTGCAGCATGCAATTTTTACTAGCTATGAATAATGAGTCAAATGGAAAGCGGCAGCAAGCAAAGTGTTTCTGCATGCATTTGTCAATTTAGCATGCCATCAAACATCCTTTCAATTCTTTTTGACAACAGCCGCCACAGTCTCAGTCTCAGTCGCATTCAGTCGCATCGCATCGCATCGCATCGTCAAATGTCATGCCACATGGCTGCCGGGCAGCCATTTGCATGCCTCGCTAGAATGCAACGCAGCGTTGCAATTGCAACGGCAACAGCAGCTGTAGCTGCAGCAAAAACAACAACAAAACAAAAAACAAAAAACAAAAAAAAAGCGTCGGCGTTGAGCATCGCTTCACTTGTCAACGCGAGTGACTAACGAGTGCATCATTAAATGATTTTAACGACTTCATTTACTGTTTAGCATAATATTTACAACTGCCGTCGCCACATTGCTGCTGCTGCTGCTGCTGCTGCTGTTGCTGTTGCTGTTGCTGCTGCCGTTGCTGTTGCTGCTGGTTCCTGTCGCGGCAAGTGACAAAGCGTTGAAGGCAATAAACCAATAAGTGACTGATAAATTTGATTTTTGTTTTAGTTATTGACAAGCAACCTATTTATACTAATATAATGAAATGATTGCCAAGCATTTGCTTAAGCGGAAATCGAAAGGATTATCTGCGATGGACCGTGAAATGAACATAGCCCAGTTAGAGAAGCGCATCTAAATATCCGAATATAAATATTAGCATTCTATATGTGGAAAAGAAAGACATTTTCAGAGATTATATAGAAGCATTTAACATTTGTATAATTATTGACAGCATTGTGGCAGATAAGTTATCAAATCTTACATAACTATAAAGCTTAGTAAATAGTAATAATTTCAGATTTGATTTTACAAATTTTATCTTAGCACCATCAAAAAAAGAATTGTTAAAACTATAAACGAAATTATTTCTTTATCACTTTTTCTCTAATTCATTTGCTAAATTAATACGTAAGCTTCGTTGCACAAAGTTCCACTTGCTTTTGTCTGATGATCAGTGCTCCAATTTCAATCGATTTCTTCAGATTCAGATTCCGAATTTCAATTTGTCAATTTACTTAAGTTCAGAGAGTCGATTTGCAGAACCCATTTCTTTACTTTCCTGCTGTTTGCCTTGTTGGTGATAAATCAGTACAACAGCCCACAGATACCACCCACAAATAAATCAATGCATTCCCGGCCACGTCAGCAACAAGAAACAGCTGGCACTTGCTGCCTCACCAGCATCAGCACCAGCAACCCATAACTACAAACATAATAGCCAGGGCAAATAAATATAACAAGCGAACAAACAAAACGCGTTTACAGTTAATAAATAAATATGGTGAAAGATTTGAACGCTTTTTGGGATTGACATAGTGCCATGTACCATGTACCATGTACCATGTACCATGTACGATGTACGATGTAATATGTATGTTCTCACATAGACATACATGTACATGTACATAAGCATAAGCATGTATGAAAAAGGAACCAAACAATCAACTAGCAAAAAAGTTTTACGGCCATCCGCTTCGCTCGTTTTCTGTCAGCTTGTCGACTTGTCAGCTTGGTTGTCTTCGTTGCCTTCTTTTCTTGTCAGTCAGCACACTTCAACACTTGCCAGAAATATGGCCACATAAAAAGACATGAAATGTGCAGCAAAGCACTAAAATAAATACATAAAAATCTTACATGCATCCCACTGTACATCCATCAGGGCATACTGAGGCATCCAGCCAACGGCCAGTTAGCCGTCTAAGCCGGCTCACCAAATAAACCCAGGCGCTTTACAACAGCTCACAATTCACAACTCACAGGCACAAGCAGCTCAAGCGTTTGTGCATTTGTATACATATGTACACAATGCCAAATCCGTTATGACAAACAAACTGCAACACACAACACCGAACAATGACGCCTACAATGTACATTGTACATTATCTGCCTTGTAGGTCGCCTGAGCCGCTTAACTGGCTGATCTCTATTGAAAATCCCTTCGAATAAAGCCGATTCTCACTCTCACTCGCTCCCCCTCTCTCTCTCTCTCTCTTTCTCTCTCCCTTCATGTTGCTCTATTTATCTATTTATATAATTTGTGACAAAATAAAAGCATACAGGATGGAAAAAAACAAATATAGTTAGAAAAAAATGTGTATAATTACTATGAGAAATGTAGTAATATAAGAATGCGATAAATGTTAAAGTGAAGTCTATATAATAAAAGTGCAATTTAAGCGCATTAATACGAGCATCCGCATTGAATAGTTTAAGTGAAGAGTGTACAAATCATAAGAAAGCAAAACTGTTTTTAGACACGCATCCCGAGACCAGTGCCGCCAGCGAGTGCCCATCTTATATGGCTCTCAATTTTATATATCGATTTCAGACCAAAACCAAAAAAAAAAAAAAAACCAAAAAAACTGCGACTTCGACTGCGACTGCGCCTTTTCGGTATGATTATCACAATTATCTGTAATTCAGACCATAAATCATTTCATTCTGCAGCAAACTTTAAACGTAACCCAATATTCCATAGCTGTTGATGTTGCAGTTGCCTTTATTCGTTTTCTTTTTGTTGCTTTTGTTTTTTTTTTTGTTTTTTTGTTATCAAGTTGTACAAGGCTTTATATAAAACATAGATACATACATACATATAAATAAGTAAGTTTACTGCCTTACTGGCTAACCGAACTCTCTTGATTATTGGCCATATAAGGCACTACGTAGCCAGAGCCGTCGCCAAGTTGGAAATCAAATTTACAGCACGATCAAACAATTCAAAAAGCTGTTTCGCGTTTGACTCTGGCAATTGATTGCCCCAGACGGATGGACTGACGGACACCCAGACCAGATCCGGGGGCCCCTATCTCTCGAATCGATGTGTATAGGTGTCCAGTTGAGTTTTGGCCAACTAGCTGTTGTTGTGGTTACTGCTAATTCTGCTTTTGCTGCGGCTGCTACGGCTGCTGCTGCTGCGGCTGCTGCTGCCAAGCATTACAATTGATTAACTCATGAACGTGCATTCAAATCAACGCTGACAAACGTTTTGACTTCGCGTCAACAAAATTTATAACAAGTTGTGGATGTTGATTTGGCAGTTGCAGTTGCAGTTGCTGCATGTGGACGTTAATGTTGTTGTTGTTGTTGTGGTTGTGGTTGTGGTTGTGGTTGCATTTAGCTTATGCAATCGTTGCGAGGGTCCTCAGCTTGGCCAAAAAAACACAACGAAAATGCCAATGAAGGCCTCACATTCAGCTACCCTCGGCAGCTGCTATTTTGACCAGTTCTTGCACTGTCGGCCCGATTTCCACACATAAAACAACACATTTCTTAAGGTAAGGGTTTGGCGTTGGCTTAAAAGGTGTAAGCATTTGCCATATTAAATGCAGTCTGCAAACTTTTACAATGTGTGAATCATTGATGCTGAAGCTCCTAACAACTTAACAAAGTACGTAGTTTATTTCGTAGAAATAAATAATGTTAATATCCCCATATCAATAATCAATAACATCTGGTCAATAACATAAGTTCAATAATGTGAAGTTCACAATGCACCTATTTGGAGTCCTTGGAATATTTAAACTAATACATTTACCTAGTCAGTAGGCCAATTGATGACATAATAAATGTGATAGAGAAACGCGGCGGGGGCGGGTGTTTGAGCTTGTGGCCGGTAGCATTTCAACGCCTGTCAGTGGCCTGTCACCTGTAAGACTAACACTTCGTTGCCAAGCAAACTGAGTGTTGAATAATAGAGACAGAGACAGAGACAAAGACAGAGACAGTGACAACGACAAAGACAAAGACAGCGACAACGTTGCAACGCACAATAAATGCGGTGACTCAGGGCATGGGGTCAACAGTTGTGTGTGTAGTTGTGTGTGTGTGTGTGTGTGTGTGCTCAAATAGTTTCAAGTAGACTGGTTCTACGTAAAGTGGTCTACTCCACAAGGGGGCCCCCATTCAGAGTGTTCAAAGTATAAGGTACTTGAACCACTCGGACATACATATAATGCGCACACGTCGTCGACTTTAGTTGCTAGTTAATTAGAAGCGCACTCAGCCCATTTACGATTGCATTGTTGTTGTTGCTATTGTTGATATTTTTTGCTGTTTGTAATTGCATGGCCATCTAATATGCACTTAGCTGGTAACTGGTGGTTATTTATCCATTTATCGTATCTAGTCTATGCACTCTATTTCACTTTAAACACACATTTAAGCTAGCCAATTAAAAATACCAAAACACACATCTCCATATACATATATATATATATATATATATATATATGTATGTTAAAATTAGCCATCAGATAACATATTATTCAATATTGAAAATTTGGTCTCAGATAGTTGCAATAAATTTCAATAGTTTTTTTTTATTTTTGTGGTACAGTTCATTAGTAGTGGAACTTTGGTAACAAATTAGGTGGGCATTAAATAATGGATTTCACGGCTAAAAATTAATTATTTTGAATTGAGCACAATTATTGAAACATGCAATGGAAATAAAACACAAAAAATCAGTGAAAACTGTCAATTTGCTTAATGGTTTAATTGTGTACGGCAAATTATGCACATTAACAGGAAATGTTAGTGAGGAATGCCATTGGCAGAAGTACATTTTTAAACTGTCATATAAATTTCATGGAGTGCATTGCGTATACGCCGCGATTACCAACTGTCTGTCAGCCACAAATTGCAGGTCTATGTGACGTTTTTGCCGGCAAGCCAAAACTGCAAGTCAGCACTACCAGATGTATATGAATGTGTGTGTGTGTGTATGTGTGTGTGTGTGCATTTGTGTATGTGTATTGTGGTAGCTGCGAGGGAAAACCAATTGAAAATGCTGGCAGACGTCGGCTCCTTTGAAGGCGCCAACCGCGACCTTGTAATGCGCTCTCGCTTCCACAACTCCATTGAGTCATATCTTTCTCTCGCCATCCCTGTCCATCGACTGTGTGTGTGCCGGCGTTTTTTGGCTTTTTAGCAGCATCATGCCAACTAATTTTCCAAATGACGCAAGTTAATTGCGTTGGCCCAGCCTATTGTCAAAGGTGAAAATGCGCAGACAGTCGCACAAAGCGGGGCGCATTCATTAAGCCAAATCATATTATAAAGTGAATATGTCGAGCAAAGGGAACCAAACGAAACGAAAAGAATAAGAACACTATTGCACATATTGCGGCTGGTAACCCTACACTGACAAAAACAGAACTGATTCAACTGACTAAGCCACTAGCTAATATTTAAGTAATCACATAATAATAATAGAAATCAAATGCAGAATTGTTTATAATTATTTTGGTTGAGCTCAAACCCTGCTTGAGTTGTTGAATTCATAAATAAAATCTTTGAGATCTTAACAATTAATATTAATAAATTTTAATTGGCAATAGAATAAATAAAGGATTATAAAGATAAAAAATATATAAATTGTTTGCCAATTCAACTTTAGAATCTTTTTTTACTTCTTAAATTTAAAATTTAAAATAAAAATATAATATAATATTTGAATATAGTTCTCAAATTGATATAAAACAAAATTACTTATACATATATTTAAATATAAATATATATTGCGCTTTTGTACACGTTGTGTACATTCGAAACATTTCTCGCTGTGTGGGGCGATAGACAAATCTATGGCATTTACGTCGCCTGCTGTTTCTGGGCAGTCAGGGCTACCGATGAGCCCTACCAATGAGCGACGCCCTGGCGCCTAACCGAGTTGAGAACACAACAAATTAGTCAATGACGCGGCGATCTTGCTCCAGCTGGCTCACAGTTCACATCACAGCAGCGACCTCAGTCACTGTGTATTTGTATATTTCCATTAATATATTATTGCTTAATTTCTTTTGTTATGCTGATTATGCCGACAGACAGTGGTGAGCCAACCAAACGAGGCCCATACGCAGGCCCAGGCCCAGGCCCATACCCAGGCCCATGCCCAGGCCCATACCCAGGCCCACAGACAGAGTGGTCCAAGAGTCAAGTCCAAGAGATGTTCATGGGAAAAACGGCAAGAGCATTGCATGATTTTCAATAATTTAACAGCCACAACTTGGGCGCATACATATTTCAATAATCTCCTGAAGTTTTTTTAGTTTTTTTGCTTTTTACCGCTGTCTGACAGTCAGTCTGTCTTTCCGTCCGTCCGACGAACCGGCAGGCTGCAACACATGTTTTGTGCTTTGTGTTCAGCATAAATGTTAATTTTAGTTTGTCTTGGTAATTTATCATTTTTGTATTTCTCATATTTTTTGTGTATTTCGCGTCGCGTCTTTAAACGCTTTTAATTAAAACCAATGCGCATGTGTAACTTTCTTAAGCAGAGCCCAAGATTAGAGGGCTCTACGCGCTCGACTCGAATAGCATAAGCTGGACTACTGTCTAGTCGCTCAATATACCACACAATATATATATATATATATACGCACACACACACATGGTAGAGGCCGCTTTGAACTTGGCCGACAGCACGTTTGTAAAATGATTGATGTGGTATTAATTTTAATAAACGCCTGTCCGCTCCATCAATATGCATATCGGGGCCCAACTCGATACTCGACTCCGACTACGATTACGGTCACAACTTTAACTCGAACTACGATCGCGACTGCTACTCCTACTGCGGTTCCTACCACATCTCTAGCCCAGTTTAAAGCGCATTTTGTTATGCGGTTCTACATTTAAAATAGGCACACGCAGCTGCGTGGCGTCTGCACTTTGTGCCCATGACTTTTACTGGACACTTGACTCTGGCGTCATATTTTTCGAACTTGTTGTTTGATGTTGTTGTTGTCGTTGTTGTTGTTGTTGTTGCTGCTGTTGTTGCTGCTGTTGTGGTTGCTGTGGCTATTGTTGCAGGTACGGTCATGAGGCCAAGTTCTCAACGACTGTCGGCTGTCTTGCGGCTATTATTGGCGTTACTATCCCCATTAAATGTGTCAGCTTATACAATTGCTCATCAGTTTGTCATCAGTTGCCACAAATTAGTAACTCAAGTCAAGGTGCAATGTTTATTAATCCATAGTTCAAGTAATCCGACTAATTGTATGTGATTTACGTTAACTTGCATTAAGACTGATTATTCATTTTGTATTTTAATATCTATTTTTCTTTTTTTTAAATCAGCATTAAATGAATTATATGATTGAAACGGACTAATGTCTTCTGAAGGTGTAATAGCCTAGGCCTTCGACTACTTGAATAGTTCATTTTTAACTTTGAAACCATCGAATATTTTTTAGTTAATTGCAAAAATTATTTGCAAAATTATCAGATCTGAATATTGAAAATGAATTTGAGCCAAAAGAAAAAGTAAATACTTTGAGTGCCGCATTGAGATCTTTGGGGTTAATGTTGCGTGTGTGTCTGTCACAATCATCATTAAGGTTATTCAATTTTATTATGCTTAAGCAGGAAATTATTTGTGTTACCACGTTGGCATTGCCCGAGTTAAGTGTTTGTAGGTCGAAAGCGGCACAGATCAAAGCTAAATTTCAGTTTAGGACCAGTGTGCAGAAATCATTATAGACTGCCTCTCGACGTGCACAAAATAAGATACATTAGCGCTTCGACTAATTCTCAGATGCTCAGATACCAAGTTAGTCAAATAGTTGTATGCTTTGTATTTCGTGCTTTATTATCAGAGGTTTGCACATTGCGAAAAGTCAATTATGTCTATGGAGCAACGTGAAAATGTGTTGAAAAGTCATAGTCTTATTGTTTATCTACAATCTCGTAATACGATACATGCATCGACATTAGATCACTCGATCAGTCGATCAGTAAAGAAAGAAAATCATTTCATCGTTAGCTTCACACCTCAAGTAGCCCAACTGAGCCAGAATAATTGATTTCAGAAGCGGCGGATACCTGAGAGCCTTCATAATTGCCATGTACTCTTCTATCTGTATCCGTATCTGTATCTGTATCTGTATCTGTATCTGTAGTGTCTGTGGCCTGCGTATCTGCTAAGCCGTAGCGTGAAATTCGTTTGCACACAGAGCGAGCAGCGCTGAACAAGCCGCACCTAATCGATTTAGGAACTGACTTTTGCTCAGTTTGCGGAGAGGATCGCAGACTCGTCAGCAGCATTAGATGTACTCGGTTTGATCATCAACAATGGCATCCAAAACCCATCGCATGGGTGAGTTTATTTTATAAATCATCTACCATGGAAATAATTCATAGATGGGCTCATTTTTACGCCACTTTCGTCTAATTGAAAAGAATGAAAGCAAATATATTTTCAAGAACTATAAGTGTGTATCGATAAATACAGGTCTGTAAGTACTGGGCTATCTCCCAATAAGATAGTGTAGTACGTACCAAAAACAGTCTCTCGACTGCCGCAGTTTGAACTGAAGCCCTTAGTGGGTTCTTCATAAAAATGCCACTGTTTTCATCTTAGCAAGGAAAGATATACGACAATGTTAATCAAAAAGCTTGCTCAGATCAACATAGTTTGTATTATAAAAAGTAGCATTATTTCTGAAAACTATATTGTTTCAATGGACCCGTTTCTCCTCACACTTCTTTGCAAACTAAAGTAAATCTAACGATTTTAGCTACTATAATCTGAATAGCTGATGTGTTATATATTTTTAAGCAATTTAACTTAAAGTTGGCATTTTCGGTAACAAGAAATTATAGAAGACGATTTAGACAAATTTAGCATTTTTTTAAAAAAGCCTAAATATTTATAACGTGTAAAAATTGTAATTCTCTTTTTTGAATATGACTCTTTTTTTCTTTCGATTTGCAGAGAGGCGTATGCAAAATAAATGTAAATAAAATTAAAACAATTTAGATAAGCTTAACTGAAGTCAACATTTTATTTTGTCAATACAAGCGTAGCCTTGTTGAATGTATCTCAAGAGTGCTGACCAGGAATACTCTAAACACAAATGCCATGTTGGCAACCCTGAACACACACTACAACTCTTTCAGGCATTATACAAATTTGCTTGCTGAATGATAATTGTAAAGGAGATCAATGACAATGTCTTTGAGCTGTGGATCATACGTATTTACCACTTACCGGATTGACTTGCGGCTTCTGCAAATGTGTCGCGATGTTTGTGATGTTCATGCCTGCCATAGCCGGAATCTGTGAGCCGTATAATTGACCGGCGGTCGGTGTCATGTCCGTTAACATTTTAGTTGCTGCTGCTGCTGCTGTTGCTGCTGCCGCTGCTGCTGCTGCTGCTGCTGTTGGCGTTGTAATTTTGAGGCGTACAGCAAGTGTATGTTTTTCGTTTGTTTTTTTTTTGTTTACAAAATTTTGTTTTTCTTCTTTTGAGGAGCTAGTTTTCACTCCAAAAACAATGCACACAAAAACAGTGTTGTTATGTTATTTAATGTTGTTGCTGTTGCCGTTGTTGCTCTTACTGTAGCTGCTGCTGTCTAAGGGTCACACAAGGATTAGACACAGAGAAACACGCGCGCTCTCTCGTCGCAAACAATAAAAAATATGCAACAAAAAGGATCTTAATAAGGATTCTAACTGCTTCAAATGCACTTTTCACTGTCACTTAAGCTGAGCGATTGCAATTGTTATAACGGTTATTATGGTTTATAGATATTTTGCCGTCGGCTGTGACTTTCACTTTACTATGTCAGTGACAGTGACAGTGACGATTTGACAGACTACCTCTCGCTCGCTCTATATATATATATATATATATATATATATCTCACTCTCTCTCTCCCTCTTTCTTTTCTCTCTTTCTTTTTCTTTCCAGATGTGAGCAAACAGCTTATCAAATAATGATGCCTGCTGCTGCTCCTGCTGCGACTGCTGCTGCTGCTGCTGCTGCTGCTGCTTCTGCTGCCACTGTGTGACTGTGACAGTGATTGAGGCAGTGACTGTCACTGTGACAGTGACTGTAACTGTGACTGCGACTGCGACCGTTGACGTACTATGTATGAAAAGGTGACTCGATGTTGTAAGACTTGCCAATTTGAATGGGACGCGAACGCCAGTTTCTGATATTTGACGACACACACAACTTTTGGATCAAGGATGAACACAAGCGGTAAAAATGCAAATGTACATATAATGTACATACACATCTATAGTACAACTCAAGCAAAACAATATTAACGCGTTGGCCAGCAAACAACGAACATAAAAAAAAAAATACAACCAAGAAATGTGATACAAACGCACTGGAGAACGCACTTGGAACTGTTATATGTTTGTTGATGTTATTATTATTATTAATATTAATATTATTATTATTATTGTTGTTGTTGTTATTGTTGTTTTCGTTGTTGTTGTGGTGGTTGTGGTTGTTGTTGTTGTTGTGGTTCTCGTTGTCGCTTATTTGCAGAGGCGTCGGCGGCGACGTTGGCGACAAGGAGGCGTCTGCACAAGCAAACAAAAATTTTTTTGGTATCCGCGCAAAAGTTTTCGGCGTCGTCGCTGATCGTTCAAAGGCTTTCAACTGTTTCACGCGATGCCAGCGCAAACAAAAAGCTTGGGCCCCGTTCTCGTGTTGTCGTTGGCGGCGACTGCGCTACGTCGTCAACGTCAAGCTGAAGGCGTTGTCGTCGTTTCAGCCTCAGCAGAGGGCGCGTCACAAACAAGTTGCCTGCTGCCTGCTGCCTGCTCCCGCCACTGCTCTGTGGCTGTGGCTGTGGCTGTCCCGCGCTGTGCCGTGAGAGAGAGAGCGCGATTTGCAATTGTTGTATCAATTTTCTGTGTGTGTTTCGTTTTTATTTCTCCTTTTTTTTTTTTTTCTTTTTTTTTTTTTGCTTTTTGTATGTTTCGCTTTTGCTGTGGTGCGCTGGCAAACTGAGACAGCGACAACGACAACGGACTGCAAGCAATCGCAATCGCAGCCTCGTCGACGCTACGTTCTCTCTCAGCAGCAACAGCAACAGCAGCAGCAAAAGCAGCAGAAGCAGCAGCGGCGGCGGCAGCAGCAGCGGCAGCAACAACAAACAGCAGCCATTCCCCCATTCATCATGACGCAGTTACTCGTAACATTGGCGCAGCGCTTGTGTGTGTTGGGCGCACAAAAGAGACAGCAATAAAGTTAAAAACCTACCACCACTGTGCTGATGATGATCATCAATGCCTCTGTGCTGTGTGCTGTGTGCTCTGCCTCGGTCCGATGATGATGATGTATTAGCCTAGCCACGGCGCACAGCCCGTCCGCTTCTTTCACTTCAGTTGAGTTTCGTTCATTCATAAACGCCAGCCAGCAAGCACGCGCTCAAAACGAGTTTGAATTTTTTTTTGGCAACGCCCCCTTCGCATGCGTGCTGCGCACCGACGCGGTGCTATCGACCAATCGGAGCATTGTCTTATGCTGCATATGCCCTAACCTATAATTAGAGCGATGGCCGCTGTGCGAGCGAGACGGCTGTACGCCTGGCACGCGCGTCAACGCTCTAGCGCACCTTGTCTCGCTAGTCTCGCGTCTGCATACTCGCGCTCGCATAGCATAGCGAGCAGAGAGAGAGCGCGCACCTTGAGCTTGTAGCCCTCAGTCGCTGACTGCAGTGGAATCCCATAGCGTGCAAACGCAAAAATGTTGCGCAGTTTTTTTTTATCATATGGATACGATTTTAGTTTTTATACCCTGTGTATCCTGCACAAAATGGATACGTGGGGTATAACAAAAATCCAAAAACCCCGCAAACCAGCAATGTACATACAAAATTCTAAATATATTTTTTGGTTTAAGAAATCGGGTTTTTGTGACTTTTTCTCTTTTTTGTATACTGAGCAGGGTATTTTCTTGGTCGGGCACACTTTCGACTAGAGCGTTCTTATTTCTTTGGATGTGTTTATTTTTTTATTTACATTGAAAATTGTTGGGACTCGCTTCTTGGAATTATTGATTTAAAAAACAACACCCGCTCACAAAGTGACAAATTGCTTTCGGTGACTATTTATATAAAAACATATGTACACACATATATACATAAATATACATATTTATTTATTTATATATGTATATACACAATACTGAATGGAACAATAGAGACGTGCAAGTGTAAGTGACATAAAAAAGTAGTCGTTTGTAGCCTCTCCTCTATCCATAGGGATAGGCATATTTAGATTTAACAAATCAATAAATACCTATTTCAAATGGTTCGTAATATAATTTGTACATCATACATATGTAAATACATAAAGCGACTTACTTTCACTTTCTTCAATTTCCTAATCGCTGGCTCTAATATTATTATGCATATTGAATTTGAATCTTTTACTTGCAGACCCTTTAGAAGTAAACCACCCTTCGGTATATTTCTCCATTTATAATTTATTACCGTGAGATTTTCAGCGAATTTAAATGTTGCATCAATGCACACAAATTTACATATGTATACAATTTATGAATGTTGACAATTATCAAGTATGAATTGCATTTTCTTAATTGTATTGCTTTTTAATTATAAGTATATTCGTATTTGTAAGCATTGGTTTCAGCTACGAAACTAACTTATTTAAAGCAGTAATAGAATGACGGAGACTTTCACAACTCTAATACCGAGGACATCCTCCATCTGTAGAAATTGTGTAATTAATTGTCAAGCTCTTCACTGGCACAGTATGTGGACTACCTGGACTGTTGAATTTATTGAACATCAAACAATTTAATTGAAATCAAAATTGTTTATTGTATATCGACTTGATTATTTGCAACAATTTGTCAGTCTACATCGCCATACATATGTCTGTGGCTTTAATTTACAACATTCAGCATATTTCCTAAATAACCAAGCAAACACGAGACGAGCACAATTTGTAGAAAGTGCTTTTGCATCAGTTATTTTGTTTTAAATACAGATACACTCAACGAAAATGAGTCCATAATTTAATTGTAGCTGTTAAATAAATAAATAACCTTATACCGAAGAAAAAAAGTTACTATTCAATTCTGTTTGAATCATGAAGTCTGGGCTGATTTTAAGTGAAAGGATTTCCTCTTTTTTTTTGTTGTCCTTTTCTCTCTGTGCACATATTTACTTAGCAATGCTTGTATGTACATTGTTGTGTATATGTAGTTGTAATTGAGTGACACACCCCCAAGTGGCAGTTGGTGCACTTGAAAGTGCATTGTCGCCTAGACAAACGAAACATCCCAAGGAGTACAACAACAAATGCAACCCACTCTTAGACCGCTCAACGCGCCCAACCCCACCGAAACCACAAGACAAGCCAGCAACCCGAAAGTGTGTACAGCACATGCCGTTAGCCCGTAGGCCTTTCAGCTGTAGATTCTCGCAGATTATGTTAGACCATTCTAGACATTTTCTGTTACTCACATCTCACGACATTGCTGCGGGACCAACAACAACAACAACAACAACAGCAACAGCAACAAAATTAGCAACCACAACAGAATTTTAAGCGCCGGCTCCTACTAGTTACCATTCGGCAGTTGCCAGTTGCCAGTTGCCAGTTGCCAGTTGCTAGTTGGCCGTTGCCAGCTTTGAGGTCCAAACGAGGCCAACAAACTTCCTGTAAGAGCATGGCCATTTTTGTGGGGTTGTCGAGGTTGTGGTCTGTCCCATCAGCTGACCGACAACGAGTTGATAGAATTTATGCTCCGCTGCTGCTGTTGGTAGTTGCATAGTTCCGCAGCATCCATACAGAGTTGACTGATTGCATTCCCACATCGCCCACCCTCAACTCAACAAACTCAATTCTGTGAACGAGAGTGAGAGCGACAGAGAGAGAGAGAGAGAGAGAGACTCAGTGGTGGTCGGGGGGCGGGAGGGTTTTGTGGGTGCCTCGCTGCGTGACTGTGCCTCATCTCGATTGTGGGCGAATCAACGTCGTGCACTCTTTACATCTAAATTTCTATGTTTCGCTTATGCTCTCTCTTTCTCTCTCACTCTATTTCTCTCTTTCTTTCTCGCTCTCGCTCTTTCTCTCTCTCTCTCTCTCTATCTCTCTCTCTGGCACATGCGTCAGTCTCGAACACCAGCATCATCAGCATCAGCACAGGTGGGTGTTAACTTGGGTGGCTAGCTTTTTTGAGAGCCACTGATTGCCTATACCCCTTATACCTTATACCCTGTACCCTGTACCTTGTACCTTGTACCTCGTACCTTACCCATGCTACGCACAGAACTACAACAGCAGTTGTTACTTCAGCTATGTAACATAACGGTACAGTTTCCAAATCAAGCTAATAATAATACAACTCTTTCCAATCTTAATCTATATTTAATCTCTTTCTTCTTCTTCTCGCCTTCAGTTGAAAATTGGTTCAACTTATAAATATACAAATGTTGATAAATCAATTTTAAGTATTTCGCCAAGTTCAATTCGACATAATTTCCAACTTTTCAATATTATTATTATTAACAAATTCATTTTTGAGGAGCACTTACTACGAGAACTTTCAGCTCAACTCGGCTCAGATGAAATTCGAGGCCAACTGTAATTTTTAAGCGAAATATTGCTACAAGCGAAATGTAACTTCGAGCCTCAATATAAAGTTGAAATCGACTTTTGCAAATTCCGAGAGTATCGGAAAAATTCAAATTGATTTAACTCCAAGCCAAATCAGCCTTGCAAAGTGCAAAGTACTCTGCATTTGAGTTCACACCTTTTAGCAGTCACTTACTGTATATATATATATATATATATATATGTTTATATGCTTGTGCGAATAAGTGTGTGTGTGTATGTGTATCGTATATATATATATTCAGAAATACAATTACAATTTCAATTATTCAATGCACGCACTGCACAAAGTGAACGTCAAAATCGACATCGGCATCGACATCGTCGTTGATTTCTGGCTTCGGAGTTCAGATTTAGCTTCAACTTGAAAGTGGGCGGGGTCATGGGCGGATTTTGCCAGAGCTTAAATTGTCCCTTCATTGTGCCTGCCAACACAATTATAATGACACTCTCATTGTCAGCCATTTGCGCTTAATTAAACCATTTGCAATTTGCTCAACTTGCTGCACGAAAAGTTTCCCAATCAAGAAGCACCTGGCCACACCCACAGGGAAAACGCCCACGTTTGGGGGGCTGACAAAATTGGACAATTCACAACTTTATCGAATTTCATTAAATATTTAATTTTTAATTGCATTCATTTTATTAAGTTCTTCAATTTAATTGTTTTCCACCCATCCGCAAGAACAATTGGTAGCAGCCGCTAATTTGCAAATAGTCGACTTGTTGTAAACGGCTCAATTAAGTTTCCAGCTTTACCCATGTAAATGCAAATATTACTACAATGTTGTACAAATATACACATATGAAATACGAGTATTGCGAGTATTGATTCCAGAATGGTTATTTTCAGAATTGAATGTAAAGCTTAAATAAAGAATTACGGACTAAAATTGATAAGTTGAATACTTCTTGCTTTACCATTTCCACGCCAACTATTAATTAATGCCTCAACTAAAATTCTTTTCAATTGTGTGAAATTGGAAAATTTAAATTGCCTTCATGGCTCAATGGAGCGATTAATTATACATTTGCAGCATGGACAAAAAAAATGAGTATCATTTGCGGTAAGTAATCAATTGCCTGGACACAATTTGTCTGCAATAGTTTTAATCATTCTTAATTGAAATTGGCAATAAATTGTTGGCTTTTAAGTAGATATATATTTAATTTTAGTAATACTTAAAAGCCGACTGCGATGGTTAAATAAAATTGGAAGATATCTTATAAATATATATTGTACTTCTTAACAGACAAATGTCTTGTAATTATTCTATTTATAAATGTTATTTGTTATTTTATAATATTCATTATCATTGGTAACAATAAAATAATAAGCTGTTGAATCGAAGATGATCACTTTAGTCTGCTGCAAGTGCATATCCCTAAATCGACTATAGCCTTTCACCCACTTAAATGGATACAGGGTATAATTAAGTTTATTGCCAACGTGTTGTTGACTGGGCAAAGCCACATAGGGAGTTGCATGAAAAGGGAAAGTGCTACCGATTATCCCTGCAAGGAACAATAAAAGCCACAAAACTAAAACTACAACAAAAAACACCATACAAAATGAAAAAAATCACGTAAAATCAAAAGGGAAGTCCAACTATTCTTGAGGCCATTCTATGGTTATGAAAACACAATTGCACCCAGCACCAAGAAAGCGAGGCAGTCAATGTGGGCGTTGGTGCCAGCATTCAGGGTGCAATGGCCCAGACCCAGGCTCAGTTCCAGGACCGAACCCAAGCCAAGCAACAACTCATGAATGCCAGAGAATACGTTGGCCAAAATGTTGTTAGTGGGGAGCTAGGTAAAAGTTCATGTCGAATAAAAACAACAAAGCAGTAGCCAGAAGCAACTAACCAACCGCAGCCCAAAAAGCAGCCGTCGCCTAAATATCTATGTGTATATCTATATCTATGTGTATGTATGTGCTATGTATGCTAGAATATTTCTAAATATACATATGCACATACATCCATACGCACATACATATATGTGTATCTAGAAACGAGTATTCTTTTACTTTTCGAAAGGGGGATTCATTCTCTAAATTGCTAGGCGAGGGCGTGTCACAAAATCGTAAATCACTTTGAAGTGGGTCGTAGACGTCCAAGCGGCGTTCGAAACTTACGCCGATATAACAAAAAGCAACAACATCAGCAGCAGCACCAGCACCAGCAGCACCAGCACCAGCACCAGCAGCGGCTCTTTCAGACAGTGAGCCATCGAGCAGCGTCCACTGTCCATCTACCGTCTACTGTCTACCCATTCACGTCCATATCCACTTCCACGTCCACATCCACATCCACGTCCACGTCCACGTCCAGGGCCAGGGCCAGTTGAAGCTAAAGTTGGGCGACCCCTCGATGCCCCGCAGCGACAGGAAAAATCACGCTAGGCGCTGCCTGCTCCTGACACACGGTAGCGCTTATGTGTCTAAGCAACAACAACACCAACAACACCAACAACAGCAACAACAATAATAACAACACACTTTAAGTCTCTCTAACTGATCAATCGATCGCAAATGCGAATCAATCAAAATTTCGCCTTGACTTTTAACCCAATGAAATTTGTGTATCATCCCATAAGCAACGCCGTCCATCACATTCAACTTCGACTCCAACCATATTCTTGCAAATTGCGTTCTGTGTTCCATCTCTCTTACTCCCTCTCCCTCATTTCATCTCTATCTCTCTCTCTCTCTCTCTCTCTCTCTCTCTCGATGTTTCTCTCTCTCTCTCTCTCTCCCGCTTTCTGTGTGTCTCTCTTTGTTGCGCCCAGCTCAGTTAATAACAATTATTATTAAGCAAATTAAGTTTCTGCCACTTCCACCGCTAGCAAAGCCAAAAACCCAAATGAAATGTTAGCCACCTTTATGTCAAGCAACATTTTTAGGCCGCATTGATCTTTCAAGTATGACCCTGTCCATCATTTGTGGATCTAATGACGGTGCGCCTGCCTGCCTCCTGTCTGTCTACATGCCTTCAACTTAGATCTGGATGTGTGGCAATGTGTCGATGAGCTTACTTGTTCCCCATTTCGTGTTGTTTGCAAATCTTTGACACCTTTCGATGCTCCGTTCCCAGTTTCAATAATTGACAGTAACTGAAGATCAGGTCCGATTTTATTGGCAGTTGTGTGAGCTGCAGCATTCTGCATTATTTGTCAAAGTTGTATGCCTGTAAAATCAAGAAATAAATCAATCAATAAAACAGCCGCATTTTTCTACAACTAATAAACATTTAAATTTACATTTACAACTAATAAAGTTTACATTTCTACAACCAAAATTTGAAAAGCTTTTTCTTTTAACTTTTAAGCACTTTTTCCCAAATTTCATCATTCTCTAAATTTTTGATATAAATCAGTTTGAGTTCTGTGAGATTCTTTGGAATATTAAAATTAGTGCAAATAGCTCAACAATTGTTGCTGAATACCCAACGAATTGTTAAGTATGAGTATTATTTACTATTTATTGGTTCTTCTCCACTAATTGAGCTATCAAAATCAGCGCATCAACGCCACACAATATCGCATAATGCTCTACATAAATCCCAGGCTAAGGCTGAGCTTACTATATAATGACTACCTACCTTGATTACACACTCAACGCTGCTTCGCTCTCAGCCTTCGCTGAATTGAACGGTGACGCTGGCGCTGACGCCGATTGTGGCAAGTTGAGGGTGTTGCTGGCTGCGGCTGCTGCTGCTGCTGCTGGTGCTGGTGCTGGTGCTGCTGTTGCTATGGTCCAAACCTGTGTTTAAGCTAAAAAGGGTGTCAACATGCAGCGCGGCTTGCAATATGTGAGTACTCCACACATCGCACACAACAGTTGCCACACTTTACACCACACTCCTTGCTCCCCGCATCCACACATCCTCGCATTCCCAGTCCACCTCACTCCTTGTGGTTGTAGTAGCTGCGTGCTGCCGCCGCCCTTGTGGCTTCATTGCGCTTAATTATTGTTATTTATTATTTTTATATTGCTTTGATGAGATGTTGAGCAACATGTTGACGAAATGTCGAATTTGTAAATTGTTAAAATCAACTGCGCAACAGGCTGTGAAAGAATGGCCAGCCAGACCAGGATACCAGCGAAGAGATGCACCTCTCACCTCTGTGCCTTATAATTGATCGATTGCAGCTCGGGGCGCTTAGCAAAATTATCATAATTAGACTAAATGCTTAACCAGTCAGTCAGCCTGCCAGCTACTGACTCCACATCAGGTTAACCATTCTGGCCATTCTCTCCCTCCATCTACATTTCGCACTGGCTATATCCCTCTTTCGCCGACTCTGATTTTGTGGTTTCGACTGTATCTCTCTCTCTTTCTCTCTGTCTCTCTCTCTCTGTCTCTCTCTCTCTCTCTCTCTCTTACTCACTCGTGCGAGTGTGAAACGAGAGGCGAACGCATAAGGGGCGCACAAATATTTTTGATAGCGCCATCGATTTGCTCGCTGCTGGCATTTGAGCCATTTGCCCCGTGCAGCCTTTGTATTTGTCCTTTGGCTTACATTTTAAATGCACAATGTACAATTATGTATTTATTGTAGCCTTGGCAATTGACAAAGTTTAATGAATTCAATTGAATGCGATCGCAATAAATCAGCAATGGGCCAATTTTATAGTTGATTTAATTCGAGTTTTATCTGGCAATTATGGTTTCTCATTTGAATGGAGTTCTTTGCATAGTTTTTTTTAAATATTTTATTGTATTATTTTTATTCAAGGATCTAACCCATTCAAAGAGATGTCTCATTATGCATATATATTCTTGATCAGCACTACTGCTTGTCTGTCTGACTGGTTTTATTCAAACTTGTCGCTCAATTTGAAAGCAATCTTGATGAAACTTGGAATATATTCTTTTTTGCTGAAGGCAGTACATTTATCAGATCGAATTAATATGTCATCAAGCTGCCGTACCAACTACCGATCAAAGTATACCTTAATGTTATATAGGAAATGATGAAAAATATCCACCACCATCACAATGTCAAAACTGTACGGAGTTTAAAAAACCTTTTGTGCCTCTTTATGCGTGATATAAAACGGTGCTAATTGTTTTCATGCTTTATAAATCATAGTAATTAAGACGTTCTGCCAAGCAGGTGGAAAACATGATTGAAGAATAATGATATCGATGAGTTCCATCACAAGAATACTCCCGGGAAGAGGAGAAGCTGCCACAACTTTAATTTCAAACAACGCTTTTTGATTTTACGATTTTTATTTTAATTTAGTATCGACTTAGTCAGCATGCCATTAATACAATAATTTTCTATTTTAACTATTTTTGGGTCTGGCAATTGACAAGCTTCCTGGGCTTGGAGTCGGTGTTTGGCTTACCTATGAGGTTGTTGGTCAAAACGTAATTTTATATTTCAACAAACTAATATTAGCAAGACTTTTATGTATTTATTTGATCAGAACATTGATTTTTCTAAATGAATGTTAAAATAAGACTGAAATAAATATATTCTTATCCTATTATTTACTGATAAATACACAAAATTTGATAGTTATTCGCATAAATACAGTGTGTTCCCTATGTCGATAGACATTATGGCCAGTGGAAGATGGAAAGTGTTTGCTGCTTAGGAGTCAAATAGCATGGATAAATAAGATTTTCCTTGTAGCACAATAGAAGTCCCTTGGTGGATGGGAATTTGCAACACAAGTTGCAATTGTGCGCTGTCTCAGTCACTCGCAACTGTCTCTATTTGCCGCATCCACTCAATTAATTATTGTGCTCAACAGCGCCAAAAAGTCGGCAAAGCCATACCAGGGCTAGAGACTGAAAGCTGGAGCTGGAGTTGAAGTTGGAGTTGGAGCTGGAGCTTGAGCTGGAGCCGCAGAGGAGACGCAGGCGTGAGCCCGAGTCCGGAATGGGAACGGCAATCGAGGCATTTTTCTTCTTACAGCACAACCTGTAATTATCATTCGATACAAATCGAAAACGAAAGACACAAAAATTTATTATTGTGAATTAATAAATTTTATTTTGTTTGCCGCCGTTGCCAGATCGGGCAGCTCAGGAACGCTGGCTAACTCTGCCATCCAGGCGCATATACATATATTTATATATATATATATATATATATATATATATAAATATATATATTTATGTATATATATATATATACATATTTATGCATGCATGTATATTTGCGTTGTTTCTTTTTCTTGTTGCTGCACAACAACAATTTTAGTGCTGAAATAATTTTTATTAGTATTTCATGTTGTTGTTGTTTTTTGCTTTTTCTCTTTTTGCATTGTGTTTTGTACTCGTTGTTGTTGCATGTTGTTTTGTAGTTTGCTTTTGTTGTCTGACAAGGCGCATATATCTTGGGCATTATCTTGTCATACGATCAGGCAGAAAAAAATTGTTATAAAGATGAAAAATGTAATACTAACGTATGCGGACAAATTAAATGAAAACGAGAAGAAACGAAAGCTGTCTTTGCCAGGCACTGCGAGACTTCGGGCACCAGGCAATGCGAGGGACCCCAACTACTTATTCAGATTATGTATATAAAAACATCCGCTCCCTAGTTAGTCCCCCTAGCCCCCCCTTCAACTCCCTTGGTAAGTCCCTCTGCTCCTCTATCTGTCGTTGATTTAACTCTGCAAATTTGCAAAACTCAGCAGTACATTTTCTTAATGCAAAAACCAGAGACAAATATGTATGAGTTACTATACAGATATATATATATATATATACATAGACAGACATACATATGTACATACAACGAAATGTACTCGGATGATTACGCACACAGGCTTCTGTCTTATCCTTTGAGAAAGTCAGCGTCGTTGTCGGCTTGTGGGCGTGGCAATCTCATTGAATTTTCTCTTTTACCCTGCCTTGCATGCTTTTTATGACAATTCTCAACATGACAACGACACAAAAAGCAACATTTAATGAAGTTCCAATAAAAAAAATAAAAAAACAACAAGTAAAACCCTAACAACCGCAAATGCCAGACAATGCCATATTCTGTTCGCACTGCAATAATTGTATCGGAGACCTGCATCGATCTAGGCCAACAATATAAATATCTGTGAAAAACTAGTAATGGAATATATGGAAGATACTACCACCGACTGCCGATTTATTTTGTGGATGAGCAAAATATTTAGACGCACATTGCGCACAATCCAAATAAGCTCAGTTTTGGCTTGTTGGAACAGCGTATAATAAACAGGCAAATAAAAAATCAAATAAAGAAATAAACAGACGACAACGCTGACGACAACAGCGATGGCAATGACAAAAATAAGAAAAGGAAAGAAAAAAAACACTAAAAAAGAAAAAGCGTTACAAAAATGGTGGGGGGGGGGGGAGGGGGGTGGTTGGGAGCGAAAACTCTGGATGCGCCTGGATTGGGTTTTCGGATTGGTCTGGTTTGAGTTGGGTTGGGCTGGTTTTAGGTTGGGTTTTCGTTTTCGTTCTCAGCTCTCAGTTCGATTTACGGTTTGCTGTGGAAATAGTGCTGCAATGTTCCCCCCATTGAAATTAACGCAAAAAAGGCGTGCCCTTTGCCGTTGACAACAACAACAATAACAACAACGACAACAACAAGAACAACAACGACAACAACAAGAACAACAGAAACACTCGGAGAATGCACGCATTAAAAGGGGAGCAGTGTAAGAAGAAGGTGGATGGCATTGGCGATGGTTGCGTTAGTTGTGGGTTGCTTGGGTTGCTTGGGTTGGTTGGGTTGGTGACTACAAGGGCGGGGGAAAAAACACAACCGCCGGCAAACAATAAACAAACAGACGAAGCCAACAAACAACATTAGGCAGTCAATGCGGATTTAAAGGGCCATTCCAGGAGGGTGATTGTTGGTTGTTGGTGGCATGGGGGATGGACAGGCTTGCCTTAAATGTTGTTGTTTAGGGGCTGCTGCGAGTGGTGCGGGTGGGGCAACCAAGACAAGTTGCCTCGCTAAGCTGCTGCTACTCAATTAATTTTTATTGCGCTGTCAGCAGAGCAACAGCAACAGCAACAACAACAACAACAACAACAATTGCACTCCTTGTCAAGTTAGCCATCAAAATGGTGATACACCGCCGCCAACCCCTTTTGGCAGCTCATAAAAATGTCACAGCAGCTAATTAAAAAGAGCAACAACAGGACAATATCGGAGACCAACAAACAATTCAATAATGAGTTGTTGTGACAGCTCTTTGACAAGTTCACAGCCACAGCTTCAAATCAGTGCACGTGTCAAGCGCAGTCACTGAGACTCCTCCATCGGAGTGATTGACAGCCGGCTGTCATTCTTTCGATCTCCCTCTCTCTCTCTCTCCCTCTCTCTCTCTCTCTCCCTCTCTCCCGCTTGCTGTCTGACACACATTTTCCTTCTCTTTTTAAGTCACCAATCGCATACACTGTTAAGCTTAAGCTGAGAAATCGGAGAGCGTAAATCAATCGACTTTAGGGCTACGCTTATTGATTTCGATTAGTGTGTAGACAATAAATATGTCTTGCGGGCTTCGAAATATATCGGAGTAAAAGAAATAAAAAACATGAGACCTGGAACCACCGAAAGACATATTTAAACCATTAAAAATAGCTCACCAAACAATAAACAATTTTCTAATGAAGTTTTTTTAATCTAAAAAAATCGCAGAAAAATATATTATATAATATATGATTTTCAAAAAAAAATTATTGACAAATAACCAAAGTCTTGTTTGAAACGGGGAAAAAATGGAACCATTTGTTATTGTTAATCGACTTAACTTTTATTCACAGTAAGTACGCGATAAACCCTCAGTTGGAGGAAGACATTAAAGTAACACAGATTTGTAGTTTTGTAACAAATTTATTAGCGAGTAACTTAACTAATAGTTAACATAACCCTTCACTAAATGTGTGCTTGTTCATAATGATTGGGCCTTAACTGAAGTCTAAGCAAGTTACAAGTTAAGTCGACGAGAGCATTTCTCTTAAGTTTTTTTTCACACTTTCCCGCAATTATTGTTTTTTATTTTTTTGGATTTTTGGTCAGCCCTCACACGGTTAAAATGCCCCGAATAGATGTATTTTCATTATTCCACCACTTAAGCGATTTGAGGTAGATTATAAGTTTGGCTTCTCTATCATATGAGGCCGCCTCGTTTAATGAGCCAAGACCAAAAACGATTTGCGCCATTACTTTTTTTAAGTATATATTGCGAGTATGGTCAAAATGAATGTATTAATTATGAGAGCGCAAAATTTCCAACACTTTATGTTTAACAAATGGTTGAATGAATGCCTAAGCATTTTTTTCAATAACTTTTTTTGTGTTTTTTTTTTTTTGTTTTGTGTTTTGTGTTTTGTGAGTAGTTAAGCCGTCTGAACTAGAGAAATTTTCATGTCAAAAGCGAAAATTTTGGCTTTTTAACCTGCGCATTGGCCATGCTAAATTTTCGTGATGCTGCGAAAATCAAATAAAAGCAAGCACAAACTTCAAAACAAAAAATGCCGACAACAGCAACATAAGCAAAAGAAATCTACCAAAAGAAAAGAAACAAATCGTAAAATGCCATCATAAATGTAAGACTATTAAGTACCCTGTAATGCATATTGCTGTAATCATTTAATATTTATAATACATATTACTTCTAATATTTAATTCTCTTTTTGATTAATTAATTCAATCGACTTTTTTCGATTATTTTGTAGCTTTTATTGTAACGTTTATAAATTATTACGTCTGCCAGTAAGCCAAATCGAAAATTGTTTTCATTTTACTTTACTTTCAATACCAAGATCAGTTTTGGTGTATTGTTGGCAAGTTGTTCGACTTATTTTTGATTAAAATAAAGGCCTTATTTGCCTTATTTTGGATTGCAAAGAGAACCGCAAAGGTTTCGGGACTCATTTAAATTAGTTTGAATTTCAATTGGAATGCATGTACCCTATTTAATTGTTTGCTTAGAGAGTATAATGTAAGCGTTCAACATTTTTGCAACGCTCTCGAAAATACGAAAAGCTATCGCCGTTGCCGTTGCGGTTGCCGTTGGTTACTTGGCAGCCTGTCTGGAGTATCAATATACCCAGGTCGGCATTTGTCGGTGCCGTCCGACACACCACCTGCCTCAATCCCAGTGCGATGGATAGCAGGCAGTGTTTTGAACCTCGATGACTCGGACTTGATGATTTTGACTTGAGTTCTGCGCAAGTCTTGTGGCCCACGGGCAGGCTGAATGGCTGACTAGCTGCTGCAGTTTTCTGCCCAGATATGCCTGACGCGTTGAAGATTTTGGTTCCATCCCACTTTTTGGCCACATAAGGCAGACGAAAGATTTGTGTGCCAAAACCCAAAAGACGGCCAGACGAGCAGACGAGACTCGTTGCTGCAGCCATTGGGCAGACTCTTAGTTGAAGAATTTTTTTCCCCTTGCATTTACCTTTTGTGCTCATTTATTTAACCCATGCCATGAGAATTATTAAAAATTTTATTCGCATAATTTGTGAATTATTTTTGTGTCTGCGCGCCAAAACCACCTCCAATGCCAGAAACTCGTTGCCACAAAAAAAAACAAAAAAAAAAACAGAAAAAAAAAGTGAAAAACCAAAGTTGCGACGCGACTCGTCGCCATGCAGCCAAATGCTGCTCCAAATCCCAACTAGAGTCATACTAAGCTTGCCTTTGCCGTTGCCTTTGTCTTTGCCTTCCCCTTGGCTATTGCCTGCTCAGCTCGTCACGCATCGACTCCAGATTGTGACGGCTGTTTCACGAGTTATGAACGCATAGTTCACAGTCCCAATTGCTTTACTGAGCTATATTTGATCAACCGGGAAATAATGTTGTCAAAGACAAAGAACAACAGCCAAACCAAAATTGTCGTACTATTTTTCTATTAAAACTTCAACTCCTTCTAACCCATTAAGGTCTATTTATACAACTGAAAATAATATTGAGGAAATGCATTCAGTAACTATGTCCTTTAATTTTCTATTCAAATTTACAACGCATTGAAGGAGACGTCTCTGAACCCATAAAGTATATATATTCTTGATAAGCATAAATAATAATAAAATGTCAGACTGCGAACAAGAATGTATCTGACCAGCTTACTCGGTTAGATAAACGTTCTTTCTTATTATATTTATCTGCAGATGAAACTTTGGTGTCTTTAAATGAGAAGAGAACTTGTAAAAATATCCATGAATATTATTTTCTCAGTATGCTTTTTGCAGTCAACAAGCTCTGCGGCTATCTTGTATAGGTAATAAAAAGAAAGAAATTATTTGGTGATAATGACTCTCTAGATTGTAGAGATCAAATTAAATTTGTTTTTTTTTTAAGAATATGTATGAAATATAAATGATTTTAGCAACAGCAAAATAGTGCATAAAAACGTAGCTCTTTGATTAGGCCGACTAGTCATTTGCAATTGGCAGCTGCAGTTTAGAAATTGTCATTTATCAAGTCCCAAGCAAATTAAGTATGTAAGTAGTCTAGATGCACTGTAGGGGCAACGGCTTCAAAGGGAGCGAACGGACATTCATTAGCAGAAATTCAGGTCGAAATTCTGAGAAATGCACGGGCCAAATTCATTCAGAATTTGGCAGTAATTACACGCAAGTGCAGGATGAAATACAAATTTCGGCTTCTGCAGTTTTCGAGAGTGGTCAAAGATAGAGTAAAGTAAGACAGTCGGCACTATGTTGTATGCCGGCTCGTTTAATTATTCCAGGAGCGGGCTCTAGCTGAAACGAGGACCACAATAAGGACAAGGACCAAGGAGAATACATTAAAGAAACGACGGAGAAAACTAACACAGGCAGCCTGTGCTATACTTTTCAATGATAAATTAGGTTAGGTTAGGCCGCCTGCAATTTGGCAGAAGCAAAAAATAACATTTTGTAATGAATTAAATTGATCTTTGCCCGTTGTTTTTTTTTTTATTTTTTGAAGGGCTGCCCCAGTTTGGACAACGCCCATGATTTTGAATTTAAATCTAATAAATGTTGTGTAGATACACTCGTCTTGTCAAAAACCGATCCCAATACCGGTCCTGCAATTAGCCTTTCGTCCATAGAAGTGAGAGAGTGTGAGGGAGAGAGAGAGAGAGAGAGAGAGAGAATGAGAGAGAGAGAGAGAGATAGAGAAGAGGGACTGTGGAAATATGCGTGTGAATGTGAGTATGGTTATAAGAAACGCACAAGGCAGCCTCCAGCAACCTCTTGACACCTGTTTGTCATGCGGCCGACACAGACCCAGACCGAGACTGGCTACTAAAACTTCTACTCCGACTCCGACTCTGACTCTGACTCCGAGTCCGAGTCCGAGTCAGACTCGTACTCCGTCGCCCGTTAGCCCAGCCACGGTCTACAAATAATTCATCATTGCGCAATGTCTGACCCCAAGCAACATTACCATCACAGACCGAAAATGGTTTCGACTGACTCCTTTCGCAGCCGCAACCACTGAAGAAACAAACAACGTCTTGACTGCGCTCATCTTTCATATAAATGATCTTTTTGCTGCCTGCTTCGTTCTACATTCAGTCCGTTCGGTTTCCCGGACTGCCTGCCAACCCATAATTATGCGTCTTTGACACAACGTCTGACTTGGCCTGGGCGTCGCCTTGCTAAAGCTCCTAACAACAACCAAAGAAATCAACAAATATCCCGAAAATCTCTAGACTTAATGTCAAGCTGCTTAAAGCATTTCTAATCTCAAATATATCATTTATTATATCACAAAGGATATCATTTACATTCAAAATTTGCTAGCCTTATGTCTATTAAATATCGTGATAAGACACAAATATGCAGATTCTCCAAGCTTCGATCATACATCTTAAATTGACTGAAGATGCACTTTCTAACGGTGAATAATACAAGCTAAGAAACCTGAAGTATCTGCCAGATAAATGAAGTACCATGAAAAAAAAACAATATAATATTGAGTTAAAGTTAGATCTGTCTGCAAATTCAAGGTCAATGAAAATTCTATCTTTAAGCACAAAAATTGCGCCTATTTTCCAAAATAATATTTTACAGATAGTTAATGAATATTGACTCCAAAGGAAACTGTAGAAGTGTGAAAAATGTATATATATAATATATTTGAGCTTTTTATGTGATACTTTCTAATCTGGCGTGTGAATATAAATTGTAATGTTAAACAATTCAACGTTTTTTAAGTACTTGTTCAAATATTATTAATAACTGTAATTGATTTTCGGTACAGCCTCTAAAGTGAAAATCGATTAATAAACGATGGAAAATAAACGCGGCAAAAATTAATAAATTTGTGAACAAGCTGCCCAGAGCAGGCACAGCCGAGAGACAGACCCATACAGACCAACATATAGACCCATTTAGAGATGGCGCCACTAGGCTGGACCATAATTAACCAAACAAAGAACCGCATAGGCCGTTAAAGTGTCGAAGCCCAAGTCAAAGTCAATCCGAAAGCAAGTCTTGAAAAGGCAACGAAATAAATAAAAAACTATTTGAGAAGTCGAAAACCAAATCAAAAATGCGGCAAAGTACAAAAGAAAGCCAGGCAACAGAGGTAACATTGGAAACTGTAACGAAAGAGCACTCATAGTATGGTTGTATGTGTGTGTGTGTGTGTCAGTGTGTGTGTGTGTGTGTCAGTGTGTGTGTGTGTGTGTGTGAATGTGTGTTTACGTTGATGTTGCCACCTACGTACCCGACCACAACGGAATGAGCCTTTTTGGTGTGGGACCTGTTGAGCTCCCCAAGTCCCACACCAAAAAGGCTCGTCTTGCTGAAACTCGCACTCACAACTAAAACTCGATGTTTATATATATATATATATATATATGTTTGTATGTATGTCTGTAGCCTCAGCAGCAGCAAAATCATTAAGCATGATTAAAATGTGCGAAAGGATAAAATGATTTCCTTTAAATGACCTGCAAGTCCCCAAGACTGGTTGGGTTGCCAACGAGCTGCTCACTCTGTACATAAATATACACATAGTAGGTGTATTTTTCATAATAATTTTTATACGCCTTACGCATAAATTATATGTACATTGGTATACTTGATCAGCATAAATGTCGATTTGAGTATAGTCAAATTTTTGCCCTCAGTTGATCTACAAAATTATACACAAAATTTGTCAACCATCGAACCATTAGACTTTAATTAATATCTTTGTTATTAATAATTTAAATTCTTGTACCATTAGCAGTTCAGAATGTAGTTCATATATATACATATATATGTATATATAAATATATATATGAAGGTCTATGAATACATTCAAAGATAGCGATAAGCTCTGAAATAAGAAGTATTCATTTATTACTCGATACCCAAAGAAAAAAGTGAATCTGTTTGGATTTGGCTGTTCAAAAACTACAAATATTTCAAATATAATATCAAAGCGGGAACTTTAAACATATCTGTCAACTATGGAATGGTACGCAAACAATATTTTGTATATTCTTGAGCAGAGTATTTGTAGTTAGGAGGAGTTGGCGCGATGATTAAGAACTAACCCATATTAATTTGTCTCCGCCTTGGATAGTCCGCTTATGGCTCCTTTTATGCAGCATTACAAAATAATAATGCGGTTTTGATATATTTAAGCCACAACGGCTTAAATATATCATTTCTGTTGCTGTTTCTGATGTTGCTGCTTCTGTTGGTTGCCGTTGCTGTTACTGGCAGCCCTGTAATTAGCTACAGACGCTGCTGCCGTTGCCATTGCCAACTCTGTGACTTTGAGTTTGAGTTTGAGTTAGAGTCTGAGTTTGGGTCCGGGCCTGAGTCCCAGTCCCAGTCCCAGTCGCAGTCGCAGTCGCATTCGCAGTCCCAGTCAGTCCGTGTCTGTTCTGCCCTTTGAGGCATTCAGCTGCTGGCACAAGTTCCTAAGTTTCGAAATCCAAGTCAAAGTCAAGTCCATGGCCATGCTGCCATCGCAATTTTGACGTTGCCGTTTGACCGCGCGACCTGCCAACAAAAGCAACAACAGCGCCAACAATCTGCAGTTTGTACACCCTGTACCCTCGTTAAATGCGGAATGGGTATATCACAATGTGCGGCAAGTGTACGATATAGCTAGAGCCAAGCATAAATTCACAACAAATTAAATATATTCTACATAAATGTACTGTATGTAAGTGTTTCAGACTATGGATCATTTGATGAGACATAAATACATATATAATGTATATATGTAAACAATATGATCACATTATATTTGGGTACAGGGCATATTCCAGTTGATCACTCTCGATTGGAGGAAAGCCTTCTTACGTGTTTCTCTTGACTTTTTTCTTATTATTATTATTTTGCTTCTTTTTTTTTATATGGTTTGTAGGTGCAACTCGTAAAAGTCTAGACGTGATTGTATCACGATTTCTATCGCCATTTTTGTTGTCTTTTCCCCTCTGCGTTTTTCTGGCCATTTTGGACCGCCTCGCGTCCTCAACATATTTTTGGGTATTTTTATTTTTTATTTTCATTTTTATTTTTTTCTGTCTCCTAGTCTGTCGCTCCCTACAGATCCATTCGCTTAAGTAAGGGATTCCTGGTAATTTTCGGGCCAGCCAGGCGCTTAAAATCATACCAAATTTCTCATTTGGAACGAAACGCAGCTAAAGCTCATTCTCCGACTCTTTGAATTATAATAAGAAGAGTGTGAACCATCATTGCCAATCCCGTTTTATTTTTTGTTTTAAGTGGAATATGACTTTTCATGCCGTGGGTTCTTTATTGCAACAGATGATATGAGACGCATATAATGTTTGCCTGATCAGCATAAGGAGTTAACATAATACTGATAATATACAACCAGATTCATTATAATCGGACAATTAGTACTAGTCTGCTAAAAATTAATTTTCAAGCGTTTTTGTTTGTTTGCTTAAGCTTAAGTGCATTAATGAGACATTTGTATTTTGTTAATTGAGCACACTGTCCAAAATGATGTGCTACTATCTTAATTGAGTTGTCACAGTTGCTTAATGAAAGCCCATAACCAAATGATCAATACTCAATAAACAACACATGCAAAAACATATTTATACGCCACATATACATACATACATATAAATACAGCCAGACACACATACAATATAAGATACGGACAGTGGTTAACCCTACAACGGCAGCGACAAAATATTTTAATTTATACAAATGACAAAATAATTAAAATTACTAAGTTGACCAAGCCGTCAGCTAGACAATATATCATTAATATAACAATATGACGTCGCGCCGCAAGAAGTACGGCTAAAAGCATAATGGCCAAAATGAGGCACGAGCACGACAACGAATAGACTGATATTAAAATTAGCCTTACCTTTTACCTGGCGTGGCGCCCTGGCCCTGGTGACAATTTTCATTATTGACAAATTAATTGTCACCTTTTAACAAAATGCGGAACAACAACAACATAAACAGAAACAGCAACAGCAACAACAGAAGAGAATCAAGACATGGCGATATGAACAGGCCCTTGACTGAACGATATGGTCTAAGGGACCGCCATTTTAATACAATTATTGTACAACAATTGAGGGCCATTGAAATCACATAATTATGATTGAATCGGCCAGATACTTTGGGGTCCGCCAAAGAAAAGCGTAAACGCTAAACACGTCAAATATAGATTAGCGCCTTTTGTCAGCCACCAGAACCCCCCAGCGAAAACAGCCAACTCGTCTAAGTGTCATTAGTTAGCGCAGGATATGGCATACGCCAACACACTGAATGCCCAAAAATAAAAATAAGGGCGGAGACACACAAGTATATACATATATATATATATATATATGTATATATATATATATATATATAGGCACAAACCACGTCGAATTCTATTTGCTCTAGCAAATGCAGTTGCCTAAAATTCAACATATATCCTGAGAAAAAACACGCCGATGCAAGTAAAATTAATCAAATTAATTAAGTTAAACTTTATATATGTACTCTATATATATACATAAGCCAAGTACTGAATAACAATTATTTTATATTAAATTTAGAAATTACTTATCCTGCCAGAACAACATTTTATTTATTTGGCTTTATTTTCTCTGTTGATAATGGTTGGCTTCATACCGAATGATGTTATAAACCAACCCTATTCGTGAGTGTATGAGGAAACTTTGAGCGAGACTTCATTTGTAATTAAATAGACACGACAACGGCATAACCCAGAAAGTTAATCATATTTTAATGTACCACCCTCGCCGAATGGAAGGTCGGTGTCAGGCGGGCCAAAAGGGTCCAAGGGGGCCAAGCAGGCCAAGGGGGGCCAAGCTAATTACAATAACAAAGCAAAGAGCACCAAGGCATGGAACAGGAGATATGGAGTGTCATTAGCAAGACGCCTGTTGTCCTTGTCCGATTCCATGTCCTTGTTTGGCTTGGCTTCAAGTTTCTAGCCCATTGCTGTTGGCATCGATGCTTATCGATGGTTTAGTGGCAATTTGTAGACTGCTCTTGTCCCTGTCGATGCCTCAGTTGTCGTCGTTGTTCATGCTTGACACTTGCTACTAAATAGTACAACTGGCGACTGTAATCACACACACACATATATATGCATATATATATATATATATATACGGCAACACGTATTGCTAATGAAAGGCAGCAGCAGCGCCTCCACACCTGGAATGTAATTTATCTAATGCAGTCATTAATTTCATATTAACAAGGTGCGGATAGTAAATTATCTTGACAGAATCAACTCGATATGTATACTTATGTGTGCTTGTATATATGTGTTTATTTTTTTATTCACTAAGCTAATACTAATTCATGACATACATATGCGTGTGCGGAAATACTGAATATGCATATTAATATATTTAAAGCCGATAGCTGTAAGTACACTGCAACTCTTGTTAACACTTTGCAGCAATTATTTCTTAAATTACATCCCTGTTTCGGACTAAAGAGTCTCTGCCTCCTATAAGCAAATTGTTAGTTTTCTTATATATTCTCTCCAAGCTTGCTAAATATATTGTAATAAATACATCTATTGCCAAATGCGAATATTCATACATATTATAAAATACAAATTTACTCAAATCATAGATTTTGTTGTATGGAAACAAAGTTTTATAAATCAGATATTTGTGGAAAAAACCGGCAATTGATCTTGAAATGTGGAATTAAGATTATATTGACAAAGAAACCCAAAATATTAACCGTCTTAACTAATTCATACAAACTATTTGTTATATTTGGTCTCATTTGGATTTATTTATACTTTATCCCCAATCCATGCAACAAAAGTTGAACCAATTGTGCAATAAAATACCCACCGATATTTTATACATTTTACATTTTTTTTATAATGTAAAATATTAAATATTATTTGTAATTTAATTTAATCTACTTTTTAATTATTTTTTTATTTTTATTGACTGATATTAGTCGACATTAAATAAAGAAGTAAGGAAAATAAAAACAGCAAACAAAAAATCATACTAACTAAATATAATATGTATTTACACCGAAGATAACTGTTTAATTGTGAACCTTTGAATTGCCATTAAAAAATGAATATATGTATGTACTCGTATATATAAATTTTCCACTTGCTTAATTGTTCAAATATATTATTAATTATGTTAAAACCATTCTTTAGCACATTCGGCAAATGTGCCAAGCAGTAACAATTAGGCTGAAACACACACACACACACACACACTGAGAGACACGCAGGCAGACACAATGTGGCACATACGCCCACAGTGGCAGACACTTTCAAGTTTTAAGCTTGTAGATAAATCTAGAAATGTCGCAAACGAATGGCACGTGACCTTTGACACATTAGTGTCAGTTGTTGTCTGGGTGATGCAGCCATTAAAATCAAAAGTCGAGCAGCACACACACACACACACACACACACACATACAGTCAGAGATGTGGATTCAATTCAAAGGACAAACAGCATGACGAGGCAATTTACGCAATTGTTGTCAAATTAAAGTGCATCCGCTTCGTTGGTCATTTAAAGCCAAATGTCGTTGGCAACAACTTGAACACCCTAATAAGCATAGCTAGCACAAAATACACACACACACACACACACACACACACACACACATACACACACACACACACTCAAATACATACTAATGCAAGCACGTGATCAAGCAACGCATCATGTACGCTTTTCAAAAACAGTTGGAAAATCTTCACTTCACTTGCCTCCTTGTTTGAATTGTGCGTTGTGCAATGTTGACGTTAATAAATTATAAAATGAAACTAATGACAAAACACAACCAACACACTGAATGACCCCAGCCAATTCCTCCTGGATGCGGGGGTGCATTTTAAAAACTGAGATTCTCAATTTGGCGAGGGTTGTAAACCGCGTAACGAGCGCAAATTGTATTAACGTGACTCCTCCTCCCCCAATTCCTACCTCGCTCCCATCCCCTTCCCTCCCTCTCATCATCTTACCTACCCCACTGCTGGCTGGCTGGCTGCCTGCTGCTGCTTAATATGCCAGGAAGGACGCAATTTGGCCGAGATGTGCCCACGTGACCGATGCGAAAATAGCTTGTCGGTGACTGCGCCAGTTTTTCCGCACATTTTTCACCAAGTCTTTGGCAATAATTTAATATTACTTATACGCCATGTAAGTTAATTAAAAATTCCTTCCTTACTTTTTTTCTCATGCCGTATGTAACATGAAATTAATTTTGCGACGTGGTTTGGCTATGCACATCTCTGCCAGCAGAACCAGACCCTGACACGCCCCAGAACCCCCATCCCTCCGCTCCTACCATCCCTCCCTGACCCGTAGCGCCCCACCAATCTGAATGGCTGGGGGAGGCACACCTGCAAGTGTCATGGCTGCAAAACATCGGAGACGAAGCAGCCACAACGCCAACGGACTCCACGTTGTCGACAGATCCGCATGGTTCGATAGTGCAAAGTGTGCCGCAAACATACAACAACAACCATGAACAAAAAAATAAGCACAAAAAGTGTGCTATTGTCAGGAATGCCTAACTGGCCAAATACCCTGCACCAAAACTGCATTTTTCGTACATTTCAATTCATTCAAATGCAGTAAAATAATAACATATATAATGCCCCAAATAAAATGAAGAAAATGTAAATAACTTAAGCTACATCAAGCGATTTTTTATAATAATAAAAAATATGTGCAACATATAAGTAAATATATGCAATTTTATATGTTGATCAAATAATTAATTATCGATTTGCTGAGGGAGCGTGCAAGGCTATTGACAATGATCGACCAAATCGACTCAACTTGTGGACTCGGCAACATATTTACCCAACTTTATAATAACGAATTTAAGGAGAATATTTATTAAAAAAAAAAAATACATAAAAAGAAAAAATGAAAAGAAATTGGTTTAATGCAACGCAGGCGCAAGAGCCGCGCAAAAATGCAGCACATCGTCAAACTAAGCACATACAGGTACTCCAACTCCAACTCCAACTCCAACTTCAACTCGTATTCGTACACTGACACACACACACACACACACACATATGTACATGGGTAAGTACATAACACACACACACACACACGCACACACACCTTGCATCGAGCGGAGCTGGCTTGTGGCTCCGCTGACTACATTTTGTTTACGCGCTGCACTTTATTAGATTTTTATCTGGTCATGTTTAAAATGACTTGAGGTCTTGGGTACGAGTATGTGGCCGTCAACAAGATACATGGCTGGCATTAGTAACTACACGATGCTCTAAGATACTTTTATTCAATAATATCCATTTCACATTTTTACACACACTCAGGTAACCGATATTAACCGGCTTTGTGCGGGCCAACTTCTTTTACTTTCAGTTTTTGCCAAAACTTACTTTTTAAGCAATATTAATGCAATTAATAATTATAACATTTTATATTAAAATATATTTGAATTCCAAGTGAAATTTAGTTGACAGCAAAATAATTTTTCTTTTAACCAATAAGGAAACAATTGCAACTCTCTCTCTCTCTCTCTATCTCTCTTTCTCTATTTTTTATCAAGTGGTTTATCTATGTTTTCTAGTCTGAAGTGGGTCAGCTTTAACTATACTCTTTTTGGTTGTTGTGATTGGAACACATCTACCGAGTTAGTTCACGTCGAAAGTCGTACGAAATCATTGCAAAAAACACTTCATTTTGGAGTCAATGAAAAATGTAGCTTGAGCTTATAAAAAAGAAAACAACGTTTGTTGGCCAACGTAGGCCTGCACAGAAATACCAGAACAAATAAAGTTGCCATGCTAGTTTGGCAACTTTGCAGAAAAATTGGTCGACTATCCCCCCGCCCCAGCTGCAATTGAATTTTAATAAATGTTTAATTATGGCTGCGAGTGTGTGTATATCCATAAATTGATCTGTATCCCACTACGTGGACCACTTTTAAAGGCGCTCTGACAATCTCTGACAATCTCTTCAAGGGAAGCGTTAAGAGTTTAGACCATGTCATTTTGGTTCGATAGGATAGGATGTGATTATGTAATGGGGGGCACAATGCTCGACAAATTGCCTTCAAGGCTCAAGCTTCCAACAACAGCCAAACGATCGAAGCCGAACATAATCTACGACTCATCCAACTTGCTTACACCCATCAATCAAAGCATCAAGCTTAAATCGCTTAGTGCGTAGAGTGTGGGCTGAGACAAGGGCGAGCGCAGCAACCAATGATCGCCTGTTCATGCGCTCAATTGAGCGTTCAATCAATGCTTACGCCCCCAACGCCCACCACCGCCTCAGCAGCAGCCGCAGCAGCAGCAGCCGCAGCAGCAGCAGCAGCAGCGGCAGCCACAGCATCATCTTGCCCTGTTGCCACTGGAAGACATAGCTCCACAGCTGGCACAGTAGTTCATGTCTTTATTTTCTGTTGTTCTTGTTGTTGCTGCTGTTGTTGCTGTTGCTGTTGTTGTTGCTGTTGCTGTTGTTGCTGTTGGCCACGCAGCGCTGACATTCAATTAAGGCAGAGAATAACTGAAATGAAGAAAGCGCCGCTACGCTGCAATTTCAACACTCGTCTCGATTCTTTAGCCGCTGATCAGCATCGGTAGGTGTTGCACTCCCAGTGGCAGCCAGCCGAACTGTGCACCTGTGCATAATTGCCTATTCATGCGGCAACGCTTTGATATCAAATTAACACACACACACACACACAAACACACACACACACACACACACACACACAATGCCGCTGAATGCAGCCCTGCTTTTGAGAAATCCCACAAAAATTATGTTCGGTCATCTTTACATCAGCAAATTCCCATTTTGGCTTGTAAAAGCGCCGGCAACTGGCGCTGACAACAAAAACGAACTTCGACAGCAAACAATGCTGCTCGATTTGTAGATACTTTGTAAGCCGAAGCTTACTCTTACTCAAATTAATGCAAAGTATATTTAAATTGTTCACACACACACACACACACAAACCAACACACTCACAGTAGCTGAATCAACTCGATTATTATATGAGTTATAATATTATTGATGTCGATTCCGAGTCACAAACATTTGCACAACTTGGTTATACCCAACATACGCATTTTGCCACATCAAGGGTATATTACCAAGCGAAACTTTAAAAGCATTTTGAGTGGGTCTTTAACAGAAGCCAGCGTCCCTATCTTCAGCCAATACCCCTTCCTCATGCATTATTCCCTTCTCGCATGATTGATGTCAAGTTAAAGTAGCAAAAGTTGCTTATAAGCCTTTTACAGCTTATCGCAGCAAGATCAACGACGCCGATGGCGTCATCATCATTAAGAGCGAAAATATGAGCGCCTATGGAAATCTGTGCATGCTGTGTTTTCCTAAACACTACTGAACACTATGAATTGGGTTCCTATTACTAAATATCGCAGTTCATCAAAGCTATTCAAATTAATGAAATATGTACATAATTTGAATGGAATCCTCCTCTCTCCCTGTAGCATGAAAACAAAGCATTTACAAAACACATACTTGAATCATTCTTTAATCAAGTAAAAGTACTCTTTACGGCGAAGTGTTAAACGTTCTTCAGATGAAGTTCTCAATTTGAACCGCAACAGTTCTAAGATTGAGGACAAAAGCAACTTACCCTCGGCAAAGATGTCTACGAGCTTTTCATTCGCATCTCGCGCATGTGAAGAAAATGGCATTGCAATAGTTCAAGTATTGCCACGCCCCTTCAGCACATAATCGGCAAAATGATCAACTGGGCTTACATGAAACCAATCAATAGAACAATACTAGCAGCAACAGTCGTCACATGAAGAAAAAATAAGAAAAAAAAACAAGAACAACAGGCGTAAAATGGCAAACCAAAGCCAAAACCAAAAACCCAAAACCAAAACCAAAACCAAAATCGAAGTGGAAGTCAAAGTCGATTGCACAGCGGCAGCTACTTATTTCTAAGAAATAAAAACCATTTGGGCGTGTCCCCTTCGCCTAAACCGCCCAGCCCGACCCTATCCGACCCAACCCAACCCAACCTAACCGAACAATCCAGGACCGACGCCTTTCGCCGGGCTCGCTTCAATAGACTTTCGCAGCCGGTCCTGGTTGCGTTCCCAGTTCCGGTCTCAGCCAGCCTCACTGTCAGTCCGAGACTCGGTGGCCCTTTGGCAATCATGCGCTCCACTTTTAATAAAACACCCACTTTTATAAAATTATTTGGTTCAACAGATTTTTCGCCACACATCCATGGTGAGCACAACAAAAAAATACGCAACCCTTTCGTATTCACATTGTGCCTGTTTACGCACTTCGATGGCATACATAAATACATACACATACATAAGCCCAGAAATGTATATAGAACAGATATATTGAGTGGGTGGAAGGATCCACTGACGGAAAAGTAAAAAACCCTGCTCCGATCAAACCTAACCAAATCGGGTATCATGATGTTAAACAAATGTTTGCAAAAGCCATAAAAAAAACTTTAAGCAGGATCTAATTTTAATTCATTTTAAAGGATTGTGTGCAGAACAAAGCCAACTTTTACAATCCATTCAGAAACATCTTCCAGAGCTATTATTAACATTTTCAGTGAAAACTTAATGAAAATTGATTTATTCAAACAAAAACGTTGCTACAAAAATTTAATAACAATATTATCACCTGCTAATTAGCGACATTTATCTTCAAAATCGTATTAGTAAAAACTTCCATGCATTTGTTTTGATAATGTCATGTGACTTAAATATAACATTAATAAAATAATATATATAATACTATTTTTATGGATTACTGGCGTTAGTAAGTAGCCCAAGAAAAAAACTGATGCGTTCTTCAAATATAAGCAACCTTTATCAGATGACGTGCGAAATATGTATCTATGTATAAGTATATACAGATATAAGTGTATATATATTATATCTGTATATAGAGATATAGGTATATATATTATATCTGTATATAGAGATATAGGTATATATTTATATATTATATATCTGTATATATGCTTAGCTTGTGCGTGAGCCAAACGAGTTGAAAAATGGGTGTCAACGAATGAAAATGAAACAAACACTCATTTGATGGTGTGGCGGCAAATTCGGCGACGGCCGTTAAAAAACCCGAAACCCAAATGTAACTTCAAAGGATTGCAAAGCTTGAGCAACCAACGGCGCGACTGCAACCCCACCGTGACCCCTTGCCCACCCTTTTCCCCACAATATACATACAAATATTCTCCCGGCCAGCAATCGCTGTATCGCACGAAAGGGTTTCAAATTGTTGGACGACGACGACGTTGTCAACCTCATTTGAATGAATGGCGACGAAACGGCAGCCACAGGAGCAAAACTAACAACAAGTACGACGATGAAGATGGGGTGGAGGAGGAGGATGAGGACGAGAACGAGGACGAGGACGAGGCTAATGATGGGGATGAGAATGGGTTTGAGGATAACATCAACACAGACACCACTGACTGATTTTTGCGTTTTGTACGAGTATGCGAGTTGCCTTCACTTCCTATATTTAGAACTAATACACACACACACACACACACACACACACAAATACACACACAGGACGTGCGTGAGCATCCTTCTAATGCTAATACGAAAACGCAGGCAATTGGAAAATTTATTCAATTGTTGGCAATTCGACTAAATCACTCATTGGCATTATTATGTGCGCCTAATTTAAATATGTACACACACACACACACACACACAGATACAGTTAGTCGAAGGGGGTGTGCTGAACAGTTTATTGTTTGTATGTGTTGGTGGCAGTTTTTGAACGCCTTCAACCACCCATTCCATTTCATTTGTATGTATATCGTATACCCCATTATCAGCATCAGCATCATCATCATCTTCATCATCATCATCATCATCATCATCATCATCATCATCGACATCACTGTCGTCGGTCCCTTTTGGTGGAAATAATTTGAAAATTTGAATTACTTTGCCTTTTGCGGCTTGATTAAAGGCATATTGCCAGCATCGACTTACAGACTGCCAGACAGTTATTCAATGCGTTGTTTAGAACGCTCACTTTGCCACCGCCACCGCCACCACCAACATCACCGCCCCTTTTCCCACTCTCCCTTGCTGCCTCGATTTAATCAATTGCTTAGGGCAAATTGTTGTGGCTGCGATGGGGTTATACGCATTGCTGAACTAAATGCTCATTCAGCAAAGAAGTTCAAAGTGCAACATATTTAAATACAAATTTCCAACTCTATTCAGTGAAAGTTATAATATTTTGATGCCAACAATTGTATTTTACTTATTTATATTAATTTTTCAAATTAATGTTAAAGTTATAAATCATACTCCATAATATTAAATAGTGTATTTTTTATATTATAAGTCTGGGGATATTAAAATGTGAGATGGTCCAAAATGTATTGCAAGGATTGTGGAAATTCTGAAGAAAAAAACCCAATCAAATGAAAAATTGTTCAGAATTAGCTGAATATATAATAAATGTTTAATTATTACTAATATATTTTAATTACTATCATATTTATAAGTTTTTGTCATGAATGATCGATAACTTTCCACATTCATAACTTTTCAAGGGAATGCATTTATCTTAAAAATTTTAGCTATAGATTAAAACTGTTTAGAAATATGAACTTATGATTTTCGTTCATAATCCGTCTAAAAATCGGAAATGCTACATTTGCACAAGTCCACAAAACCCAACTTTTTCCTTAAAAAAACATACACACACAAAAATCAGAAACCACAATAAAGAAAACAATGGTAAAAATATTTTAAATACGATAAATCAGTTGCCATTACGTGGCGGACCAAGAAGATAGCCCTCAAGGGCATAAAATATTTCAACCTAATTTTTTCTATATCTGTGCGTCAACAGCGACTGTTTCTGCTGCTGCTTCTGCTGCTGCTTCTGATGTTGCTGCTGCTGCTGCTGCTGCTGCTGTCTGTTGACTGCTGTCTCCTGGCTGCTGTCTGCTGACTTCTGCTTCTCGGTAATTATAGAGTGCAGTTAACAGGAACATAAAGCATAAATAGCATTTCATATGCGGCAGACGCTCAAGCAGCTGGTCAAGCTTGCCAAGCGCTTCAATGCCAATTTGCAATATGAGTTGCTGCCAGGTATTAACCGGCTTTGCCCGGGCCAAAACAAATATTTACAATTTTGTCTATTAGTTTTGTAATGCAGAACTTAAGATTTATCGACAAACCCTGACAAACTCGAATTTCCAAATCTTATTTTCCTTTGATTCTTATAACTAATTTTAAACTAACTGGAATTTTGATAATAATTGACGTCACAGGTCGAATATGCTTCAAAAAGTTGTGCTTTGTAGCACTTCTGCTTGGGCCTGCAAGTTCATCAACAATCAGCCAGTCAGTCAATAAGCACAGGCAGTTGTACAGATACCAATAAAAACACCAACAAAGCAGCAACAAGGATTAAACATTAAAGACGCAGTGAGTTTTCATCCAGATGCAGCAACGAACACAAGAAGGAAAACTGCATTGGCTTGGATTCTAGAAGGGGGCGCCATTTCCCGTCAGGTGTTGAGCGGTGTTCGATTCGCCGTGAAATTCGATAGCTGCCAAAACGATGGCTAATCAATGCAATGCAATGCGATGTGGATGTGGATGGGGATGGCAAGCGATAACGGATCGCCGAAGTATCTTCTCATCATAGAAACACACTTGCAGATGCACACACACACATGTATATATAAATATATATATATAGAGGAAAAGAGGAAAAGTGTCGCATTGACACAATTGCGTACAATGCGTATGCTTGAGTGCCCCCCAAGTGACAGGATGTGTCAAGGATATCCCGCTGCGAATAAGTTTTTCATACATTTTGCGCGTCCGTCATGTGTGAGAGTGTGAGTGTGAGTGTGTCTAATTTTTCCGCTTGCCAAAATGATAAATGCGATTCGGTAGCAGTCAATATTCATTGATCTACAGCAGCAACAGCAGCAGCAGCAGCAACTTCAAATGGTGGTGTCACCATTCAGGAAGCCCAAGCTTGACACATGAAACGTCCTGTTTCGATAAGGGCACCAAAGTAAAAGAATACCCATAAAAATGATGACAATGATGCTAAACGAACTTTGTATACGCTCAACAAAGACTCTATTTCATATTGTATCGTTTTAAGGAATTCGAATGCGAAACAAGTAATCAATAGTGCTCGACTCATTGATACCCTATACACAGTTTTATGCTGCTTAATAAAAACATAAGAATTAGTAGAAATTGGACACCTTACAAAGTAGAGTCCACCTGCTCACTTATGTATATATATATATATATATATTATATATATTTAATTATGAAGTTGGGAAACTAAGAAATTGTTCCTTGGCATGCTTTAAGTTATAGTGGTCAGATATTGAACATTTTTCACCAAAAAGGTAAATGACTAAATGTAAACAAGAACGTTTTTCATACAAGTACCGATTTATCGACCGATTATTCCTATCGGAGCCATGCGATATCCTGTAAGCTACCATTGAAACTTTCCCATCTGAATGAAGTTCTTGTTGTTGTGCTAAATCCGAACGTTTTGAGTAGGTAATCTACAGCAATGCTCATCTGCACCAAAAATTGTTGCATAGCGTCAATTAATTAAAGCAACAAAAATAAACAAAATCAATATATGAAGTGCTTGATTGCTTCCAGCTCATACGATTAAATCCATGCAACGAACTCCACACAAACTTTATCTAGTGTGTGGGTGTGCCCATGTGTGTGTGTGTGTGTGTGTGTGTGTGTGTGTGTGTGTGTGTGTGTGTGTGTGTGTGTGTGTGTGTGTGTGTGTGTGTGTGTGTGTGTGTGTGTGTGTGTGTGTGTGTGTGTTTAGTAAGCTCAAGTACACTATTTGGATATTCAATCGCAAACAGCAAACAGCAAACATATATGAGCACAATTGTGCTTAACTGCAGCCGCACAGTTGTTTTTCTCCTAATGACGTCCTGGGATATAAGGGGTCCTGGTTCTGGTTCTGGTCCTGGTCGTGGTACTGTTCCTTTTGCGCTGGCCCTGGTCCTGTTCGCCGCCAGCTATTGTTGTGCAGTTTATGGGGCGCTGGTTATATTTTTTTATGCATTTTTTATGTATATCGAGTATATGAATTTGTTGTTACGTTGTACGACAAGTTCATAAAAAATGCAAACTCGCTGCTTCAAATAAAATGTTTGTATATTTCTCACTCTTTGGCGAGCACCCTCGCTTTTAGCAGTGATTTATGCATTGAACACTTCTTTTTGTTGCCATTGTTGCTGTTGCTTTTTGTTGTTGTTGTTGTTGTTGTGTTTGCGCATTGGCGCCATGTTTTGGTTGGTACCGGTTATCGAACACGCCGCTGACCGTGCGGCATCCATTTCCGTTTCCGCCACCTTTTTTTGTCTCGCTCCCCATTGTTGTATCGCCATCATCACTGTTGGCCACATAAAAAACTTTATGCAAATTGCATGCCAGTCCAGTCCATTTTTTCACAGCGCTGTTATATGTCCAACTTACACAAGTAGTTTGTTTTTATTCAAGAGACTGAAGTGTTGTTTGTCGAGTGTCTGCCAACAAGGAGCATATGCCTATAAAAACAAAAAAAAAACAAACTTGACAGTATCCTTTGTCTATCAATGAGTGCCAACTACTACGACTACTTTGACTACCACTGCCACCACAACTATTCCACGCAATAAATCACAATTGCAATTTTAGCACTTTTTAAAATAGTTAAGCACGCATTGATTTGAATTTTGTGTAGCTAACAAATTTCGTGGTAAACCATTCTTAACCCACACCAAATAGTTTATAATGCTGCATTGTATGAAAATGATTTTTATATACATATTCAATACGGCTTACTTATATTGATTATTATTAACATGTAAATGGCACCAAATGTTGTCTTTTGTTGACTGAGCTCCACTTTATCTAGCTGGTATCTGCTTGTTAATTTTAATACACTATTTTTCTGTCAAAACTCTTAGTATTATCAATAAATAAGCATTGTGTTGATGAGAATTTGCAAACATAAGAATTGTGATTTGAACAGATAGTTTAAAGAGGAAATAAAATAAATAAATTGTCACTCGACTAATTGTTGCTATGACAGCTGTATGCTATAGTTGACCGATCCGTTCTCCGATATGGTAAAAATCAAACTCACATATTTATAATATCTACTGTAAATGCTACTTTCAGTAATCAATTAAAATCATTTAAAATTCTAACAAATTCTACAATATATATGTATTAATATAAAACATTTAGGGATACCAGCTAAAAGTGAAGATAATACATAAATAATACACATATATTATATACGTATATATATATATATATATATGCCTCAATGTTTTAGACATCTGATAAGAGGGAGAACAGAAATTGGGCCCACACTTTTGTTGGCACTTTCAGAGACAGAGACATTATTGCTTGGTATCTTGGGGCATGCGAACACTTTGTATTTGTAAGTGTTTCGGTCGTAAATTTGAGCATATTCCCACTTCATTATTGTTGTCGTGGCCGTGGCTGAAGTTTTGTTACATGCATAAATCAAAATGTTGATTTATAATCATTGCAAAAAGACACACGCACACACAAACAAATAAACACTTACAAGCATAAAATGCTTAGACCTGTCGGCCACATGTCAACCAAGTAACAATGTTTTTGGCCGGTCTTGGCTAGCCTACGTCTCGGAATTATGGAGCTGTGTGCACGTACGTTGGTGTGCAAGTGTGTATGTACACCATTGGCATGGGAGTAGGAGCTGGAAACCTGGAAACCGGCAACGTAATTGTTGGCGCACACGTCAGTGTCAGACATTTTCGAGGCAATAGCAATCTAACAAATGGATCACAACAAACAAATCAAACAAAAAGAGAAAGAAGAAAAAAACCACAAGTAAATGAATTTGTGGCGCCACTGCAGTCATAAGACATAACAGGATAAGCGACAAAGGATACGCCAAGCGAGGGCAGCATTAAAATCACACCAAAAAGCAGGCGCAACAAATCGATTTGGGACTAGCAGAAAGACCAAGCCGAGACCCAAATAAACCCAGTCAGGCTCGATTCTCGATTCTTGCAGAAGTGCTAGAATAAGAAGAACAAGAACAACAACAACAAGAATAAGAAGCAGAAAATGTTGAAGAAGAAGAGGAAGAAGGGAGAAAATTAATCAATTCGCAACACCGCTTTTGTGCTCATCATGAAAGAATACATGAGCCGAGCGGCTTAAGTGGGCGTGGGCGAACTTTAAGGTATTGCCCATGCCACAAACATTAAAATGCATTTTAATACCATTTTTTTGAATATCCAGCATTCACATTTTCCCACATCGGGTTAGTCGATGGCATTGTTATTGCAGCCCATCAAAAATAATGGTTAATTTATCAAAATAATTAACTACTTAGGAAGTATCTTGGAGTCGACTCTAGTAAAAATATGATATATTTCTATTGAGATAAAAGTCTGATCCTTTCGTACATATTACAGTTACGTTTTTGAGGAAAATAAACTATGAAATATTTGATATATCACGCCACAGGGTATATCCAAGTCTAGCACAATGTATTACCGCATTTATACTTGAATTTTTATTTTGCCTATGGATATATGGGAAGGAGTTGGGGTACATGAAATAGGAAGCACATACGCGTGGGCAATGGCCAATGTGAAGAGTGGGCGTACGTGGGCGTGGCATATTGATAATGTGAATCGGTAAATTTGACATAAACAAATGCGCTAAGCGCGAAACAATAAAATCAAATTAAGTGCAACGCAAATGCATAACAAAACCAAACTCAAAACGCTGACGTTCCTCTCGCCGTACGCACACACACACACACACCCCCATACACACACACACACACACACATATGTCCTGTATATGTGTAAGTGTCTGTGCATTTCCCTTTAGTGGCGAGTCGCTCTCCAAAAAGAGTGCCAAGTCATTGTGGGGCCATTAGCGGCACAAACCTGGCGTTCGTCCGTTTTTGGTCCTGTTCGTTCCTTCTCTGCTTTTTTTTCCTTGTTTTTTTTTTTTTTTGTGTGCTGTCAGCATGAAAAGTGGAAAATTTATTGACTGCACATATGTCGCAGTTTTCTTTTGGGTTACATTTGCCATTGGCTCCTGCTACGCTGCTCCTTTGTTACAGTTGTTGTTTGGTTTTCAGTTTCGGGACGCCTAATACACACACACTGAACAATTCAATTCGATAATAACTAGCCGAGCACATAATAACACACAACAAATAACGTTGTACAATACATACATACATATATTTTAATTTGTATGCCACAGATGTCAACAATGAGGCATTCACCGTCTAGCTGATGATAGAGTTGTTGCTATTGTTGTCGGCCACTTGGCCACTTAAGCAGGCGAATCCCCCAAAAAAACAGATTCACATTCATTGGCTTGAAGTGTGACTGTTATGCTTTAATGTGTGAGGCATTGATTTAGTCACGTCCTGCAGCGATGGCAACTGCCAACTGAATGCCTTGTCAAAGGTGGTTCAATCAAAACCACAACACATTTATACATACTGTGTATGTAAGCGATTCCTGTTCGATTGTGGCCTTGTGTATTCGTTTTTGCCAAACTATTTTTTTTTTTTTTTTCGCCCAGAGAAAGAAAACGCAAGCGAGGCAAGTAAACCACAAGCAAAACTTAACCATATGTTGTAATAATTTTTAAATGAACAAACAGCCACCACAACGTCAAAAACAAAAGAGCCACCAGACAGCCAACATAGCCAACACAGCCAACAAGCAACAACCAAAACAACAGAAACCAAATGCACATAAATTAATAATCACCGATGACCATGTCATCCACGCCCACTAAAAAGACCGCAATCAGCAGAAGAAAAAAAAGAAACCAAAAAAAAAAAAAAAAAAAGGAAAAAATGATGAAAAATGTAGGAGAAAAGAACACTGAAAAGAGGGCCTGGCGGTAATGCGGTGAAGGAAAGTGAAAAGTGAAAAACTAAACACGGGCAAATGTTAAACATTTTCTAGTTAAGTCATGTCCTTTGTCTGAGGATCTTTGAAAGCGCATTTTATGTTTTGTTGGACCCTTGGACACGCTTGCTTAGTACAACAAAAAAAAAAGAAAAAATGAAAGATGAAAGATGAAAGAATGCTCACTCGCCTAAGCAGTGATAATCTCAACTCAATTTGCTGTTGCTGTCCTTGTGTCCCGATGTCAATGCTGCTGTTGCTGCTGGTGCTGCTGCTGCTGGTGGTGTAGGTGCTGTCAGGATCAGGAGACCGTGCGCTGTAACTTCAAACTCGATTCTATGGAAAAGGGCGGTCTCCGTTCCTCTGTAAGATGAAACACAAAGTGCGGCCGGGCAACTGTCAAGTGGTTGTATAACATTTTTATTATTTATAATTTCAATCAAAATTAGAGCGATCAAGTGGATTTCACCGAGTCGCTCGCACCACTTGAAGAAGCGTGTCACGAGAGAGTTCTTGCGGCTTCTTACCCACTCGACGAGTAAACCAGGCACCAAAGCCAATTCTACTCCCTCTCTCTCTGTCATGTAGTGGACCGACCGCTCCCGATTGCTAAGTACGTGTGACAATAATTGCGAGAGCATCTTAACTCTGCCCCTAAGTGTTCCAATGGACAATCTATGGATCGTAGGTGGTGTCAGTTATCGCCAAATTCGTAGAAAGTTATTGAGTCTTACACAAGTGCCACTCAGTGGCAAGGCTCGGCAAATGAGTAGTTGTCTATTTCTCAAACATGTCTATTTAATGTTCGTTTGAGAATAACCAATCAACCAATATCTCAAATATATGATGAGTATAATCATTTTTATTATTATTATTGATAAGCTCAATGAATGTTATGGGCTCATGCTAAAAATCAAATATAAAATAATACAATTCCCATCTATAACTGTTTTCCTAGTAAGTATCAGAGGAGGAATAATATGTTTATATATATTTATATAATTATAAAGTGCATCGAGGAATAAAGAGTTGTGAATACATTTAAATATAAAATTAATAATATCTACTTCTTCTTTTAACTTTCAACTAAGATGCGATTGGTATACAAAAAGGCCGTACTGAAAGGAAGACCAAATTCCCCCAAAGCACAGCCTGTTGCAGGGACGCTAAGATCGGTTGGTCGATCTTGAATGTTTGTTGGTGTTGGCGCATTTGCATTGATTTATGTTTGGGGCATCAATCAAAATGAAAATGGGGCGGGCGCCAAGAAGTGGAACTATTGATCGATCGATGCGCTGGCGAGTTGAGCAAACGGTATAGTTGACAATGGTGGGGCAAGCCGCAGGGGTCCACCTGGGGTAAGCAAAAGGTGTGGATGAAAGCTTCACACGAGCGTTAATCATACGACTCGTTGACCGCAAGCTACATTTTTTGGTTATTTTTAGTGCGTTTTTCAGCCACCTCCTACTTGACCACATACACACAACACATACACACACACACACACACACACACATACGTAGCTGTGTTGGGCCCACGGTGCATACTAAATAGCGAATAAATCTGATTGATTTATAACTGGAGTTGTGGCTAGCCTGTGGCCTAAGTGCCGAAGGGGGAGCCACAATACGACTTTAACTTGAAGTCCGACTGGAATTGGGGCCCTGAACTCTCGCTTTAATGATGATAAATGATCATGTTATGATTTGTTAATTTTTCTTCAAGTCGTTTTTTTATTTTCCTACTTTTTTTTTGTGTGTTTTTTTTTTTTTAATTTTTTATTTTTATTGCGTGTAAAATACAAATACCTAGCGAGTAAGTTACGAGTAGTTATGTTTTGCTTTGGCTTTCTGTTTTCGGTCAGTTAATGGCTCAACAAATTTTAATTTTGTCGATGTTTTGTTTTTGTTATGTTTGCTGTTGCTGTTGCTGTTGCTTTTGCTGTTGCTGCCCATTTACTTCTCTGATTTTTTTCTCATTTTTTTTTTTGAAGTATCTGCGTTGGGCGAAAGTGTAATTTTAAGTATGGGTTACCCCCATCAGATGAGCGATACTTCGACATCGGCTAAACAATTGATTTAGTCATTCACACGACGGCTCTAAATATTGCCCAGTTACTACCCCAATTAGCCCTTAGGTGGTCAGCCCATTTGATAAATCAATAAGCGGCACCTGCTCAGAACTCAGATGCAAGCAATTTAAGAGTTCGCATTGCAACTAATTAATGCAAATAAATAAATTGGCTAAAATAGTATAAATAAAACAACAACAAAAATAAACAGAAATATGTTAAATAATAAACATTGGTTTTTAGTTTTGAATTTTTTTTATTATAATTTTGTGTGCTTGTTTTTTTTTGCGTTTTTGTTCTTGTTTATATAATTTATCTTAAAGACAATTAACAAATATTATTATATATGTATATATATATATGTATTTTAGATCATGGATAAATATGTACATACATGCAAAAAAAATTGACTTAATCTATGAAAAAAAATGTGGTTAAAAAAAATCATCTTAAATGTATTATTGAATTTTATTTTATTTTTTTTTTTTGTTTTGTTTCGTTTTATTCATTCATAAAGTTATATATATATTTTGTTTTATATTATTTTTATGGTTTTACTTTACTTAATAACAACAATTTAGGTCACTATCGAGACAAAAACTAGAGGATATCGGTTTACATTTTGGGATTGATTAGAATGCATTATTGGGGAGTGTTTTCTCTGCACACATATATATATATATATATATAAATATTTATATATACATGTACTATATGCAAGAATATGGCGGTTTCAACCGACTTCGCTCATTAAAAAAAAAAAAAAAAATTTCGAATCGAATTGGATCGAATCGAGAACATTAATATATAAAGTACTAATCATAATCTTTCGATATTTCAGTTATCATAATTTTTTCAACAACAACAAGGATTAAGGATTCAGATTTAAGGTACAAATCCGCAGTTATGCTAAGTCTAATCTAGGCAGTGGCATGCGGATGATAAGCGGCGGTCCACGCATTATGATGATGATGATGATGGGCGTGGGCATGGGCGTGGGCGTGTGCATGGGCATGCGCCTGGGCATGGGCATGGGCGTGGGCGTGGGCATGGGCAGCATGATGGTGGTGTGCAGCATAGCCATAGCCAGAGCTGCTGGCAAACTCAGCCGGATAACTGCCGGCATACTCCGACTTCATGGGCGCAATGAGGCCCGTATATGCAGCGGCCGCAGCAGCAGCAGCATTCGAATTGTTGTTGCTGTTAACACAATTGCTGCTGCTGCTGCTGCTTTCGCTGGCCCCGCTCGCCAATCCGGACATGGTTAATCCATACTCGGACGCCAGCTGCGATTCACTCTGCATGGCAAGCGCCGCATAATGTTGCGTCTGACTATTGCTGCTGCTACTGCTGCTGCTGCTGTTGTTGTTGCTGTTGTTGTTGCTGTTGTTGCTGTTGTTGCTAATGCTGGAATTTGTTGCGGATCTAGCCGATGTGGGTCTGGCATTTGCTGAGGTAGTTTGATTCTGTTCCATGGCACGATTATTATTAGTATTGCTGTTGGTGGCGCTGCTGCTGCTGCTGCTGCTGGAAGTATTGTTGGTGGTGCACCAGGGCCCATAGCTGTTGCTGGTGCTGCCGCCGCTGGGTGCATCGCTCTGTTGCTGATGGGGCTGGAATAGTGGCGGCGGTGGTGGCAGAGATGCAACTCCTGCTGCCGCCGCTGTTTGCTGATACAGATTCGCATACGGTGCATAGCCCAAGGTGCTTGCTGACTCTGGCTGTTCCTGCTTGAACTGCACACTGCTCGCTGGCGTTGCCGTCGATGCTGCTACTGCTGCTGCTACTGCTGCTGCTGCTGCTGTTGCTGTTGCTGTTGTTGTCTTCGTCTTTTTGCCGCTGGACAACTTATCGGTTTTCTCCAGCTTGATGGCTGCCGCCTGCTCCTTGGCCTCGGCGGCGAGTGCCTTTTTCGTTTTCTTATCCTTAAAGTGGGTCTTCTTGTGCTTGCTGAGGTGATCGCTACGCGAGAATTTCTTCGAGCAAATGGGACAGGCGTATGGACGATAATTGGTATGTGTGCGTCCATGCCGCTGAAGCTCATCGGAGCGCGAGAAGCGCTTGCCACACGTCAAGCAGAGAAACGGACGCTCGCCCGTATGCCAGCGCAGATGGGTCTTTAGATGCGAGGCCTTACCGTACAATCGCTCGCAGCCGGGTATATGGCAGATGTGCTGTTTGCGTCCACGTTCATCGGGTCCAACGATCGGCGGCAGGCCGCTCATCTCGTTGGTGCAATTGGGGCAGGTACAACGAACGGAGCGACGTTGCAGTTGTGTCTGGAAGGCGATGTCATCGAAATTGAAGCTGGGATAGCTTTGCGATGACCATGGCTGATAGAGGCGCTCCTGGTGCGAGAACCAAGCGGCCGATGCCGATGCTGCAACACTGCCCACTGTTGCCACATTGCCATAATAATCGGATGCGTATTGCGCATACGGAAATTGAGTTCTGCAAACGGAAACGGAAGAAACCCAAAAAACAAAAAACAAAAACGGAGGCAACAAATTAGCGGCATGTTAATCTAAATCATGTTAATCAAATCGGAGCAAAGAGCTTTAACGGGATTATCCTCGAATGGGTGATTGATAAGGGAAACGAAAATGAAAATTGAACCTACCTGGTTGGCAACGCCGTGTAGGCAGCCGTATTCCAGCCGTAGGCAGCACTTGCCACTGCTGCAGCACCCAAATCAGCAGCAGCAACTGCTGCCGCTGCTGCCGCCGCTGCCGACGAGGATGAGGCGGTGGACGAGGACGAAGAGGAGGAACCGATAATGCCTGCGGCCGGCGGACTGGCGGATATCGAAGCAAACGATTGCGCTGGCGATGGAAAAATGCTGGGCGACACCGATGCCGATGAGGCAGCCGACTGTGATATGCTCGAATTGGGCGATGCACTGCCCGTGGATGATGCCTGCGGCGGATATTGCATTTCCATTTTCATTGCCGGCAATGCCGTTGTGGCAGCGGCAACGGATGCATTCGTCTGTTTGCCGTAGAGTGCCGCCAATGGGGAGCTTGTGGCATTCGCGGAGGCGGACAGCAATGTGGCGCTAATGAAATCATGACTCGGTTGCTGTTGCAGTTCCTGATGTTGTTGTTGCTCTTGCTGATGCTGCTGCTGCTGTTGTTGTTGCTGCTGCTGCTGCTGTTGCTGTTGTAGTTGCTGTTGTTGTTGTTGTTGTTGCTGCTGCTGTAATTGCAGCTGCTGCTGCTGTTGATGTTGCTGATGATGCTGCTGCTGTTGTTGATGTTGTTGTTGTTGTTGCTGCTGCTGCTGTTGCTGCTGCTGTATTGCTGTTGGCTGAGACAGTGCATAGGGATTCAAATAATTGCAGGTGGCGTCAATCATGTTGGCAATTTTAATGGCTGCTGTTGCTGCTGCTGTGGCTGCTGCTGCTGCTGCTGTTTATTGGTGTTGATAATTTTTGGCCGACTCGTTGCCGATTTATTTACTTTTGTTGTTCTTTTCTTTTGCCTTAGCAATTTTCGCACATTGCCGTTTATTGATACAGTTTGAGTTCGCTGTTATAATTATGGCACGCTTTTCACTTAGATATTGTTTTGCTTATGGTAGATACAAACGCACACAGATACAGATACATCTATATAATAATTATAGCCTTACTGTGCCTGTTATTGTTGTTTGTTCGTTGTTGTTTGTTGTTGTTTGTCGTTTGTTGTTGTTTTCTCTTGAATAATTATCAACACAGTGCGATGCAGCGATGACGTCGATGTCGGCGCTATTGTCAATAATAATTTTCGCTCGAGCACAAGTCGATTTAATTGCACACAAAACAAATTCGAATTCCGTACACACTAATAAGTTCGCACACTCGCTTCTCGCTTAAACTGTTGGCGGCTGGCTTCGTTTTTTGCTTATTTCTTTGCGCTTTTGCTTTACTTTTTTTCTTTTATTTTATTTTTTGCTGTTTGCTGTTTGCTGTTCGTCTTTTCGGGCGACGATGACGATGGGCAGTAGAGACGAGGGCGCGAGGGGATTCGTTGGGCTGTGTGTTTGTTGGTCAGTCTCAGTTCGGTCTTCTTGGCCTCAGTCGCTGCGCTCGAGATACAACCACCGGTAATTATCGTTGTCGACTGAATTCCAAAACGCAGCGAGAGAGTCTAACAACGTACAAAACGAATCACTGATGACGGCAGCAGGCAGCGACAGCGACGCTAGCAGCGACTCGTGCTGTGCTCTTCACTCGCAAGCTAATGTGCGCCATCAACTCGCCTGGTGGTTGCTACCTCCGCTCTCGCCCGCTTAGTCCATCGCCACAGCGTTTGCTCTTTATCTCGCTCGCTCACATTAGCGCGCACACTCTTCTCTGTTTTCTTTTTCTTTTTGCATTGTTATCTTTGTTGTTGTTGTTGTTGCTAGGCTATTTGGCCCGCAGGAGTTTTGTTTTAATTTCTATGTGTGGGTTTGTGTGTCAAAGCAATTGGGTGAACACTACTCGTCTGTGTTGCTGTTGTTGTTGTTGCTTTGTTTTTCGCTGCAGCCGCTCATATTGCTTCACTCTGCTTCTTATGATGATGCCAAAGATCAGTTTGTAGGTGAACACAGCATTCATACCATATATGTACTTATGTATGTATGTACATCTATATTTATTTTTATATCTATTAACATATATATTTATGTGGCCTTGTCTCGACGAACTTCAGTTGAAACTTGTCATTATATAAGAAACGCATTGCAATCGAGATTTGAATTTAAATTTGTGCTCTATAAAATATGCCTTTAACCGTTTTCTATTGATTTTTAATTGTTAACAAATTTGTCTTTTTCCAAGTGTGAAAAGAACTTATGCAATATTAACATGCAAAGCTAAATGACTAGTGTTAGTTAATAATTAATAATATAATTAATCCTAAAAATTTATTTTATCTATGATATTTTTATTTATAATTATACACGCATTTTAACAATTATTTATTTATCAATTTGAATAAATTGAATTTTAATTGAATGCCATGAATTATGCTTGGAGTATAATAATTTATACATCAAACTAAATTAGTAATTCAAATGGCCAAACTTATTATTTGTTTCGTTTAAAAATTCGTTAACTATTTTATTTACAGCATACACAAAAACATACTTATCAGTTTGACCCAATAAAATTCAATTTCTTTTCACCACATTTAATATTAATGTTCATCGCACGACTACCAATTAAAGGGAATAAAGCGAAATATAACAACAATATATTAAAAAAAAAAAAAAAACAAAGAAAACAAAACAAGAAACATGTTTGTATGTGCAATAAGTCGTCTTGTGGAGGAGCAAAGGAAAAAGACTCAACGCGGCGCACATAATTCAAATATCAATACAATAACAATAAAAACTAATAAATTTGTGGTCGCGGCCCAATGAAATAACTGTATTTAAAGGGGCGTTACCCAAACACCACCGCAGAGCAGAGCGTAACAACAACAACGCCGCCGGTGTTGGCAGAGCTGCTTCAGAGTCTCGCTCTCGCTCTCGTTGTCTCTCTCTCTCTCTCTCTCTCTCTCACTCTCACTCTCGCTCTCGCTCTCTCGCTGTCTCTATCTCTCTTTCGCATGCTCACAAGCTGCCCTTAACTGTGTTTGAGTGCGTGCGTGTGTGTGTGCGTGTGTGTTGCTTTGTTGTTACTTGCTCCTTTTGCTGCTCCTTCCCCATGCCGGCGTCTGCAGCTTTTACTCCTTGGCGGCGACTGAGTTGGGTGCCTTTTATTAAGCGCGCGTCCTTTCATTACGCATACGCAATGTAGCCGAGTCGCGTCACTTTCACAAAGGACGACCTACGTAAGTGTGTATGTATGTAAATATGTATGTATGTATGTATGCATGTGTCACATTTGAAGAAACGGAAGATTCAATTATGTGCAATACACAGCATATATAAATATATTATATATATATATAAATATAGATATATATATATATATAAATATATATATATATATACATAATATATTTATATATATATATATTTATTTATTTATCCACACAGCAGCGCCAGATGGCACTCTTTTGGCTCTCAAGCTCCCACAAGATTTATGACACTCAAGTTGACCAGTCTGACAAACTCACTTGGCACACACACACACACACACATACATATATGTATATATATATATATATATTTATATAGTAAGTAATCAATTAGCAAGTCTACCTCAGTGGCAACAACAACAGTTGCACGCCCATTGCATTTACAAGCCTGTACATACATACATATGTATGTATGTAAATATGTTTGTATGTGCCCCATTCAAGCTCCCGTTCACACCAGTGGGTCAGAGATACAGATACCAAATACATATTAAAGTGGAACGTTACTTAATCTACAATTTTGTCAATAGACAGGCTATACATATATACATATATGTATACACATATGTGAAAAATGTGTAAAAAAATACTTAAATATAGTGCGAAAAATTATGAAACTTGTATTTAAACACAGGCAATAAATGCTGAAATCAAGAAAACATAAACATTAACAAACAAATATTAAAGTCCATAAAAAGTTGTATATTTATTTTTATTACATTTTAATTTAAATTAATCATTGTACATTTAATTTAAATTAATCATTTTAGGAGTAATGGATTAATAGTGAAGTTTTCTCAGCTTCTCAGATATGATGGCTGGTTATTTCTTATCATATTTAGTATTTGGAATATAATATTATTTTAAAGCCTTCGCAGATGAAAAAACTTTTTTTCTTTTTCTTTTTTTTTGCCAAATCGAATTTTTCTTCACATCGAAGTTTTTGAAGAGGTCTCGATTTTATCACGAGAAAAGTAGCTATATTTTTTTAAATGCTTTGAGCAGCTACTCTACTATTATTTTCAAAAAATTACCACATAATTTCTAAACAAGCTTAAGTTGAGCAAATATATAGATTTGTGTTCTTGGCTTAAGCACAAATTGTATTAAATCTCTAGCTAAAATTACATATTTTATTAAGACAGCCTTGTTCGTAAGATGATAACTACTCATTTTGAACCTCATCTAGAATCTAGCAGATTATAAATTCGAATTCTTAATTTCAGATTTTACAGTGTTCAATAAAACAAATGCTTGAATTAAGATACGCAATTCTGTAAATAGGCTGTTATTTTTCTACATTCGTAGATTTTTTAGATTATTTATTATTTTTGATATCTTCAAATAATAAATTAAACATCTTCATACAAATATTTTCTCTTAAATTAAATATTTTTATAATTTAAATATGTTTATAGTATGCCGAATAGTTGAAAAAAGTGCAGGTTGTTAAGTTGATAATACGAGTTAAGAGTTAGTTGCCAATACCTCCAAAGAACAACCCATAACATGTCATATAAAACACAAGTAAAACAGGACTTGCATACATTCATTAATAAATCAATGTAAAAGTGCACAATCTATGGCAACTGCCTCAGGAATTAGGCGTTACACCTCTTTCGATCCCCAAATGCTTTGTTAATCAATTGATTAGCAGCAACATGCCCACCAAACACCAAAGTTAAATCCAGCAACACTGGCACGAGACAAGCCAGGACACTTGAACCACTCCTTAAACGGGGTCCCGGACTGCCAGGCACTTTCAAACTATATGTATAAACATACATATATGTATAATATATAATATATATATAATATATATGTATATATATTTCGCAGTTCAGGTATTCGCCGGCCGCACAGGTAGATCAAGTTTATCTTTCCTTTTGGCTTTTGCCTTTGACTTTTCCACGATTAGCAATAACAGCCAAACAAATCAACAAAGCTTGTAGCTTGGTCTACTTGGATTTTCTGCCAAAATGATATGCTAATCCCAGCCCAGCAAACGGCAATGGCAGCAAGGATTATCCGCTTACCTAGGAGGACGGCCAAACCAGGCGATTCCGCTACAGCCAACAACTTGCACCCAACTGAGCAGATTAAATGAACGCGCCATGATCTCTTTGGTGGTCTCGGATTAAACCGCACCCAGGCCCGGTTCGATATTGTTGGTGCGTTGACCATGCCGATGGGTGGTGGCAGTGGGTGGGAGCTGGGGGCCATAAATGCATAACCCACGTTTTACGATCGCTTAGCAGGAAAAGTCAAAGGATCAATGCATCACAGGATCTGCGGTAATCCAACAAAGCAACAACGTTGTGCATCAACCGTCACCCCTTTTTGGCTGAACCACGATCGATCAGGTAGCTATATATGGCCAACAACTCACAAGTCGCCTCAAATTTTTATCAAATTTGCACATCGCCGGTTCACAGGATAATCTATTGAAGACCCTAACCCTAACCCGTTACCGTTGCCGTTACCATTTACCGTTTACCGTATCGTATAGCATCCCCGATATGCAGCTTTGTGTTAATTGGATTTATGGGATTTTCACATTTAAATCCTTTCACTGTCTGCAAATATTTTGGCCGTTCTGCCGTAGGCTTTCCAAGATTACCGGGTAAATCTAGGGTTTTTTTCGCCAATTGCCGTTGAGCTCTAAAGTCAGAAAATACACCATTGCACAGTTCAGCGATGTCACAAAAAAGATATACGTGTATCTTCAATCGTAAGAACTATATATATATATATATATATATCTATAGAAGTATTCTTGATACGACCTTCAAATCTAAGAATAACATGTAGCGATCGGATTTGATACGGACGAAATTCAAGTGGTCTCTAAATAAAAAATAAAATATTTAACTAACTATTCTTAAAAAAATTAAATACTATTATTGTTATTATTATTATAAATTAAATTTTTTATAAATATATAAATAAATAAATATAAAATATATAAATATATATAGGAGATCAAGCTCAAGACAAACCGAACGAGAAAGATTACTAAATGGGAAATGGTTAAGCAATATTTAGAATTTGCACATATTTTAAAGACTCATTTCATATATTTTTAGTGGCCAGAAGGTCTTAAAAATGAGCATAGATATTAATTGTCCATATTTAAATAGCTAAGCTATTATTTTTTTGGTTTTGCATACCTTGAACAAATTAAAAATGGGCAAAAAGGGTTTATTTATGCCAAAGTATGCAACAGGTGGAAGACGGCAAAAGGCAGATAAGCCCCTTAAACCACATATATATATATATGTATATATATATTTATTTATTTATTATATATGATCTTTATAAGCAAGAGACTATAAGAACTAGATAATTCATTATTTAGAACTAGAATATTATTATTTTATTTATACGATCTCGGGAACTTTAAGAGGTAATTACTTTAAAATTGGATTACGCATGAATTGTGTATCAGTCGATCGGTCGTTTGTCCTTTTGGGCGATTTTTGCACTGCTTCAGGTTGATTAGATGATTCCCGGAAAGATGGTACAACTGGAGGAGGTATTGCGTAATCTGTCACCTGATTTGGGAGTGGCTCAAGCATTTAAATCAATCTCAACAACTGTTCCAATATACGAAAAAAAAAAACAATAGAAAATAATAAGTTGAGAGAGCGCGACTAGAATATACCCTGCATCTTGCTGATAGCTGATTCTTTGAACAAAATCTATATTTATTTATCCGATCGAAATGAATATATTTCATATATCAATTGGTAGGCCATATCTTTTATTGCTATCGAAAGTCGATAAAATATAATAAACTTGATCTGCTTATTATATAGGAAAATGTACAATCTATCGATGCTGATCAAGAACATATATATATAATATATATACTACTTCCCTCTGGCTGCTACACAGTGTGGCCCAACTTGAATCTACCCCTTGCACGCATTTCCATTGGACTGCAGGGTATCGGGAGAACAGTTGGCCGCGGTCTCTATTTGGGTCTCCAGTTCGGAATACGAAGCATGCGCATTTTGCACTAAAAATGTCAACAGCATCAATTTACAGCCGATGGATGCGGCTGCTGCCGCAAAACAGCAGAAAGAGTGCCGAAACAAGAGGTTTCTAACACATTCCAGGAAATCACTTGACAAACATCTCCCAAAAACTCGCGCACACTTGTTCGCTGCAGCTAGCCAAGCCAGGCCAAGCCAGGCCAGGCCAGGCTGGCCACTAAGGAACTGCAACAACAAAAAATAAAATAAAATAAATGAGAGACGCCGCCGATACATACACATATAAATAGGGTGTCGAAATGATAATCAGTTGAGCGCCCCGCGGTGGGATCTCCTTCCCATTCCCATTCCCGTTCCCATTCCCTCTGATCTTGCACCGCACGCCCCGCTGTGCGCCGTTCGTTGCTTGTGTGCCGCATCGAAACGGTGGCAGTGGCACTGGCAGTGGCAGTGGGAAAATTGTATATTCCCTTTTGCAAAATAGGAGCATTCAAGTAAAAACAGAAAATCGACAGCAAAAAGTGGACAAACGAAGGCGGCAGATCCAAGTCAAAAGCAAAACTGGCGCAAAACTGGCACACAAAAGACCACAAGACAATGCCACATTAATTGGTCCAGCTACAAATTGCAACACGTTGACGTTGCAAGCCACTGCCGACCTGTCGCTCTCTCTCTCCGTCTGTCTCTCCGTCCGTCTGTCTGTTTGTCTTGCACTCTCCCCTTTCACTGACTGCCTGGTTAGATGTGGGTTGCACCGATTAGCTCAGCTGTTTCGCCTTATTCAATTTGCCGCGTGTCAAACCGGAATTGCAATCAGAATCAGAATCGGAAACGGAAACTAAATAATCCAAATTTGAAGTCTACAGTTTTTGTAGTCCCTCCTTGGATAGCTCAGCTTGTTCAGCTTCAGAAAGTATATTCCTAAAAACCAGCATACAAATTTCGAGCATGTTTTTTCTTATATTTTTTTTGATTTAACTTTTTTATTATTATTAAACACACACATAAACATTTTAGATGGTTTAATTCTCATTTCTTTGTCGTTTGAGTCACTTTTCAACTTAACCAAATTTTATCTAATTTTCTAGTTTGCACAAAACAAACGGACATGTTCAGATCGAATCGGCGCTTGATCCTTATATATATATATATATATATATATATACCTTATGTAGTTGTAGATGCTTTCTTCTGCCTGCTGAATACCATTAAAATTCCGTAATTTTCGCACTTTACGTGCCAGAATCGAGATCGAAATTCGATTCGGTTTGAGACCCTGATCTAAATACATCCACTAAGCCAAAGATTGTATTAGCTCATTAGCCTCATTAAAGAATCAGGCAAATATGTCAGAATCAGTCTTAAATGAGAGTGGTAACAAGGCATAGTAAAACTGACTTAATTCCACAAGTGAACACTTTTCAGGCAGTCGATGAATATCCTCTTACGTTGCAGCTGGGCGTAGCCGATTGCGAAATACTCTGATGCCAATAATAATAATACCATCTGATAGCAGGTACAGATAGCCGCAGAAGAAATGCGGATCTTGGAAGTAATTTTCCAGTAGTAATCCATCCTTTGCATTTTGGGGGCGGAAGTGGGCTTGTTCCAAAATTGTACGAATTTTCAGAGGATGTATCGATTTACTCCAGCAGGTGTATCCCTTTTGGGGAGGCGGAGTGGGCGTGGCCATCCGATGAGAGTTACCAGTAACATACTATATTGATTTACGATTATCGATTCTTATCGATTTCCTAGCCACCTAGTGGAAATAGCACTTCTAAGTTTCAAGTCGCTATCTCGAAGGGTGATTTTTGTGAATTGGACTGGATCCTCCTCCTCCTCCTCCCTCTCTCTCTATCTGTGGCTTGGAACAGAATTTAAAGTTGAATCGCACATTCTTTACAAAAACTTAGAAAGAAAAAAGGACACAAAATAATTTATTCCCTTTGGGAAATTTGTGAAAAATGTTAAGAGAAATTTATTTGAAAATGTTGTGGATTGAGACATTTTATTTATTATGTTCAGCGCCTTATCTGAAATATAACTAAAAAAAATTTATGTTCAGCAAGGAAACGAGCTTGTTTAAATTCCTAAAATAATATTAAATATATATAATAATATGGCCGCTTTGAACCATTTTGAATTTAAGCGTATTCACACAGATGTCGCTTATTATTTGAAGCATACTTTCAGGGACTGGATGAGACACCGCACAAGAGCTAAGTGATATGATATGACTGCATGAGCAGCTGTTCACGCATGCTTGCCGCCTTGCCGCCAGATGGCGCTTAATGTGTTAAGCAAGTCGTTTTTGGTATTTTCAGAGTATTTTACATTGGCCTCACACAAGCAGATACAAACATAATGCAAAACCCGGGAAATTAAAATTCGAATAAAGTATATTTAAATACGTGCAGAATTTGAACTCTCAAAATACAATTGGGACATTTCGGGGAATACAAGTGCTGACGAAATACCGTTTTGTACTATTTAATATTAAAGCATTCAAATGATGTATCAATAGTGAATTTATATTATAATATAAACATCTAAAATGTACATAAATGAGAAATTAGCATTAAGTTGGGAGTGTAAATTCTGAATAGTTCAGGAATAAATATCGATGTGGTTGAAAAGTGTTTCAGCAGTTTTTATTATGGACGTAGTTAAACTATCACTACAGCGATTATAGTTAAATTGAGCAATGCTCCACGGGCAACTCAGACAAGCACTGCTGGAGATCTCCCCTATTTTCGGCCCACTTTGCAATGAGCGAGGCGACAACGTCAAACCAACAGTCTCTTTGACGGCTATAATCGTAAACGATTTGTGCAGGGAATAGCCATGGAAAATAACAGACTTAGGATACCCACCGGTCTATTCACAGGACATTGTAGACTAAGTAGTTGCCTATCTGAATTAGGTATCAGTAGCGAACTATGCCGGTTTTGTGGATATGGGGATTAGTAAACAAAGAAAAGATGTCGTATACTGAGGATGCATGTTCTGAGTTCAGAAGACATGGAAACCATCAACCCGACAAAGATTGTTGCATTGAAGAACTGGCGTTGATGAAAGATCCAAAAGTTCAGAAGGGGACACAATAGATCTGACAGGTCGCAGTGCATGAGTTCAATAATAATAACCAATGTAATGGAGGTCGCAGTGCATGAGTTCAATAATAATAACCAATGTAATGGAGGTCGCTTTTCATCGCTTTCCCTAAAATTAACAATGTTATTTTAATGAATCTTACTAAATATGTGCATATACCTACATCTCCCCAAAATTCGTGAATCGATTTCCATTCATCATTCGATTCACCTTCGAAATCGGGAGAGTTCTTTGAGGACTTTGTGCAAAACATGAATTGAATAAATTCTAAAATAATTGACTGCTGATTGCAGTTTCCGGAATGGCATACCCGTTTTAATGGATGCCCACACATTGAGCAAAATGAACTCGAATAGGGCTAACTTCATCCGACTCCACACACATCAACTTGTTGTCTTTGTGAAGCCTGCTCAAAATGGAATCATGCAAATGCAAAATTAACAAATCTGTTTGTTTTTCTAAATCACTTTCTGTGTCTACACACCAGTCTCTTACGATGACGACGAGCTTGGAGCACGGCCAACAATAAAATATTATTATTTTGCACTTTATACTGCAGCGCGTCCATTTTTTGCTTTTGCTTCTCGCATTCTTACATCTGCGTAAGAACACAACACTGGTCGTGTCAACGGCAACGTTAACCAACACACACAGCTGTTCAAATGCGACGAATGAATGAATGCCACTCACTCGCAGTGCCTGCCAACAACGTTATCGCTACTTCGTACACTTTCTATTTACACATATCGAACCAAATCGACCAACCGCCACACATAACAGCGGCGTTAGAAAAAATGAATACATAAATGAATTTTAAGGTTGTTAAAAATCTCAAATTCAAAATGAAGATGACTTCAGAAGTCTTGAGTCTCATTGCAAAGTGCAAAATTTAAAGCTACCTGACGTCAACTGTATTTGTGTGCATTTAATTTACTTTCGATTCCAAATTTATCCAGTTGACAAGCAATGTATGCATTTAATTTATAGTTGTGCTTTCTATGGCCGGCTCGTGAGTAGAGATGAGCAAAATTCGTGATCATACACGAGCTAAATCAGCGTAAACATGAATATTTAAATATACAATATGGCATATATATATATATAAGTTAAATATGAAATTCATTTTCGCACTCTATATAGTATGCTTACGTTGAGATATCTTTATAATCGAAGTACATTATAAAGAATTCCGTCTATCCTAGACTTAATAGTTACTTCCCATAAGCGAATACAATTTGCGTGGATTTCTGTAGTAGTTATGCAAGTAATAATACATATGTACAAGTACATAGAGAAGTAAATATCGAGTGTATACATTAGATAGTTGAAGTGAGCGAGTACCGTCTAAAATACAATAGACAACAACAAACACGAACCCATCGCTAGTCGCTATGATTGTGTACGCGGTGTCTGCCGAGTTGCGTTGTTCTCAAAGTTTTGATGCTCTTTATTGTTGTTTAAAAGTAGCATTGAGTTTTTCTGTTTATATATGTACCTATGAATCTTCTATTTTTGAATGGCAACAATCAGAAAATGCCCCTTGCATATAGTTGTTGGCGGTTTCGCGAACATTACAATAACAATTTATTTTATCAAACTACAAAGGAATAGTAAAAGAAAATTGGCGCAATTTACACGGAGCCAGTGATGCTCATTGTGTGTGTATGTATGTATGCATGTATGTGTGTGTGTAAATATTTATTTACGTAGATGCTAATGTGTGCACATGTATGTATTCACATACATAGGTAGCAGGTTTCGTTTGCGTAAAAATTCACCGGATTATTAAAGATAAAAATTCTAAAGTATTGAAAAAATAAGTTTGACACCAAATTCGTAATTTACATTTACTTAAAATGCTTAAGCATTTTTTTTATCGCTCCGAAAATTTCTAGAGCAAATGAATTTCATGCCACTGAACATCGAAGACGGATACTCGCTGGCGACTCTCGTTGAGAGCTAACAGCGCACACTATTTGTTCCGCTCGCACGCCTTACAAAATCTAAACAATATGTATAGTTGTCTGGCCATCCCTGTCTTATCTGTGCTACCGCACAGATATACGTGGTGAAATAAGTGAGTGCGAGTGTGCAATAACATCTCAAAAGCACAATAAAAAAAAAAAAAACAATTTTAATAAATAAGCGGCCGCATACGAATTTGTAGTTGTATAAATAGGCGCGAAATTTTTGTCGCACATGACCATTAGACCATTTCTAGAAATATTGTCAAATTGTTCATATTTTTTTGTGCATTGCTTGTATGGCTGGTTTGTTGCTGGGCGCTGCTGGGCCGCTAGACAAAGATGGGAATAGTAGCGCATCCTAGTACGACGACGACACTGAATTTTGTTTTCAGAATTGAGCAGTGTTAAGCGTTGCCGCCACGGCTGAAAATATGAGCAGACAGCACGCTGCTCAACACTACGTTACTCGCTACTTTGTTATCGGGCGACGCTCGCTCTCTCTCTTTCTATCGCATACAAGCGCACGCCGCTTTGGACGACTGACTCTCTCAGTGAGCGAGTGTGCGCTCTTGTTCTCCGTCGAGTACGCTTACTCGTCACTGTGACCACTAGCTAGCGTTGCTGGTCGCCGTCGTCGTCTGGCACTAACACACAACACAGAGTCACAGTCGTTTCAGCTTCAGTCTTTCTTTCTAGTTCTGTTGCTACTCGTTCGCGAAATCAGTTGACTTTCTGCTGCAACACAAGCGGACTGAAAATTTTTGTTTTAGTGTTGCAAAAAAATTTGTAAAAATTTTTAAAAATCAACAAAAAATGTGAAAAATAAATGGTAAAAATACATAATTAAATAAAAATCCAACAAATATTATAAAATTAAATGCGCCGTAAAAAAAATAATTTTAAAAAATTTAACAAAGTGTCGAAATTTAATACATTTTTTTTTATATTTTTCTTCGACTTTTTTTCGAATTTCGTATTTTGTTTGAAAAAATTAATAATTTTTTTAACAACGTCAAAAAATAAAAATACGCCTACAACACAAAATTTCTGCAATAGAAAACTTTGATACGACATGAAGAAGAAAACGGACGAGCAGCGACACAAAAAAAAAAGGAATATATTTTCTGTCGTCTGTTTTTCTTTCTTTTTCCAATGCTGCTCGCACTCGTTGGCAGTGCCTGTGCTGTGTGTATGCACACCAGTGTGAAAATACCAATACCAAGGCAAACGTTTATTTTGTGCTCTCGCTCTCTACTCGCTACCATTATTGTCTCGTTACCTTTTTATACGTGTGTGTGTGTGTGTGTGTGCAGTGAAAACGTCGGCGCGTCTCGAGCGAGACGCAGTATAAACGTTTATACATTCATGCATGTATATATGTATGCGTATACACACATATCTATCTATCTATATATATATATATACATGTGCGTTGGGCGCGCGCCCTCTGTGTGAGAGTGTGTGTTGCGATGTACTCGCTAAAAATCAGCCAACCTACAGCAGCAATCGTAGCGGCATTCGTTCGTATGCGAAAAAAAGCTTTAAAAAAAGCTTCAGCTGCTGCGAATGTGTCTGGTATGGTATGTGCTCATACTGTTTACTCGCCACAAATCTTTGGCGCTGAAAGCAGCCGATATTCGTTCATATGCATGAATGTATGGGGCCGTCGCTCAAATGCGGAAGCAAAATAAATAGAAACTTCGAATTTTATGAAATGTGCCAGCCACGATTATTGTCTTAATACCAACTTATTAGATGATTTAAACAGTGCTTGCCTTTGTATGCTAAATGTTAAGTGTAAAAAAAATGCGCGCAATTTTAAAGCTGGCGCCGCACTTGTGCACGCTGTTGGCACATTTTGTGCGTGCGTGTTGGCCAAGTAAAAGTGCACACATACACACACGCACACTCGCATTCACACTCACACGCACACACACACACAAATTAAATCATGACACATACAGAGAGAGAGTGAAACACGTAGACGAATGCGAGACGGAGATGGGGCTGAAATATCAGCGAGATGGAGAATACTACGAGCAACAACAAGACCGAAAAACAGAAAAACGGCGAGTTGTCTTCGGTCAGCAGGCGGCAGCGGTAGCCGCTTTCGGATAGGAAGAAAAATAAAAAATAAATAAAAAAAGAAAAACGAAAAATAAGAATTTAAAAAAAAAAAAACATTAGCAATATGTTGCTATATTCTGTGTTGTGCAGTTTTGTGACCGGTGTGTGAGTGGAAACTATGTGTATCGAATGCAAATCTTATAGGTCATTTATGTAGTACGCTTGCATGTGTATATATATGTGTGTGTGTTTAATAAAATAAATATTATGCTCTAATCAAGCCAAGCATCGTTTCATATATGTGTATATGAATATACATATTTTGTTTTTTTTTTTTGTTTTTGCAGTTATGTGCAATGTTGAATACAACGCGAATGTAAACACGACAAAGATAGATAACCAAAACTCAACATCAACATTAGAGCCACATCAACAAAAAAGCAAAAAAAAAAAACTGCAAATCTTATGAACAGCATAACAACATGTAACCAATTGTAGATTGACCTCATCACCACCATGCTACCTACTACGAACTTCATAAACAAAAGCTGATAGCGCGAGAGAGAGAAAGATAGAGAGGGAGAGAAAAGTGGAGAAATTGAAAAGCAGATAGGCAGAAAAGCCAAACAAACCCAAACGTCAACAATTAGCGACCGTTAAAATGTTAACGCAATAATAACCGAAAACGCAAACACAACAAAAGCGACAGCAGCAGCAACAGCAGCAGCAGCATTAGCAGCAGTAGCAAATGCAACATTCAGCGCGTTTGCTAGCTGGCTTTGATTGCTTTTATTTATATTCGTCGCCCAGTTCATATTACAACCTATATGTATATATATCACTTGCAGCGGCAGCAGCGGCAGGACATTGAATAAGAAACACCAACGAATCCTCCTCTAACCAAGGCCGATTTTTTAAAATCCGGCCAAATTGGTGGATTTGGCGCCTACCCACAAAATGCAATCGTGCGCATGCTGCTGTATGATAAACAACAACAACACCAACACTACAAGCATCGGCATTAACAAAAGACAGCAGCAGCCACAACAGGAACAACATCAACGGCTAAGGCGGGAGCTGGAGCTGGAGCAGGAGCAACTGGAGCAAAGGCGCACACAACCACAACAACCACCACCACAACAACAACAACAAGAACAATCAGCAGTGACGACGACAACGGCGACGTCTACTGGCGTATGGGACGCCAGTAGTGGCAGCGGCAGCGGCAGCTACAACAACGATCTCAACGGCGAGCCAACGGAGTCAGCGACGTGCTCAGCTAGCACGGTCGCGGTCGCGGTGACGATAGCGCGGCAGACGAGAGCAGCAGAAGCCGAAGCTGAACTAGGAGCAGTAGCAGTAGCAATAGCAAAAGCCGGCGCTGGAGCAGCAGGAGCAACGTCAATAACAAAGGAGTTGCATTTGTCCACAACTCCCGCAAGCTTATGCAAAATCGTACTACAACAATTTCTTAAGTCAGTGCTGACTGTCAGTATTTGAAGCTTAACAAAATAATAACACAAGAACAGCAACAGTAGCAGCAGCAGTAACAACAACAGCAGCAGCAGCCACAATAACAACAACAAGAACAAGAACAACAACAGCAAAATAAATATAAAACCAAACACACAACAATTGTGCGAAAACTGTGAAATTGTGCAGCAGACACAAACGAGAGCAATCAAAAATAAATATTTTGTCATAACTGTCTACTGTCCAACTCTCTCAACAACTGAGCATACGTCAACTCTTCAATCTAAGTTCATTATTATATTATTCTGTTTGCACTGTCTTACTACGAAAAGCAACAATTACCAACAGCAACAGCAGCAGCGGCAACATCCAGCAGGCAACTGCCAAAATCAACGAAAAGCAGACAAGCATATACACTTTACTTCCACTAGGACACGTTGTGCTGCCAATATAAGGCAAGCAATATCTTTTATATATGATGGCCGATCATTTGGACGAACCGCCACAGAAGCGGGTAAAAATGGATCCATGTAAGTTGTGGAATCGATTCGCAGTTCAATCATTCGTCATTTTTCGCCTAAAATACAAATCAATGTCAAAATAGATACTTAAATACATTCTTACATTACATATATCTTACCTGATACCTGATTATATTAATGAGAATTCAATATGTGTTCATTTAGCGGATCTATTCTATTCTATTCTGGAAGACAATCTACCCGATGAGCTGGTGTCTTCGAACAGCGGCTGGTCGGATCAGCTAAACACTGGCGGCGGCGGTGGCGGTGTTAGTGTTGTTGCGACAGCAACCGGCGCCGGCAGTGGCGGACCAAATAAACCACCAGCTCAGGGACCCGGTCCAAATGTGGTGCCACCACAAATGAACGGTGCCGGTGGGGGCGGTGATGATGGCAGCAGTAATGGCGGAGGCGGCGCTGCCGGAAATCAACTGCGACAAATGCAACACCACCAGCATCTGCAGCATCTGTTGCAACAACAGCAGCAGGGCAATAAGGGCGCTGGCGGTGGCATGGTTGTGCCTGGCATGAATCAACTTGGCAGCAAGTCACCCAATTTACAATCGCCCAACACCGGTGGCATGCAGGTTGCGACACAAATGGGCATGGTCAATTCAATGCCCATGTCCATATCGAATAATGGCAACAATGGCATGAATACCATACCAGGTAAGTCAAGTTTTCGATATCGATATCGATGTCGATGATCACATACAGCTCACATAATACGCAATACAAGACAATATGATGAAAATAATCTGATGACAAATCCTTGTTGCAGGCATGAACAGCATTGCACAGGGTAACCTGGGCAACATGGTTCTGACAAACAGCGGCGGCATGGGTAACATAGGTGGCGCCGGCATGGTGAACGCTCTGAAGCAACCGGGCGCTGCCTCAATGATGAACGCCGTGCCCGGCGTGGGCTCGGTGCCCGGGTCAGCGCCAAATCAGGGCATGCATATGCAAAATGGTCCGATGATGGGTCGCATGGTTGGGCAGCAGCACATGCTTCGTGGCCCGCATCTGATGGGCGCCGGAGCTGGCGGCGGTAATGGACCAGGTGGTGTTGTTGGCGCCGGCGGTGGTCCACGGATGCAAAATCCAAACATGCAGCTGGGTAAGTGCCTTTTCGGCCACAAGCAAAGACAAATACAAAAATAAAGCGAATATAATTTTGTTTGTATTTGTTTGAAATGCACTGAAATATGCTTGAACACATCGATTTCATTTAACAGGCCAAATCAACAATATGCCTTATGGAGTCGGCAACTATGGTGCACCTGGTGGCGCCAATCCGCAGCAGCAACAACAGCTGCTGGCTCAACAGATGGCACAGCGCGGCGGCGGCGGCGTTGTGGCGCCGAACATGAGCTCTGGTATGCCTCAGGGAAATCGACCAATTGGCACAGTTGTGCCCATGTCCAGTCTGGGCGGAGATGGTGCGCCACCTGGTGCAGGTGGACTCGTTGGCAATCCTCAGCAGCAGCAGCAGCAGCAACTGGCTGCGGCAAATGCACAAATGAATCCCCAGCAGCAACAGCCGGGCATCCAACAGGGTGCACTGGGACCACGAGCGCCGCAACCCAATCAACTGCTTGGACATGCTCAGCAGCAACAGCAACAACAACAACAGCAGCAGCAGCAACAACAGCAGCAGCAGCAACAGCAGCAGCAGCCCGGCACATCTCAGCAGCAGGGAGTACCCTCAGCGTCGCCTGTTAGCGGGACTGCTCCGGCGCAGAATAGCATGTCCGAGGAGCGAAAGAAACAAATACAGCAGCAGCTGATGTTGCTGCTGCACGCGCACAAGTGCAATAGGCGCGAAAATCTGAATCCCAATCGCGAGGTATGCAACGTCAACTATTGCAAGGCGATGAAAGCCGTCTTGGCGCATATGGCCACCTGCAAGCAGAGCAAGGATTGCACCATGCAGCACTGTACCTCGTCGCGCCAGATACTGCTTCACTACAAGACCTGCTCGCGATCCGATTGCATTATCTGCTTACCCTTCCGACAGAATCAGCCTCCACAACAACAGCAGCAACAACAACAACAGCAGCAGCAGCAGCAACAGCAGCAGCAACAACAACAACAGCAGCAGCAGCAGCAGCAACAACAACAACAACAACAACAACAGCAGCAGCAACAGCTACCGCAGGGACAACAGGTACCACAAAATGCATCGGGCGTGGGAGTTGGCGTCGGTGTTGGGGTTGGCGTTGGTGTCGGCGTCGATGGTAAACAGGTGGCGCAGAGCGCTGGCGGAACTGGTGGTCCACAAAATACGGCCATTGTTCTACCGCAGCAGCAGACGCCTGGCGCGCCTAATGTGCCCAAGACAAACACCGATATGGCACAGCAACTGGCACAGCAACAACAGCAGCAGCAACAACAACAACACCAACAAGTGGAACTGCGTCGCTTTGAGGGCGTTGGCAGTATACTTCCAGTGGGACCGGTAGCATCTGGAATGCTGGGTGCGCCGACGCAAGGCATGCCACCAGGCATACGCATGCAGGGCTCTCCAGCGGTTCGTGTGCTTGGCGTGCAGCCAGGACCAGGCGGCTCACTTCCTGGGGGACTGCCAGTGCCAGTGTCTGTGCCCGGACAAAATGTTTTGCCCGGTGCGAACGATGTGAACAGCTTGCAGCAACAGCAGCAGGCGCAGGCGGCGGCCCAGCAGGGCGGACAACTGATGCTGCAGGGTTGCAACATAGTCGGTGGACGCAGGCGTGCGCTTCCCAACATGGTTGAACAGCAGCAGCAGCAGCAACCGAATGCGCAACAGAATGCTCAGCAGCAGCAACAATTGGGCAATATACCAGCACCGCTATCTGTCAATGTTGGCTTCAACAATTCCAATTTCGTCGGAGTCGGCGTCAATGATAAGCAACAGCAGCAGCAACAACAACAGCAGCAGCAGCAACAGTTGGTGGGTCAGTCCGATCAGCTGGCCAAGCTGAAGCTGCAGGCTCAAGCGCAAGCACAAGTGCAGGCGCATGGCGGCAATGTTGTGTCAGCGGGAGGAGTGCCAGGAGCTGGAGTTGCAGCCGGTGCCAGTGTGCTGATGCCGGCGGATACGACGGGCGGTGGCAACAGTTCATCAGTTCCAGGCGTTACGACAGGCGCTGGAGCAGGTGGTGGTGCTGGCGGTCCGGCTGGCAGTGGTGGCGACAACGAGAAAGACTGGCGAGAATCGGTGACAGCTGATTTGCGCAATCATTTGGTGCACAAGCTGGTGCAAGCCATCTTTCCCACATCAGATCCAACCACAATGCAGGACAAGCGCATGCATAATCTCGTCTCGTATGCCGAAAAGGTGGAGAAGGACATGTACGAGATGGCCAAATCGAGATCCGAGTACTATCATCTGCTTGCCGAGAAGATCTACAAGATACAGAAGGAACTCGAGGAGAAACGTCTCAAGCGCAAAGAGCAGCACCAACAGCAAATGTTGCAAATGCAACAGCAGGGCGTTCCCAACAGCGGCGCCGTCGTCAATCCCACGTCGGTAGTGCCGAACAATACGCTTCAGCAGCAGCAGCAGCAACAACAGCAGCAACAGCAACAGCAGCAGCAGCAACCCGGACAAGGTGTGCGTCCCATCATCAGTCCTATGGGCGGTGGCGGCGTTGTACCAACTGGTATGATGCCACAGCAGTTGCGTCCTCAGGCGCCTGGCATGGGTGGCGGTGTTGTCGCCGGCCAACAACAGACGCCAGCCGGTCAACCCAACATGGTTGCTGTGGCGGCGAGCATGCGCAGTCATTCGCCTGGCGGTAATATGCTTGCGATCCAGCAACAGCAGCGCATGCAGTTCCCGCAACAGCAGCAGCCTGGTCAGGGCAACATGTTAGTTGGACCGCCAGGGCCCAGTCCCGGGGGCATGGCAGTGTTGTCCCCATTCACCGGCTTAACAAGTCCGGTGCCTGGGCAGCAGCAACAGCAGCAACAACAGCAACAACAGCAGCAACAGCAGCAGCAGCAACAACAGCAGCAGCAGCAACAACAGCAATTCATTAATGCGAATGGTGGCACGGGTGCACAAAATCCGCAGCTCAGCGAAATTATGAAGCAGCGTCTGCTGCAGCAGCACCAACAGCAAACAGCTGCAGCAATGCTATTGCCTCAATCGCCCTTTAGTAATGCCACGCCTATTCCACAGCAACAGCAGCAGCAACAACAACAACAGCAGCAGCAACAGCAGCCCCAACAACAACAGCAGCAGCAGCAACAACAACAACAAACGAACGCATTTAGCTCACCGATGCAGCAGCAGAAGGCACAACAGCCACCTGGTAGTGTGCTGAATAATATGCCACCCACGCCGACCAGCCTCGATGCGCTCAATGCCGGAGCAGCGAGTGCTGCTGCTGGTGCCGGTGGTGGTGGCAGTAGTGGGAATAGTGGGAATGGTGGATCTGGAGCTGGAGCTGGTACTGGTGCTGGTAGTGCTAGTGGTGTTGTCAGTAGCGGCACTGTTGCCGCACCAAGTCCCTCACCCAGTTTCATGTCGAATGGACCGATTGGGACGCCGTCAAACAATCCGCCCTCTGTTAGCAGTCTGATGCAGCCGTTAAGCAATCGTGCAACATCGCCGCCATATATACCTGCCTCGCCAGTGCCGGCAACCAGCGCCTCAGGGCTGGCGACCAGCAGTACGCCTGCCTCGACAGCGGCAACATGCGCCAGCAGCAGTAGCAACGGTAATGGCAGCAACAGCAGCAGCGCCGCCAGCAGCAGCAGCTGTACGGCAATTACAACGACAGCGATAACAACGTCGGTTAGCACACCGCTCAGCAGTGCATCCTCATCGACGGCAACGCCGACATCAACGACAGCATCGAGCGGCAATGGCGGCTCAGTGCCGGCTAGCAGCAGCACGTTGCTATTGATGGGACGCAGTAGTAGCGAGAATAGCGCTCCTGTGCCCAACCGAATGATGAGCAGCTCGAGCAGTTTATCGTCTCAGATGGCGGCACTGGAGGCGGCGGCGCGTGATAATGATGATGAGACGCCATCGCCGGCGGGTGCCAATGACACGAATGGCAGCAACGGCGGTAGTGGTGGCGGCGGCATGTCATCTAAGGGCAAACTGGACTCCATTAAGCAGGAGGATGAGATCAAAAAGGATTTCATGGACGACAGTTGTGGTGGCAACGGGGATGGCTCGCTGATGGACTGCTTGACGGGTGGCAAGGGCAAGAATGTGAACAATGATGGCACCAGCATGGTGAAAATTGACCTTAAGTCGGAGGATGGTGCCGACGGCGACGTGAAAATCAAGGCTGAGCCAATGGATGTGGATGACTCGGCAACGGGCAGCGGCATTCCTGGTGGCGCCAATGGCGATGGCACGATAGGTGGCAGCGGTATCGATAGCAAGGATGATATCAAGGGTGGCATCGATGGCATTGCCTCCGGCGGCGTTGGCGACATCAAAATCAAATGTGAGACCAAGCCAATAGTGCCAGAGCCAATCGCACCAAATGCCGGCGATAAGAAGAAGAAATGCCGTAAGTATTTCAATTGACAACATTAATTTAAAGCATCTTGCCCTATGGTGGGTTGGTGGGTGGTTAAAGGGACATTTTCAATAGTGAGCAAAAAATGGAATAAAATAAAATAAATAAATTAAGTGTAACAATACTCAATACAATAATAATATAAGAGACATTAAGGAGGGAGCCGATGATAGTTCAGTGTTAGTTGGAAAGGTTTTCTGTTCTGGGTGTGAGAAATGATTTTTTTAATAAGCATTCGTTTAAATAATTGTAGAATTCAATCCGGAAGAGTTGCGCACAGCACTGCTGCCAACGCTGGATAAACTATATCGCCAGGAGCCGGAATCGGTGCCATTTCGTTATCCAGTCGATCCACAAGCGCTGGGCATACCCGACTACTTTGAGATTGTTAAAAAGCCAATGGATCTGGGCACCATACGGAACAACATCCTGAATGGCAAATACAGTGATCCCTGGGAGTATGTAGACGATGTGTGGCTAATGTTTGACGATGCGTGGCTTTACAATCGCAAAACATCACGCGTATATCGTTATTGCACCAAGGTAAATCTACGAATTTTTATCAATTGTGTAGATAAATTGTGTATTAATTAAGAACACATCACAGTTTATCTCTGTTTAACGTTGAATTTACGGTTTAATTTAATCACAAATCGATTCCGAATCGATCTGCCTTCTTTGTCGTTTACAATTTTAACAACTTATACTTTTGACCAACAGTTGTCGGAGGTCTTCGAGGCTGAAATAGATCCCGTGATGCAAGCGCTGGGATACTGCTGTGGACGCAAATATACCTTCAATCCGCAGGTGCTATGCTGTTATGGCAAACAACTGTGCACGATTCCACGCGATGCAAAATACTACAGCTATCAAAATAGGTATATTTCATTTCAAACATCGACTTAACATACACATGCATACATATCTATCGATCAGAATATGCATACTTTTATATTATGTATATATCCATATGGAGATACATAAAGCCAATAAATATACGTAGAATGTGGACGATGTGCTTCCCTTCCGATGTGTGTTTCGTGTGCTGTTCAAAATACAGTGTATCTGTCTTTTGCATTTTATTCAGATAATTTTAATCATAATTTTAACACATAATTATTAGACTGTTAGATTGTTATTAATCGATTATTTGCACATTTATATCGCTGCTTGTTGCTGCGATCCTTTTCATTTGCAATCCCCCTCGTCCGTTTTGTTGAATGTTGTTCTTGTTCCTTACTTGCTGCACACACAATTTCAACTTTCGTCAAATTTCGATTCAGCGAATGTCGCTTTCCCTTCTTCAAATATAGATTTTATAATTTTGTTTATTTTTCACTTTCATAAACCAATAGCAGAACAAGTTGTTCAATAATAGGAATGATAATATCTTTAAAAAAAAAACTAAAACAAGAGAAAGAACAATTCTATCACTATATGTATGCATGTATATATATATATATATACTATGCATCATATATTATATAGTTCTTTATGATATATGTGAAGTGAATGTTAATGCGGAAAATACCTAACAATTCCTCAACACACAAATACACACGCACACACACACACACACACACACACACACATGCGCACGCACTCACATTAACTAAAAGAAAAACATTTATTGTAATTGGGAGAAATCCTGTTTTTTTTCTTCCTTTTTTTTTAATGTATATATATATACATATATGTATATATTTTTTATAGTTGTGTATTTATAATATTCTAATGTGAATTATTTTCGTTTTCTTTGTATTTTTCTTCTTGATTTTATTTTGTTCTTTTTTTTCTCTCACACAATTATTTACACAATAATCAACACGAAAATCATAAAAAAACAAAAATCGAAATGTAAACTTGATTTATGCAAATAACAATAAATATTAACGTACCCACGTAAAATAAACAACCACATTACTACCCATAACAATAATTAAAATAAAACCACAATGTTAACACAACTATGCATACATCCATTGTAAAATATGATATGAAAACGGCTTACTTGTTTTTGCTGTTTGTATGTGACATTTTTGTTTGGTTTTTGCTGCTTTTTGACTCTCATTTCGTTATTCGTGTGTGTTATCGTCCAATGTCCAATTGTCATCGCCCATTGCCATCGTTCATCGCCATCAACTTGTAAATTGTTGCCATGAAAATCACAACAGTTTAAAGGAATACGGTGTTGCCTCAAACAGATACACGTTCTGCCAAAAGTGCTTTAATGACATCCAAGGAGACACTGTCACCCTGGGCGATGATCCGGTGCAGTCGCAAACGTAAGCATTCAAATGAAACTTCACTATTCAAAATTCAGACAAGCTAATGTTTTCTGTTTTGTTTGTTTTGTTTTTCGTTGACATTGAAATCAAATAGCCAAATTAAGAAGGATCAATTCAAAGAGATGAAGAACGACCATTTGGAACTGGAGCCGTTTGTCGATTGCCAGGAGTGTGGTCGCAAACAGCACCAGATCTGCGTGCTTTGGCTGGATTCAATATGGCCGGGCGGCTTTGTGTGTGATAATTGCTTAAAAAAGAAGAACTCCAAGCGGAAGGAGAACAAATTCAATGCCAAGCGATTGCCCACCACCAAACTGGGCGTGTACATTGAGACGCGCGTCAACAACTTCTTAAAGAAAAAGGAGGCTGGTGCCGGTGAGGTACACATCCGTGTTGTATCCTCATCAGACAAGTGCGTTGAGGTTAAGCCGGGCATGCGGCGTCGGTTTGTTGAGGGCGGCGAAATGATGAATGAGTTTCCATATCGGGCCAAGGCTCTATTTGCGTTTGAGGAGGTTGATGGCATTGATGTTTGCTTTTTTGGCATGCATGTCCAAGAATATGGTTCCGAGTGTCCAGCGCCCAATACGCGACGCGTCTATATTGCCTATCTCGATTCAGTGCATTTCTTTCGGCCACGCCAATATCGCACAGCCGTCTACCATGAAATACTGCTCGGCTATATGGACTATGTGAAACAGCTGGGCTACACGATGGCGCATATTTGGGCGTGTCCGCCATCTGAAGGCGATGACTATATATTTCACTGCCATCCGACTGATCAGAAAATACCGAAGCCGAAGCGTTTGCAGGAGTGGTATAAAAAGATGCTTGATAAGGGCATGATCGAGCGCATCATACAAGACTACAAGGATATACTTAAGCAAGCCATGGAGGACAAACTTGGCTCGGCTGCTGAGTTGCCCTACTTTGAGGGTGATTTCTGGCCGAATGTGCTTGAGGAGAGCATCAAAGAACTGGACCAGGAAGAAGAGGAGAAACGTAAGCAGGCCGAGGCCGCCGAAGCAGCAGCGGCTGCCAATGTAAGTTCCACTACCAGTCAATCATATACACATTCTTAAAATCTTTAGATCGGTATTTGATTTCAAAATTTTTGAATTTATCAACTTTGTAGCTCTTTTCAATTGAGGACAACGAAGTCAGTGGCGATGGCAAAAAGAAGGGTCAGAAAAAGGCAAAGAAGTCCAACAAATCCAAAGCGGCGCAGCGCAAAAATAGTAAAAAGTCGAATGAGCATCAGTCGGGCAATGATTTGTCCGCCAAGATCTATGCCACCATGGAGAAACACAAGGAGGTCTTCTTTGTCATCCGGCTTCATTCAGCGCAGTCAGCGGCAAGTCTGGCGGTATGTAAAACTAAATATCTCAATTTAAACAAATCGTATACTCACTTAAATTGTATCATCTTTTACGCAGCCCATACAAGATCCTGACCCTCTGTTGACCTGCGATCTAATGGACGGACGCGATGCATTCCTAACACTTGCCCGTGACAAGCACTACGAATTCTCATCGTTGCGACGCGCACAGTTCTCTACACTGTCGATGCTGTACGAGCTGCACAATCAGGGACAGGATAAGTTCGTATATACCTGCAACAACTGCAAGACTGCGGTGGAGACACGATATCACTGCACCGTTTGCGATGTAAGAATATTTAAGAATAAGATTAAGAAAATACTTAGGGTCTGTGTGGCATGTGGGGTTTTTATTTGGTTTATTTACTCTACATTTGATTGATGAATTTGTAGCACTTTGCTTTTGAATTTAGACAACAACAATTGCTCGTGATTTGAAGGTATTAACTTGTATTGTATTTTGTAGGATTTTGATCTGTGCACGGTATGCAAGGAGAAAGTCGGACACCCACATAAAATGGAAAAACTGGGCTTCGATCTCGATGATGGCTCGGCGCCGGCTGATCTCAAGCAAGCAAATCCCCAGGAGGCGCGAAAACAATCCATTCAACGATGCATTCAATCTCTGGTGCATGCGTGTCAGTGTCGCGACGCCAATTGCCGTTTGCCTTCGTGCCAGAAGATGAAGCGGGTTGTCCAGCATACAAAGAACTGCAAGCGAAAGACAAATGGTGGCTGTCCCATATGCAAACAGTTAATCGCCCTCTGCTGCTACCACGCCAAGCACTGTCAGGAGCAAAAGTGTCCGGTGCCTTTCTGTCCGAACATCAAGCACAAGCTTAAGCAGCAGCAGCTGCAGCAAAAGTAAGTAACACAATATTTAATTTACCTATTAATGTGATGCGGGTAGATGCAAATAATTATAGCGATATCTTCACATAACAATTACATTTTGAATGGTTTACTAAAAATGAGCCAGAGCCAGAAATGCTCTTGGGTTTGTCTGTGCAGACAATTTGGGCCATTTGAGATTTTACTAATTAGGTTTGGGTGAAAGAGACAGATATATAAATGTCAATGCCTCTCGCTCTGATTTGTCATATTTCAGTTAGAAAACGGTTGATTTTAGATTGGCAGCCAGTGAGTAAACCTAAAATGCTCTTTACTTTCAGATTACAACAGCAGCAGCTACTGCGTCGCCGTGTTGCGCTCATGTCGAGAACCGCAGCACCCGCTGCTCTACCCGGACCAACGATCAGCGGGCCCGTGGTTGCAGCCGGTGGAGTCGGTGTTGGTGTTCCCGTTGTGGGCATGTCCGGTGTAGCGGTCAGTCAACAGGTGATGTCTGGCCAGGCTTCCATACTGCCAGTCGGTGCCGGTGGCATGAGTCCATCTACTGTAACAGTGCCGTCGCCGGTTTCCGTCATGGGCGGAATGACGTCTCCGCATCCACATCAGCCTGGCATTGGCATGAAGCCGGGCGGTGGCCATTCGCCGTCGCCCAATGTGCTGCAGGTAGTCAAGCAGGTGCAGGAGGAGGCCGCACGCCAACAGGTACCGCATGTGGGTAGCTTTGGCAAAGGTGTGCCAATGGCGCCGCCTGTTATGCAGCGACCGATGGGCGTGGGCGTACCCAACCAGGGCGCCATGGGCGGCATGGTCGGCAATGTGGGTGTAAATCAGCTAGCTGGAAATGTGGGCGTCGGTCCCGGAGTCGGACAGCTGCCGAGCGGGGCGAACTGCAACAATGTGTTGAACTCCAATAATCTGCTACCCATGGAACAGTGGGGCGGTGGTGGTGGCGGTGGTGTTGGTCCTGGACAACAGCGCTATGCGAACAATACACCCAATCAGTCCGGAATGCGTCAGCCCAACCAACTGATGCAGCAGAACCTACAGCAACAGCAGCAACAACAACAGATGATGGGCATGCCACCAAATCAGATGGGTGGCGGTGTTGGAGTCGGCGTTGGCGTTGGCGCTGGTCAGATGCCCGTGGTGGGTGGTGGTGTTAATATGGGCGGCGGTGGAGCACCTCATGGTATTGGCATGGGTGCGCCCATGGGTGCTGCAGCCGCTGGCGGTGGTGTACGCCCACCAGGCGCTCAGGGCGTGGGTACTGGCGGTGGCGGTGCTGGCGGTGCGGGTCCGAACATGGGAAGTGGTCCGCCGCTGAACACACAGACCCTGGCACAGATCATGCAAAAGATTAAGAACAATCCGACCAATGAGAGCAACCAGCACATACTCAGCATACTGAAACAGAATCCACAGATTATGGCGGCCATCATTAAGCAGCGACAGCAGAGCCAAATCAATGCTGCCGCCGGCGGGGCTGGTGGTCCCGTTGGTGCACTGCAAGCGGGCAATGGACCACAGACGCCGCAACAGCAGCAGCAAGTAATGCAACAACAACAGCAAATGCAGCACATGCTGAATCAGCAGCAACAGCAACAGGGCCCTGGACCCGGACCACAGCAAATGGGACCTGGCCAACAGCAGCAGGTGAGCCTAATGCAGGCGCAGCAGCAACAACAACCGGGACCACCGCATCAACGCATGGCCAACATGCAAAATGCGGCGATGATGCTGCCAAATCTACCCTCCGGCTTAACCTCTCAGGGAGGCATGGTAAGTTTAAGAAATTCAAATCTATGATAAATCAACAATTTCGTTAAGAGAAAATGACTTATAGCCACAACGTCCAAATTAAAGTGTAGTATTTCCATTACCATTACATTGATTGCTAAAGCAACTAAAATTGAGTTAAATTGTACAAATTTTGTTTAAAAAAATGTTTCTTTAGCTAAAATATGAACTCTTCGTTAATTTTTTCTCAGTGTAGCACAGTTGCTGTGTGCTGCTTTGTCCTGTGATCTTTTGTCCTTGTCATTTGCTGTCTCTGTCTCGCCGATGCGATATTTTCTGACTATACGTTCATCTCATTCGCACAGGTTCCCAACCAGAAGTGGAATAACATGCGATACATGCAAATGAATCAATACCCGCCACCATATCCACGCCAACGAGGCCCACATATGAGCGGAGCTGGGCAACAGCAATTCCCGGGTGGCACAGCTGGCAACTTTAATGCGGGCGGCGCTGGAACTGTTGCCGGTGTTCCAGTAGCCGGCGCACCCGTTGGTGGCAGCGGTTCGGCGGGTCCCGGCTCTGATCAATACTCGATGACGAATGCGGCAGCTTCCAATATGCTGCAACAGCAGCAGGGCGGCGGTGGTGCTGGGGTAAAGCCCGGGCCCCAACAACAGCAACAGCAGCAGCAACAAATGGGAGTGATGCCACCAGGTATGCAGCAGCAACAACCCTTGCAACAGCAGCAGCAACAACAGCAGCAACAAATGATGCAGGTTGTGGCTGCCGGCGGTGGTGGCATGACCAATGCAAATACTCAAAATGCGATGCCCGGTGGCGGTGGTGGACCCGGTGGGAGCAGTGCAAATGTGATGGGCCCACCAACACCGCATACTCTGCAACAGCAGCTGATGCAGTCGGCCCGCTCCTCACCACCGATACGTTCGCCACAGCCGACGCCATCGCCGCGATCAGCGCCATCACCACGGGGGCCGTCAGCATCGCCGCGGGCACAGCCTTCTCCACACCATGTTATGAGTCATTCACCGGCGCCTCAGGGACCACATGATGGCATGCACAATCATGGCATGCATCATCAATCACCGCTGCCAGGAGTGCCACAGGATGTGGGCGTTAGCGGTGTCGGTGTCGGTGTTAATGCTGGCAATGTGGGTAATACTGGCGGCGCTTTGCCCGATGCCTCCGATCAGCTAACCAAGTTTGTGGAGCGGCTCTAGTGTAACATCAATGCCAATGCCAACGGCAGCGGCAACGAAACCAACAACTGCAACAGCAACAGTAACATCAATAGCAATAACAACATTAACCTCAACAATTATCACTATAACGGACAACAACAGCAGCAGCCTCTGCAGTCACTGCAGTCACCGCATTACTTTTGATGTCCGGCCTTGGCGATTTGTGCCCTTAGGCTAATTGGGGCTTTTGATAGGGTGGGAGGGGTGGGTCGGGGGATGGGATTCGGACTGGGAACGAATATTGGGGGGTATAAGAAATACGGGTCAATACTTCTGCTGCGAGTGGCTATCCAAAATTGCTAAACAACAAAAAGAAACAAAACAAAAACAAAAACAAAAACATAAAAAAAAAAACAACAACAAAAAATTCAATTCATTTTGTGTGTTAATCGTTATATCCTTATGTATAAAAATATGCTTACTAATCAGCCATTGGCTGTCAACTATTATGTAATTTAGTTTATTTTTCGGGGTCTATGCCCAAGATTATGTTTTTCGGCATCTATACATGCACACGCAGAATAATTGCAATCATTTATATACAAATATACACATTTATGTTAATAAGTTTAGGACTTGAACAAAAGCACAGACAGCAACTGCAAATGCAAATGCAACAAAAAAAATCGAGTATGATTACCTTAAGTACCATTTGTGTGCAACATCCACATATTATTATTATTAGGGGGGAAGCTGCACCGCGACCTATTTGATATATTGTGCCCCACTTCTGAGCCTATAGCTCTTCCATCAGCCCCAACTCCCTTACAAACGTGAGGATCTTTGTTGGGTTGAGGTCTACTATGTCTCTGCAATTCAAAACATGCGCCCCTAGGATGCTGCTTCTTCTTCTAATTAAGGCGACACATTCTGCCAGCATGTGCATCGAGGATTCCTCCAGTCCTCAGTCGTATAGTGTGTCTCCCTATGCCACAATACGGTTCTGGTCCTGTTAGGGGCCTTTCTGCCCCCATTCTTGCTTGCTTGTCAGCCGCCTCGTTTCCCGCTATGTCCCTGTGACCCGGGACCCATCGTAGGGTGAGCCTGTTGTGAGTCCCGAGCAGGTCTAGCTTTGAACGAACTTCATGGACTACCTTCGATGTTATCTTAGTCCCCATTATAGCTTTCAATGCTGCTTGACTATCGGATAGGATGGATATATCCGTATTCCGTGTGCGGTTTCATGGGATGGACTTCATCCAGAGTTGTCCATCACCTTTTACTACTCATACGAACTGTGAAATTTCGCTCGAATATGTATTCGGCTGCCATTTCGTCCCTAGGTTCCATTAAGGCTTCAAGGGCCATTGTTGGACAGGTGCGCATAGCTCCTATCATACATACGCAGGCCATTCTTTGCAACATCCACATATACTTCATATATAAATATTTATATATGTATATTCATATGTATATATATATATAAATACTGTATATAAACATAATATATCATTCAGATAGCCTTGCCCTTTTTATTCTTTGATAATAAACGCAGTACTTGGAAATTTTACTTTCAATGTTTAGTGAAATCAATTAGGACACTCACTCGCAAGCGCAACAGCGACAACTGGGAGTATTATACAATTTGTAAACGTAAAACGTTAAATTATGTTTTCTCGTCATTAAGCAAACAAAATAAAATTTGTATACAGCAACAGAACATTAAAAGCAATGCTGAAGATGCTGGGAGTTAACAGAATAATTTTGGAAAATGCACAACGTAAACTACAAAATCGGGGAAAGCATAGAACATTATATATATTATATATGATTGTGTATAAACTTTATTTAAATTGTCAATACCACATAACTGCAATTTTACATACATGTTTTAAATCGAAAATTGCAACGATACGAATGGCTTACAAGTTTATTTATTTCTGTTTTAATGATTTTTTTTTTTTTTTTTTACTTAACTATAAGCCCAAAAAATATCATTCTAAATCAAGAGACGCGCAACAAACAAAAGAAAGTTATTAATAATATTGATAATAAAATCCATGTGTTGAGACTATCAAAACTATCAAAAGCATATAGACTATATATATTAAATTCATATGTATAGTGTTTTATGGCTAGCAATTCTTCATAAGCCAAGCCAAGTTGTTGGCGATTGTCAGTTTATTATCTGCTCCTTATAGGAGCTTGAATTGGGAACACGCATAGAAATATTTTTATATAGTAACCGCTAATGGTACATGTACATATATAAATATATCTATATATATATATATGTATATATGTATGTGTATATGTATATATATATGTATATATAAATATGTATATGTATGTGTATATGCATAAATGCAAGTGCTTCATGAATCTAACAATATCAACAAAACGCTCCATTTTTAATCAACTTCCAATTGACATACAACAATAAGTACGAGATGCAGCAACCCAAAAAAAAACATCAAAACCAGATAACACCAATTACAAACAAAATAACTTAAGTCAAAACGCTTTGAAACAATTAGCATTGTAGAATTTATTGACTAATTCGATAACAAACTAAATAGTTAAAACCGCTGGCAAATATTTATAAATTGTTTAACACTTTAAGTTAGTCGTCAGTATGTGCATACATTTTTTTCTTTATTTTTTCAAACTCAAAATATTACATAAATAAATATATATATATAAATTAAATTTTTTTTCCTTTTGTAAATACCTTATATAAGTTAGTATTTCATTTTGTGATAGCTGGAAAAAGAAAAACAAGAATCATGTTTAAAGGAAATAACGGTTTTTATTTAACTTTTATTCGTATGTGCTGCGTTCACATGTCTCAAAAAAAAAAAAAACAAAAAAATCAAAGGCAGAATACACAATGTTAATTTTATTAAAATAATAATTACAATTTTAATGATTGCTATTTATTAATTCTAAACATACATTTATGAAGCTAGAAGTAAGGCATACACTATTTACTAGATGGTTAGCAGTTAGTTCGTAGTTAACATTTTTATAAGCATTGAGAAAGCTCATCGTTTTTTTTACAAGAGTTGCCGCCGCCCAAGAACCGTGTACAGACAGACAGACAGACCGAGGGAGAATTTTGAAAGGAATGTAGAAAATGAGAGAGCGCGTTAAACAATTTGTAAATTACATATACATGCAAATACAAATACAAAACAAAAACAAATACAAATATAAAAATAAAAACAAAAACAAATATTTACATAGATACAGAGTATATTAACATTTGACTTTAACCAAAATGTAACTGCGCATAAAAATGCCTTCAAGAAGCGTTAACAGGATAAAAGCAACATTAATTGTAAATAAGTAGAATTAAGAACGTACAACAAACACATAAGTGCAGCTGTACTCTATATATATATATATACATATATATATATATAGCACGAAACATATATACATACATATACAAATGTAAGTCAAAAACACCCTAGTTCTAAGCAACGTTTAACAAACATGTACATCAATTGTATGTATACCAACTATACAGATTATGTGTTTTTAATACCCGCGTAGTTGTTTTCTAAGTAAAGACAAAATCGGTAAGAACAAATTACCAAAAAAATAAAAAAAAATAAAATAAAACATTAAAAAAAACAACAAAAAAAAGAACGGTGTCTGTGCCTGCGTCGTCGCCGCTAGACGCTACCGTCTGCGCCGCACAATCAAAAAAAAAAAAAAAACAAACAAAAAACCATCTGGCCAAAGGCGGTGCCGCCGTTGCCTTAGGCCTTGTGCTGTAAAAAAAAATATTGAATCGATTAAAACGAAAGAGAAACATAACGCTGCCTTGTAAACGCGGCTGCAACGGAGCGCTCTGCGGGCGCGCAAGCACAGTCCCCAAAAGCACACACACATAAACCAAAATACAAAAAAAAAAAATTGCAAAAAAAAACAAAAATTTTAAATACAAAAAAAAAAGAAGAAAACAAAAAGAAAAAGAAAAAAGATTCGTGAAGAAAACAAAATGGCGAGCTAGCTGAAATGTCTGCTTTCCTTCGGTTTTGTTGAACGTCCAGTCAGCATCAATGAACAACGTTTTAATGGAGTGCGCTTGTGCCCGTGCGTGTGACTGTGTGTGTGTGTGTATGAGTGTGTGAATGTGTGTCTGTGTGTGTGTGTGTGTGTGATTATTGGCGGATGCATGTGCTCGTGTGCGAATTGAATTGTGGAACAACTTTTTCTAAAGACATAATATTTTTTTTTTGTTTTTGTTTTTGTTTTTGTTAATCTGTGCGTACAAGCGACACGAGAGAAAGAGCGAGAGAGAGCATATTCCAAAACTATTTGTGATTACAATTATATATGAAGAGAAAGCAACACAAACGCATTAAATATAACGCGAAATGAGAGTTAAAACTTAGTATCTAAGTCTTAGTCTAAATACACGCCACATCTATGTATAAATATTAATTATTCTTACATTTATATAAATATATAAATGTAAGAATAATATATATATATATATATATATATATATATATATATATATAATTATATATATATATATTACACATATTATACATGCATACATGCATATGATTATGCATATGGGAGAACAGACTAGATAAGTGAACGATTTGTAAATTATAAAAAATTATCATTTAATCTATATATACGCAAGTGGCAGCAAAGTCCACATTGCTGACGTTTATTATTATTATGCATACAAAATGTAATTTCTTAAATGCAACCAACAAAAGAACGAAGTAAACAAAACATCAACAAACAACCTAGTTAAGTCAAGTAAACCAAGCCTTAGTAAAAACTAGTTTTAATAACAAACAATACAACAACAAAAACAACAACAACAAAAAACACATAAGAAACCAACAAACAAATACTATAACTAATAATCTATACAATGGTTACAATATTATAATTACTTGTAAAATAGCGCGAAGTGTATGTCTATAGTATGTATGTGCATTGAATTAAGGCAAGGACGGACTGAACGACTTTGTCTTGATTCAATCATTTCTTTAATTATTATTTTTTTTTCATTGTTTAACCAAACGTGTTTTTTATATTGATTAATTGTATTTTGTAATTTAATATACATCTATTAAAAATGATTAAACAGTAACAAAACAAAACGAAACAAACATAAACCACAGCAAACAACCACACACTGTAATTAACAAAATACTTTGCTTGAAAGTGTAAAATAAATTAATTTAAATAAAAATTATGAAATTTAACAAAACTCCTTGTTATGCATTGTAGGGATTTCTTGTAGGTATAATACGGACCATTTTGTTTTTTATTATTAATTGAAAAACGAAATTACTGAATATTTTACACGCGCATGATCAAAGTGTATACCGAATTGAAGACGACTCCATCTAGTAAATATATTCCCCATCAGCATTAATAGAGGAATGCAATCTTCAGAGTGACTAAGATGGTGCTCTTCCTTGTTTTTAACTATTATCTTTTCTTTTCACATATGTATTGATGTATATAAACAAGTAAGTAAACGAGCATTGAATTATACTTGAAAAATGATGTGTGTAAATAGTTATGTTTGTGTATTTTTTTGTATCTGTTAATTTTAGCTGATTTAAGCTCTTAAGTATTGCATAAATCCCACGTTATTTGTTAAATAATCCAATTCGTAATCTAAACGCATTTGTGATGCGATATACCTAAATAATATAAATATAGCTTATTAAATATAATAACTAATTATAAATAATAATAATATTTAGCGCAGTAACAAATTCACTCACTTGATAAGCTAAAATATTTTTTTGATTTATTATTAATAATAATAAGCCTAATATCATATCAATGTCAACAAATTGACTTTCTTAAAAATAAGTTGGCATTTATTTAAAGATGTGGTCTCTTATCAATGAATTTATAGCTGATAATTCCAGACTGGGTAAGTGCGGCACCGGTTCACAAATATGTTAAGCAAAAGTGTATATTCAGTACAGTATACAGTACATATATAGAAGCACCACGATCAATATGGCCAAACTGATCAACTAAACTTCTGATAAATTAACGATCGGACACTGAGACCAGGTGTTTGAATTGCTTTAAGGGCTGATTGATGATATTATCTATCCAAAGGACAAGCTGTATATTTTATTTTAGTATGTGAATATATATATATGTATATATATAGGTACATATTCCGGTAGAGATCTTAAGAGACCTTTACTTATTGACAATTTAGGTTAGCGAAGTGAAAGAGAACAGCAGTTTGGGTTCAAGGTTGATACTACAAAATAGTCGCACCGATTACTAAACGGTATAAAAGAAGGTTTTTCCAAAAGCCAACAATTATATATATATTTTATAATCGTCATCCTCTTTGATTTCGATTGAAATAAATTGCAAACTAACATGTGTTTCGAGCTACTGAAATCAAGATAAAGTAGACGATTTCAAGTGTTGACGTATTTCGTACTCTTTGTACTTTGCTCTTGTACCATTGACGATGTTGATAGGTTAAACGGTTGTCAACCTGAAGGTTGCTCGGATTTCTCCTACACCCGTGTACAACATCTTATCGATGACTCTCCTCTCGTTTCTCGTTTTCCATTCCCGACTAGACACAATATCCATAATTTGGTATGAATATACACTGATTAATTATTGATCATCTGTAAAAATAAATAAATACCGACTTTGTTAATCAAAATGTGTTTTCATATTGAAAGAACCACTACCAGCAGGTGCAATCTTATTATGTAGATAAGCGAAGTGACCAGAAATATATGTCTGAATGAATAATTCAGTAAATAAACATTCTTGTGAATAAAAACATGCGCTGCCTTTGTTGGTTTTTTGGTGACCCTTTAGTACGTGTGCCAGCCATAAAAGCGATAATACTTTTGCCTGCTGACACTTAAGTGGATAGTTATCCCCTGGTCAAGCTCTCCCGACAAGAGTATTTCTACTTGGTATTTTCCAAGCTTATATTATTGATATGTAACAGAAGCAAAGTAAACAAAGTTGTGCGGGTGTAAGCACTTGAGAATATCATTGATAAGATTAATATTTTTGGCAAAACACACGATCTTTGCTATTCCCACGCCATTGATCAGATATGAGTTGACGTATACTTCTAACTTAGTACACTCGAAGCGTATGCACTTCACTTAACCTCAAGTAATATGCCAATAAGCCATCAAGTTTGAGTGTGCTACCTGATATGAGCAATCGAATGTCAAACTATGGTCAGCATTGCTAACATTGTCAGGAGGTGAAAATCATGGTTGGAGGCTCGTTACAATAGAACATGTGTAATCATCGAACTACCCCCGATCTCTATCTATTTAATTGATATGTGTTTCATTAGCAAATCACTCTTAAATATAAAATAGAATAATAAAACTATTTTCAAATTGAAACACACAATTTTCCAACTTGTTTGTGTGATTCAAAATTAATTTCTTTCCACAACATATCTTGAGTTTCTACATCATAACTTCCAAAAGTTTTTAATTAAATATCACTCAACATCTGAGAAATTTAAACTAATCTGCAGAATAAACCATGACCAAAATGTCAATGGAATTTAAGATCGGTCCTTGAGTTAAGGCATTATTCAAAGGCTTGGATGAACTAGGAAGTGCATGTGGAAATTTTATAGAAAGTCTGGAGGCCTTGAGTGCAAATCTTAGATGTTTTCGGCAAAAGTTTTTTTTTTTTTGTGGGGTGTGATACGATTAGACAGACCCATAATCAATAAACAATGTGTATCATTGGTAAGAGAATAGAAAACTGGGAAAGAAGTTTACTCACCAAGTCAGAATTGTTCAAAGTCTAATATATTTTATTTTATTGATTTTTAGCCATTTAATTAAGTTCGTTTCCAGCTATAAATCGTCATGGCTTATCAATTGAATTTTAAAGCGCAGCTGACTTTGACATGATTTACATCAGGGGCATGTATATGGGTATGAGCAGTGCCACGGGTGCGCACCCAAATCCAGTTAAATCCGCGCTAGTGTTCAGCAAGCGACCAGTGTGCCAAAACATCAGATAAGCAATTGATTATAGGGCTCCTTATCGCCTTTTAGCCAGGGTCTATATTTGTATCTATGTGGAATATTATTGTTATTAATAAATATTTCATGGGCGAAATCAACGAAATTGACGTCGACGTCGATGTGGTCAGCGCCTCAAGTGGTCACTTAAGCCTATAAAAGCTATTGTGTCGATTGTCCACACAATTAGTTAACGGCGCGTTCAATCCGCACACGTCTCTAATTAAACGGCGATATTTCCAAACGATCGGAAATAAAAAAAAAGGATCTGCACCCGTCAAGGATTATGGCGCAGCACCATAAACTGGCTCTGCCAATGGCAGCGTCGCTGCTACTGCTCCTGGCCACTACGGTCGGAGCACACGTAAACAACGACAAACATCTGCTCACCGGACACTCGTTCCCAATGCACACAAGTTTGGCCCATCAATTCTTTGTCCTGGCAGCGGAGCACGCAGAAATGGCAAATGCCACCGGCACTCAAATGGTGCACAGGAGCCTGGCTCGCAACGACAACGATGTGCTCTGCGATAGAGACATTGCTCGCATACGTGACGCTATCGACAACATGGAGGAGTGGGCTCTAGAATGTAAGCAAACATATTCCATACTCTCTTCCCATAAAGGGTCCTCGATAAAACGGAAGTGTATTATTAGGACGAGTGCAAATGTGCTAAATAGAAACAAAGAGTCATCTTTAATCATATAAACTTTATATATATAAATGTATATATATATGATTGATAGCGATCGGTGGTACATACCTCCAGCAGCGCATTCATGCTTGCTTTGTTTGATATCAGTTTTTGTGCTCCATTCATAAGTTGCCACATATTCTTTATGACAGGCCCTAAATCAAATGGCAAATCAAATTTGATAGCCAATAAACACGAATAGACTGCGAAAGGCGATAAGACTTTACTAAGATTACGTCGCCAAATTTTTATGACATTTTCAAATCAAACATTTTTCGATTGATTGGATCTCTTTGATAAATATTTGGTTAAATAAGATTGGCAAACTGACCACCAATCTGTGATGATATAATTCCATTTCAATGTGAAATCTTCTTAAGGATTGCAAATTATCAGTGCTTAGCTCAGCTAAGAATACTTTATTGGAGACAATGCTTTAAAATGCACAAAGGTCCATCATTTTGGGATTGTCGCTCAAAGGTAAATGGTTGTCAATTCTAAATTGTTTTTGTAAGTTTAGAAATTGTTTCAATGTAGTCTTATCATCTTAAGGCAAACCCAAACCACTTCACACTGCAGGTGTTCCTGATAGGAAATAAACCTTTATGGTCGACGATAATCAAGATTAAAGTCGTTAGCTGAGGGTGAATGGGAATTAAGTTTACACCTAAGCATAAAAATCTTTTAGAGAAAATCTAATAACTTGTTTTATGCACTGCATTTAATGAGATTGACCAAGGTCATTAGTGACTTCTTCTTTCTGTCAAACTATTCGACTTCGAACCATTCGCCATATATATATTTATATATAGATCTATTGCTACTTGATCGAACAAAAATATAAACGTTATTTTTTTTGGACTTTGTCGCCAACAGTTCCAGATACATGGGGTCGCCTACCCGTTGGCTTCTTCTGGGGCCATCTCATCAGCATGGGCCAGTACGAGGAGTGTGTGGCGGCAACGGCCACCTACGGGAACGGATTACATGGCCAGTACTGTCTGGCACGCTTAAACATTACCCAGTTGTACAGCAAGGTGAAGCAACGCCATGAGGAATTCTCACGCATCAGCTACAAGCAAACAGAGCCGGAGATCTTTGAGTTAGGTGTGTGTGTGCCCAGCACATGCAGCGCCCAGAAAACTGATGAACTTCTCAAGCACGTGATTGCGCATTTATATGGCGCTGATATCATCGATCTTAAGTTCGAAATGGTTCAGGAAAAATGGTGTAAATATGATGCGCCAGTCGAGTTTCGTGGTGTGGACATTTTTGCCATGTAAGTGATACTGAAATACTTTCTTAAAATAATTAATTCTTTAATTGTGGAAGTGATTCATTCATTAGCTCACGTAAATTTCCTCAACCTGAAGAATTTAGTTATTTTATTAGCTTAAGTGAAAATAATCGAAAGATTTCGACAGCAAATGTTTTGACTTTGATTTCAATTCGAGTTAATATTGATTTCTTTACGCAGCATCTTCTTTTCGCTGATTATAATTTTCCTGATAGCCAGCAGTGTCTACGACGGTGTGCAGACCCGCAAGGGTGGTAAGTTGAATTATTATCCATCCATTTGCTTGGAATCCAATTGTGTATGTATCTAAATGTATCATTTTGGTTGCAGCACCCAAGAAACCGCTTTTCGTCGCCTTCTCGGTGCTCCAAAATGCACCAAAGATATTCACGGTGAAAAAAGTAAACAATCCGAATGTTATCCACTGCCTGAACGGTCTTCGTTGCTTCAGTATGATGTGGGTTGTGTTTGGGCACGGCTACATGACCTTCTACGATTTGCCACACATCAATCGAAACAAGTACTATACGTGGCTGCAGACGCCTTACTCCATGCTGGTGCAGAATGGCTCCCTTTGCGTCGATACGTTCTTCTTCATGTCCGGCCTGCTTATGTGCTGGGGCGCCTTCCGTGAGATGGATCGCACCAAGGGCAAACTGAACATACCGATGATGTACTTCCATCGTTACATACGCCTAACACCAGTTGTTGCCGTCGTTGTTCTGTACATCATGTCGCTGTATCGCTATTCTGGTGCCGGACCCATGTGGTTCAAGCTGGGCACACAGGATAAGCGCTGTGAGGACACCTGGTGGGCCACCCTACTCTATGTGCAGAACTATGCCTTCCCCTACAGCATTGTAAGCAAAACCATCTTGATTATTGTATATATTTAACATTGTTATATAATTGTCATATTGTTTTTGTATTTCTTCTTTTTTTTAATAGTGCGTCTCGCAGTCCTGGTATCTGGCTGTGGATACCCAGTTGTACTTCCTATCGCCACTGTTCCTCATTCCGCTGTACAAGTGGGGCAAGAAGGCGCTGTTACCAATTTCAATATTTGGTGTACTGTGTCTAATCTGCACCGTTGCCACCTTCTTGCACAATGACTTTACGCTGTTCCGTGTGCAGGACGATCATGTTGATCTGCGCCAGCGCTTGACTTACTATCCAACGCATACGCGTATTCCCACTTGGTTGATCGGCGTCATCTTTGGCTACTTCCTGTTTACGCGCAATCGTGGACGACAGATTCCACTGGCCAAGCACTGGGTTATTACTGGTTGGGTTGTGGCCTTTGGCACCATGTTGGCGGATCTTTGGGGTCCCTTCTGGCGCATGCTGCCGGACACACCAGACTCTCCACGCTGGGAGGGTGCTATGTTTGAGCCACTCAGTCGCAGCTCCTGGGCGCTGTCTATCGGCTGGATTGTGTGGGCCTGTTATAATGGACATGGCGGCTACATCAACGACTTCCTCTCCTGGGGCTTCTTTACGGGCTTCAGTCGTCTATGCTACTGCATGTACGTGATACACAGAATAGTTCAGCTAGTTAACGCGGCTCGTCTCCAAACCGACACTCATTTCTCCAACTACGACGCGGTAAGTGCACCTTAAGTTTTATAAAGCATCCAGCAATCTCATTGTGATACCGAATTGCAGATTCTGCGCTGGTGGCACGACTTTGGCATCACACTGACACTTTCTATATTTGCAACATTGGCCTTTGAGGCGCCCATTTTGGGAATTGAGAAGGCCATCTTTGGACGCGGTGACAGCAAGCCAGCACCCAAGAAACCAGTACCCGGTGACAATGCCAAAATTGCGCCTACCGCCGCGCCTGTCACTGAGGCCGAACCCATCACTACTGTGCCTGAACCAGAACCAGTGCCAGAGCCAGAGATTGTGCCCGCAGCCAGCAGAGCTGAGGATCCCTCCAAGGCCTAACGAAACACGTACATACATTTGTATATGTCATTTTATATTGTATTTTTTTTTCACAACCCAAAACATTTGCTAGTGACCCTTTTTCCTGTAAGTTTTATTTATTAAATATTTAATGAAATCAGTCTTAGTATTTTTCATTGTCAATGGCTTTAAGCTAATATAACTAGTACGACTCTTCAAGTTTTTTCGCTGTTTCTTAATCTATGTTATCGCCTTTATTTCGTTTAAGCAGTTCATACACTATCTCGAGTACGGTGCTTGCTTTAAGTGTGTTACTATAAGACGGTTTTTCCACACTTGAAACTTAGAAAGCCCTTTAGCAAAAAAGTTGATCATAAAAAACTTAAGTTAGAAATACAATTTGATAATTTGTTACCTAGTTTAAATATCGCCACAGTCTATAGTGAGTTTGATCATTACATGTTCTAAATAAAAAATGTTTTCCAAACACTATCTTATCTTTGCATCGATAATCTTTATGATAATCGCTGATATACGCAATCCGGAAAACTTTGACAGACTTCCTATAAATCTGATGATGAGTATCTTTCTAGTCGTGGCGTTTGTGAAGTAATTTATAACGATAGAGTTATTTGTGGGATACGGAAAGCTGCAATTGTATTTGCAAGTTAATATCAAATTTATTTATAAATATATACAATAACAATAGTTATGTGTAACTATATAAACAGGGTGTCGCGAACGCTTTACACTCGGATAATCACAAAGCAATCGACATTAGCCGACTATCTATCGTAGTTGTTCCGACTGAATTGGATTTTCACTTTAAAGAGTCGCGACCAATCGATGATTAAATTGAAATGCTGTAAAAAAAAAAAGAAGAAAACAATTACTAGTAATTCGTAATTTTCGTTTAACATGTGATCTACCTCACGATCCATAATGTTGTCGCAAAAGCTTAGGTCCAATAATTTCAACTTTTTACAACGCACTAGGATGCTAAAAGAAAATGAATCAAATTATGCGACAAATTTTCATTATTATTATACAAATCGAATAGCTTACTCATAAGCACGCTCGTGCGTTATGTGAGTAACACCCATTAAATCCAATTGCTCGAGATTTTTTCCCAATGTTGCAATATGCGTGAGATCACGTTCAGTAATGCCGCGCATGGCCGACAAAAACAGCTTCTTTAGCTTGGGACAATTGGTGAGCAGTTGGTATAGGCCATCACCAAGATTGGCCTCACGCATACTGCAAACAGAAATGTTCTTATTAAAGTGGCGTTGAGCAGCAGATTGTTAATCGGCGATAGTTAATCAGTTCGCCTCACTTACCACCAGCCCAAATCAAGCTCCTCCAATTGGTGGCAACGGGCCAGCGATTGAAGGCCCCGTGCGGACAGAAAATGCGCTTTCCACATGTCCAACGAAACGAGTTGGGTGTTGTAAGTGGCTAGATGCGCGGCGACATTATCCATGTTTACCGAAACACCGCAAAAGGCTGAAAAGTGTGAAGATTTTATGGATTTTTGTAGTATTGATTAATTAATAAATAACATACCTAGATTAAGATGCTTTAATTTACGGTTGCCTTCGAGCATGCTCAGCAGCAGCTCAGACTCAAATGCAGTTTGAAAGAGATCGAGTCGTTCAAGATTTTTGAGATTGGCCAGGCAGGAAAAATTTAACAGTGGGGTGTCAGATCCACAGTTACGCAAACTGAGCTCTGTTTGGGTTATAAAAATATCTTGTATAATTACAATGATAAAAATGGTGCTTATATACCTATTAGATTATCACAGACTATGCCAATTGTCTCAATGCAGCTGGCATTGAGAAATTTGCAAGAGTTCAAACGTAAATGGGTGAGATTGTCTCCACGTTGAGTCAGGAATCTATGTCAATGAAAAGGAAGAAGAAAAATGAAGTTTACAATACATGTATCAGTAGCCTTGCTTAATCATTTAGCCGCTAGTTGTATTTACTTCTTGAACTCGGTGGGTGAAACCTCTCCAAACCCGCCGCACCACGATAAATCCAGCTTGCGCAACAGCGTCGCTCTGCGCGCCAGGGTACACAACAGCTCTGAGTTGGCCAACTGCCAATAAGGCTTCAGGCTGAGATCGCAATAGAGCAGCGGATGTGTTGAAATTTCGTAAAACAGGCGCGACACTTGGCCCACACAAAAGAGTGACTTTAGGTCCAGGTAGCTGAGTATTTTCAACAGGATTTCGAACTGCAAAAAAGACTTAACACATCAGAGGAATTTCACAATTGATATATAAAAATAGTTGGCCAACCGGCAGATCCGTTAAAGAGCTTTGTGGACCGCTGCTTTGCAACTGCTGCTCTTCAGAAACTTTTTGGTTTTCCTTCAAAAATTGGCTAAGATCGTTGTTGATAAATTCATGAAGTTTGACAGTACAATTTTCACGACAACTGGGTTGGAACTTTAGCGTGCGCAGCTTGCAAAGGATAGGTCCACTATTGATATCTTCCTTATAGCGTTTAACCATCGGCGTTAGCATCTGCTGCATGGATCGCGTTGAACCAGTGCGTCCATATAGCAGAATAGCATCGATCTGGGTGTAATAGTTCAATCGGCTGTGATTGAAGTCAATTCGCAACGTCCTGTAAAGAGCCATGTGGAATATAATTAAGGTTAGCTAAAGATGCTGCGGACTTACTTGGTCAGTATGTTAGTATTCTTAAGAGTCGGCGCAAAGCGCCGAGCTTCGCGCGTGAAATTGCCCTTAAACTTATTCAGATCACTGCTACTTGCCTCCCACAAGCACGTCCAGCGCTTCGTAATGCTGTAAGCCCATATGCGCACTACGCCACCCGGATTGTATGTCTCAAAGATGGAGACCTCTTTGGGTATCACAAACTCCTCAAAATACACAACTGTGCAAGAAACAGAACAGTAAATAGGTGAAGTATATCTTGTGTTCACTTGATCACTTACCAATAAAATCATGTGTGGGCAGCGCTGGCAGATTTTGTGGCTGAATTTCACGGGTGGACGAAGGCGCGCAGTGCCACCAGTCACCAAAGGTACGCTAAACGCAAAAATTTAAATTACGTAAGGGGAAGAGCAACATAATATATTATTTATACGGTACATAGGACTAATGTAATGCTTTAATGACAACCACAAATTTACCATACAAAAGGCCTCTGGATAGTCGCCATAGGTGGGATACTTGCTTGGCCTGCCAATCACATTAGCGGCCGTGTAGGATATGCTGTAGTCGATACCATATTGCGAGCTAAAGTCATGCACGCCCAGCACATACTGTGCTAGGTAGTAGCTGTGCTCATCTTGAGATTGAGTTTGTGACTGTAGCTTGCAGTCGTCACCGGAGTGACCACCATTGCACTCCTGATTGCGTTCCATAAGCATGGCCGTAAAATCAATATGTGCATCCGGCTCCGTATCGCTGCCAGAGCTGCCATCCTCACCGCCAAAATCGAGCAGGGACATGTGACCGTAGTTAAGCCTTAGCGAACGATTTTTTCGCGTATGATTCGCATAACGCGCTACAGCGCTGAGCATAGGCTGTAGCGCGAATCGTTGAAAACGTTGATGTCGACGATTATTGCTTGAATGCTGTTTGTTGAAGTCAATGGCAACAATGATTGTTGATTTGTTGTTGTGATGATGTGGATGCAAGATGTCCTTGCAAGATGTCCTGCTATATATGGATTTCACGCGCGAGCTTTGGCACGTTGCTGTGTCCGACGTTCACACTAAGCTGCTAGAAAGTGTGCAACTTAAGGGTAGTAAGTGGAGGCCTTAATTCAATTAGAGGCTATTGCGAATTCCTCTTTGTTGTCAAATAGGTGTCAGGGGTTGCGTTGTTGTCGCGGCTGTCAAAGGTGGCCGTTTTGGGCAGGTTGAATTGCTTTCAGTGTGCTGGTATTGAATTTGTTGTGATCAATAATTAATACTTAATATAGCTATTTGGCGTTATTTCTGATAATTTCATATTGAATTTTGACAACAAATCCGAAACAACATTTAATTTCTATATTTCATAAAAAAAAAAATTGACAGAGTTGCAAGGGGCACTCGAGTCGATATCGATAAATTACTGATTGCATGTTGTAGCAATTGTGTCGATAGTTGTCATGCAACAGCTGTTAGCGGTTCCGTCTCCATGCTTCGCTTCAACTGGTTGCCTATAATCAGACAATTGCCAACCATGAAAATGAAGAAACACCAACGTCTTGACTATCGGAATAAACTAATCCTGGCACCCATGGTGCGTGTCGGAACATTACCCATGCGACTGCTTGCTCTCGAAATGGGCGCTGACATCGTTTATACTGAGGAACTTATTGATTTGAAATTGATCAAAAGTATTCGCCGTCCAAATCGTAAGTTAGCCTTAAACTTGTGTTTGAAGACACAGAGTAAGCAAAGTTATCATTCCAATATTCTTCGTTTTTCAGCCGCTTTGGGGACTGTTGACTTTGTGGACCCTTCGGACGGCACAATTATTTTTCGCACATGCCCTTTGGAGACGTCAAAAGTGGTGCTGCAAATGGGAACCAGCGATGCGGCTCGAGCTTTAGCTGTTGGCAAACTGGTCCAGTGTGATATTGCCGGATTAGATATAAATATGGGCTGTCCCAAGGAGTTTTCTATTAAGGGCGGAATGGGAGCAGCGTTGCTAGCTGAACCGGACAAAGCTGCTCATATACTGCGCACACTGTGCTCGCAGTTGGATATACCAATTACCTGCAAGATACGCATACTGCCCGATCCCATGGATACCATCAATCTCGTTCAGAAGCTGGCAGCAACTGGTATTGCTGCCATTGGCATTCATGCGCGGACTAGAGATGAACGGCCCCAGCATCGTCCACATCCAGACGTTTTGCGTGCTGTGGCGAGCGCGGTGGATATACCTATCATTGCCAATGGGGGATCTCGGGAAATGCACACGTTTGAGGATCTGCACAAGTTCCAGGAATTGTGTGGCGCTGATAGTGTCATGGTTGCCCGTGCTGCCCAGCTTAATGTGTCTATATTTCGCAGAGAAGGCGTTTTGCCAATTGACGAGGTGATTGATAAGTATCTTCGCCTTTGCATCAATTACGACAATGCTCCGCACAATACCAAGTATTGTGTGCAGAGCATACTCAGAGAGTTGCAGGAAACGCCGCGCGGCAAACGCTTCTTGCAGTGCCAAACGTTACAGCAGATTTGTGAAATTTGGCACCTAGGTGACTACTGTCGCCGTCGACAACAGGAGCTCAAGGATCACGGTAATGCTGGGCGTGCCAATGTAATTCTCTCCGAATGCCTGAATAACAAACGTCAAAAGCTCGATCTGTCTGAAGATGCAATGGAGGAGTATGAGGGCGTCATTAGCCGTAAGATGGCATTCCTGCGCTCCACCTACACGAGTGGTAAGTGGTGCTCTGAAAAGTGTACCTGTTGAATGTCATTGTGATCCTGTAATTAAATTTGTAGATACGCAGCTACCCAAGACGGTGCTCTATGTGCACGCTGGTCGCCTGGGTAAACAACCTCCGTGCTACGAGACGCAGCGCTGCGACAAACTATTCCGGGCCATCTGCAGCTATGACGGGCAACGCTATAGCAGCAGTTTTTGGGAGAAAAACAAGAAACAGGCCGAGCAAGGAGCTGCATTGGTTGCGTTGCTGGAGCTTGGACAGCTGAACGAAAAAGACCTCTATGACAATGGCAGTCTAATCAGTTAGAGCCTCATGAACTGCTCATCATGAATTTCCTTACAAAAAAATACATCTATTTGTTCACAGCGCTTCTACATTTGATTTTGTTGGTTTAATTTATGTTTACCGCATGCCTTAGGCAACCATACAATAATGTTCAATGTTTGGAATTGTGGATGGAATAAAACTACTAAAAATAAGATTAACTTAAGAATTTTGTTGTATATTAATCATAGGTGGAAGTGAAATATTAAGAGACTAGTTTCAGTTGCCACAGCTTTTATTTAAATTCTATGTATATACATGCATTATTTATTGTTATTTGATATTTGTAGACAACAATAAAAGGAAAAAATTTGCATGCTCGAGTTGATGTTATTCTCTCTTCGGGTCTAAAATACCCAAAATCTAACATTTTAAATTTTTTTGCTTAAATATAGGGAGCATTATAACTCATAACTGGTGAGTTTGGTCGAGATATCTTGTAATGAAAAAATGAGCTCGACTCTCGACCGGTCGTTCCAACAGTAGTCAAATTATATACTTTTCCGATTTTACCGCATCCGGCAAGCATACGAATAGATTCAAAATTTTATCACGAAAACTTCTGTACTGAAGCTAGGATGTTCGGACATGGCCATATTGACAATGCGTCGTCAATAATATATGTATATGGTGTAAGGTGTATATGTGCCTCATGGGATCTGAGATGTCTTTTCCAGTGAGTGACAGATTTGCGAGAAAATTATTAACAAACAAAAAAACATATGTTGTGTTAATTATAGTTTATTAATTTCCTAGTGTGTGTGTGTGTGTGTGTGTCCGTGTGTCTTTATGTCAGGATCGATCAGCTGGCCGGAGCTCCAAGACAGAGTCGACCCCGAAGAGAGTGGCAAAAATAAATAATGATGCTGCTCTCTTAGTGGTCGAATCTATTTGTGGTGTGCTGAATATGGTGCATGAGAGGAGATAGCAGCTTAGCATTGCTAACGTCGTTGAGAGGCTGGTGGCGGCATCATTGTATGACCATCGCGAAAGCCAAAATTTACAATAAAGCTTAGTAGATAATCCTTTGTAATTGGATGCTTGATGCTCTCCACAACGGCTAGAAAACAAAATACATTATTACATATATTGTCTGTATGTTGTCTTTATATAGCATTGGTAGGAATACTTACCGACGCTCGTGTTGAAACTGTTGGGCAACTTTTTGTCCGTTCGCTCGCGCATAAAATCCCAATTGCCATATTGATTCATCGTGCATTCAACAATTTTGTTATCCAGCTCGCGTATCTCTTTTGTAAGTTTTTGCATTCGTCCGAAGGGTGCATCATGGCCTCCTACATAAAGAAAGCCAACCTTTTTGGTCAACAAGCTAGGAGCAAAAATAAAATGGTTAGTAAATAAGTTTTTCACACTATTCAATAAATAAGTACAAATTTAATTAGCTTCCCCTTTCAATTATTGAATTGGTTCGTGCTGACGACAGTGAAAACAATATTCATAACGCGTACTCCAAGTTAACAGACTCTAGCTTCAATCGTGTTTATAATATTTGGGCTAATACAGACAGGCCGACAGTAGGACGGAGATTGACTTACCCCTCGCCACGCTCTGTTATAATCTTAAGTCGAAAGTCCACGGAGTTAAGCTCATGCGGTTTCCATTTGAATACATCGACGCATACGCCGGCTGTGTACGGTTGCTGCGAGGGTTGGAAGATGAGACCGTCGGGTTCATGGGCCAGCGAACGCGAAAACTTTTCGCCCAATAGACTTTCCGACGTACGAATGTCCCAAAAGTCTTTGTTGCGCACACTGAACGGCTCCAGGGCACGGTTAATAATGCCCTGCTTCATGGCAAGTATACGCGGACCTGTTTAGATTTGAAGATATTCGGTATTATTATTGGATGCGGTGCAGCTAAATCTTTTAAATGCGTACCTATAACTTCATTTTTAATATAGTCTAGACGATGTGGATAAAAGAACTCCTCGCGCACATCACGACCCGCCAGTCGCACAATGTCATAGACAAGAAAACGCGGTGTCACAGTGTCACCAATCTTGTCCAGCACCATTTCCTGTAAGCGAACAAATACAAATTTTAATATTAAAATGTAATTAATGCATGTATATCTAATAAATATGGAACTACGTTTGGCAACGTTCACTTACACCATCCAGCAGTGTACCATCGAGATGTTCATGCAGATTTTTACCATGCACAAAGGTCATATTTTCCACCTGAAAGCATGAGTGATTGCGATCGAAGAAATAGATCTCCTCGCGTCCATCAATGAGCATCATATATCGCGTACCGTCCGCCTTCCATGAAACCCTATACGGCATCTCGCTGAGTCTCTTGATGTTGTGCTTGTCCATCGATATAGGCTGAGCGCCCGGAAAGCCACTCTTCTGCCAATGGCACCAGTCTTGTACCCTGTGCTGTAGCCCAGTGAGACGTGGCTGGTCTGTTATTTGCCGCACACCGGGTACACCAGCCATAAATGCTGCATTCTTAACAACCAACTCACGTCGTCGCTTCTTTTTCTGGGGTCCATCGCCAGCAGAAGCGACATCCTCACCATTCGCATTTGACACAGTATCATCGTCATTGTCTTCATCTTCTGTGGCCGTTCCACTCCCAGCTGCACCTGCGGCCGCAGCCTGCTGTGAGGTGGATGAGCAACTGTCATCGTAGCGGCGTTTACTGGCTTTGGAATCGCTGATGGCGTCTTCATTACCATTGCTGTCATCATACTCCAAGCACCAATTGGGCTGCTCTGGAGCTTGGGGAGCATCCTCCTCTACCTCATAGCGTCGAAATAGCTCATTAATATAATCCTGCTTGTAGATGCCGGGCGGTCGTGCATTGGCAAACACAGCAAGTGCGGCTTCTACAGAGCAATCCAGACGTTCCACCATATAAGAGACGATTAGGAAGCCCGTTCGATTAAAGCCGTGGGTGCAGTGCACAGCAATCACATCGAATGGCCGCTCATTAATAAAGTTGTCAACCAGCTCAATGAAACTGCGCGTCTGCTCCGGCGATGGTGTTTCACCATGACCGCGACACTGTAGCTTAATATATTGTGCTCCTCGCTCTTCCACCGTGCTGCGATCATAGAATCGTTTTGTGTTTGTCAAATCGATCCAAAGGCCCAGTTTTAACTGCAGAGCCGAGTGGGTGGTAAAGAGATGAATAGTATAACATATGTTTGCATGTATCTACGTCATATGTATGTATATATGGAATGCATCTGGGACAACTCTTACCTTGAGTGTCTTGCAATAATCGAAAAGCATCTCGGGACTAAAGGTGCATTCAATGGCCATCTTGTCTTCAAAGGACTGATTTAGCGGCGTTTTGAATGCGAGAAACCGCTCCGCGATAATTTTATCACTTTTCCGTGGACAATAAAGCCAACGGTTCGGTAGTGGGCCTGAGCCCCGCTCCCGTTCGCGATGTGAGTGAGCCATTCCGACGGTACGTCACGGGGGGACGGACTTGTTAACTGGATATGGAAAAGATGAAAATGATATTGGCAGGCAAGCAATAATGTCTTCAAATAATTGGCTCTGGCTGCAGCCGCGCAAAAGCGGTTATGAATCGCGTCCTGGTTGCGTCGTTAACTTCTTCACATCGTCTTTAGAGGAGCGCAGACACTTTCGGAAAGTGCTTTGCTTGGATTGCTTGCTCGTGGGTGTTTGTGTGCGTCACGATTAATGTTGCCAGATTATTAGATTATGGCATTAGCTTATAAAATGTATGTATAAGCACATCGAAACATGAATAAATTAATTGTTTCTACTGGCGACCGTTTTTTGATGATGTTCTTTGTGCTTTCTGAGCAGCTGACAAAGGGATTCACGCACAATGCCGATAAATAGAGTTTTGTTGTCCTATCTGCATTGCAACAAAATGTTCGAAACGTGTGAGATTGTGGCAACGCCACATCGATAAATTGGCAGAGCGCCACCGATGAGCTGGCAAGCGAGTCGAAAATGTGGCCAGACTGCCAGACTACAAACATCTGTAAGCATTGTGCACTAAATTCAAAACTTAAAAAACAGTTGCACTTCTGTCAAGCAAGCAAGATCCTAATTCTCGTCCACAAATTAAATGTGTTTATTACCACCTTGATTTTTCTTATGATTTAGGTGTTTTCTCAGATTATTTAAGTTTTTAATATAAGAGCTTGTATTTTCTATTTATTGTTCCTTTCATTTTTCTTCCTCTAACTCTACCAGTTTGTTTTCTTTAAATTTTTACTGTTATCATTTTTTTCGTATATTAATTCGTATGCCTCCTTTTTATTTTTGTAATTATTAAGTGTGTATATTTTTGTCAGAATTAAATTAAATTTAGATATTAAGTAGTAGCTGTCCAATTAACATTTGCCAGAGGCCGGAAGTGTAAATCAAATGTTACCTTAAAATAAACCGAAGACATTGCCGAAAAGTTTTTAACTCATATGTATCTTATAATTGTATTTTTTTATGCTTTTGTTTTGGTCGACATTTCATAAAAACAAGAGAAATTGTTTAATTAAAACGTTGCGCATATCTGCGAGTACATTATCGATTAGACATATGAATGTGTTAACATTTGTATAAATATCTATGTACATAACTATGTACATATGTATGTAAATGTACTTTGCTCGTGCTCACAAGTACTCTGCTGTATATTTACTCTCACACAGACGCAAGCAAGGAACTACCAAATCATTTACTGCAGTGTAAATAAACAAAAACGGCGAATGTGGTGCTGTTGTTCTTGCTATTTTTGCTGATGTTGTTGTTACTGGATACAATACATACTTAAAAACAAATGCTCGGCCACAGAAACGTTCCGAAACGTACACATTTCGCACGGATGAAGAGATGGAAGTTAAGGCAACAATAATAACATCAAACGATGGCAACATCTACGCTGGGAGCATTGCTTCGGTCTACATCCGATCGAACGATGATCGTCATTGTCGATTCTTCTTCGCTCCAGGCCGAATGTCATTCATAGAACCGAAGAAAAATTTTCACTTTTAATCCGATATTTTGTGTTTGTTTTCAACCAAAGTGAGCTACGATTATATCATATTAAATTACAAGTTCAATGGCAACAACTACTCCTTCCCATTCGCATGCAGTGCGTCCAGCAACTGCAGCAATCACAAAATCCGTGATGCATACGCCAAAAATAACAGTTACAAACACAACAACATCAATAACAACCACACCAACGACGAAAACCGAACCAGTGCCAAAATCACCAGACGACGTAACTGCATTGATGCCCCGGAAAAGTTTGACCTCCATGACGGATGACGAGATCATCCAAGAGAACCTCAAGGAAATACTTGATATGAAATCGCGAGTAAGTTAACAGTCTCTAAAGAATCCCAACAATTTGGAATGTTGCACATATCACGAAAGACTAATGCAATCATCGCATTTCCAATGATGAGGCGTCATCAATTACGGGCATGGTCGAACGTGCAGAAGCTTCAGCTTGCAAATAACAGTACGACGCCATCAAATATTCCGCTTTCATTCATTTCGATTCATTATACAAATACATATATACATATGTACATATATATTTAAATACATGTACAAATGGATATATGCAGATCATCAAATCTTGTTGGAGCGCCACACTGTAAACAATGTTTTTATGGGCCATACTTGTAGCCCTGGCCATTATGACTCAGTATGGTATATAAACATGTACAAACATTCATATTAAACAATGCATGTACATACACGCACACACACACACACATACACACACACTACCAAAGAAGCACTACTCAAAATGTGTAATTTTCAAGTCTATTTGTTGAAACTGTTCTTCACAACAGCATCTAATAAATAGGTATTTTTTCAGAACTTATTCCTCATTATTAACGCATTCTCTTAAATAATCCACGCTTTATTGATGAAATATAGTTCCAGATCTTGACTTCATTTTAGTAGTATGTGTACGATTTATACATGTATGTATATGTATATCCTATATGGAATTCATTTTGGAACTTTCTTCTCCTTTGCAGGAGGAACGTAAGGCCAACGGACGCCTCGTGGCCGTGATTGTTGCCTTTCTGGGTAAGCAGAAACAGATAATGGCATATGTACATATGTATGTACATACATATTTATAGTGCACTATATTTAGAATTGTTAGCACAACAAACATTCGCGCCTTAAGCTAATTTTTAAATTAACATATAAAATATAATTTAACTTAATGCATACATATGTACACATATGTGCAACAATTTGTATATGTACTCAATCGAACATTTACCACAATATGCTTCCATTTTTTATGGAAAATTTCATCCAAATTCATTTTGTGTTCGAGCAAATTGCAAATATGTATCTACTACATAAAAAAGTAAACAAATCTGCTTTGATTATATCGGAAGGCTAAACAGCCGCAAGACATGAGAAGTCGCCTTACCAAATATCAGATTTTGTGCATGTAATTTGCATTTTGGCACACAGAATTCGGATACACGCGAGGTTTAATTGCAGCAACCAGTCAGCGCAAAACTATTCAAACTTGCATACTTAAAATAATGTAAATACTATTTGCTATTTGCTATTACTACATAAAAAGTATTTTAAACGTACGCGTAAAATTGCATAGTTTATAAACTGCGTTTTATTGTTTCCACATTCCCTTCTTCACTTCCGAACATGGCACAGTACAGTTTTTTGTTTTCGAAATTCACAAAATTTTATAATTTAATGTAGGGCAGGGTAAAAGTTTTCTTGCATAAATATACATATATATATATATGTACATATATGGCATAAATAAAAAAGAACAAATTCCTCTTTCCATTTGCAGTGATCTTTATGGCCCTGTATCATGCTCTGAAACGCAAACCTGCCGCGTTGTCTGGCTTCCTGGTGCCGGCTGGCATTATGCTCTTCTACGGCGCATGGGTGGTTGTCCTGGCAAAGCGCGATAAGCACAAGCGCGCCATGTTTGTAGGTACCACAGAGAAAAACTCTCATATTGTACATACTATATGTAGTATGTACATGTATTCATCAAATGTACATAATTTCATGTTAATATTTTATTTCTAAGCTGCATTTCTCTCTCTCTCCCTCTCTCTCTCTCTCTCACTCTATTGCTGTCTCGCTCTTTGCTTTATAGGAACGGCATATTGAGGAGGTGGCGTTGAAAAACAAGTCTGAATTGGAGGAGAAGCACACGCGCATAAAGCATTCACAGAAAGGCAGCGCATCCAGTAGTCTGCAATATGTCAATGAACTAGCTTCTGGCACCGAGCATCGGAAGAAGCAAAGGCGTCATAGACAGCGGCAGAGGGAGCATGAATTGAAGCCCGATGGATTGGGCCTGACGGCTGACGTTAAAGTACACCGTTTGGGCACCAAGAGACCGAGCTTCAGACAAAAGCTCTTTGGTCAAACAATTGGCCATGTTAAGCTATTGGAGATGCAGTGCGACAGCGTGGATACGGATACGGATACGAATGCGCCAAAACCTTCAACAGTAGTTGAATTAAGCGAGAAGAGAAAACGGATGCAACGTTTTGAGACATTACCTACACCACAATTAAAGCACATGAGCTCGGCGCCATAGGCGTTAAGTGGGGGCTGAAGTTAATAAATGTACTGTAAACGTGTATGAATGCTCTAGTCGAGCACTATATCAAAGAGTGTAAATAAACAAGAAACAACGTTTGAACTGGTTTTCAGAAAATGCTGCGAGTTTTGTCTGGATATCTTGGTAAAATATTTTATTCTAGTACAAGAACAAATCTCTCGACGGATTTGTCCTATATAGTGGACCCATCTGGTAGAATCCTTCATTAAGACAGTGTTAAAGCTGAATAAGGTCTGGCATGGCTATATCGACTCGACTAGTGATGCTTATTAAGACAATATATTATTTTGGCGTCTCCTTCGATGCATTCCAAAATGTATGACAAAACTATAAAATCGGCTACAAGGGTATTGAAATAGATATATTTACTGCTTATTTTGCTCATGCGTCAACCAAAGTTAATTTTGTGTTCGATTATGGAACAAAGTTTGAAATGACAGTTAGTATTTTTGAAATGTAATTATTATTTTGGTACATTTTGCACACGAATATCGGTACAATTCGATGATCATTTGACGATAGTGAGAGCAGAGATGTCCATCTATCGATTACAAAAACAGGTCGAATCAATCATAAATAATTGGCAATACGACAATGACCCGAACTTAAAATAGATAAAAATCAGCAAAAAATATTAAAAAATATTTATATACATATATAATGTATAGTTACTAACAAAATAAATAAATTATGTCTATCGAACACAACTGTGTTTGGCAAAGCAACTCTGGTGCAACAGTGAGAACGCGAGTACAGTAAAAGCATTCGATAAATAGAAATATCGCAATTCGCAGCAAGCGCGCTCGTTTTGTTAGCGTCGAGAATCTAAGTTTATTGTTTTAAGCATTTTTGTAAGATCAAGTGAAAAGTCATTGTCAACTGTGAACAATACAAATTTAGATTGTCAAGAATACTAGTAAATTAAAATATGTTTGTATAGACATTCCAAATAGTAAGAAGTTAATGACGCAAGCGCGCATTCCATGCTAATATTCTTTTGTGTCCTTTGTATTTTTTTTTTTTGTTGTGTTAAATATAAGTTAAAATGGAACTGCGTGTGTGGAAAACATTATTGTTGCAGTGGGTAAGTTTTCCGTCTAACCATAAAAAGAATCGAACTATAGAGAGAACCGGCTAATCATTAAGAGAAGATGCAAACATATCTAATGCACTATTTTTTTTTTTCCTAAATGTAGGTGCAAAAATGCAATTTCATAGAAAACATTTCATGTCTCGAAGATTCTGATATTGAGGCATTTTTTGCCAATATGCAGTATGCTGGAGTTGAACTAGCCACCAAACAGCCGGAGTCGCCCCTAAACATTACCCCGTTTCTGGGGTCACTAAAAACATTTCTTCAAGGTATGTGTACATTTGAAGATCAGCATCGAATATAGCTCATATATATCATGTATATTTATATATGTCATTAAATATAATTTGCAGATAACTATCCAGATTTTGAGCCACATTTTGAGCACGATGGCCGCATAGCAAACGAAGATTACATTTATGTGTACACACTTCTTATGCACTACACGTGCATTCAGAGTCCGATCACATATTTTCATAATATCTGCAACGATTTACCGAAAACAATGCAGCAGTGCATCGTTGTATTCTTCGAGCAGATTGTCAACGACCCGGAGCTGACTCGCAATCGTTTGCGCCGGATCATTCGCAATATTCGGGAAGATGCTGAAATAAATACAAACAGTTCAGTGTCGGCACTGGCCAGCAGCACGACGGACTCGACGCCAATCGACAATGATGCGATTGGGTGTGCGAATCCTGTGACGCCGTCGCCCGTCCAAAAAAAGCTGCACAGTTTATGTGACTCCAGCCAAATGCCGGTTCCGTCAACACCAAGAACTGAGCTGCTCGAACAGCGTACGCGTGAGCTGCTTGGATTGAGGGTAAGAGCGGGTGATGGTGTGCTAATTTCCGTATAATTACATTTAAATTACATTTGCAGGCTGAGTTGGCAACGGAGCGGTATGAAAAGACTTTTCTAGAGGAGCAAATCATAGAAGACGAAAAATTGATTAATTCGCTTAGTGAAAGTATGAGAAATTTTACACATGTACGTATTGTGCCTTTAAATTTTTATTTGTTTTAAAATTGTAGGGAACAAGCAATTGGCCCAGATGAAAGCCGTCCTTCAAAAAGAAAACGACGAGGAAAATTGCGCGAATAGCATTGTGACCAATGAAGTAGACAACGTAAGTAAAACTAAATATATCCGGTGGCACACAGGTAGAACGGACTGATGTATTAGCCAATGCGCCTACCTGTATCAGCATTTATTATTTGTTTACCACTACCTGGAATGAATTACAGCTAAAGCGACAACTTCAAAAGGAGCTAAGCAACAAGGATGATATTATTGCCGAACGCGACGAACAGATGCTTGAGCTGAAAGCCAAACATGACAAAGTTTCTGCCAAGGTAAGTACGAATAGTTCTCAGTAGTATCTAGAATACTATAATATTCTGTCAGCTATGTTTTATCTGCGTACACCTTGGTACAACTGAAAATAGTAACTTATTTTTAGGTATTTATACAGAACAAGTGGATTTAGAATTTATAGGCATCTTGTTGTTTGCAAAAAGACATTTAGTACCCGCTGTATCATATATGATTTAAATAATGTCAATTCTGACATTCGGAATATAACATAAATAAGTCATAAATATATCATGTTCAGAAATTAATTTTCTTATGAAATTCTTTTTCCACAGCTGAAGCTTTCAGAGAAACAGTTGCGGGTCTGTATTGAGAAAATAAATGTACTGGAGCTGCATTCGGAGAGCTTTGCTCCCATGTTGACCATAAAGGAGGAGACCATTGCCTGTCTGCAGCGCGACAAACTGGAGCTAGAACAGTGTCTAAAAGAGACTCGTGACGAGCTGCATAAGGGACGCGAGGTGCTGAATGCTTCATCGGATCTGCTGGATACCTCACAGTCGGCCAGCAGTATGAATACCACACCGGAAACCCTGGCTTGCTCCGTTATAGATAAACAATTGCGCGAGAAGGAGCAGGAGAATGAAGAACTGCGTGAGCAACTGACGTCCATCAGGGTGGCAACTGCATGCATTGTGGATGGCATTTTAAAGATCGCACAGCAGCATCAAGTGGAGATACCAACAAAACCCAATGATGATGTGCAACTCTTAAACTTAATTCGGCGCAGTATGGAGAAGTTGTCCTCTAGCTTTGTGCAAGAGGAGCAACGTGTGAAGGAACTGCAGGATCAGTTCAACATACAGATTCAGCAATGTGCGCACCACGAAGAGAACATTCAGCATCTAAAGAACAACGCTGAGAAGCTGGCTAAGGAGTTAGAGGACAGTCAGTCCAACTTGAAGACTAGCAATGAGAAGTTACAGAATAACGAAATTGAAATCACGAAAAAAGATAAGGAACTTCTGCAGCTGAGCGAAGAATTGATTAAATTCGGCAATCAAGAACGTACTCTACAAGATCGCATTGCCACTGAATCCGAACTATCACTTAAGCAGTGCCAGATGCTGTCCGAGCAAGAGAAGATTATTCAAACTCAGGAATTAAAGTTGGCTGAGCAGCAGGCGAAGCTAACCGACGCTCAAAATCAGTTGAAACGTTTCCTTGACCGAGTCAGTGCCCAAGTTAATACGAAGATAGCTTCAATGTCAAGCGGCGAAAACGGCTTAAAGGAAGTGGAAAATGTGCTGATGAGAATGTGCAATCAATTGGAAGAGTCCAAGGTGGAGATGGCTGCCAAATGTGAACAGCTCACTGCTCAAGACCACTTTTTGATGCAAATGCTAAAAACACTCAATGCACACATCGAGCAACCAATCGGTCCTAACAACATTGTAACTCTTCCCAAAAACCTTCAATTCTTGAACATGAAACTTGCCCTGTTCGTCTCGAAATATGAGCATCTCCACGCTAAATGTAATTCTTTGGAAAGTGATAATCTGCAGACGGTAGAAAATATGAGGCAGCTAGTAAGCGAGCTGGAAGAAAATACCATAATACGTAAGCAATTGGAAAAGCAGTGCGATGAGCTAATGCAGCAAATGCAGCAGAAGTCTGAGGAATGCGAAAAAATAACTCAACAGTTGCAAAGTGAGAAAGCAAACAAGACTACCATTCAAAGCGAACTTGGCAAAGAGTTGCAGACGCTAAAGCTGACGTGTCAGGATTTGAAAATGACCAAGGAGCAACAGTTGCTCGACCGAGAATCTCTCCAAAAAGGTTTGCAAAAGCAGTGCGATGAGCTAATGCAGCAACTGCAGCAGAAGTCTGAGGAATGCGAAAAGATAACTCAACAGTTGCAAAGTGAGAAAGCAAACAAGACTACCATTCAAAGCGAACTTGGCAAAGAGTTGCAGACGCTAAAGCTGACGTGTCAGGATTTGAAAATGACCAAGGAGCAACAGTTGCTCGACCGAGAATCTCTCCAAAAAGGTTTGCAAAAGCAGTGCGATGAGCTAATGCAACAACTGCAGCAGAAGTCTGAGGAATGCGAAAAGATAACTCAACAGTTGCAAAGTGAGAAAGCAAACAAGACTACCATTCAAAGCGAACTTGGCAAAGAGTTGCAGACGCTAAAGCTGACGTGTCAGGATTTGAAAATGACCAAGGAGCAACAGTTGCTCGACCGAGAATCTCTCCAAAAAGGTTTGCAAAAGCAGTGCGATGAGCTAATGCAGCAACTGCAGCAGAAGTCTGAGGAATGCGAAAAGATAACTCAACAGTTGCAAAGTGAGAAAGCAAACAAGACTACCATTCAAAGCGAACTTGGCAAAGAGTTGCAGACGCTAAAGCTGACGTGTCAGGATTTGAAAATGACCAAGGAGCAACAGTTGCTCGACCGAGAATCTCTCCGAAGAGGTTTGCAAAAGAAGTGCGATGAGCTAATGCAGCAACTACAGCAGAAGTCTGAGGAATGCGAAAAGATAACTCAACAGTTGCAAAGTGAGAAAGCAAACAAGACTACCATTCAAAGCGAACTTGGCAAAGAGTTGCAGACGCTAAAGATGACTTGTCAGGACTTGGAAATGACCAAGGAGCAACAGTTGCTCGACCGAGAATCTCTCCGAAGACGTTTGCAAAAGAAGTGCGATGAGCTAATGCAGCAACTGCAGCAGAAGTCTGAGGAATGCGAAAAGATAACTCAACAGTTGCAAAGTTCGAAAGCAAGCAAGACTACCATTGAAGGTGAACTTGGCATGGCGCTTCAGAAGCTCGAGCTGGCGGAGAAGACTAAGGAGCAACAGTTGCACGATCGAGAATCTCTTATAGAAGATTTGCAAAAGAAGTGCGATGAGCTAATGCAGCAACTGCAGCAGAAGTCTGAGGAATGCGAAAAGGTAACTCAACAGTTGCAAAGTGAGAAAGCAAGCAAGACTACCATTGAAGGTGAACTTGGCATGGCGCTTCAGAAGCTCGAGCTGGCGGAGAAGACTAAGGAGCAACGGTTGCACGATCGAGAATCTCTTATAGAAGATTTGCAAAAGAAGTGCGATGAGCTAATGCAGCAACTGCAGCAGAAGTCTGACGAATGCGAAAAGATAACTCAAGCATTGCAAGTGGAGAAAGCAAGCAAGACTACCATTCAAAGTGAACTTGGCATGGAGCTTCAGAAGCTGGAGTCGGCGTGTCAGGCGTTGGAAATGATCAAGGAGCAACAGTCGCACGAGCGAGAATCACTCGTATTGGATATACAAAAACTGCACGATGAACTGAAAGTTAAGAAGCTGAAAATTTTGACGGTTGAAGAGGAGCAAAATCGGCAGTTGGTGCAAAAGAACACTGTCGAGAAGGAACTGGAAACAGTCAAGGCAACGCTTGCACAACGGGAGCTACAACTGGAGCAAAGTAAAACGCAGCTGGACACTTACACCAAGCGCTTGGAGAGAACAGTCATTAAGCTGGGGGAACAGCAAGCTGTTGTATCCAAAACTCAACGTGAATTAGTTCAGATCAAGTTCGCACAGGAGGAGCAAGCAAAACTTCTCAATGCAATGCAACATGAGAAGGAGGGCTTGCAGTTGGAACTGCGAACAAGCAAGGAGCGTGCAAATCGATCGGAGGAGAAGCTGTCTAGCCTAGAACAGCAGTACATGAAGATACAGAGTTTAGAGCAGCAGCAAGAGCGGAAGATAAAGCTTGAGAAAGTGCGCGACATTGCTGACAAGAAGATGATTTTGGTAACCGAGGAGGAGAATACCCGTCTGCGCCTTCAGATTGGCGCCCTAAACTCGGACATTGTACAGCAACAGAAGCGAATTGGGGACTTAACTGACGAACTACAACTGGCCAACGATACCATTGCTAAAGTGAGGCAGGAGCTGGAGGCGAATAAGGCGCTGCAGTGTGATTTGGATGATAAGTTGAAACATCTGAAATCTGAGTGCGAAAAGGCAAACGAACGCGAATCGCATTATCAGCGCAAACTGAAGGCACTGAAGGACGAGCTAGAAGAGAGCCTTGCCGATAATATTGATATTCGCAACAGCAAGGAAACCATGCTGGACACTTTGCACAAGGAGAATCGCATGGTACTGGACCAAATGAATAAGCAGAAGGCTAAAGAACATCAGATGGAGCTCGATTGCCAGATATTGCAGGCCAAGTATCGCGATGCGAAAGAAGAGATTGGTCGCTGTGAGCAAAAACTCAAGGATCAGCGTCTCGAAATGGAGGGCAAATTAGAAAAGATGAAATCCAAAATGGTAAGTACACGTTTGATGCGTTCCGTATTATGTATTTCCGTACTGTATGGCATGGTGGCATTAACTGGCGCCGGGGTTGCCAAATACCTCTTGCGTCATCACAACTGTTGCCATGTATTTTAATGCTAGGCGTTCTTTACAAGCCCAATATGACATTGTAAGAAAGGTGAGCCTAAAATGCAGTCTTCAAAATACCAATATTTATTTGTGATCATATCATCATCATACATGAATTGTGGCAGCACATTTCCTTCATTTCTATTGGCAACTGAGTCGACAGTTTAACCATTTCTATTGTTATTGCTTACTGTGCGCCAATTTTTGTGGTAAATTTGTAATTCAAATGATGTATTAATTGAGTATAGATAAGTCCATCAATATTATTATGAAATCTTTAACTTTTAACTGTATTTACTGCGATTAATGATTGGTGAGCAAATCTTAAAGTAATAATATAAATGAAAATACATTCATTAAAAACTGCAACGCTATCTTTTATTCGTGTCATATGAGCTAGAGACGTCACAACTATTGCGATTATATGTATATAATGTTTAGTTGTAAGTTTGCATGGTCTTTTCATTTTGCTATCTCTTTAAATACTGGGTGGTAGCGTCGTAGTGTATACCTTTTCCTATATTGTTGTTGTTGTGAGTGTGTGTGTGTGTGTGTTGTGTGTTAGTTCTGCTTCTACAGTTTTTACAGGCATCATCGACGGGGAGAAGGGATATACAAACAATGAAATAAGTAGATTAATGTGCTTCTTATCAAATGGAATTTTAAACTATTTTTCTCTGTTTCCTCTTCTCTTCCATTTTCACTCTCTATCACAACAACACGCATAATAATAATAATAATAATTAAAAATACAACTGTCATTTCAAGAAATTCAAGGCCAAAAGTCTCATATCGTTAGATTTAAGTCAGTTGGGTAAATACGAGAAGCGCACACAAACACACACAAACGCAGAGGGAACTTCTTTCAAGAAAGTCGACAGTTCGTACCACATTATCTGTTTCAAATGTTTGATTATGCTGTTGTTTCTCTTGAGCATAACGTATATAATATTTTTGAGCAACAATGTTTATATCGATGTAAAGTCTAGAAAACCAATTGAGTTTTAGACACAAAAGCGGAGGAATCACTCTTTTTTTTGTTGTTTTTTTTTTTTTAATTTGTTATGTCTTATTATTGAACGAGTATACTTGTATTAGTCTAGGTTTAGTTAGTTAGCTGTCCAGTGACTTGGCATTGTGACCGTTATTGGCCAACGAAGTCCGTTTCGTTTTCATGTTTGTTCTCTTTGTCGATGTCGTTTTTCCCCCTTTTTGTCTTTACTTAACACCCACAACTTACTGCTCACTGCTCACTGTTCGCTACTAACACCACTACGCTATCGTGTCTCAAACCACACAAACTGACAACTGTAGCGGGCATTGTACAAGGCGGAAGTGATCCGAATGAAGGAGAAGCAGGAGCGCGATGCGACCAGCAACAAGGCGGAACTGGAAAAACTGACTGCACAGGTAAGTTGATTATGTCGTTATGTTAATAGTATCGTTGTATCATAATATAATAATATTTTCCAGAACAACAAGTATGACGAACATACGCGTGCTCTATCTGCTCAGATTGTGCGTCTGAACGAAATCATTTTGGAGCAACAAAAGCAGCATGCCATACTCAGCACCAAGCTGCGCCACCTACACGAGACCGAATCGGCGGCTTCCGCTTCTTCTCCCAGCGATGACTGGCACCCGTTTAAGCGGCCAAGCGCCCCATCTGCCAATCTGGGCAGCAATCTGGCCATGGAAGATGAGGAGGGTGAGGTGTTTAATAACACCTACCTCACAGATCTTAAGCTTGGCCGTGTCCCGGACATAACGTAAGTGCCTGTTACTTGTGCATTAACAACAATTTGTCGCTTATCTGCATCCCATCTTTTTCCGCACAAATAGCACTGAAGAATTGCAATATCGCAACTCGTTGCAACCGCCGCATTTGAAGAGCACATATGCGGCACAGTATGACTTGGGTAGCCAAGAAAGCGATCTCAAAGTAAGCATTAACATGGGTCGCGCTGCCGCCGGAGAAGCAGCAAACACAAATAAACAACAATAACAACAACATCAACACCCATAGGAGCAGCTCCCCGCTCGGAATTCCGCTCAAGGCACAAGTGCACGCAAAGTGGTTACAATTGACATGTAGCTTATAGAATCTATTTAGACAGCAGACGACTATCAAAGTCAGACCACTTGCATATGTATGTTTAAGATCCTCTCCATCCCGTTCCAATATGTGTCCTGTTGTTTCTGTGTTGTTTATCGTTAAATGTTGATGTTGATGTTGATGTTGATGTTAATGCGTCTGTTTCTGTTCAAAATCATTTACTGAGAATGAAATTGAGAATGTATTTATTGTATTGTGTTCTCACCCCCAACAGGACGGGCCACATGGCCTGGACGACAGCATGAGCGCGCTGCTGAGCACAACGGGTGGCAACTGTACCGGTACGCGTAAAAAGTCGATGGGTACACATTACAAGCGGCCAGGTCCACCAACGCCAAGTAAAAATGGTGGGCGACTTTCATTTGGAAGCTCGGAACCAGCGCGTGAAATATTGCGCGAAACCTATGACAATAATGGTAGCACCAAGACGCCGGCGCGCTTCAAAATCTTTGCGTCACGGTTCAGCATGGGCAGCAGCGGCGCCACTGGTGGTGGTGGACAATGCCTGCCACGCGACGAGGTAAGTAGTAAATAGTGTATTTTTGATGTTCTGTGCTGGTGCGTGGTTGCGATTTGTGTTTTGTTAGTTTGTTGGAAAACATATATAGGTACAAACTGTGTTAACTGCCAGTCATCGTTGTCGTCCGTCGTCCTTGTGATTGTTTTGTAGCTAGTACTACAACGGGTCATTTACAAAAACGCTGTGCTCCTTCACAGCAGCGGCACTCTCATCGTAAAAAAAAAGTGTTGCCGCTAAATCAACGCCGCAATCCGCGCCTGCGAGAAGAGGGCGTTTTTTGCACCTCGACGCCGCGCACGAGTCGCTCCTACTTCGATAATTTGCGTCGAAATCTGCTATCTGATGCGGCGATAGTGGCTCAACAGGAGGTTCAAGAAGGCACCACACCACATTTATCCAACGCTATGCCCCTAATAATGAATAACCCCCAGGTCCGCAGGCTGACCTTGTGCAGACGGCCTCCAGTGTCATCCGCCAGTTCAACGGCCAGCGGTGTCTCATCGCACAATAGGCGCAAGCGAAAAAGCACTGCACGAAAATCCGTGTGCCCGCATGGAAATATTTTTGTAATGGACAGGCGACGTGGCGTGTTGCCGGCAACGGGAAGTCAGCAGCGCTTGCAGCAGCGCACCAAGGGAAAACAAAATCGCATTCAATGCTTTGATCAGGCTAGGCATATGGGCGACAATAGCAGCGAGATCGAATCCGAGTCGGAGCAAAAAACCAACGATAACAACAATTATAGCAGCCACAATCGCAATAAAGCAACATACTCCAACTTGACGGAGCTGGAGGAGTCGCAACAGCCGCAGATGGCGCTGGACGTCACGCAGGAGGGCAACAACTATATACAACAACTACATCAACAATTTGAAGCGGATCATGTTTGCGCATGGCTTAATGGCGCCGCCAACGTCTCTGCCGCCAATGCCACTGAGCATAGCCACGATTTTCACTTTGACCAGCTATGCCTTCAAACCGAATCGACAGCTCCGTTTGAGCTGCAGCCGCTGCAATATGATGAATTACCATCAAACACTGAGCAACAAAATGATGTTGGAGCGATCGTTTTGCCAACTAATATCACTGCCATCAGCACATCGAACGTCAGTTACACGACCAACGTCTCGTCGTGTCAATCGTGGACCACATTATCTTCGGTTGCCGTCCGTTCCCATGCCTTGCCGGAGGTCACTTTGATGCCCTGCAAGCACTCCAGTACCGCTCCAGAGTGGCGAGTGGTGTATCAGCCGCATGCCAATATTTTATCGCAACTCGGGCATTGCATTGGTATCAGAAAATGTCTAGTGCTTGTAGTGTTCATACTTTTGATATTGATGTTCCCCAGCAAAATGAGCATCTCAGCAGCTATAGGAATATTACTTGTATACCTGATTGTCGAGCGCTTCTACAGATAGCGGATGTGTGACGCAGTTTGACGACAGCAGGGGCATCATGCACATACATACAGAAATCAATTTTCAATTCAAGTGTTTCAAGTGTTATGTATAATTTGACATTAATAAATTCCGTTATATTCCACTACAGAACTCGCCACCCAAACGACGCCTCAGCAATATATTTAAACGCAAGTAGGCGTGCTTCACAGCCCAGCCATTGAGATCACAAAACCTTAAGCGTCCTTTTGTACAGTTGAACTCGGGTTGAATGGCACCCAGCAGAGTGGAAAAAGCTGAAAATAATTCGATTATCATATTAATTTATAGCTTAAGTCAATTAGCATATTCAGTATATATTTTGCTTATAGGATATCCATTACTTATATTATAATTTTTTTTTGTTTTTGCATTTGATAAAATGATATGTTAATAGATTACCCAATGTCTTCGAAATATGTCAATGAAATATGATAAACGTTGCTTATGCCATCTATGTAGATTTTCATGTTTGTATGTATATAATTTTGTATGCTTCTTTGACACGTCAAATGATGCGATAATGCCATATTTTCCATACTTTTTTCATGCAACAATAAATTGATCGGTCAACCAGAAAAATTGTACACATATCAATAATGTATATATAAGAATGCATAGTTTCATATTACTAATTCCACATGTTATTAAGTTACTTTCATTAAATCTATCTTATATATATATATGCAAATATATACATATATATATATATATATAATTCATAAATTTATTTAATTCTTTCTGTTTTGTCATCCGACCAAGCAGGTTCGTTTTTGATACAAAGGAACCTTTTTACTCAATTAAGCTTTGTTTTCTCTTAATTGTCCATTATAAGCAGTAGTGGCAATAAAAAATATATGCATACAGTTAATAGTTCAAAAATCAGGTGACATTATGCTTGCTGCGTGTAGTTTAATCAAATATTAAACCAGTTTGGAAGAGCAAGGCGAGCAGGAGGCTCGCTCGCCACATGCAAGGTAACAAACTGATTGAATGAATGGCGCTTACCGAGTCAAGCCGATGCCTACATTACGTGCTACATTTGCGCAACAGCGTCAACAATTATGAGTGAAACTGTGCGAAGTCCACAATAACAAATTGTTTGTTTTGATTTTGCATTTTTTCTTTTTTTTTGGGCGTGCAGCGCATTTATGACGCGGATGGCGAACGGCGACTGCTGACTGGCGAAAACAACTGCTATTGCGTCGTCTTCGCCATTTGCATTTCCCGCTGGAAACAAGAGCTGCTGTACTGTACATATATGCATATGTAGGCATATACCTTCTATAATTACAAAAATTAACAGCAATTCGTAAAAAAGCTAGAGGGATGGTCTTGATAGTTAGACAGTATGATAAAGGATCCTACTCCTGGTCTAGTTGCTGCACGAAATTATTAACTGATTGAATATCCTCTTGTTATCAAGGGGGAGCACTAGCTACTTAAGTTCATTAAAATATATTTTAAAAAAATATTGTTGTTGTTTATCAAACTAAAAATCTGGTTCCAAGTCAGACCAGTCCGACCAGGGTTTTTTTTTGTTGTTTTGTATTTTTTTTCTCCACTGCCAGTATTCAAATCAGAGTTAGGCCCGAGTACAATCCGAAGTTTCATTAGTTGTTGTTCTTTGGCTCGGCCCTCCCGAGGCGCGTGTTGTGATGTGTGTGCCATATATACATGTTTGTATATATATATATATATGTATGTCTTACAATATCGTATTTATATCAAATCATTATGATTATAAAGCGGCCAAGCGACGCAGCCAGAACCGATAAAAGCACCAAGAGATCAGCCAAGTAAGTCAGTGTTGTCGCAGCGACCTAATATACCTTGATAGCCACGCCTCCTACGTTAAAAATCTAAAACCCCACCCCAAATCTCTTGCATCTCTAATGCTAGTCTGGAATGACAAACAGGACACTAACTTTACATTCATTTGAATTTGGGAGCTCGGATATCGTTTAACGCCCTGGCAATCGACTAATTGGATTTTGAGTTTTCTCTTGCCATATATTTTTTTTTCTTTGTTTTGTGCGTGGACATTTTTGAACGCCTGCCTGGTGATAATGCCCAGTAGTGTTGCCAACGAAGGCTACAAGTTTCAGAGCAGCCGCAGTAGCCCAAGCGGCTCCCCGGCAACAGTTCCTGACGACGTTGAGGTTGTGGACGAGGCACTCACCCTGCTGCAACTGGAGACTCAAACAATTCCCCAGGATGTTGCTGTGCCGGCTCGGAGCAGAGCGGGATGGCAGATTAAAGGTTCCTCACTGTCCCTCAATACGCACAATCGCATTCGTAATATTGTCGAATCGCTGAAGATTAATCCGAATCCACAGAAGCCCATGATACCGTTGTCCATAGGTGAGTAATTAGCTAGTAAGTAAATGTTCAACATACCCATTAAGGAGTTCTTTTTTCTTATAAGAATGACATTATGTCTTCAATTTTAGTTATTTAGTTTAGTTAGTTTAGATATGTACATTCAAATATGTATTTTTATTTGATGTCCCAAATTCATCCTGGCTCATTTATGTTAGGTAGAAATGTGTGTTTATTCGGTTGCCAGATGAGCCCATTCCGTTTAAGTCGTGCTTGAATCTTATTGGTTGATTTTTGAGCCCCTTTCCAGAACATTTCGAATTCTTTGCAGAGCTAAAAATATGCGCATGCGCAGGGAATTTAAAATTTAAATAAAATATGTAATACATTGTTATATGTTATTCGATCGAGTTGCTTTTAATTAATTTCGAAATTAATAATTCAATTGAGTGAATCAAAGTGAGCACATGGATATCAGTCTGCAAGCGTGTGTTATCTTCGGCGAGACAAAGAAATCAGTTCTTGCTTGTTTTAATATAAAGTTGTGATATTTGCCGTTTATTTTTTAACGTTAAAATGCTGAAACTTGTTTGCTTAAATCGGCGACATGAATTCATTTCTTTTGGAGCCGCTTCTCTGTCCGATATTTGCAATGTCCAAATACATATATGCATATAAAGTATATAATTTGTATATGGTCCACACAAGCATATACAAAAACTCAACCAATCAGTTGAGGTTGCAAGCACCGGATTGTTTTTGCAAATACTGCTACTATCTTGAGAAAAACAATTTTATATTAATATGCATTTATGTGACTAGCGATTCTCGAATTAATTTATTTAATATTGCCAGATGGGCCGATGTTTGTATGTATAAGCTCTGAATCCGAGGTCTGGACAGTTGTTGTTACATATTGTTATTGTTTTTGTCACGGCGCACGCTCGTTTTTGATGCATTTGCATAAAATGTAGTTTCACCTGTTTGGAGAATTGAGTAGCAAGATCCAGAATCGAATTTGATTAGAATTCAAAATGTAGCCGGTATATTACAGGTATAGTTATCACAGTCACGCCCCCCGCTCCAATATCTCCCACATGGGATTCAACGAGGCGGAAACTTGGCAAATGTGTCGAACGAGTTTAGGACTGGATTGTGGAAAGTATATAGATATGTGAGGATATGTATATATACTTATACACATATAAACACGCGCACACATACACACACACACGACTAGATATTGGTTTAAATAATTTTTATGTCTAAATTCTAATTTAAAACAAAACCGGGATTAATACGACAAATTGGGTAAGAGAGGGAGACAGAAAATAGCACGGGCAATTTAAATAATTAGTAATTTAACAACAGATTTAAGCTAAGGTGTTCAATATATTGAATCGATTTCGAAAAAATGGAGAGTCAATGAAAAGATAATGAAACAAGATATAATGAACTCTATAAAAATGAAATGATTGATTGTATTGTTTTTAATGTACTTTGGCATTACATTAACAACTAAACCAATTAATCAAATCCTTTTCCTTTGAAATGTACATAAATATGGAAAAGTGAATTTAACCACAAAACTTTTTAAAGATATTTCAGAATTTAATTGACAGCCAGTATGAATAAAGTTTGAGAAAATGTGAGGCTTTCTTTCTGCACTGTTATTCTATAACTTGATAAAGGTGCTATTATCTGATCCACAGGCGATCCCACCACATTTGGTAATCTGAAGGCCGCCGATGAAACGATGAAGGCGGTGATGAAATCCCTGGAGAGCGGCAAGTTCAATGGCTATGCCCATACTCAGGGGCACGAGGCGTCGCGTCAGGCGGTGGCCAAGTATAGTGCTCATCAACGGCCGAATGGGGTGATCGATCCAAGTGATATCATGCTCTGCAGCGGCTGCTCCTCGGCACTCGAGTATTGCATATTGGCGTTGGCCGATCGCGGCCAGAACGTGCTCGTGCCGCGGCCAGGCTTCTGTTTGTACTATACACTTGCCGAGGGCTTGAACATTGAGGTGCGCTACTATGACCTGTTGCCGGAGCAGCAGTGGCGCGCTGATCTTGTCCAGCTGGAGAGTCTCATCGATGAGAATACGGCCGCATTGCTAATCAACAATCCAAGCAATCCGTGTGGCAGCGTCTTCGACAAAGCCCATCTGCAGGAACTAGTTAACATTTGCGAGCGCCATTATCTGCCCATCATTGCCGATGAGGTGAGTGAGAATTAAACCTAGACACCCATGTTCACCTATGTAAATGTGTGTGATTTCAGAGATTCGTTCGAGAATTGAACCTATAGGCTGCTTTCTGAAATGTGTATATTAATCTGTATATTAATTCTGGCTATTTGGATATTTTCTTTCTTTGTGTCTTAGATATATGAACACTTTGTGTTCCCAGGCTCGCGACACGTGGCGGTCAGCAGTCTGACGCGGGAGGTGCCTGTGCTGTCCTGTGGCGGGCTGACCAAACGTTTTCTGGTACCTGGCTGGCGTATGGGTTGGATTATCGTGCACGATGATCAGCAACGTCTGGGAACTGCCAAGTCCGGGCTCAAGAACATGTGTGGACGCATCCTTGGCAGCAATACGATCATTCAGGGCGCACTTTCTGATATACTTACCAAAACGCCACAGAGCTACTTTGACGGAGTGATCGATGTGCTCTATGTAAGTGATCATGTCTAGCTCTCATCCGTTAAAGAATGTCACTTATTTATGCTACTGCTTGTGCCCTTAGTCAAATGCTCAACTCGCCTACAATTTGCTTAAGCCGGTGCTGGGACTGAAACCCGTAATGCCCAACGGAGCCATGTACATGATGGTTGGTGTCTGCATCGAGCGTTTTCCGGCCTTTAAGGATGACACACACTTTGTGCAGGAGTTGGTCAACGAGCAGAGTGTGTTTTGTCTGCCCGGCAGTTGCTTCGAATTTCCGGGATATGTGCGCATTGTGCTCACGGTACCACGCAACATGATCGAGGAGGCCTGTGTCCGCATCGCTGAGTTCTGTGAGGCGAACTACAAGAAGGATAACCAAGCACTGATCGAGGAAAGCCTGCTAGACGATGCCCATGTGCACTACTAGGACTCGGTTGTGGATTGTGGACCGTGGAATATGGGATGGAATAACATAAATGGGAACTAGAATTGGAACCATTATTGAAACTGGGGAGCAATTTATTTATTAGATGCCCTAGGCTACAGTTTCTCGGTTTCTATACATACATACATTTATAAGTACATATATATTTCAATAAAAACCTATACGTATAATATAAGGAGTATTGTCTTGACAAATTTTTTGTGGAATTGAAACACACAGACGCATAAGAGTTTGAAAGAGTCCAAGAGTCATTTACAAAGAAAGCTATATGTGTTTTAAAAATGTTTAAACAACTTTTTGTTTAGCTTGATCGGTTATACATAAGTGGCAATATATGTATGTATGTGAACAGCACAAGCGTTCGATCTGCATAAATAAATAAGCACTAGCAGTTTTCTGCATGTATATTTAGTTAGTGTAAAAAGTACTTATGAATCTTATGATGGCAGTCTGCAACAGTAGCAAAAGTCTAAGTGTATGGATTAATAATTATTGCTCAAAATTATGAATGCTACTGAATGCAAACTTATCGTATATATTTCTGCATTATCGATGTATGGTGAATTATGTTTTGAATGAGCAATAACTATGAGCATTTAGTAGCGATATCTACATGTGATGCGGATGCATTTTCTTTTCCATTTCAACTTCGACGCGAGCCTCATCAATGCCAGCAACGGTGGGTAGTCCACCTGGCCAATGCAACAGATCCTCCTCGTGCTCCATTATCATATTCGCTTCGGCTGTGATAAGTGCAGTAAATTGATTTCTTTGAATTTTAACGATGTTATTTGATAGTTTTAGTATTCACCCTGAATGCGATGCAGTTTGCTGCCATAGGCCCAGTCCGTATAGTATCCCATGACAAATGTGAGTGGCAGCAGCGGTGCCAAAACTGTGGCACGCTTCACCCGCTGGTAGTAGCTGGCACAGCCATACAGAGCGGTCAGGTAGAAGCCGCTCATCCAGTAGAAGAGTTCTCGATGCTGGGCAATGGCCAGGGCCTGTTCCCGTTGCTTGATTTGATAGTGCATCTGTATCCAGCGTTCCATCTGCATTGTTTACACTATTGTAAGCAGCACTGGTACATGTATAGGTTATGTAAATGAGGTGTACGGGACTTGCCTTCAATTCCTGGCATTTGCGGTATGCCGGATCATCATGGCCGGGATAGCTTAGACTAGACGATTTCTTAGACGAGGCCGAAGCGCCCATTTTTGTTTAGATTTAGCCAATGCTGAATGGAAACTCAAACGCGCTCCACTTTGCACTTTCTGCTGTCACGCTGCTACTGTTGTCATCGACCCATTGCTGCACTGCGAGAAACGCTGAAGCTTTTTCAATCACAAGAACCAATCAAATAAAAATTATGATAAGATTTTTAATAATTTGCCAACGGTTTGTACAGCTAGTCATATTTTAAATTAATATTGGATACATTCAAGAAGTGTTCTCTGAACAAGCAATCTACATTTTGAAATTCGTTTCAATCAATATTCAAGCAGACGTAAAAGTTATTTTTTCCGGTGTTTCACTGCGCAAACGCCATCCTCAACACCCGCTTGGTATCTGACAGAATGGCAGCTGTCAGATATTTGGCTGACTAAAGCTAGGCAAGACACTGCCCGACTGCCAGCCTGCTCGACTGTTCGCCTGCCCGATTGTCGGAGTGGCCCACCCGTTCGTTTAGTATATCTTTGCATTCGTCGTTTTGCTGTTCTCAGCAGCGCGTGATTTCCGTACAAAAGTGCAACTGTTTTTGTTTAAATTTTCGTTGCTATTGTTTTTGGCATAGAATGTAAGGAAAGTGTTGTATTGCCTGTAATTGTTGTCGTTAAATTTGTTGTTTGCAAAGAAGTTGCATTCAGTTTATTGTTGTTGACATATACATATATATATATATATATATGTATATATAAATATATATATTAAGTAAATATATATATTAAGCATTATGCACCCAACCTGAAACGCCTCCTAAATGGGTCTTTGTGATAGGGATAGGATACGCGCGAACTTGGCCAAAATCGAAAAGTATGTAAGCATAAGTATGCTATGTAGATATTTACTTGTGTATGTATGTATGTATGTATATGCGTGTACATACATAAGCATAATATATATGTACACACTTATGTATGTATTTGTGCGTGTCCTTCTCTCATGTCCCATTATTGGGGGTTGCAAATGTTGTGCACGGTTCGTCAAAATGTTTTCGAACGTACATACATACATATGTAAATTATGACAGAATGTGGCCAATCTAGTTGTTGTCTCGCTCAAAATGAAAATATCATAATAATTAATAAATCATAAATAAATAAAACAGAAACAGAAACAGGAACAGGAACAGGAGCACAGTCCAGTAGGAGTCATTGGTGGCCCACTGCACTTAACAACGGTCACGGGACAGGAGCAGGATGCGCTGTTTGAATGATTGACCGCTTACAGATTCGTCGCTTGGGTGCAGCTGCTAGAAATAAACGCACGGGAGGCGGCGGCGGCAGCTTTCATTCAGCCAGCGGCATCACAACACCGGCGACGGCCAGCACCAGTTCCTCCAGCGGCAACAGCTTAACACCACAGCAGCATCAGCACTCCCTGCCATCATCCCACCATCCTCACCAGCATTCACAGCACTCGCATCTGCGCAGCTCCCAGCAGCATTCGCAGCAGCAGCTCAGTCACTTCACCTTCAATCCATCGCCGGGCAGCAGTCCTGGCAACGGTTTGGGCACACGTCAAGATGCGTCCAGCGCCCTCAATAGTCCGACAACCATTGTGAACTCGGGCAGCGGCAGTGGTGGCGGTAGCAGCACTGCCTACGGCATGCATCCTCCGGCTGGAGGATCATCGATAGCAGCAGCACCACCACCGACAGCCACGTCGACAGCCGCGAGCAATGCCCACAACAATGGAGCGGGCGGGCCGCCTTGCCCCGTGGGTGGTGGCCTCAATCTGCTGGGTGGCATCGGAGGATTGGGCGGTGGTGCCGCTTCCGCTGGCATGGGCATATGCGGCGGTATCAGCAGTACGGTGGGCAGCGCTGCCATTACGGGTGTGCCGCCAATTGGACTGGGCATCGCCACTGGTATCGGCAATAAAATTATGCTGGGCCGCAAACAAAGCCTTAAGGGTGGCGAGCCCTTTCTAGCCGATTACGGGCCAGAGGAATCGCTCAACGAAAGCGCCGACATAGAATGGGTGAATAAACTCTGGGTGCGTCGTCTGATGCGCCTTTGCGCACTTGTCTCGCTGGCGTCCGTTTCGCTGAATACGCCGAAGACGTTTGAGCGTCATCCGTCGTTGCAGTACATCACCTTTGTATCGGATACGGCGGTGACGTTCCTCTTTACGGCCGAGATGATTGCCAAAATGCATATTCGTGGCGTTCTAAATGTGAGTTACAGTTACAGTTACAGTTACAGTTGGTTGCAGCCTTCAAAGTACTTATACCCATTCATTACTGGCATAGGGCGAAGTGCCTTATTTAAAGGATCATTGGTGTCAGTTTGATGCCTCCATGGTTAGTTTTCTCTGGGTCTCCATCATACTGCAAATTTTTGAAGTGCTGGAAATAGTACCGAAGTAAGTATTCACTTTACCAGCTTAACTGGCTGTTTATATAATTGATTTTGCATTCTTCTCCGGCAGATTCTCGTATCTATCCATTATGAGGGCACCGCGTCCACTTATTATGATACGATTTCTACGTGTTTTTCTAAAGTTCAGTATGCCCAAAAGCCGCATCAATCAAATTTTCAAGTAGGTGGTGAACTTTTATCAATCAACACTGTGACTGTGACTGATAGCATGTGCATTATTTTTATCTGCTTTCATTCAGACGCTCGAGCCAGCAAATCTATAATGTGACGCTATTTTTTTTGTTCTTCATGTCGCTATATGGCTTGCTCGGTGTGCAATTCTTTGGAGAGCTCAAGAATCACTGTGTCATGAATAATACAAAATATGATGAAAACGGCCTGCCGTAAGTATGATTAAGTCTTTATTGAACCTATTTACATTGGCTTTAAAATAAATAACAAATTAAATTGGTGTAAATTGAATTTCATTGGAATTTTTAATATATTGAACCAATCGTGCATGCTCTTTCATCAGGGTACTCACAATAAACTCACTCGCGATACCGGACACATTCTGCTCAATGGATCCGGACTCTGGATACCAGTGTTCGCCGGGAATGCGCTGCATGAAGATGGACTTTCTAAGCAGTTATGTGATTGGCTTCAATGGCTTTGAGGATATTGCAACTAGTATTTTTACGGTATATCAGGCTGCCTCCCAGGAAGGCTGGGTATTTATTATGTATCGCGCAATTGACTCACTGCCGGCATGGCGAGCCGCCTTCTACTTCAGCACCATGATATTCTTTCTGGCCTGGCTGGTGAAGAACGTGTTCATAGCTGTAATCACAGAGACCTTCAACGAGATACGCGTGCAGTTCCAACAGATGTGGGGCGCAAGGGGTCATATACAAAAGACGGCGGCCTCTCAAATACTCAGCGGCAACGATTCCGGCTGGCGGCTGGTCACCATCGATGACAATAAGCATGGCGGATTGGCGCCAGAGACATGCCATGCCATTTTACGCTCGCCATACTTTCGAATGCTGGTCATGACGGTGATCCTGGCCAATGGGATTGTGACGGCAACGATGGCATTTAAACACGACGGTCGACCACGGCATGTATTCTATGAGAGATATTATTACATTGAGGTTGTGTTCACGTGTCTGCTGGATCTCGAGACACTGTTTAAGATCTACTGTTTGGGCTGGCGTGGCTACTATAAGCATTCCATACACAAATTTGAGCTGCTTCTCGCCGCGGGCACAACGCTCCACATAGTTCCTATGTTCTATTTGTCTGGATTGACATACTTTCAAGTGCTGAGGGTGGTGCGGCTGATAAAGGCCTCGCCCATGCTTGAGGGTTTTGTGTATAAGATTTTTGGACCCGGCAAGAAGTTGGGCTCGCTAATCATCTTTACCATGTGCTTGCTAATCATTAGCTCGAGCATTTCGATGCAGTTGTTCTGTTTTCTGTGCGACTTCACCAAGTTCGAGTCGTTTCCGGAGGCGTTCATGAGCATGTTCCAGATCCTCACGCAAGAGGCGTGGGTTGAGGTCATGGATGAGACAATGATACGCACGAGCAAAACATTGACGCCGCTAGTAGCTGTCTATTTTATACTCTACCATCTGTTTGTGACGCTCATCGTGCTCAGTCTTTTCGTTGCGGTCATTTTGGACAATCTGGAGTTGGACGAGGACATCAAGAAACTGAAGCAGCTCAAGTTTCGTGAGCAAAGCGCCGAAATCAAGGAGACTCTGCCATTTCGTTTGAGAATTTTTGAAAAATTCCCCGATTCGCCACAAATGACAATTCTTCATCGTATTCCCAATGATTTTATGCTGCCCAAGGTGCGTGAGAGTTTCATGAAGCATTTTGTAATTGAACTGGAAACGGATGACCCATCATTGGTCGAGAACTGCAAACGTCCGATGTCCGAGTGCTGGGAATCAAATGTTGTCTTTCGCAAACAGAAACCTGTACGCATCATGAACAAAACGGCAAAGGTTCGAGCCGCTGGAAGCAGCCTTCGAAAGTTGGCCATCACTCACATAATCAAGTAAATACCCATCATATTCGATTACTCCCCTCATTTAGTCTTTGCTTTAGCCACAACTCATAGCCAATTGTTTGATATGTTTATAAAGAAGACTGTAAGATATTTATTGATTGTTTATTTATCGCAGCGACAGCAATAATCAGCGCCTAATGCTGGGTGACTCGGCCATGCTACCCGTGGTAGGCACTAAGGGTGGCCTCAAATCGCAAGGCACTATCACACACTCGAAGCCATGGAGGGTCGATCAGAAGAAGTAAGCGCCTTTTGCCCATTGGCGGCATGATTCGTTTGATGTGTGTACGCTACCAATTCACAGATTTGGATCCCGCTCAATTCGTCGCAGCGTGCGCTCTGGCTCCATTAAGCTGAAGCAGACCTATGAGCATCTGATGGAGAACGGTGATATTGCGGCTGCCCCACGCGCCAACTCTGGCCGGGCCAGACCTCACGACCTGGATATCAAGCTGCTACAGGCGAAGCGCCAGCAAGCCGAGATGCGACGCAATCAGCGTGAGGAGGATCTGCGCGAGAATCATCCGTTCTTCGATACGCCATTGTTTTTGGTGCCGCGCGAGAGTCGCTTTCGCAAAATTTGCCAGAAGATCGTGCATGCACGCTACGATGCGAGACTCAAGGATCCATTGACCGGCAAGGAGCGCAAAGTGCAGTATAAGAGTTTGCAGTGAGTTGCAATTGATGAACAACATTTTTACCAGATTCTCAATGCCTCTCATTTCATAATTTTCTCAGTAACTTTCTTGGGCTGGTCACCTATCTAGACTGGGTAATGATATTTGCCACAACACTCTCATGCATATCCATGATGTTTGAGACACCCAATTATCGGTTAATGGATCATCCGACGCTGCAAATAGCTGAATACGGTTTTGTCATATTCATGAGCCTGGAGCTAGCAATGAAAATTCTGGCTGATGGTTTGTTCTTCACACCCAAGGCATACATTAAGGATGTGGCCGCAGCGCTTGACGTATTCATATATGTTGTCTCCACGTCGTTTCTCTGCTGGATGCCACACAATATACCAACTAATTCAGCTGCCCAGCTGCTGATGATTTTGCGATGCGTGCGTCCACTGAGAATCTTTACTCTGGTGCCGCACATGCGAAAGGTGGTCTACGAGCTGTGTCGTGGCTTCAAGGAGATCTTATTGGTATCCACGCTGCTGATTCTGCTCATGTTCATTTTCGCCAGCTATGGCGTACAGCTGTATGGAGGTCGTCTGGCACGCTGCAATGATCCGACAATTCTGCGTAGGGAGGATTGTGTTGGTGTCTTCATGCGGCGCGTTTTTGTCACCAAAATGAAATTGACACCGGGTCCAGATGAGTCCTACCCGGCCATGTTAGTGCCGCGGGTCTGGGCCAATCCCCGTCGCTTCAACTTTGACAATATTGGTGATGCCATGCTTACGCTTTTCGAGGTGCTTTCCTTTAAGGGTTGGCTGGATGTGCGTGATGTCCTTATTAAAGCCGTCGGACCGGTAAAAACAAATTCTTATGCAATTTTATTTTAATTGAGTATTTTGTCAATTATTTTGTTTATGATAATCTTATGAGACCAGTGCTAAAAGATAACATTTAAAATATATTTAGTTTTATATTGTATTTATTTTTGTTTTATTTTCACTTTCATCTAATTGCATAACTGACGAATATGTACTTAATTTCAGATACATGCCATCTACATTCATATCTACATATTCTTGGGCTGCATGATTGGCTTGACTCTGTTTGTGGGCGTGGTCATTGCAAACTATTCAGAAAATAAAGGGACAGCATTGCTGACCGTTGATCAGCGACGTTGGTGTGATCTGAAGAAGCGTCTTAAAATCGCTCAGCCACTCCATCTGCCACCGCGTCCGGATGGACGAAAGATTCGTGCCTTCACCTACGATATAACCCAACATATTATTTTTAAGCGGGTCATTGCTGTGGTTGTTCTCATCAACAGCATGTTGCTCTCCATAACTGTAGGTTATATATATTTTTTGACGATGGCTCGAATTGAGTTTCATTCAGAGTTCTCTATTTCCAGTGGATCAAAGGCGAAGTACACACTGAGCGTCTGGTTATCGTTAGCGCCGTGCTGACCTTTGTATTTGTCATTGAGGTGGTTATGAAGAACATCGCATTCACTCCTCGAGGCTACTGGCAGTCCAGGCGCAATCGATATGATTTACTGGTAACTGTTGCTGGCGTCATTTGGATTATATTACAAACTCTTCTCAGGGTATGTATTGAAGAACATTGCACACCTAGAAGGTTTCCGCCCCTAATAAAAACAATTAGTACACATTATTTCTTTTCTATTCTCTTTACTTGTGTTTAATTAAAGTAAATACGCATTTCATTCTTAAAGTTTGGCGGGGTGGTTACTGCTCTCCACATCAGACACTATTGACTTCACAATTGTCTGTTTGAATTTTTCTAATATTTCATTCTTAACGTTGCTTGCAGAACGATTTGTCGTATTTCTTTGGGTTTATGGTGGTTATTCTGCGTTTCTTCACCATCACTGGAAAGCACACTACACTCAAGATGCTTATGTTGACGGTGGGCGTGTCTGTGTGCAAATCCTTCTTCATCATCTTTGGAATGTTCCTTTTGGTCTTCTTTTATGCGTTGGCCGGCACCATTCTTTTTGGTAATTCAATTTTACTTAGTATTCACTCGATCAGAATTGTGCAACCAATATACATATGTATTAACTATTTGCTCTCACATACATAGGAACCGTCAAATATGGGGAGGGTATTGGGCGACGAGCAAACTTCGGATCACCGGTGACCGGTGTGGCCATGTTGTTTCGTATTGTGACTGGTGAGGATTGGAATAAGATCATGCATGATTGTATGGTGCAGCCGCCATACTGCACACTGGGTGGAAATTATTGGGAAACGGATTGCGGCAACTTTACAGCAAGTCTAATATATTTCTGCACATTCTATGTGATAATTACATATATTGTGCTTAACCTGCTAGTGGGTAAGTAACATAATGTGGAATTTGTTGCTACACATCATTTTCAATTGCCTTTCTCCACCTAGCTATTATCATGGAGAACTTTTCCCTCTTCTATTCAAATGAGGAGGATGCCCTATTGTCTTATGCGGACATTCGTAACTTTCAGAACACTTGGAATATCGTCGATATACATCAACGTGGTGTTATACCGGTGCGTAGGGTGAAATTCATTTTGCGCCTTTTGAAAGGCCGTTTAGAGTGTGATCCGCAAAAGGATCGCCTGCTCTTCAAGTATATGTGCTACGAGCTAGACAAACTGCACAACGGTGAGGATGTCACATTTCATGATGTGATCAAGTAAGTCTATTTTTTGGGTATAAATATTTACTTATTTTGTTTTATCAATATGTAGTTCAAATCGAATCTTATATTCTTCTATCGACCAACTAATTGGTCGGGCAGTTACTGTTTTATTTTTGAAATATGAGACTAACAAAATATAAATTTTAGCATGCTATCCTATCGGTCTGTTGACATACGCAAGGCACTGCAGCTAGAGGAGCTGCTGGCGCGTGAGGAGTTTGAGTACCTGGTCGAGGAGGAAGTGGCCAAGATGACAATACGTACCTGGCTCGAAGGCTGCCTTAAAAAGATACGAGCACAAAATGCAAGCGTATGTTTAAAATGAATGATTGGTTTTTTCTTTCGCTTATGCACAATCTTAAAACTTTTTAATTGGCTTACAGAAACAACAAAATTCGCTGATTGCTGGATTGCGCGCCACCAATGAGCAGCTAGTGATGCGTCCCAATGTGCAGGAGGACAAGGCACCCAGTGGAGTAATTGACAAATCAGCCATAAGCACAATAAGTGGTGCGGTAGCCGGAACTTGCCCGCCAACTAGCGACGCCTTCTCGCCCACCTTTAGCTCGACGGAAAACGATGAAAAGGATGCCAGCAGTAGTGCTGTGGTGTTGCCTCACACTGATTCGCACACAACTGCTGCTGGTGCGCGGCATGTGATGACGGTGGGCAAGCGGGCATATGCCTTAAATCGCAGCGATTCGACGGGCAGCTCGGCGGGGCGAAAGTTTTTGGCGCCCACCTCCAGTGATCCACAGCAGCGCTCCACGCTGAGCGATAAGGAGCGACTGCATATCAGCAGTCAGCAGCGTAAAAAGAATTCAATGACCACCCTGCCACATGCGGCACAGCTGGGTCAACTGGGTCAGATGGGTAAACAGCGCGAGGTGAACAAGTCATCCAGTTTCTTTTCCCAGCTGAACAGCGAGATTGGCCAGTTTCATTATCCGACAATTAATGCGACCGCTGCAGCTGCTGCAGCCGCACTGCACAATTTTGGAGATCATCATCATCATCATCAGCATCAACATCAGCATCATCACGGAGCACTGACCAGTCCCTCGGCGATGATAAGTCAGCTAATTGGAGGCAGCGGCAAACTGTTGCCGTTTAACAATCAAGCAAATGCCGTCTATGAGGTGCACGACTGGTGGCAGGAGCAGGTCCTCTGCACGCAGACGAGCGACGATGAGGTATAGGAAGGCAGCAAAAAGCATCGATATTTGATTGCAAACATTATCATCATCATGCATTCAAGAAGGAGATATAATTTTAGAATCACGTACATAAATCCTCATTTGTTGCCTGTAAAATGAAAAATTAGTGCCCTAGAGATTTATTATAAGTCCACACACAACTATGTAGTATATGTGTTCTAATGTGTAAATATTGGCACGTTGTTTTGCGATTCTGGCGTACGCACAATATATTTATATGTATATGTTGTTGCTTATTAAATTGTATAAGAAATTTTGTCAGTCAGTAATGTTGTTACACTTAAAATGTATATTTAATACACCTACGTATACAAATATGTACTAATTATGAGTAGTGCAAATTTATTTGTACGTTGCCACAGGATAAAAAAAACGCCCTTTTAGTACACTTATATGAAACATTATAATCAAAATCCAAATACTACTCTTTAGAGCAAAAGACAAAAACTACAAATATTTAGCTAATGTTAATATAGAGAAATTTCAATCAATTTAAAGCCAAATCGATATAGTCTATTCTAAATTCTAGTAATAGAAAGAGACAGAGATAAGTATATACCAACATGGACACATATGTATGTGGAACACGAAGCCTACTATGTACTACAAATATTTTGTTAAAAGACAAAAAAAAAATCAAATAAAAATAAAATAATACAAATAAAGAACAAAACCATTGCACAAACTTTAGATAATATAAAATTAGTATAGTATAAAATGCCCAATTACACATGAATACACATTATAGAAGCGTAATAAACATCGTTGAAATTTCAAAACGTGTACAAAAAATAAATGGTATGGGTTCGTGCCAGCAACAATTTATTTGCTATGATTCAGAATTCTACGTGCATTGCGAGAGCTTCACTAGCCAACAGAAAAAATCCGACCTACGAAAACCTAGCACAGCCCTACGGCACTGATAAGTTACGACTTAATAGAACAAGCGCGTGCCCTTACACGCCAAATGCATCCGCAGGTCGTCGTTTTTCACAGGAAATGTATTTTTAGACATTAGAATGTAAATTTATGCAATACAATTAACGCAGGCACCGTCATAGATGACTTAAATACTTAACATTGAGCCCGGTTCAAGTTAGTATCCAGGCCGTCGTCTAGTTGTTCGCACGCTGGTCGACCTCCACAGGATACACCTATAACTGAATACGAGATTACGCTTAATGCCTGCAAGAGCAACACGTTGGCGCAATGAGACTGCTTATACTATGCCTGTTGGTCGCTACAGGCACAACATTTACGATGTTCGGGCCGCACATTCGCATTGTGCCCGGTCAAAAGGCAAATGAAATAATATTGCATTTCCGCAATCCTTGCAACAATAAAACCAGCACTACGACTCTCAGACCGCCATCAACACCGTGCAAGTACCATCCAACTACACCAAAATGTAACCATAGCCTTCCACAGACCTCTAAAGCAACTACCCTAAAACCGACCTATAAAACGACCCTCGGCACAACATTAAAAACGACTCAAACTAAGCCGGTGCCCACAACAGCCAAACCAACCACTCAAAAACCAACAACTTTGAAACCAACTGTGCCGAGCACAACCGGCAAGCTTACTACTCCAAAACCGACAACACTATCACCCAGTGTGCCGAGCGCAACTGGCAAACCAACCACCCAAAAACCTACAACTTTGAAACCAAGTGAGCCGAGCACAAGTGGAAAACCAACTACTCCAACACCGACAACTCTGAAGCCCACTGTGCCAAGCAAAACTGCCAAACAAACTACTGCAAAAACGACAACACTGAAAACCACTGTGTCAACCGGAACTGGCAAGCCAACTACCCAAAACCAGACAACTTTGAAACCAACTGAGCCGAGTACAACAACAGACAAGCCAACTACCCAAAACCCTACAACTTTGAAATCAACTGAACCCACCACAACAACAGACAAGCCTACCACCCAAAACCCTACAACTTTGAAACCAACTGAACCCACTACAACAACTGCTAAGCCGCCTCCCCAAAACCCTACAACTTTGAAGCCAACTGAACCCACTACAACAACAAACAAGCAGACCACCCAAAACCCTACAACTTTGAAACCCACTGAACCCACTACAACAACTTCCAAGCCAACCACCAAAAACCCGACAACTTTGAAACCCACTGAGCCCACTACAACAACGGACAAGCCAACCACCCAAAACCCCACAACTTTGAAACCAACTGAACCCACGTCAACAACTGACAAGCAAACCACCCAAAACCCTACAACTTTGAAACCCACTACAACAACAGAAAAGCCGACAACCCAAAACCCGACAACTTTGAAACCCACTGAACCCACCACAACAACAGACAAGCCAACCATCCAAAACCCTACAACTTTGAAACCCACTGAACCCACTACAACAACAGACAAGCCAACCACCCAAAACCCTACAACTTTGAAACCAACTGAACCGACGACAACAACTGCCAAGCCGACTACCCAAAACCCTACAACTTTGAAGCCCACTGAACCCACTACAACAACAGACAAGCAGACCACCCAAAACCCTACAACTTTGAAACCCACTGAACCCACTACAACAACTTCCAAGCCAACCACCCAAAACCCGACAACTTTGAAACCCACTGAACCCACTACAACAACGGACAAGCCAACCACCCAAAACCCCACAACTTTGAAACCAACTGAACCCACTACAACAACAGACAAGCCAACCACCCAAAACCCGACAACTTTGAAACCCACTGAACCCACTACAACAACAGAAAAGCCAACCACACAAAACCCTACAACTTTGAAACCAACTGAACCCACTACAACAACAGACAAGCCAACCACCCAAAACCCTACAACTTTGAAACCAAGTGAACCCACCACAACAACAGACAAGCCAACCACCCAAAACCCTACAACTTTGGAACCAACTGAATCCACTACAACAACAGACAAGCCAACCACCCAAAACCCTACAACTTTGAATCCAACTGAACCCACCACAACAACAGACAAGCCAACCACCCAAAGCCCCACAGCATTGAAACCAACTACGCCGAGTAAAACAACTGCCGGGCCAACCACCCAGAAGCCCACAACTTTGAAACCAACTCAGCCGACTACAACAACTGCCAAGCCGACTACCCAAAACCCTACAACTTTGAAACCCACTGAACCCACTACAACAACAGACAAGCCAACCACACAAAACCCGACAACTTTGAAACCCACTGAACCCACTACAACAACAGAAAAGCCAACCACCCAAAACCGTACAACTTTGAAACCAAGTGAACCCACCACAACAACAGACAAGCCAACCACCCAAAACCCTACAACTTTGAAACCAACTGAATCCACTACAACAACAGACAAGCCAACCACCCAAAACCCTACAACTTTGAAACCAACTGAACCCACCACAACAACAGACAAGCCAACCACCCAAAACCCCATAGCATTGAAACCAACTACGCCGAGTAAAACAACTGCCGGGCCAACCACCCAGAAGCCCACATCTTTGAAACCAACTCAGCCGACTACAACAACTGCCAAGCCGACTACCCAAAACCCTACAACTTTGAAACCTACTGAACCCACTACAACAACTTCCAAGCCAACTACCCAAAACCCGACAACTTTGAAACCCACTGAACCCACTACAACAACAGACAAGCCAACCACCCAAAACCCGACAACTTTGAAACCCACTGAACCCACTACAACAACAGAAAAGCCAACCACACAAAACCCTACAACTTTGAAACCAACTGAACCCACCACAACAACAGACAAGCCAACCACCCAAAACCCCATAGCATTGAAACCAACTACGCCGAGTAAAACAACTGCCGGGCCAACCACCCAGAAGCCCACAACTTTGAAACCGACTGAGCCGAGTACAACAACTGCTAAGCCAACCACCCAGAAGCCCACAACTTTGAAACCCACTGAACCCACTACAACAACAGACAAGCCAACCACCCAAAACCCTACAACTTTGAAACCCACTGAACCCACTACAACAACAGAAAAGCCAACCACACAAAACCCTACAACTTTGAAACCAACTGAACCCACTACAACAACAGAAAAGCCAACCACACAAAACCCTACAACTTTGAAACCAACTGAACCCACTACAACAACAGACAAGCCAACCACCCAAAACCCTACAACTTTGAAACCAAGTGAACCCACCACAACAACAGACAAGCCAACCACCCAAAACCCTACAACTTTGGAACCAACTGAATCCACTACAACAACAGACAAGCCAACCACCCAAAACCCTACAACTTTGAATCCAACTAAACCCACCACAACAACAGACAAGCCAACCACCCAAAACCCTACAACTTTGGAACCGACTGAGCCGAGTACAACAACTGCTAAGCCAACCACCCAGAAGCCCACAACTTTGAAACCCACTGAACCCACTACAACAACAGACAAGCCAACCACCCAAAACCCTACAACTTTGAAACCCACTGAACCCACTACAACAACAGACAAGCCAACCACCCAAAACCCGACAACTTTGAAACCCACTGAACCCACTACAACAACAGAAAAGCCAACCACACAAAACCCTACAACTTTGAAACCAACTGAACCCACTACAACAACAGACAAGCCAACCACCCAAAACCCTACAACTTTGAAACCAAGTGAACCCACCACAACAACAGACAAGCCAACCACCCAAAACCCTACAACTTTGGAACCAACTGAATCCACTACAACAACAGACAAGCCAACCACCCAAAACCCTACAACTTTGAATCCAACTAAACCCACCACAACAACAGACAAGCCAACCACCCAGAAGCCCACAACTTTGAAACCAACTCAGCCGACTACAACAACTGCCAAGCCGACTACCCAAAACCCTACAACTTTGAAACCCACTGAACCCACTACAACAACAGACAAGCCAACCACCCAAAACCCTACAACTTTGAAACCCACTGAACCCACTACAACAACAGAAAAGCCAACCACCCAAGACCCTACAACTTTGAAACCAACTGAACCCACCACAACAACAGACAAGCCGACCACCAAAAACCCCACAGCATTGAAACCAACTGCGCCGAGTAAAACAACTGCCGGGCCAACCACCCAGAAGCCCACAACTTTGAAACCGACTGAGCCGAGTACAACAACTGCTAAGCCAACCACCCAGAAGCCCACAACTTTGAAACCAACTGAACCTACTATAACAACAGACAAGCCTACCACCCAAATTCCTACAACTTTGAAACCAACTGAACCCACTACAACAACAGACAAGCCTACCACCCAAAACCCTACAACTTTGAAATCCACTGAACCCACTACAACAACAGAAAAGCCAACCACCCAAGACCCTACAACTTTGAAACCAACTGAACCCACTACAACAACAGACAAGCCTACCACCCAAAACCCTACAACTTTGGAACCAACTGAACCCACTACAACAACAGACAAGCCCACCACCCAAAACCCTACAACTTTGAAACCCACTGAACCCACTACAACAACAGAAAAGCCAACCACCCAAGACCCTACAACTTTGAAACCAACTGAACCCACTACAACAACAGACAAGCCTACCACCCAAAACCCTACAACTTTGGAACCGACTGAGCCGAGTACAACAACAGACAAGCCAACCACCCAAAACCCTACAACTTTGGAACCAACTGAGCCGAGTACAACAACTGCTAAGCCAACCACTCAAATTCCTACAACTTTGAAACCAACTGAACCCACTACAACAACAGACAAGCCTACCACCCAAAACCCTACAACTTTGGAACCAACTGAACCCACTACAACAACAGACAAGCCTACCACCCAAAACCCTACAACTTTGAAACCCACTGAACCCACTACAACAACAGAAAAGCCAACCACCCAAGACCCTACAACTTTGAAACCAACTGAACCCACTACAACAACAGACAAGCCCACCACCCAAAACCCTACAACTTTGAAACCCACTGAACCCACTACAACAACAGAAAAGCCAACCACCCAAGACCCTACAACTTTGAAACCAACTGAACCCACTACAACAACAGACAAGCCTACCACCCAAAACCCTACAACTTTGGAACCGACTGAGCCGAGTACAACAACAGAAAAGCCAACCACCCAAGACCCTACAACTTTGAAACCAACTGAACCCACTACAACAACAGACAAGCCTACCACCCAAAACCCTACAACTTTGGAACCGACTGAGCCGAGTACAACAACTGCTAAGCCAACCACCCAGAAGCCCACAACTTTGAAACCAACTGAACCTACTACAACAACAGACAAGCCAACCACCCAAGACCCTACAACTTTGAAACCAACTGAACCCACTACAACAACAGACAAGCCTACCACCCAAAACCCTACAACTTTGAAACCCACTGAACCCACTACAACAACAGAAAAGCCAACCACCCAAGACCCTACAACTTTGAAACTAACTGAACACACTACAACAACAGACAAGCCTACCACCCAAAACCCTACAACTTTGGAACCGACTGAGCCGAGTACAACAACTGCTAAGCCAACCACCCAGAAGCCCACAACTTTGAAACCAACTGAATCCACTACAACAACAGACAAGCCAACCACCCCAATTCCTACAACTTTGCAACCAACTGAACCCACTACAACAACTGCTAAGCCGCCTACCCAAAACCCTACAACTTTGAAACCAACTGAACCCACTACAACAACAGACAAGCCAACCACCCAAAACCCTACAACTTTGGAACCGACTGAGCCGAGTACAACAACTGCTAAGCCAATTACCCAGAAGCCCACAACTTTGAAACCAACTGAACCCACTACAACAACTGCTAAGCCGCCTACCCAAAACCCTACAACTTTGAAACCAACTGAACCCACTACAACAACAGACAAGCCGACTACCCAAAACCCTACAACTTTGAAACCCACTGAACCCACTACAACAACAGACAAGCCAACCACCCAAATGCCCACAACTTTAAAACCAACTGAGCCGACTACAACAACTGCCAAGCCGACTACCCAAAACCCTACAACTTTGAAACCAACTGAGCCGAGTACAACAACTGCCAAGGCGACTACCCAAAACCCTACAACTTTGAAACCAACTGAACCCACTACAACAACTGCCAAGCCGACTACCCAAAACCCTACAACTTTGAAACCAACTGAGCCGAGTACAACAACTGCCAAGGCGACTACCCAAAACCCTACAACTTTGACACGCACTGAACCCACTACAACAACAGACAAGCCAACCACCCAAAACCCTACAACTTTGAAACCCACTGAACCCACTACAACAACTGCCAAGCCGACTACCCAAAACCCTACAACTTTGAAACCAACTGAACCCACTACAACAACAGACAAGCCGACTACCCAAAACCCTACAACTTTGAAACCCACTGAACCCACTACAACAACAGACAAGCCAACCACCCAAAACCCTACAACTTTGAAACCAACTGAACCCACTACAACAACTGCCAAGACGACTACCCAAAACCCTACAACTTTGAAACCAACTGAACCCACCACAACAACAGGCAAGCCAACCACCCAAAACCCTACAGCTTTGAAACCAACTGAGTCGACTACAACAACTGCCAAGCTGACTACCCAAAAACCTACAACTTTGAAACCCACTGAACCCACTACAACAACAGAAAAGCCAACCACCCAAAACCCTACAACTTTGAAACCCACTGTAGCCACTACAACAACAGACAAGCCAACCACCCAAAACCTTACAACTTTGAAACCCACTGAGCCGAGTACAACAACTGTCAAGCCAACCACCCAGAAGCCCACAACTTTGAAATCAACTGAGCCGACTACAACAACTGCCAAGCCAACCACCCAGAAGCCCACAACTTTGAAACCAACTGAGCTGACTACAACAACGGCCAAGCCGACTACAACAACATCCAAGCCAACCACCCAAAACCCTACAACTTTGAAACCAACTGCGCCGAGTAAAACAACATCTAAACCAACCACCCAAAAACCTAAAACTTTGAAGCCAACTGAGCCAAGTACAACAACAGCCAAACCAACAACCCAAAAGCCGACAACTTTGAAACCCACTGCGCCGAGTACAACAACATCTAAACCAACCACCCAAAAACCTTCAACATTAAAACCAACTGAGCCCAGTACAACAACATCCAAGCCAACCACCCAAAAACCTACAACTTTGAAACCAACTAAGCCGAGTATAACAACGGTCAAACCAACTACTTTAAGACCGACAACTTTAACGAGTACAACAACAGTAAAGCCAAGTACGCGTAAGCCCACAACTTTGAAACCCACTAAGCCGATCACCGAAAAGTCGAGTACCTTAAATCCTAGCAAACATATAACAGAGACTTCAGAAGGTTCCACCGAGTCTCTGCCACCTTTCAATATATTCTAATTCTCTATAATTTAGCATATTGAGTTCTGATTTCAGTTGACTTAATAAAAAAGTAAAAAATAAACAATTATATAAATAAATTGCGCTTAATTGCAGTTCCACTTAATAATGAAAACACTCGAAAATAAGTTAAATAAAGAGCATTCATTTAGAATTAAATTTTAAATCAGTTGTGACACACTGATTATGAAATGCATATAAAATCTATGGTGGAAACTAGAAAATTATTTTTTTTAAGTCATACTTTTAGGCTAACTCATAGTAGTATCATTATTTTTCTGAAATATAACTGTAACAGATTTTTGAAGAAAATGTTCGATAGATTAGCAATAAATAGACTTACTCCATCGAACTGAATTTAATGTATAAGAGGGTATATAAGAGACAAGAACTTTATTTCACTGTAAACTGTAACTATTTTGCTGTTCTTTAGCAAATTGGTAGCCCTAGTTTTCTGCAAAAAAGTTCGTCTTAGGACATCGAGTTTCCTAATGATATAGCCGAGCAATGACTTAAGAGCGAAAATTGCGAATAATCCAATTAAATATCGACTTACCAGCCGGTTAATGGTTAAAATTTTATTATATTAATTTTACAATTAAATTGTATCGCTTATGAATTATTTTGCTGTCGAGAATGTTTATAAAAAAAAAACGTTATGTGATACACAGTGTTCTGAAACCATTGGCGAACATACTTAAATCAAAGTGAAAATACTTGTAAATGTCTATTGTGTACTAGGGCACATATTGTAAATTTGTAAATTGCATATACGTGATCGATATATAAAGTACTTGAATTAGAAATATGGCTTCTAGCCTGCCCAATTGTCAGACTGGTATGTTGTTATCCAGCGTGTTGTTGTCCTCCAAAATTTCTTCGGTATCGGAGTTACTCGCGTCGGATTTCCAATCACACAAAGCTGGATACTTTTTGCTAATGCGATATGCGCATTTAGAAGCTGTTGGTCCCGATTTATAAACTGGATCTCCAAATATATTGTTGTAGTCGTAGTTGCAAGTCAAAAGAAACTGGAATCGGTTGGTGCTTTGCTCAAGAAATCTTACAGCAGCGCAGCCAACCCGACGCACTCGATCCGCAACTAACAAAGTAAAATGTCCGATCTTTTTTCTGCAAGTAAATTGCATTAGAGTTTATATACGTGAGTAAGCAAAATTACTTACCCCTCTGGGTGCCGTTGAAAGCTATCAATGTAGCTTTGATTGGCATCCTTATACTCGCGAAACCAGTGGAGCACAAAGGACTTCATGCGTCGCGAATGTGACTTGAATTCGCGACCAATCCAAAAATAGCCAATATTCTGACCACTGATCTGAAATCTTTGCGTATTCCGACACTGGTCATGCGCAAACTGGCAGCGCTTGGCATGGAGTGCAGCCATCTGCGCCAGCTCTTCATCCCATCTCAAAAATGGCATATGCAAGGCGGCTTCATAGCCAGGCACCTCGCCAGCAGCAATCTTGCTGCGCACTAAATTGTGCATGTCCAGCAGCAGCTGACGTCGACGATCACTCATATAGAGGAGTTTCGGTTGTGGACCGCAGCTTGCACCAAAGCTGCCATTATTTCCACATGCAGTGTGCGGCAGCTGCAGCAAATGGCTGCCATTAAATATTTCGCACAGGGCCGGTGCACAATAGTCTGTTGGTGGTGATGGTGCTTGCGGGGTCGATGGTGCTAATGTTGTTGTGGCTGACACCAATGGGATAAGCTGCATTACCAGCAGCACTGCACCAGCAGGCAAAAGACCTGGAGTGCACTTGCCAGACAATCTCAGCATCGCGACAGTCAACGGGATACTAAACTCAGATCAAACGCAAACTATTGTCTTATGAAATGTGTCGACAAGCTGAATTGTTGACGTCGGCGCCGAGCTGCGAACAGGGTTGAAAGTCCGAATTTTAAACGCCCATCGTTTTATATACTTGAAATGTTCATTCAATTCTAAGTCGTTAGCATATTGTATTGCAGCCCTGGCATGTAGGTACGTGTTTTCTTCTGCAGAATGCCTAGCTTACCCCTCAGCCACTTCCGGGGCTGTTGCAGTGCATAAGTGAACCGGTTTGTTGGCTGCCCATCGCTCAGGGCGCTCGATTAGATTTCATACAAATAAGCTGTAATCAACCACAAACTGTGGGAAAAAGTCAAGCTTCAAGGCAAATGACGATAAGTGGCAATGTTGGGGATTTACCGGTAGCTACTACAAAATTTATGCATATACAGATATAAATATAGCTGTCATAAAGAACTGTGATGCCGATGAAAAACTAAGTGCCTTTAGCACAAAATATTTAAATTTGAAATTAAAGAAACGTGATTTAAAGCAAATTGGCTTTAATTTAAATAACAATATCGTCATAATATAATTTAAAAGAAAAATTGGTTTAAAATTAGTCATAATACCAAAAGAACAAGAAAAAAGCAAACAAAACAATATGACACAACAGCCAACGTGACGTTGTGTGTCTATTTGGTAAATTCTATAAAAAGAATATAATTTAAATATTTTACTCTGCAAAACTTGGCTTAAGCTTAAGCTGTCTTTTTAGAAAACTGCAACAAAAGAAATACATATTTATATATTTGTATAAAATCTTCTGCGTATGCCAATACATAGATAGATATTTTTATATGTATTTGTGGTATTTATTAGAAGGTAACGGCAAAAATTCTTGTAGAATTAAATTAAAAACTGGAAAGCAGAGTTTACTTTTGGATGACGAAGATTAAATACTCTTAGATACATATGGCGGGCATACACTGAGATATTTTACATATCCAAATAAAGCAGTCGACGCTAGTCACGAAACATCATTAAGACGACTATCAATAAATACAGGAAAAACTTAAATTAATTAAGTATAATTGTGCTTTTTTATGTAGCAATGTTTGGGTCTGGCAGTTTGGCTTGCTGCTTGCTGCTTGCTTTCGACACGCCTCGTCTCTCACTTAATAATTTGCGCTTATCAATTTTGGATGCCTTTGTCTTAGCGTCAATAACATAGTCAAAATCTCACATTTCTGGTTGTGTAACTTCAATACTATCATATGCCAGCGTTTGTTCTTGTATTTGGTTTCGTATCGTAAAAAGTATAATATACTCGACTGATGATGATGTGTGAGAATGTAATTGTTTTCATCAGTATAATTAAAGTTAACATGATTTTCAAATTACAGAGACTTCAAGAACATTTAATTTTCTTAGAAAAGTTATTACTCACGAAATAATTAATTATTCCGTCGACGCTGATAAATCTTGGCTTCAACACAACATTCCCACAATAAAAAAAAAGACATTTAAGGTAGTAGTTAAATAAATGGCTTATCTAGTAAACACATTTTGGCCTTGGAATTGGCAGTGCTACTCTTCGTGTCTAAGCCGCCAAAATGATTTGTTGCTTATTGCTAATATTCAGCAATTATTTATCGAGACAACACATGCTATGGTCTAAGGGCGTAAGGCGCTTATCACAATGGGCAGCTGAACTTTAAGTCATTGTCTTCCAGGCAGGTGGAAATTGGGAATGCACGATGATGGCAACGAAGAGTTTCATCTGAAAATACTCGTTATCATGTATTTTATAGGATTTTTTTATTTGCATAGCACTTAAGATATTTAGACATTCATGAAGGCATACATATTTTTAATAAATTAATTATAACAATAGCTTTAAATTATTTCTACAAACAATATAGGATTGCGAGACAAATATATTTTTTTAAAAGGAAAGACTTTTTTTCAATCAATAAGTAGTGAAATTTTCCTAAAAGCATTAAAACCCCTGCATACTTTCAGGAGGAATCGAATTTTTAGCATGTTTGAAAATGATTCAAACGTGTAAAGCCTATTTTGTGGGAGAACCATAAAATGAATAAAATAAAGTGCAAACTAGAGAAAAAAACATACTTGTAAAATGGCTAAAGTGCCTAGTACAATTTCATTATAAAGACAATAGATAGAAAAATAACTCTCTCGGCCAAATCCTTGCAGATTTCTGAAGGATCTATACGATCTTTTAAGCCAACCCCATTAAAATAAAATTTTTCAAATTTTTAAATAAGTTTTCTTTAAACACTTTGTACGTTGTTATTTATTTAAGTACAAATATAATTCAATTAGCTAAAGTGATCAACAAAATTCGAACTATTTTATATTCTAGTTTGACAAGTGTAAATTTGTATAAATGTGTTCAGTTGCATTTCTTGTATTTGTACTTTGGTATTAGGGGTCGCTTTTGGTAGCTGCCCTCCAGGTACTGCCAGACGCGCTTGCGGGCCTTTTGTGTTATGGCGCTTTCCTCCTGCTCCTCTTGCAAAATCTTATGGCAGTCAGTGAGCAGTAGTTCGAGATCAGTGGATTTGACTTCTGGCTGCTCAGTTGTTGGATTCTTAATGGACTTGGCCACTTCTTCGTCGATTCGCTGGAAATCAATGTCGATATCAGGTCCCCACACAGATTCATTGCTCTTGAGAGTTTCCTGTTGCTTCTCAACGTCATCCAACTCACTTAGGTCGATGTCAGAGCCCCAGTCAAGTGACTCATTTGGTAGCTTGCCCTTCTCACGACAACGTTTGCGCTGCTTGAGCAGCTTTGCCATACGGGGTGTCGGTTCAATGATTATCTTCTTGGCTTCAGTCGGCTCGTTGTCCAGCCAGCGGCAACCTTTGAGCGTGACCTGCGGCATGAGAAAGCCAAATGCACACTTCGCATTCTTCAGATAATCATTCTGTATGTAACCTGTGGACTTCAGATGCTCAGCGAGTACCTTAAACCAGGCATTGGATCGATGGGCGCCCTTGCCAAAGTTCTCGTGGGTCCGACTTCCGATGCTAAGGCATTTGCTGCGCGAGCCGCGCAACCCCAGTATTAGTTTGCCAAGACCAAGGCTGCCATTCAAGTCCCTGAGCATGGCAAGTAGCAGACGTGATTCACTGCTGACATCCAGCTGCTCTATGGGAGTAGATTTTATGTGTTGCGCCTTGCGGCAATTGTCGCAGCAATTGCGACGTGGCTGGCTACGAGCAGCAGTCTGATCATCAAAGTAATTAAGTATGAACTGCCTCCGGCACTGGTTGCTCTGTGTGTACTCCAACATGACTCTGGCCAGCTGCTGCAGCTCCTCGCTACGTTGGGCTGTCAGTGGTTGACTGTGCTGCAACCGTTGATGAATTGCAGCATCTGCGTCGCCATAGAAAAGCACACACTTGGCATGCAGATTGTCGCGGCCGGCGCGACCAATCTCCTGGTAGTAGCGCTCCATGTCACTGGGCGCACCATAATGCACCACGAGGCGGACGTTGGGCTTATCGATGCCCAGGCCGAAGGCCGTTGTTGCCGCCATGAGGCGCACCTCATCGCTGGTGAATTGCTCTTGATTGCGGCGCTTCAGCTCCAACGGCAACTTGCTGTGGTAGCTGTGACAGCGCATGCCATGCCTGCTTATCTCTTGGGCCATCTGCTCCGTGTCGCGTATGGTGTTGTTGAAGATAATAACCGAGCCGGCCGCCTCGGCCGCCCAGCTCAGATAAGGCTGCAGGTCCGACCAAATATCCGCACTTTTCGCACGCACCGTCAGCTCCAAATTGGGGCGATCCAGGCCGCTGCAGAGGATTAGCGGGTTGCGCATCTGAAGCTGCTGGCAAATGTCTTCGCGCACACGCCTTGTTGCGGTGCCGGTGAGCGCCAGAAAGCGCACTAGCGGTACAGCCGACCGCACCTCGCTGAGCCGACGATAAGCAGGCCGGAACTCGTGACCCCATTTGGAGATGCAGTGCGCCTCATCGATGGCAATCAGCGCCAAATTGCGACCCAAATCCTGTAACAGCTTGAGGCCATTACCACGTGTTATGTACTCCGGCGTCGCGTACACCAATCTGAAGTGTAGCCCCAAAATGCGCTCCTTGATGGTGCGATCCTCCTGAGCAGTGCCCAGCAAACAGGCGCAGTCGCCAGATTTTGATTTATAATTCAGGGCATTCACCTGATCCTCCATTAGAGCAATTAGTGGCGATATGACAAAAACCACTTTATTCAGGTAAAAGGCGGGAAACTGATAGATCAACGACTTGCCATATCCAGTGGCTATAACAGCGCAAACATCGCCGCCACGGTTTTCCGTTAGTAGAGCGCGTATTATCTGCCATTGCAGTGGCTTAAACGATTCTAAGCCGAAATATTGTTGCAGACAGTTTAAGAATTTTTTTGGCTTGGGCAGCATATATGGCACAGTGTACATGTGCGTAGGTATTTGATAAAAATAAAACCTTATTGTCAACACGCTGATTGTCGTTACAATCCAGTCCGGCAGGTGCACATTAGAGATGAGCGATATGCTTACACGTGCGACTGGCTAAGAAACCTGATTTTCTAAATAACACACTTATCTTACACATACATATGTATGGATGTTTGTGGTGTGTGGTGCATGTATTTACATTGCACGTTCAATAGATAACAAGTGCACTGCCACTGCCGGCAAAGAGTGCTCTCATAATTTTATCGATAGAATTAACAGAGTTACAAGATTACGCTACGCTGCCGGACAAGTGTGCGCTTATCGAAACATTTGCAGAATTGCACGGTTACGCTACAGCAATGTAATTACTGCACGAAAAATGTTTTCAATTTTATTTTATACTTAAATTAAATTAAATTAAAAAAAAGCATTTCCCTCTCTTGTACATATGGCCCATACGCAGTCTGACGTCACAAGCAAAATCGAAATCTTATATTACCATGAACATAATCGATAGCTATGTGATATTCTGAATCGATAAGACTAAACTTGTCAAAAGCAGAAAGCAAGACAGCTGTCTTCTGCCCACGGCCTTAAATACCAAAGGCACTAGTAAATTCATATTTGTGATCGATTCCAAATCAGTTAATTTTTCTTGTAGTTTATTCCAATGGATTCGAATTTACGTAATGTATGCATGTTAAGTTCAACTGCAACACTTTAATTCATAAACATTCACCTTGCAGTTGAAGGATTTTCTCACATTATACAACAAAGTGACGGAGTTGTGCTTCAATCGTTGCGTTGATAATCTCAGTCAGCGCGAACTCTTTGAACAGGAGGTAAGCCAAATGCGACTATTCGGGTACAATAATAGTATAATACTTATTACGTGCAGAACACCTGCGTGGACAGATGCGTGACCAAATTTGCGCGCTTCAATCAAAACATGATGAAAGCCTACGTCGATGTGCAAACCAAAATTAATGTCAAACGCATGGAAGAAGTGGAAGAGAATGCCAAAAAATTGGAGCAGCACCAGCAGGAAGAACGCATTAAAGAGCAGCTTAAGGAAAAGGAAGTCGCTGCCACTAGCACAATTCTAACGCCCGCCAACAACAGCAACAATACGCCGGGCAATTTGGCCATGTAGCAGCAGGATTGGAATGTCATGCCCCTGCTCCTATTTTCAATACTAGATAGTTAAACAAACACACATACACACCCACACACACACACAAATACAAGCATACACATTGATAGCTAAAGATGTTGCGCATTTGTCTGCTTGCGCTAATAGGTCTGCCTGGCGCCGGGAAAACATGCCTCAGCAACTGGATGCTGCAGCAGCAGGCAGACCTGGGCAGCTGGAACGTTCTCCACGTGTGCTACGATGACTACTTTCACAATGACAAAGACCATAAAAGGGAACGCGACAACATCTCCCAATTGTTAATCCAAATCATCGAAACAATTCGATCCAGACATAATGATCCACTGCTTCTTGGTCTCCCAGCAAAAGTGCGACGAGCAATGTCCGCAATGGAGAGCGATAATTATTTGATTGTTTGCGATGATAATCATTATTATCGCAGCATGCGCTATAAGCTATACCAGCTGAGTCGCGTTCAAAACTGCATTTTTGCTCAAATTTACGTGGCGACCCCCTTAGCTGCTTGCCTGCTGGCCAATGGAAAGCGCGGATCAGACGTCATAGTGCCCGAAGCTGTTATCCGTCAAATGCAAACCCGACTCGAAGAGCCTAGCACTGACGCCTGGTCACACAATAGCTTAACATTAACGGATTCCGACTACAATGCAGCTTCTCATTCGATTTGTGACTTTATCAAATCCTTACTCTGTCAAACACCGCCTACCGGTCTACCAGAGGTGCGGACCAAAGAGCCGCAATTACAATCGCTAGCACATAACTTAGACTTAAAGTTGCGCGCACGCATTCAAGCCAAAATGCAGCAGACCATGCCCACCATACCAAAAGCCGTGCAGAGTCACACTTTGAACGAACAACGCAAACAGATTTTGGCACAATTTCGACTTGACAGCGGCGGTCGGCAAGCGGAGGCTTGTGCTGTCAACTTGGAATACTATGTTAATTTGTTAAACTAGGCTAATACTAAGCTTTAAATGTTTATATGTACATACTTTACATTAACTACATTAAACAAAAAACTGTTACGTCTTGCATTTTTTTACAATAATCCCTACCATATATAACAGTGCTGATAAATCACATTACAAAACTAGATTTATTTAGAGGGGCAAAAAAAAGTAAGTGTAAACTAGAGTAAATAGCCAACTTATACAACTTTAACTTGGCTCAAATCACGTTTCTCGATCATGCGCATCTGCTTCTTTTTCATGCGCTTCAGTTTGGCCGGATTCTTGATCACTTGCACAACTTCGGAGCGACGCTCATTGGCCAAGCGACGTTCGGCGTTCTCCACGCGACGCTGGTGACGCTGGACGGCGGCTTCCTTGCGCTGCTCCTTTATCTCCTTGGACTTCTCCTTAATGTAACGCATTTCATTCCGCAGCTCCATTTTCTTTTCAAACGTCAGCCGGTTTATTGTCTTCTTGATTTTACTGAATCTGCGAATAAGTTGTTTTTTTTTTTTGTTAAATTCTTTTTAACATGGCCACTCAAGTGTAGGTTGGTATTTTACTCACTTTTGTTTGGGCGTCTTCCATGGCCGATTTGATTTTGGTTGGCCGCGTGGAATACTTGCCTCCGGCTTAAGCACCTTTTTGGCTTTGGATTTGTTTTGTGTAGATTGTTTAGTTTTCTGTTCATCACCTTTTAACTCTGCTGCAGCTGCGGTGTTTGTTTTTATTTTTCCTGCATTTTCAGCCATGTCAACATCGGATGATTTATCTGCTATGTCTTCATCAATTTCAATTATTTGTGGCTTATCCATTTTGTATAGTTATTTAGAACGCAACGTAAAACAAAACACAATAGCTCGACACGTGTTTCCAGCGTTATCGATAATGGGAGCAAACATATGCTCGCCTATCGAAGTTAATCAAAGGGTTGCACTTAAAGCTATCGATAGAGCGCAAAAATATTCCGGTTTCAAAGTTTTGGCATTTCAAATTAAAACAATTTTATTTCACTCATCAATTTTACAACGGGTTCTGAAACTCAAACTGCTTAATGTGCTGCAACCCAGCGATTTTGCATTAAAGCTTAATAATAATTTACATATTTACAGGCACGTATCAATTGGCCCGAGCCATCTCCAGTCCGCCCTAATCCTTTCCACCCGTCGTGTGGACTGCAACCGCATTTGACCTTGACGCATTGTTGTTGGCCAGCAACGCCTGATTGTGTTGGTCCACGTTGTAGTGGTAAAAGAACGCTTTGCTGTATTCGAAAGTTGATATCATGATCGCACAGGCTGGCGCCACCTTAAACAGACGCGGTCCCAATCCTGAGAATACGCCACGGAGTCCATTTAACCGATAAATGCTTGCCAAGCGATCCGCAACTGATTTCGTCGGTACACTCTTTGGCGGATTATCTAGCGTAAGGCAAACCGAAGCATCAGTGGAACTGCCAACGAGCGGTATACTAGTTGTAGCAAGAGGCCTACCTGCAAATATGAATTTCTCACCGAACTCGATTTGCTCATGCGTCTTAATCACATCAAATGGCGTCGTAATGCTTGCAGCAACCTGGACGAATAAAAAGATGAATGTGATTAAGACTAAGTGCGGCAAGAAACAAGAACAGCTAAGCCAAAGATTAGATTTACATAAACAACTATCCTAAAATTGACAAATTGTACATTCAGTGACCCGCGACAAGAGTATAATAATTATTTGTAAAATCAACCCAACTTACCGAACCCGAAATGGCGCCCGCCACAAAGCTAAAGGCGAACGTGGGCTCGACGACATGAAAGCTGCTCTTCAGGTACTCATAACAGGTCCAATAGATGCCCGAGAACGGCACATCGCGCAGTATTGTTGGCGGCAGACCACGCCAGAGGCCCAAGACGCCCTGCGACTGCATCACTTGCCGGATTGAGCCCAGCATCTCGGCGTTGGTCATCTTTTGCGATTGCATTTTGGTGCGTATCAGCTCAATGGGGCTAACAAATGTGACGGCCAGGATTCGGGCTGTGACGCCAGCAAGCATCGGCACCAGCATTGGAATGTCCTTTTTGTAGGATGAACTTTGAACTGGCGCCACATATTTGTAGTGCAGATCGATGAATCGTGCCTTGAACTGTTCGTAGGCCACAAAATATATAATGGTCGAGGGCAGGGCAGAGATGAGCGTCGGACTCAGACCGGACCACAATGTGCCAATGCCCTCAGCGCGGCTAATCTTAACGAATGCATCCTGCACAGGAAAGAGTGAAGCAGACATTCAAAATATACATCCAAGCATATTATCCACAAGATATACTCACAATTGTGCCCGTAAAATGGGTTGATGATGCTGGCGCTAACTTAGTAAATGCTGAAGTAGGCGTGGGCGTAGTCGGGCCACATGGACATATGTGATCCATGAGGCCATTGCAATAGAGAAAGCACTTATTGGACAGAAGAGCCGACTGTTGAGCCTGTAAACGGGTCTTGATAACATCCAAAGGCGTCACTGCAATCAGCACAAAATGTGGTGAAATAACAATTATCATATATATACTAGTGATCTACAGTGGCTATTCGCTATAATTTGAGCTTGCGCGCATTCTGTTATATAACAATAATAATACATATATTATTGTATGGTTTGTAGAATACAATTTGATGGTAATGTGCAAAAGATTTTAGACACAGGCACAAAAAATACAAACATTTTCCCAAACACTTGGAATTTTATAATCATTGCAAGCAATTATTCAAATTTAAGGATAGTTAAAATTTAAAACAAAAAACTTCTTGCATTTGGAGCGACCACGGCACACGTGTATTTAGTAGAGGATATATATAAAACAACGCTCTGTTTTGTCACTTACTGAAGCAGGCGGTAATCATGGCACCGGTACAGGCAGACACAACTTGCTGCATGGGTCGAATTCGAAATCTGGGATCTGTCATTGTGAACTTTGGTTCTGTTCGGAACGCAGCTGGCCCATAGCTGTCCTCTGTTATTGCTGCACTGGGTTTCGTCTTTGACTCCGGCATGCTTCACTTGGCTTGGCGCGTTAAGAGGCACGTCGGTAACCTAAATGTACTTGTTAGTTTTTGTGCGCGCTGTTTCGCTGTTATTGTCATTCAATTAAGCACGCACAAGCGTAAACGTTATAAGCTTCCAATAAATACAAAATATAGTTTTCCCTATGACATCTACCTACGGTTGTCAGTGTGTGTGGTGTGTGTGTGAAGTGCGGTCAAACTTATCGATAATTTATCAGCTGACGTACGAGCCGGTTTGCAGATGCAACAGCTGTTTGCCATCTAAATTAGCGATATACATATATGTACTTTTTACTGAAAAACAGTCGATGCATGTCATCGATACTTTTAAGTCACAAGTATTTAGTTTTCGATATGTGGGTGCAACAACTGTCGCCGTTTATATTCAAATGCAGCGCTAAACTAGTGCCGTATTGGGAACGGATACATACCAGTCTCCTGGAGATCTAGATTGTACCTAAAGAAGTACGATTTGCTGTACTCAAATGCCGATATCATAATGGCACAGGCGGGCATCACACGCAGCAGCCGGGGTACAATTCCGACGTAAAGACTCCGTATGCCCTGCTGTCGATATAATGCACGGAGGCGCGAAAACACTGACTGTTTGACGGATGCCGTTGCACTTGCGGCCTGGTTTGCGGTGCCACCTTTGCCAGCTCTACCGCTCGTCGATTCCGCATATAAGATATCCTGTCCCAGCTCAATTTGCGTGTGCGTGGTAATCAAATCGAACGGCATTGTCACCAATGTGGCCAACTAAAATGTGGCCAATTCATTTGACAGATAAGGAGCATAAGATTATGTACGACGACAGAGATGATGATATTGACACCCACCGCTCCGGATGCTGCCCCCGTGACAAAGCTGAACCAAAGCGATGGCTCTGACACGTTGCAGGCACGCTTAATGTACTCGTAGGCGGCCCAGTAGGTGCCCGAGAAGGGTGCATCGCGCATCACAGTCGGCGGCCAGCCACGCCACAATCCTAAAACGCCTTGCGTCCTGATCAGCGTGCGCAACACAAGCCACAGCTCCGTGTACGTTACAAAACCCGACTGCATCTTGATGCGCACCATTTCCAGTGGCGTTATGGCCGTCACAACGACCGTACGTGCACACATCCCTGATGCCATTGGCACCGCATATGGTAGCGACAGTCTCGTCTCCGACGCTGTCTTCACCTGCTTCTTAATTTCGCCGTCTTCGGGCAAACGTGCACTCGTCTCCCATATATAATAAAAATTGGCGAACGAATGCTTCATATACTCATAGGTCAAAAAGTATATGATTGTTGACGGCAACGCCGAGACGAGCGTCGGACTTAAACCGGACCAGAGGCCGGCAACACCATTGGAGCAAATGATTTTCACAAATGTATCCTGCAGGAAAGTCGATCTGTTAGTAAGCTGCTGCTGGCCACTGCTCACTCATTGCATCCAAGTTGGATAAAATGTACGTTTTGTTGCCAACTGGCAGATAGAGAATCTTACGACCTGTACTCACCATGGTGCCGCGCAGTGGACGCAAATTGGTTGCATCGGCGGCATTTTTGGCTAAGCAATCGCTGGTACCTGTCTTGCAGATGTGCGTCATGAGACCGTTGTGGAAGACATAGCATAGCTTGGATACAACTGGGGGCTTTCGCACCCGGTTCTGCGATTGCGTCTGAACGCGTGTCTTCACCACTTCCAGGGGTGTGACTGGATAGCCAAACAATTTGCTTCAATGAGTATGAATGGAACACCTGCCTGCCCCCTTCATTGCAACTTACTCACCCACAAAGGTTGTGATTAGGCCACCAATCAGTGCGGAAATTACCTGTTGCATGGGTCGAATTCGGTAACGGGGATCCTCGATCAGCAGCGCTGTGGACATCGTGTCCGGACTTACATCCACGTTCACATCCCTGCCCATATGCGCGTGCTCGGACTTTGGCTCCTGTTGCATTTTTGTAAGTTCGGCTACATTAACAAATGTTATAAAGATGAAGTATAAATAGAAACTATATTAATTGAAAGACTTGTAAGAAACATCATGACGTACACGCCTAAGCATACGTATGTATGTATATATGTACGTTCATACATCAGAGTTTGTATATGATACAGAGATACACGAATTAGAGTGGGCCAGCATGCTCTTGTACTCGCACCTCTAAGCATGCTATCTCGAAAATTGTACACTCAACATCGATCTACTGCAGACGAGTTGGAGAGCCATAGCATATTGTATTATATATCTTATATCTCGGAACTCACTGAAAGATCCAACCTGGTTGGAGAAAATGGAATGATTGACACGTCTCAGATACAATAGCTGCTAGCGATAAGCAACAATATATAGTAGATTTATGCAAGTTTTGGTGTTATACGATCCCATCTTTAATGAGTTTTTTTTTTATTATAATATCCTCTAAGGAGGCGGGTATAAAAACAAATGCGTTTGGCGACTACGACAAGAAAATAATAACATTTAATTGCGAGAATTATAAATATCAATTAAATTAATCAAATTTAATAATAATTTGCATTACACTTAAGTTATTACAGTTAAGTATGAGAAGTAAGTCAGTATTATAATATTTAGCTTTTAATGCAAAAACAAAAAATTCTATAATCATATAGGCGGCCAATTGTTGAATTCTGATCTGTGATGTCCCCAAAAGTTCTGAAGGGTTAATCATCTGTTGCGATTTTAGTAGGTGCTAGAAATACGCTGACGGCGCACGGGATATTTGGATAGCTGGCCTCAACATGGGGGATGAAAGATGCTACCGCAACCAGTTGTTGTTCCACCTCACTTGTGCGCAATGGGAATCAGAGTTTCGCCAGCAGTGAGGGCGGGCAATGGCGCGTCCACGGTCAGGACACCATCCTTGCTGAGGGACGAGCGTATCGACTCGGGATTGACGCCCTTCGGCAGCAGAAATTCACGATTGTATTCCCTGTACACGCTCTTTGTGTCTGACTTCTCCTCGTGCTTGGCATGCACCTGAAAATATGAATAAAATATATGAGTTATACGCCTTAATATATGTCCATAAATTTATAAATATTTACCAGCAGCTTCTGATCGACAGTTTTCACAACAATCTCCTCGGGCGCATATTGGCTGACATCGAAGCGCAGCTTCAGCACTTTGCTATCACCCTCATCCTGCAATACAATAAGTGATGAATAAACAATTAGTTGGATTGGCTCTCTTTCAGCACAATGTAGATATTTAGAGAGATTTACATACCTGTATCAAGGGCGAGCTAATGTCCGACACGTAATTCTGTTGCTTGGGTACTCGCGATGGCAGTGCTGAGTTTGTCGTTGAGCTGCAAAATAAATAATGCAAATATGAATACAGCGTATTGGTTACGGTGACATAACTAATTACAATTGCGTACATAATTTATTTCTACAAAATCATAAATTGTACACCTTGTCGAAGTTTTTGTTGTTCTTGTTGATGTTGTTGTTGTGTTGCTCGTGCGAAACGTTTTATGAAAGGTGCGTGTAAATGCCTCCATTACGTCAACCAAATTCAAATCGGAATGCAGATCGATATTGGGAACTTGGCGAATGTAAAACCCGCTGTCAAACACGCTTCAAATGCAACTGATGACACATCGAAGTATGAGCTGAGCTCTGCTTGTTGCAGCACTTCCAGTTGCAGTTGCAGCAATGTGTCCTAACCGTACAACGTACTTATTTTTAAATACGATCAGGGATTTCCGCCCTGGAGCAGCGTTTATTTATAATTTATAACGGCAGCTGGCAGCTGTGCAGCTCAACAAAAAAGGGACAGCAAATGCGGATGGGGGGGTGGGGGGGGGGTGGGGCTCACAGGGTATATATATACACATATGTTTGAATGTATATGTATATATAGCACAAGCATATTTCATTTGCATTTCATATATCCTTTTAGAGGGTGGAATCTATATATATATAAATATATATATATGTATATGCCGATGAAGTTATCTTAGATTGGATTTGACCTTAATGCAATCTAGTCTACAGAAATCATTTTATTGGCGTATATATATTCTAATCATTTGTTGTTTCAGTTGCTAGAAATAGCCTCCTACTTATCGTGATCATTTTCTATATGATGTGCGCAACGGTATTTAATCTTCGGCAACTCGTAAATAACTTAAATCAAATGTTTTCGGTGATTTAAGTGTTTTCTCTTGCTCTGCTGCTCAGACACAATGGGCACAAGCATTTGGCATAGGTGCCAAGATTTTCAGGCGCCAACCTGGCCAACCAGCCAGACATTTCCAAATTTCTGTTTGAGTCATTTTCTATAACTAGAAAAAAGACATAAGTATGTGGCTCACAGATTATCCCATATTCGCACTGGAAGAGTTATTTAGTGTTTTTAGTGTAACGAAACCAAATCTGGCAACTTTCAAGTTGGTTGAACTCTCAATGCTGTCTTAACTCTAAACAATAGAAAATGTTAAAACACCTGCCAAATATTCCACATATGATTTTGTGTATGTATATTTTATGTGCATGTATGTATACATGTATATATATGTGCATATATGTATTTAGATTGTGTGTGTGTTTTTTGAAATGAATTTGTTAAACTTTTGGTTAAGTGACAACACACGAATCTGTCAGTCAAAATACAGTGCAAACTCAAAGTGTATTTATTTTTGATGTACATATGTGTGTAAAACTCAAGAAATAAATAAGTATTTACCAACACTGACATACATACATATATATGGATGTGTGGTTATTATTAACAAATCAGTCAGTATTTCGGAGAGTAGCATTTTTAGCAACAACTAAACAAATAAACCAACTGAAAATTGTACATAAAACATATTTTCAAGAAAAAAAGAAACACGTGAAGTTTTATAGCATATTTGATAGAGTACCTGGTTGTAGTTGTTGTTTTTTTAGTAGAGCTTTTCAAGAGGAAAATATTATAAATCAGTTAAAGAGATGTTTAGGTATGTATTTTAATTGCAGTTGTTTTTATTTCCAAAGCAGCATGTAATTATTGTAAGGGAAGAAAGAAATAAAGAAAGATATTGTATATATATAAATATATGTATATACACATATTTAGAAGATAAAGCTTTTTGTTAACAGTTGATCTGTGCATTATTTTTAATTTGTATGTCAACTTAAACAGTTAAGGTGCTAAAAGCTTTTATACACATTATATACACAAACACACAAATACAGACACACGCACACACACACACAGACCGAAACACACATGCACTCATAGCTTACACAGAAACGGAAAACCGAAAATGAAATGAGTAACGCAGACCAATGAACCGTAATTGCCATCCGAGATCTCTGACCACGCACACTACTCAACACTCGAGCAAATACTCACATACATATGCATAACCACACACACACACACATGCAATCTGACAAGCTGATAAGCGTGCCATAGACTGGCATCTGTAAACGTGCCCGAAGCCGACCTTGCTGCCGACAACCGTGCAGCAACTAACTTCTGTTAAATGCAACCCACACATAGACATATAGATGGCTGCCCTACCTACGTACGCTCGTGTGTGACTAATCGTGAAAACCGTTAATTCTAACTTTGGCTTATTGGCTATAGCGGAGCTACAGTAGCAGTCATAGAGTAGAGGAAGTCAAAGCACCTGCCGGAACACAGCAGTCGTGTGTTGGCGCTAAATTGCTTACGGCTAGCCAAAAACACAGCACACAAGCTAACAGACAGACACACACATACACACATATATATATATATATATCGACTCTATTCGATTGGACAGCACACATACACATACACATACGTATGGCTGTATATAGACTTGACGACGGCATACGCTCAAGTTCGAATCTCTCTCGCTCCGTTGCCGCCGCTTCTGATGATGTCATGCATTATTTTGCGTTATTCGTTATTGTTATGGAAAAAGCTTTGCAGGAAAGCAAAAAGAAAAAACAATACAACAAAATACACGAAAAGAAAAAAGCAAAACAAAAACAACAACGCATATCAAGTGTCGTTGAGTTTAGTTGCAACTAAACAAATGCTAATCGGTGAGCAGCCAGCAAGGCACTCAAGCTGATCAATCGATCATCGATCCACAACGATTACAAGTGTCATCGAATCTCGCACAGCTTACGAAATGCTTGTGCTAAAAATTAGCATGATATCATCTGGCCATTACTTATCACCGACAGCATCATCAGTTGCATCACGCCTAAGCAAAATTGGCAGTACATAAATTAACAGAAATATTACAATATGCACAATCACATACATTTGAATGTTTATTTTAAATTTAAATTAAATTTGCTGATATTGTTTACTTATGGTTTTTGACCATATCAGAATAAATCGAAATAACGAAAATATGATATGCCACGATGATTAACCACAAATACGACGTTTAATCTCTATCCATAAACGGCTAACACTTCAGTTGGCCAAGTCAACGTACCGGGTGCAAGTGAAAAGATACATATTTACATACATAGGAATGTATATAGATGCGGTCGGGACAAGTTTTGAATGTTTGCAGTATGTACGAACGAGTTATTTGCATAAACAATCCCGCTGATCCCCAACTCAACCCCGAACCCAACCTCTCCCTCTCTCTATCTCTCTCTCTCTCTCTCTCTCTCTCTCTCTCTCTGTGTGCACAATTGGCAGATCGCCCATTGAGCTGCAAATTGAATCGGGGACGCTTTAAATTACCCTGGAATTGTGTACAAAGCCAAATAATCAGCGAGCATCGAGAACAATGCCAATTTATTCAAGGACAGTGGGGCTCGGGAATTAGATTAACTGGTCTATTAGAGCTATTTCCATATATTCTGATTCGAATACGCAATATGGAATTAAGATATAATAAATTGAATACTGTACAAACTATAATTAGTGATCTCGAACCAAAGTGTTTTTATTTTGTGACACTACCACTGTATTAATTAAAAGCCGACCAATCGATCGATTGTATTTATGCACACACAAAGAATATGTTTTATATCTGGAATTTGAATGAACTAAATAGCACTTGATCATTTTCTATATATTTATACACACAGCGTACAGTTCTATACAGAATAGAGGAAAAGTACAATTTCAAAGCGTATAGAGTATATTAGAAAAATCAATTAGTTGTCTATTGTACATGTGTATGTCGAACCCAGATGCCAATGACGTGATCATTTATTTTTAAACACCCAACAACAAACAATTGATTTTACACATCCATTACACAGCCAACGGCAGATGTCCCGCAGTGGGCCCTTTGAGGGTTTGTCTGTCCTTATAGCTAATATGCAAACACCGACTAATATTCGATACCAAATGAGTCATGGCTTAATTTTCCCACCCCTATCCTATTCTACCTACCCTAAACTGTTCACCACACCACCCAGCACCCATTACCGAATTCGGTTGCACGGTCATCCAATGTGAGACATTGATGGGCCTCGAACACAAAAACAAAACCAATTTCGGTTCATTTTCAGTTGGACAAAACTTTTAACGCAGCTTTTTGTGCGAAAGTTGTTTTCCAAGCAAGCCGCACGCAACCCGAAACTTTGCTTAGAAAGTTTTTCTTGGGTTAACGCTAACGTTACCGTTAACGATAATGATAATGCGAACGCTAGCGTTGGCTTTAGTATCGCGCATGCAAATGCAATGAAGACAAGAAATCGCTTTGATTATGTCATCATTAGCCGAGTCGAAGCCAAGCTAAAGCGATAGACGTTTTCGAATTCGAATTCGCATCAAGTGGCGCCCACGCGTCGCCGCCAAACAAGATTGAAAGATTGAAAGGCCAGCGAGGCGCAACCGCGACGGCAACGGCAACGTCAACGTCAACGCAGCTCTCTTTAGACGTGTAGAAGTACATAAGTATGTATAAATGTATACATATATATACAAATGTGTGTGTAAATAGCATGTACATCTTTATGTGCTCTTTTAGCACATTTCTATGTACATATTTTTGTTTTGCTTCAATCTTTAACCGCCGCCTTCACATTGTCTGTTTATTTAGTAAATATTTGAATTATATATTCACATGTCTGCATAATAGCTGTTTGTGTATGTTTGTGTGCGTGCAGCTATACGCTATAATTCCGTTACGCCACATCATATTGTGTGCAGAAATATGTATATTTTTTGTTCTTTCTATCTCTTCTTGAATGCAACCATGGGATACCGTTATAAGCAGGGTTGCATGGCAGACACCAACAAACGTATATATATATATATATATATCTGTATCTGTTGTGTATGCGTATATGTATTTGGGAAATCTGCGATTAGTTTGCCAGCCAAAAATGATCAAGTGAAAAAATTAAAAATGAAAAAAAAAAATAAATAAATTGACATAAAAATATTTTGCAGTTTTGAAATATGCGCATATGGTGCGGAAGGCGAGGTACGCGGTTCGGCCATAGAACGAATAAACATAAATCGTTGGAGGGGCAATGTTGTAGAAAACCAAAGTGACTCATTCCCCCACATATACATATCTACAAATATATGTATATATATATAGAACATAAGAAAATGTGTGTGTGAGTATCTGGGGCGTTCAGTGCCGTTATGGCCTTAGCCCCAGTTCGTAATCCAGCCATTCTGTCGGCGCCGACGACGATAATGATGGTGATGATGATAATGATGATGATGTTACCATGCCATAGCATGCCTATTTTTAGATGAAAATGTTTGGGGTATCCTAAAGAGTACGTAACTTGCTCATAAGTGCTGAGTATCGTTTTCACAATCTAGCAAAGTTCAAGATATTTTTTTAGAAAACAAACATATTCAAGTACCGTTTTCATAATCGATATTCTCTCTCTCTTTCTCTCTCTTTATATATCTCTAGCTATTACTCCAAGATATGAGTTTCGATATATTCTGGAATATTCCGAAATAGCTGCATTTCAGCATTCGACTCTTACAAATATGAATTTCAATTAATTAATTAGTTCTTTACAATTTATGCCGACATTTACTGTTCTATTTAGTACAGTTTTATCGCAAACTAAATATAACTATGTATATAGAAGCAAATAAAGACCATTGGATTCCATTACGGAATTGACCCTTATCTTGATAAACAATTCAACGTTTTAGACTGGTGCTAAGAGCCTGGCCAAAACAAAATTAGACAAGACGCAAACACACACACACCGCACACACACACACACCGCACACACACACAGGCAAGTCAAGAAAAGAGACTTGTTAGCACATTCCGATTGGAATCTATCACGTTGGATTGCTTACCTGGTTGACTCGAAGAAGTTCGCCTCACGGTTCATCAGCTCGTGACGAAACTTGGCCATCTCCTCCTCCATTTTGCGCATCTCGGAGTCGAAGCGTTCGCGTATGCTGCTGAATTCCGTATCGATAACGCTGAAGTCTCCCAATTTGATGGGAATATTTCTCTTATTAGCCTCGGCCATTTTTGTTTCTTTGATGTGTGTGTGTTGTGGATAAATAGAACTACAAAACTTCTTGAGTTTGCAGCTGCTTCTTGTTCTTGCTTCTGTTTCGGGTTGTTTTCACGCGCACCGCTGTAGTTTTCTTGGTGCTTCTACCAATTGGACTTGGTCAGCTTGTGTTTGTATTGTGTATATATATATTCACTTTCTAATCAGAACCAAAAAAAATCACAAATGTTTTCTTCTATGTATGTATTTGTTTGTGTATGAGTTCGAATAACTCGGATCGCACAATTCACCGCGCCTCAAAGTTTTCTGTTTGACTGTTTTGCATTTTCGGTATGTGAAAGCTTTTATAGCTCAGCACCAACGCCGCGACCGTAACCACAAAAGAGAACACCAAAGCACAGAGAGAGAGCGCCAGAGCGAGACCAAGAGAGAATGCGAATGCGAACCACAAAGTAAAGCCAACATGGCAGCGACTGGCAGTAATGGCACCCACACATCTACACATCACACACATCGCCAACACAGCCCACTTACACTCTTTTTCTTGCCGTAGCTCTCTCGCCGGCAAGGAACAAGTGAATGGACTGCGAATGGAATGTGAGTGTGAATGGGACGGTAATTGGGAGTGGTCGAGTGTGAGGGAAGAGTGTGCGAATGCTCTCCAGCCTGCCTGCCTGCCCTACGAATGCTCAGTTACAGTTTTGCACGTCAGGCATATCGACAGACTTGTAGCTACACGTGCTTACCAAAGGAAAAGTATTCAATTGTCGACCATCTTCATTTTTAACTTTACATGACAATGCTCTGAAATTGCCAGACTGACAGGACCTTATTTTTAGTACAAGATTATTGGAATGCTTAGGGCTTTACTAACTTTACACATTAAATTACATTATTATGAATATTCATTTAAATTTAAGTATACAGAGTAAATCGGGTAACTTTAACCAGCTAAAAATAAACAAACAGTTATTGGTGTTTTCTGTCTCTGTTACGCATTGCTAACATTGTGGGGGTGGAAGTGTAACCAATAATCAGTAACCGGTAACGGCAATGTCAACCGGTTCAAAATTTAATGATCACTGCCGTTTTAGGGCAAAGAACGACAGACTTTAAGCCACTTTGTAACTCCAGCTACAAATCAGTTTTGCGTTCTAATAATATGCACATGTGTAAGTGCGTATTCAGACATTCACACACACACACACACACACATACGCGTGTTTTGCTCAAAACATGTGGGTGGTGGCAACGTTGGCGACACATTTCCATATCGTTTCGATTTGTTTGTAAACAAATGCAAAACGAGATGAGTAATCGATGACATTGGGCATCGCATATCGACACATGTGTGTATATCGAGCCTGTCCTTTTACGGTGCGGTGACAAACCGCAGAAGTCATCAGCCCTTGCAAATAATTTGAGTGCGCTGTTAATTATGAATATTTTCAATTGATTTAAAAATTTATGCACTCGTCACGAATCGCTGCGATCACGACAAAAAAAAACACCAAAATGAAATATGGGTAATACAATAAATTCAATCATGAATTTCAAAAATAAAATAACAATCATCAGCTGCTGCTGAGGTGTTTTCGGCAGCGCCCACATGGATGGATGCTGCTAACAGCGACAGCCGTTAATGCCACTGTCCAAACAATAAACTCATTTTCATCGAAATTGTCGACCTTGAAGGTGGGAAAGATCTCGATCTCAATCTCAGCTAAGACTACGCGACAGAAACGCACGCCAAAATATTCACATTTACATCAGTACGGTCAAAATAACAGTAGTGGCCACATATGTTTTGAAAAATGTCAACCAAAAAATAATTTGCTTAAAAAATATGTAAATTTTATTTAAACACAAGCATTCAATTCTGAAGATGAGTAAACAATAAAAAATGGCTAAGCTACAAAATTAATTAATAAACTAAAATTAAAGTCCTTAAATTTATTAGTAATAAAGTTATTTTAAAATGTATTTTTATTAAATTATTATTTAAATTTATCATTATTATAGTATTGGAATAATACTAAAGTTTTCTCAGCTTTGACTGCAGCAAAATAATTTTTCTAAAACTAGATATAATATCTGGTTATATTTTACTACGTTTAATATTTGGAAAATAATTATATTTTGAAGCATTCCCAGAAGGGATGCAAAAATTCCTTGTCTAGCAGAATTGAATTGTTCCTCATATTGAAGATTTGGAAAAGATCTCGATTTTAAATTAAATGATTTGAGAATTAGCGCTACTATTATTTTTACCGCAACTGTACATACGGACATAATGCGAATAAGTCCAAATATTTGTGCATTTGCAATATGCGAAGCAAGACTGACTAACGATCAAATTAAGAAAAACAAATTTCCCATAGCAGCGTCGAGAATGTTCATCTGCCTCTAGCATCACACAGATACACTTATCCATACATACACACTTACGCATACCATACATACATACATGCATACATATATATATGTGGAGATACAGTGATTACTCGAAGATTGCACTGGATCATTACAGGTTTTTAAAAACTTTCCGAAAATTTGCTGTACAGGAAATTTGAAATATTGGAGACAAACAAGAATCCATAGCGAAATTCAAAATAGTATTTATAGTAATTATTTCTAATTTGCGAAAGTGCCCTGTACTTATGTATGTATGTGTGTATACTCCTATATATACATATCTTATAACATTTTCTCATTTCATTTTACCTCGCCCCGCTTTAAGGCCGGACAACTGCAAATCAATCAAAATTCGCTTGAGATGATTTAGCATGGAATTTTTAGTTGATGTATAATACGCCAATTTTTCAACTAAGGCAAATAGATCTATCGCGTGGGCGTCACTGCTTGACGACAGCGCTAGAATATATATTATATATTTATATATATATAGATATGTATATATATATACGTGCATATGTGTCAGCACTCGAGGCAGCAGCAACATTTGGCAAGCAAAATAAAAAGTGCTTCAACCATAATGTGTAATGTCTATTCCTGTATATATTGTTTGAATATTTGTGTTGTCATAGCTTCAAACATGTTTATACAAATTAAAATCTTATGGAATATACAGAATATATATACATATGTTCATATATGTACATACATCGGTCTGTGTATAAAGTTGTGGGCACTATTAACCGTGGGTGGAATCTTAGCTTAACCACTCTGCTCCGATTAGCGTATGCATTCATAATGCATGATTCATAAACAATGCTACATAAATACTTGCGATTTGTAATGTGGAATGTTCTCGATTTATTTTCGCTATTATTAATCAGTTCGTAAAAAATGAATGCAGATCGAAAACTTTTCAATTGATTGATTGATTGTTTGGGTAGATCATTAGATATGAATAAGGGCGTAATTCCAATATCTCTCTATAATATCGTTTGATTCAAATGTAACGTATTTATTCAATTTGAGCGCTGTAATATATAAAGTGAAATTTCAAGATGGCTACGCTGAGTTGAATTTTCTTAAATTGATATGTCTGGTCACACACCGCCAGGGCTATCGATAATATTATGGCGTTACCAGATCAGCTAACGAAATGCATTGTACAACACTTATAGTTGGCTTACGTTTATGTGTGTGTGTATTCCTAGGGAAACAAATATAAACAATTGCTGCAATCTAGAACTGACAAAATTATATATTGCCAATTGCCATAAACAAAAATTGCTCGCCACGCTGTGCCCAGACACAAGAAGAAGAATGAACGCCTACTGCACACTGTACTCGGGCGATAACTACGACGACGAGTCGATTGGCGACGAACGCAGCGAGGAAGGTAAGAAAAAAAAAGAAGAGTCGGATTGGTTTTGGGGCTCAACGCCGCCAAAAAAGACGAAAATGCTTTCAATTTCAATTTGAATGGAATGCTTGGCAATTGCAGATACTGACGACGCGAGTGAAACCGAGTTTCGCAGCCCGACTCGCTATGGCGGCACTAACGGCACTTCGTCCAACAACAGCAACAACAACAACAATAACAGCAGCAACAATAACAACATCAATATTGGCAGCAACAGTGGCATCAACAGCGAGCTGAAAGAACAGTAAGTGCAAATATGATAGAATAGCTTGCCACACTTGCCACATCTTTGCGTTTTTGCAGAATGTACCAGCACAAACTGATCAATCTGCAGAAGCAGCTGGAGGAGCTGAATCAGCTAATGCACCCGGAGTATATGAAGCGTTTGCGCAAGCTGGACAACCAGCTGAAGGAGCGCCGGCGCATCAACGAGATCTACAAGGACTACATGCGCGACTGTGTCGAGCGCGATTACATTCTGGAGAAGAAGGCCGCGCAGAAGGAGTTCGACGAGAAAATGATGGACCTCAAGGATAATCTGTTGGCTGACTTTGAGGATCGGAAGCGACAGATCGAAAACGAACGCTACAGCTTGGAGCTGACGAACGATTCCATGGAGATCAAGACGACAGTCACCCGCAAGCTGCGACGGCGACCCAATGAGCCGCTGCCGGTTATCGAAAAGCGTCGCAAGCCCGCCACAGGCCAGCTGCTCGTCTACCAGCTGGACGACAAGGAAATCGAGTCCGATCTCAAGATGATACAGCGTGGCAAACCGTTGCCGCTGCAACAGAACGGTATGGGCTCCTACACGAACTCCCAGCAGCAGCAGCAACATCAGCAGCAGCAACAGCAGGCCCACAATCTCCTCGTCGAGGCGAACAGCTACGTGGAAACGCGCATCGAGGACAACAAGCTGCTCTACGAGCGCCGCTGGTTCTGTCGCGGCCAGCAGGTCTATGTCGAAGGCAAGGACATGAACAAGTTTGCTGCCACAATTACAGCAATCGGCAACGAAGTCGTACGTATTTAGCCCATCCCCACTCATCACTTGAATCCCCATTCATTCTTTTCTCATCTTTTCCAGATCTGGGTGAAGCGCTCCAATGAGAGCAAATTCAAGATAAACATGTCGCATTTGGCCAAGGGCAAAATATCCATAAAGCGTCGATAAAACCCGGCTAGAAACTCTAATGAATTGCTTTTATAGATGTAGAATATATATATATACATATAGAACAAAATGAAGAAAAAATGAAACAATAAATTGTAAATAATACTATCAACGCCGCATTTTATTTCAATTACTATATTATTATTGTTGTCCCTCGGAGTCAGTTCCCAGTTGCTCATTTTGAATAGTGCTCCAAAGATCTGAACTTTCCACAAATCGAAAAGTTGTTTTCGCTGAAATTCTTAATATTTTCAATTGAATTGGTTGTTGCCGACCGATAAATAAATGAATGTAAATTGTTGCCAACAATTCCCGTTGAATAATATTTATGCAAATATGACTTTGCTACAATTAGCGAATCCTCCATCGAGCAGTCTAGAATATATGAAATCGATGATTTTAACTAACTTATTACTGAATCTAAGCAGCTACTAATGAAACTGGAATTGCTTTTTACATTTAGCTTAAGGCAAACAGATTCATCAATTCCAACTGGTGCTTTGGGCGAAACATTGGTTCCGCAAATCGCTTCAGCATGCAACTACTAATTTTATAATCGAAAAAAAAAAACACTAAAATATATTTATATATTTTCTTCGTCGAGAGTTCTGGCAAATACCATTTGACTGTAAGAAACTTCAAATAACTATGAACTGTGAACTCTTCCGACAATACTTTGACACATTTTATAGTTGCTGCTTCGCAGGATTCGCAGAAGGGCTATGTGGCTACATATATATAAAATTATAATTATGATTTGATCTGGCTGCAAACATTAATCATTAATATGGAAATCTGGTAAAATGCCAGTTTCGGCCAAGCCAAAAAGCCCGCGCAAACTTTTACATTAAAAAAACAAGAATTGTATTTCACTTTGCGCCTGCTTTATATAATATATATAATGGATCGTCTTGGTTCTGCTTTATTATTATACAAAACATGCACACATTTTTCTTGTTTCTTTTCCAGTTGTTGTTGGTGTTGTTTTTGTTGTTTTGGGAACAATTTTCAAGAATTTAACCCGTTTTAGATGTAATGCAAAAAAAAGCCGCCTGGAATTGTATGGGTGGCGCTTAGTTGCGCGAGCCACGTCCAAATCCGCCACGGAATTCCACCTCGCCGGCGCCGGGGCCGACATCGCCCTTCTTGTCGACACCGCTGCCGCCGGGAGCGCGTCTGTATGCAGAGCGATCCTCGCCGGTCTTGGAGGCATCGGCTGCGCCGCGTGCACCGCCGGTCGCTGGGCGTGGTCGCAGTGGCTCGGAGCGTGTGGGACGCTTCAGCGTCGATGGGACAATCTCGGGTGGCAGATGGAGATAGCTGCGCAGCTCCTCGATGCCCTCGTTGGTCAAATACCAGTAGTAGTGGCGCCAGGCGAACTGCTCCTTGACAAGGCCGCGAGAGTGCAGCGACTGCAGTGCCTTGATGACATGCAGATTGGGAATCGACTCCAGTTCGGGATGCTTCTGTGCATGGAAATCCTTTTTGGCCACAATGACACCCTCCTTGAAGAGGTACTCATAAATGGCGACACGATGAGCCTTTGGCATGAACATGCTGCACAAACCAAAAAAAAAATACAAAAAAATTATAAAACTTATTAGAACTTGTGTTGCTGTTGTTGTTGTGGTTGTTGGTCTTGTTGTTGATTAACAAGACGCTGACTTAAAAGCGAATAATTCGTGAGCGTATATGAAAATGCACACAACGCGATCATTGGCAGCTGAAGCGATTGTCGGCGCTGGCAGTGCAATTTCGTTTGGCTTAACACTTATGTGGATTTGCAATTATTTTGCAGATTATTTTTGTTCATTTTCACGTACTTTGCGTCTTCTATGGAGCAGAGACCGGAAAGAAAGGAAAAGCGAGATGACAGCTGTCAACTCTCATATTCTTCTTCTTAGCTCTGTACACACAGGGTTGCACGGCACGTGCTCATCCGAATGGCAAAGCACAGAGTTGCATGAACCGATATGTACATATATATTCTAGTACATCCAATTTGATGATGACTTAAACTCTTATCAATAATCTGAATTTAAGCTTTGTACAAATTTGGCGTTTTGCTAAATGTTCTGCTGCTTAGAACATATCACAGAAACTCGAAGCAAATATGCCCAAAAATTCATGCAGTACATTTAAATACTGAAAAGTGGATGAGTCCCAATATCTATTATCGATTAAAAAAAAAATAATCGAACGCTGGTTGTTGCGCCAAAAATTCAAATGTTCATTTTGATAATACAATATACCATAGTCGGTAAAAATGATTTGAACACATGCAATTTCAGACTAATCAATATAATAAATATAAAATTGCTTGTGATGCTTACTCAGACAACAAAATATCCTCAAATCACCCATCTAAGCTTTGTTAACTGAGGAATTAATTTGGGGAAAACCAAATATGTTATTATATTATATCATAAGCTGAATGGAGTGACTTTTAAAATTGCACCGTTACTCAATAGCTTTCTTAGTAACTGATTAATTCGGAAGCTTGATAAGATTACGACACGAAACGATCGTCTAGTGTAAGATCTTATAATATTTAACAGTTGTAAACAACTACTACTTGTGATTAGCATTAAATGAATCATCGTGGGACTGCAGATCGGATCTGAACATTATGGACTTAACTGGAATTGTTATTTTCTTTTATTCTTATTGAAAAATTTCCAGCAAAAATTGCTGTCGATTAGATAGCTATGAATTAATGAGAAAATAACATATTGTTATTACAATAGCGTACCCAGTTCCACCTACAGTGTCCAATTTGCGAACCGAGTGCAAAACAGAAATACGAAATTCGATTTTGAGTCCTATTGAGTGTCGAAGGTTAAGCTGGCTAATGCTTTTTGAATGTCATTCAAATTGCTTATACATTTGGAAACTCTTGTTTTCTATTCACGGCTTTACATATCTAACAAAGTTAAAGGCTGATTTGTCAACTTTGATTGGGTCTTTATAATTTTTTGGCCTTCCATATCATCATACAGAATTCCCGAACACTTCTTGTCTAAATATCAAAATGATTCTGATCTTTAAATATAGTTAAAATATGCATATAAATTTACAAATATAAGCACAATTTTATATTATTATTATATGGAAACAAGTCGGCACGTTTCAGTCGCTTGTTAAATTCTCTGGTAGCAACTTAATACCAGTTGAAAATAACCAGTTTTTCTTCTCATTTCTTGAAACAAGTAGTAATAATAATCTACCTTTGGCAAATTTGGCTCTCCGGTCCAGAGAGGGCGTGGCCATATAATTTTTTCTATCATTACCGGCAACACACTTTCCAACATATGAAGACTCTAGCTTACAAATTGTAGAATATTCAAGCCTCGTTACAAAAGTTGCTGTCCAATTTTAACTGGTACCCTTTGTATCACAGTATAATAAGATGGCCTTGAGAGAGGGAGCGAGAGGGAGAGACCATTTCTAGGACAGATAATACCCAATTCTTTGAACTTGCAGTCAGTAGACCGACTGATAACGTTCGTCATTAGTCAGCGATCAGAGAGCGATTACGATCAAACTCAAGCCAAAAGAACTGTCTGTCCCAGAAGCCTATAATCAAGAGCCCATTTATTGATTAAAGCCGTAATAACTGGCAAAATAAATCAAGTACTGCTTATCATTGTGACGGAAAGTATAAAATGGATCGCATCGGATTGGAATCCAGTTAGAACTCAAACGTTCAGCAGTCTCTTCGTAATACTGCCTAGTAAATTAAATGGAAATGGATGGACGGACGCTTATGCTATTCCTGTGCGGATTGGCACTAGCTAGTGCCGATACATACACAGAACAAGCTCAACGTGTGATGCAAATGCGCCGTCTGGCGGTGGAGTTTATAGACTACTATCAGAACCTAACAGCGGTGGATCTGATAGTGCCTGGCACTAGGCTGCCAAATCAAGAGGATCTGCAATGCATGGCGGAAATGGCGCAACTCAGCCAGGGCGTTCAGTCCGGTAGCATCTGGGCATTGAGGAGTAAGTGTTGAGGTTGCTCAGATTGCTCCAGTGTCTGTCTAATTGTCCAATTGTGTCTCTGGTCTCTGTTTCGATCAGTGATTGACTCGTGGGGCCGATTGCCAGCTGGCCTACTCTATGGCAGTCTGAAGGATTTAGGCAACTTTGACGAGTGCGTGAGGGTCGATCACCACATGGAATCCACAAGTCTCCGCCTGCGTGGCAAATACTGCATGGCTAAGCTTTTCCCCGTCGATACAGGTGCTATGGGTAAGCTCAGTCTGCAGACCGCCGTTTGCTTTCCCGCCTCCTGTAATGGCGAGCATATGGAAAGGCTGCTGCGCAAGCTCTTTAATCAGCTGCTAAACATTGAGTTGAGCCCGGAGACAGAACTGATCAATGACAGCAAATGCCAGACGGCGGAGCGAGAACCCTTGGATTTTCTGGCCATATTCACAATGTAAGTAAGGACGCAGAATGAATGCACTGCCCAAAAATTGTAGCTCTCCATTGACTGACTTGCAGTGTCATCATTGGTGTCCTGGGCGCTGCTGTGCTCCTGTGCACACTCATCGATTACTTTCTGTGCGACGATCAAAGTGAGTTTGATTTACGATCTGATAACTATGAGCCTTAAAATGCCATTAAAAAAATCGCGATCCTTAAGTATTTAGTGTCATAGATAATTCCCCTTCCAATTACAGAACAACTGCCATCGCTGGTGAAGATCTTCTCGGCACGTGCTAATTCGCGTTCGCTCTTCCGCATTGTGGACGGTAAATCAAATCCAAATGTAATCGAGTGTCTCCACGGCATTCGTTGCTTATCGCTTATATGGGTGATATACGGCCATGATTATATATACCACGTGCAATCACCCAATATCAATCTGATCGATATAATTCCGGTAAGTGTGTGACTAAGTGACTCAGAAGCCTAAGATCCATACTAATCGCATTCTCCCACATTTGATATCTAGTGGTTTAGATCCTCGTACAGCATGCTTATAACGCATGCTCTTTTTTCCGTGGACACCTTCTTCTTTCTCAGCGGTCTTCTTGTGGTCATGGTTGCTCTGCGCGCCATGGAGAGGTAACTATTACCATAGCTATAACTACATTATTGGGTATTTCCAGGACGAAAATCAAATGAATATGCATATTCACTTTTTTTTTTTCACTTTTCATTTGCAGAAGCAGGGGCAAGCTGAATGTGCCGCTGATGTATCTGCATCGCTATTTGCGCATCACACCTGTCTTGGCTCTCGCCATTCTAGTATATATGAGGTTTGTGCCCCTCCTGGGCAGTGGACCACTCATTAAGACCTATGCCAGGCAGGTGTCTTTTCCTTGCGAAAAGCATTGGTTCTGGACTTTGCTCTATGTGCAGAACTATGTGCTGATCGATGACAACATTGTAGAGTACCCAATCTAGATCTCTGTGTTATAGTGTAACAACATTCAACTCATTTGTCACTTTGCCCACAATTGCAGTGTCTGCCACATAGCTGGTATCTCGGTGTGGACATGCAGCTGTACGTCATTTCTCCCCTGCTGCTGATTGCGCTCTACAAGTGGGGCAAGAAAGCCGTTGCCGGTATTGTGCTGCTAATGCTGTTGTTGGCCTCCTGTCTCTTTAGCATGATGGTGATCAAGGGGTATTCTTTGTGAGTAGTAAGCCTAGCCTGGCGTTTAACAACATCTTCTCAATTTTAACAGTGGTTAGTTTTAGCACTTATATTAACCTAATATGACTTACAGAAATAATGGCTCTTCGAATAAGATCTATTTTTCCACTCATACACGCGCCTCGCCCTGGATAATTGGTTTAATCTTTGGCTACTATCTGCATGTGAATCGTGGCAAATCCTTCAAACTAAATCGCTTATCCGTTTGGCTGGGCTGGCTAATAAGTTTGGGCTTGATCTTCACTTGTATGTTCGCTCTCTATCCCTATGCGGCAAATGGCAAAGATTTGGCCATGGTGAATGAGGCATTCTACGTAACACTCACCCGGATTGCCTGGCCACTGGCTCTGGTTTGGGTAGTTTTTGCCTGTAAATATGGATATGGTGGCCTGGCCAATAGTTTTCTCTCCTCGCCGCTGTGGCAGCCACTGTCGAAGCTCTCATACGGCGCCTATATCTGGCACGTTTTCATCGAGTCCCTCAACGCCGGCATTGGTCGCACCAACACCTATTTCAGCGATTATCAAGTGGTAAGCATACATCATATGTCAGCACATCTTGCATATCTATAGTATATACTTTGTTTATATGGACACCTTTAAGATGTTGCGCTTTTGGCATGACTTTGGCCTTACGCTTCTATTGGCCTACCTTATGTATATTCTGGTCGAGGCACCTTTCGCTGGCCTGGAGATGCTATTGCTGCCAGCTCAGAGGCCACCTGCTCCAGTTGCGCCGAAATCCACAGCGACTGAGCTGCATTCGCAGAATTTTGAGATTGCATCGCAGTTAGAGCCAAAAAAGGAAATAATCTAGTTTATTTTGAGTAGACAAGTATTTAATATGTATTTTATGAATATGACAGTATTTAAATTACTAATATGTATATAAAATCAGGTTAAGAGTATGTAATGTTTATGATTTTGAAAAAGAAAAACCTAAATATTTAAAAATATTTCAGAACTGATTTCTTGGAAATTTGATTTCATATAAATACTTTTAAATACAGCATCCCTAGAGATTATTATATATTATTGTAATCGTGCAGCTACACTTATGTTGTCTGCTCAGTGTTCCAGATTCCCAAATCGTTAATGTGAGTCTTCGCCTGGTTTGGTGTGCAAATGTGTGTACGAGGCAGATGGAAGCATCCACGACCCCATAAATAATATATATTCATGATCAACAGCGGAATCCGTCTGTCTCTTTGGAATATAGGTTCAATCAGATCAAGTTTTCCTCATTTTATCTATAACTGCCTCGTCTCTCGAATAGTGATACATTTCGATCTTCAATAGCAAATAATATTAAAAGATGCGACTTATTGATACAAAAAAAACATTGACATATTATTGACCTTTAACATATGCATGCCCAGCCAAATAATACAACCGACTTGGTTTGATAACAACCAGGCAATCTGCCTGCTAATAAAATACTTATCAATTTGTAAGCAAGCAAACAATTAGGTCATTCCTGCAGCCATAGTTCCTTCAAAATATTCGTCCGTAAGGCCCAATTCAGATAGGATAAAAAATTATTCAATGAAAAGAAGAACAGGATGATGCAATTACATTTGTAGTTTGATAATTTGTAATAATAATTCTTATTGTTTGTTAAAACTTGCTTTTCACTTACTTAGTGTGCCATGTCTATTCCTAAATTTTCATATTCGTTAATATTTGTGTATAGACATTGTTCGATGCATAAAGCGTTTTTTATGCAAACATGAAACTTCAGATCTGGGCGGTGTTTTAACTATTTAAATGAGCAAGTTTATTTTTGACCGGAACAAAGCCAGGTTTGGCTTGCTCGAATGAAAACTATCGATATTTACTCAAATTACAATGTAGTGTTTACATAAGTGAATAAGATTTAACAGAGTTATGTAAATAGCGATAAATTGACAAATTAACAGCTGATCATTCAATATCAGTTCGTATTCAAATTAGTTTGACCAAACAGTCATCTCTGTGACTGAGCGTTCCCAGGTACATCTATTTGTTCAAATATGTGCACAACTATAGCGTATGTTAATCAGATGGCACGAAAGCTAAAGGATACCTTCCCCTTACCATATTGAAGTACTATTAAAGCTACAGCCTTGAAAATTGGAACATGTCTGGTCTGTTTCCGAGTCAGATGGAGTGTCAAAATCGATAAGGTCAATAATCGCAATTCGATAAAGCTACTTACTGTCTACAATTTTAAAGCCACAGACATCAAATTTAGTTGGTAATTGTTGGCGATGTCGTTCAAAGATCGGCATCGACCACGCGTTCTTAGAAACTGAGTAAGTCAGAAGTATGATAAGATTAGAACACGATCCGATCGTTGTTCAAGTATGAAAATGCGATGCTCTACGAAGCAGAAGCCACCACAAGCTGCTGCGTAAGATAACAAATATAATAAATGTATTTAGGTTCAAGAATATTCAATAAAATAAAGGCCTGCTCGTCAGAGCAGACAGTCCGATTCTAAACGTCGTCTCATCGTGTTGACTACACACTATACATGTTTCAAACAATTGTCTATATATATTATAGAGAAAATAACATATTACAATAGCGTGCCCAGTTCCACATACCGTGTCCAATTTGCGTACCCGACCATGAGTTGGCCGAGTGCAAAACGGAAAAACTAAGTATTTAAGTTAGATTAAGAGGTTCAATTGGCTGATGCTATTTTGAATGTAACCCAAATTGCTTGTACATTTGGAAATTGTTCTTTTTTATTTACGGCTGGCTTTAGAAATCTAACAAAGTGAAAGACTCGTTTGACAACTTTGATTGGGTCCTTATAATCATATGAAACCATTTACAGAAAGCTTATCTAAATATCTAAGTGTTTCTGTTTTTTAAATATAGTTAAAATGTGTACATAAGTACAACATCAGATTATTATTGAAAAACTCTCCTATCATTATTATATAGAAACAAGTGGGCACGATTCAATCGCTGGCTAAATACTCTGATAGCAGTTGACAACACTTAATAAAGAACAGATAGTAATAGTTGTTTACCTTCCATATTTGGTAACTTTGGCTTTTATTTTTTGGTGACCGGAGTGGGCGTGGCCGAAAACGGTTTTAGACGATCTGCCTTCCAAATTTGGTAACTTTATCTGATAAGTTGTGGGAGATATATGCTATTGGGCCGACTAACAATATACATATCAAATTTCATGATACACCTTCTTGATTTACATTATCAAATATATATATATATATATATATATATATATATATATATATATATATATATAGATCCATTTCAGGTTTTTGAGGGCGCAGTTTCTGAGGGCAACGCACCACGCCCACGATCTGAAAGTGTGTATCCCTCTTAGAAGGAAGTTATCAACAGCTTCTCTATATCAATTTTTATATATTTCCTAGTCTCCTAGTAGACGTTGCTACCCAATTTTAACTTGTGCCTTTTTGTACCAGAGTATGATTAGAAGTCCTTGCGTCTCGATATCTCAGTGACTAATTCTTCCACAAGATGTGAAATCTACTGAGTATATAACAAATACTAACTAGTTGAATTCAAATAGGTTATGAACAAGAAAGGGAGAGAGAGAGAGAGAGAGCAACTATACCCAATATTCTTAACTGGCAATCAGTAGACCGACTGGTAAAAAACTGTGTGTCCCAGAAGCCTATAATCAATAGCCCACTTATTGATTAAAGCCGTAATAAATGGTGATATTAGACAAGTACTGCTTATCATTGTGACGGAAAGTATAAAATAGATCGCATCGGATTGGAATCCAGTTAGAACTCAAACGTTCAGCAGTCGCTTCGTAATACTGCCTAGTAAAATAAATGGATATGGATGGACGGACGCTTATGCTATTCCTGTGCGGATTGGCACTAGCTAGTGCCGATACATACACAGAACAAGCTCAACGTGTGATGCAAATGCGCCGTCTGGCGGTGGAGTTTATAGACTACTATCAGAACCTAACAGCGGTGGATCTGATTGTGCCTGGCACTAGGCTGCCAAATAAAGAGGATCTGCAATGCATGGCGGAAATGGCGCAACTCAGCCAGGGCGTTCAGTCGGGCAGCATCTGGGCATTGAGGAGTAAGTGTTGAGGTTGCTCAGATTGCTCCAGTGTCTGTCTAATTGTCCAATTGTGTCTCTGGTCTCTGTTTCGATCAGTGATTGACTCGTGGGGTCGATTGCCAGCTGGCCTGCTCTATGGCAATGTGAAGGATTTAGGCAACTTTGACGAGTGCGTGAGGGTCGATCACCACATGGAATCCACAAGTCTCCGCCTGCGTGGCAAATACTGCATGGCTAAGCTTTTCTCCATCGATACAGGTGCTATGGGTAAGCTCAGTGTGCAGACCGCCGTTTGCTTTCCCGCCTCCTGTAATGGCGAGCATATGGAAAGGCTGCTGCGCAAGCTCTTTAATCAGCTGCTAAACATTGAGTTGAGCCCGGAGACAGAACTGATCAATGACAGCAATTGCCAGACGGCGGAGCGAGAACCCTTGGATTTTCTGGCCATATTTACAATGTAAGTAAGGACGCAGAATGAATACACTGTCCAAAAATTGTAGCTCTCCATTGACTGACTTGCAGTGTCATCATTGGTGTCCTGGGCGCTGCTGTGCTCCTGTGCACACTCATCGATTACTTTCTGTGCGACGATCAAAGTGAGTTTGATTTACGATCTGATAACTATCAGCCTTATAATGCCATTAAAAAAATCGCGATCCTTAAGTATTTAGTGTCATAGATAATTCCCCTTCCAATTACAGAACAACTGCCATCGCTGGTGAAGATCTTCTCGGCACGTGCTAATTCGCGTTCGCTCTTCCGCATTGTGGACGGTAAATCAAATCCAAATGTAATCGAGTGTCTCCACGGCATTCGTTGCTTATCGATAATATGGGTGATATACGGTCATGATTATTCAGTCTACTTCATAACTCCTAACATCAATGTGATCGATCTAATTCCGGTAAGTGTGTGACTAAGTGACTCAGAAGCCTAACCACCACTAATCGCATTCTCCCACATTTTATATCTAGTGGTTTAGATCCTCGTACAGCATGTTCATAATGCATGCTCAATTCTCCGTGGACACTTTCTTCTTCCTCAGCGGTTTTCTTGTGGCCATGGTTGCTCTGCGCGCCATGGAGAGGTAACTATTACCATAGCTATAACTACATTAATGGGTATTTCCAGGACGAAAATCAAATGAATATGCATATTCACTTTTTTTTTTCACTTTTCATTTGCAGAAGCAGGGGCAAGCTGAATGTGCCGCTGATGTATCTGCATCGCTATTTGCGCATCACACCTGTCTTGGCTCTCGCCATACTAGTATATATGAGGTTTGTGCCCCTCCTGGGCAGTGGACCACTCATTAAGATCTTCGACAGGCTAGTCGCTGCTCCCTGCGAAGATAATTGGTTATGGACTTTCCTCTATGTGCAGAACTATTCCCCCACAGCAACGGTAGGGGTACCCAGTCGAGATCTCTGCTAAAGTGTAACAACATTCAACTCATTTGCCACTTTGCCCACAATTGCAGTGCGTACCACAAAGCTGGTATCTCGGTGTGGACATGCAGCTGTACTTCATCTCTCCCCTGCTGCTGATTGCGCTCTACAAGTGGGGCAAAAAGGCCGTTGCCGGTATTGTGCTGCTAATGCTGTTGTTGGCCTCCTGTCTCTTTAGCACGATGGTGATCATGGGGTATGCTTCGTGAGTATTAAACCTTGTCTGGAATTCGACAACATCTTCTCAGTTTTAACAGTAGCTAGCCTAACCTAACCTAAATTACAGAAATAATGATAAGATATATAATTCGACTCATACACGCGCCTCGCCCTGGATAATTGGTGTAATCTTTGGCTACTATCTGCATGTGAATCGTGGCAAATCCTTCAAACTGAATCGCTTATCCGTTTGGCTGGGCTGGCTAATAAGTTTGGGCTTGATCTTCACTTGTATGTTCGCTCTCTATCCCTATGCGGCAAATGGCAAAGATTTGGCCACGGTGAATGACGCATTCTACGTGACATTCACCCGGATTGCCTGGCCACTGGCTCTGGTTTGGGTAGTTTTTGCCTGCAAATACGGATATGGTGGCCTGGCCAATAGTTTCCTCTCCTCGCCGCTGTGGCAGCCACTGTCAAAACTCTCGTTCTGCGTTTATATCTGGCACCTTTTCATTGTGGACTTCAACGCCGGCATTGGTCGCACCAACACCTATTTCAGCGATTATCAAGTGGTAAGCATACATCATATGTCAGCACATCTTGCATATCTATAGTATATACTTTGTTTATATGGACACCTTTAAGATGTTGCGCTTTTGGCATGACTTTGGCCTTACGCTTCTATTGGCCTACCTTATGTATATTCTGGTCGAGGCACCTTTCGCTGCCCTGGAGATGCTATTGCTGCCAGCTCGGAGGCCACCTGCTCCAGTTGCGCCGAAATCCACAGCGACTGAGCTGCATTCACAGAATTTTGAGATTGCATCGCAGTCAGAGCCAAAAAAGGAATCCGATTAGTTAGGCTGATTCATTATAGTTGTACATTTTAAGTAACTTAATCAAGTTTATTTTGAGTAGACAAATATTTAACATGTATTTTATGAATATGACAGTATTTAAATTACAATCTAAACCATATTTAACCGTGAACTTTATTTTTCGAAATTGCATCGATTTGAACAGAACGACGCCATGAAGACGCACCTTTGTTTTGATTACCATATTTTGCATGCCTAATTTAATTTAATTTTAGTATTTCGATTATGTGAACGGCTTAAAGCAAAAATCATTATATTTGGGCATCGATTAATTTAATTTAATCGATTAAATAAACACGAACACGTATAATTTAATAGCAGTAAGCAGACAATACTAATACTAACAAAATAATAATTGATTGTCTGCTTAGTGATATTTGACAACTAATCGTACTCTTGTCTAAAGATAAGCGGTGCTTCGTTGTAAGCACTATACTAGGAAGCACCGATACCTGAAATGACTTGCATGGGTTATCCGTATTAGTATAAAATATATAGTATAAAGGTTTTCAGCTTTGATTTGGGCGATTAGACTACTAGACTTGAGTGACTACTATAAAGTGGCTTGTGACGTAAACGTAATCTACGTATTTATCTTTAACCCCATAAAGCATACCTTACCAACAGTCGAAGAAGGAACGTTTCACAAAACCATTAAGCATTGTCTGCGGCATTAGCGCCAGCTATCTTTGAGAATAAAATAAAAATCGCCATCTGTCGGTCGCTGCGGTCACTGCACCTGTGAGGGCAAGTCAGAGTGGTATCACTAAGCAGACAACATAAAAAGGTGTCAAATTGACTAAAAACTGAAACAAATCCCAGAAAACCTCATGGCATATAGAATGTCGGTTCGCTACGGTATATTCGCTTGAAGAGCGTTCTAATCTTACAGAATTATATCTGTATGTTAGATGTGCTGGAGCTGCATATGGAGCATAATCAAGTCGAGTACACAGTTATATTCTTCTGCTTCTTCTTTGTTTTTCATGCTGGTTCGCTCATTAGAGGACAACGTTCGACTGGCCGGAAGATGAAGAGGGAGCAGCAGCTCAAGTTCAATGCAAGCAACAAAGCCAAAATTGAGTTCACAACTTACACAAGCATACACATATACATACATACATCGATATGTGTATGTATGTGCATATGCGTGTATGTATACGTATGTATGTACATACATACATACATGGAGAAGGTACGAAAACCGCACTTGAACGAAAATCAAATTAAAAGCTTCAATGCCCCAGACAGGGTCGAATCAGACCACGGCAGGTCAGGTTAAGCGTAGACACGGTTTCTGTTGCCACATGTCACCTGCAAGTGCAGCACGTATGTACATACATATCTACTTACACACGCACACACACACACACACACACATATATATATATAGGCACGCACACGCACGCACTTTGTGACTTCATTGAAACAAGTTCATAAAACACTTAAACCCAACCGAGCCGACCAAATGGTGGAGCGGGTGGGGGAGAGGGGAGTGCTGTCAACGTTGCTCGCTGCCAGCTTGTTAGCAGTTTTGCTGACCGGTAGTGGGTGGAGACGACACCCAATCACAGCCCCACATCCCCATTCAACTGCCTTTCCGTTTACGTCAGAGTTCAACGCCGGACGTATCACCATCAATGACCATCAAAAAGTTTTCGCCTTTGGCTTTCTAACCAGATGTGTGCGTGTGTGTGTGCATGTGTGTGCGAGTACATGCATATGCACGTCCGTATGTAAAATGAAAGACTTTTTTTTTGGCTATGGCCACATCGCATCGAGATACACACACACATACAAACGTAAATATATGTGTAGCTATAGCAATTGACCTAATCTAAGTAGAGGAGCCATTAGAAATCGTTTTGCTTAGCAACGATGTAATTTAATGTCAAAATGTATCTAAATATGTACAGTTTGTCAAGAAAGTGTTTCGACATAGGAAAAAATTCATCTTTTCTCATTTCTTTTGCAAAAAATGATGTACTTATTATTGACTTTAATTTTCTTCTTCTTATTTTCATACTATTTTGTGGCAAAAGAAAAATGATCATGATTTATTGACGCAAACAGCTTTGAAATTTTAAACACCAAAATTATTCACTCTATTGACTCTGTTTTTGAAAGAAAGTGTTTTGACTAGCGCCGTTTATAATTTATATTCAAAATTGTTCATGCAAGATAATTTTTGTATAACATAAGTAACAATGTGAAAAATAACCGTTGGTATATTATAACCAAACAGATTGGGAAAACGTTTGTTTTTCGATTGCTTTAATGTCTGAGCTTCTTGTGTGTCCCAGTTATGAAGGAGCTACTTCCAAACAAATAACGGAAAACCTTGGACCATCAAATAGCCATTTTCGGAAAGATGTAGACTGAGATTAACGGATGTTATTGGGTATAGTGGAAGGTTATTCAATCATATTTTAACTTTTTATCTTAACTAGTTTTAAGAAGTCCACATAACAGTAGTAAATGAAGGAAACAATTAAAGTCAATAATAAAGTACATCGTTTTTTGCAAAAGAAATGAAAAATAAAGTTTTTTTTTCTGAGTCATAATTATAAAATCTCCAAACTAAATTGGTTGAGAAGTCGGCATGAAAGAGTTAACGTTCGACAGTGGAAAATTGATGAAAATGTTGTGTTGTACGACATCGAATTTTACATCATCACTTTTGAGAAGTGAAATGTAATCGATAAATCGATAACGGGAAATCATTGTATTACTGCTTTCAGCGTTTTTGTTTAACTTTATTGGCAATCATTTAGACCTGTGGTCGATTGCTCTTGCATATTTGAAATTTGCATTGCTTGTGAAATTCACAGGCAAGAGAATCATTTTTGAATGCGAGAGTAAAAAGAAGAAGAGAAAAAAAAAATGCCAATTGTGAAAAAAGCATAACTTACCAGTCACATGCACACATGCACGCGTGCATATTTACGTATGTATGTATATACTTATGCACCACACACACAAACACATCGTGGCACCGGCTGTCTGTATGTATAAAAAATCTGAAAATGATAGAAAAATGATTAATTGCAGTTAGCAGTAGTTCAGCAGTCAGTTGAGCTGCTGTTGCCGCTAGAGGTGAGCGAAGGGAAGGGGTAAACACAATACCAGCAATATGCATGTGTGTGTAAGTGTGTGTGCTTGTATCGGCATTCATGGCTCATACGTATGCATATGTGTGTGTGTGTGTGTGTTGGTGTGGTGTAGTATATTTTTTTGCAGCAGCCTTTTCATAGCACAACACAGCAGCTGACTGCAGCGATATTAATGATAGATATGCGTTCGCTTCAATGCGTCACTCCACTCCACTCCAATCCCCCCCTACCACCCACCCACCCTATTACTTGCACCGAATTATACGAGAATATTTGTGCATGTATGCGTTCAATCCAATGCGAGAATGAGAGTGAGAGAGACAGAGACAGAGAGAGAGAGAGAGAGAGAGAGAGAGAGAGAGAGAGGGAGAGAGAGAGGGAGAGGAAGAGTGTGCTGCCAGATGGATCGAACGAAAGTGTTGAAAACAATAGAAGCGATAGCTTTAAATAACTGTTGTACATTTTGAATGTAACATAAAATATGAATATGCCTTAGCTATATATACAGTTGCGACAATAAGAATAGCTCCATCACTTTTGTGATTAACTTGACAAAAGTCAGCAAGAAAAATAGCATCGATCCTCAGAGAAATAATTGATTTATTTATAATTTTAATAATTTTAACTGTACATTTGACAAAACCGTGCTATTATTTTTGTTCGTTCATTTTCTGTATTTTTCAAAAAAATTAATTTATTTATTTTCATTTTAATTCAATTTAAATAGGTAACTTAAATTTCAAGTTCCAGTTGCGTTTCTAACTTTAAATGCAGTTGGCATATAGAGGTCATGCCATAATTAAAAAGTCCTGGTTATTGAAAATCAGGCCAGTTTCATATTGCTTGTTAGTTTAATTAAGACTGTTAACAAAAAGAGTCTATCGCAATGCCTCCAAAACAATAAAAGCTTCAATAAATCTGATGTCTTAAATCATATAATAAGCATAAATCAGCGATTGACTAGTGAGCTCATAAAAGGATAACATAAACATCTACAAAATGAAGTGAATATAAACCTCTGAATCTGATAGAGTACACTTATTCACATATACATAGACATATACAAAAATATACATTATATAAATATATATATATATAGACACATATACACTTATGCATATTCTCTTGATGAGCATTAAAAGCCTTTTTCTACTAATTTCCATTTATTCATTTAGTTGCAACATTCATTTCGACAGCCATTCAAACACACACACACACAACAATTTAGAGGAAGAGGAATAGGAAGCTGTGTGTCTGTGTGTGAGTTGTGAATGCAGTCTCTCTGTCCATGTGGACGACTCAAGTTGCCTTTTATTTATCAGCGCTAGAGCAGAGCCTGAGCAGCCACCCTTAATCCCACCCAGCCGCCATGCCTAACCCGGCATTGGTTTTGTTGCTAACGAAATGGATCTGGAATGACAGTTTTAGTCACTGACAAAATGCTACTAAAAATATGCCAAAAATGGTCATACGAATATCAAAAAATAAAACAAAAACCAGAGTGACAGCAACTGCCAACCCACACAACACCACACCATCCACCACCCCTCCCCATTCCACAGTTGCTGATCCTGTAAGGCCACGACGAGTCGAGTTCCCATAAGTTTTTCTCTGCTTGGGTAAGCGAGCGGGTGGAAATGAGGGAGGGGGGGGGGGGAAGTAGTGTGCTTGTCCGGGACCGGGCAGCAGTTGCTCTTGATGAAAGGGTTTACAACTATTTTCTAACTATGTATTTAGCGCGCATTATATGACCTCGTCTCTCACTTTTCCCCCGCTCTCGCTCTGTTGCATACTTTCTCACTCACTCGTCTGGTTTTTGCCTTCGCCTAGCATTATTTCGTGCACTGAGCGAAATTTTGACAGTTTATATGACTGTTTGCCAAGAAAAGTGGCTCAAGAATAGTGTTCATAAATTGAAACTTTAAACCAGCCACAATTTTTATTGACTTTGGGTGTAAGTTGTTTTATTAATATTAATTGTTGCCTATTCACTTTAAGGAGATGCAATCAGGTTTGTTCTCAGTGTGCAGTCTCCTTTTTGCCTTCGTCGCATGCCATCCATACGATGGCTGTTTTTATGATGATATGTTTGTTTGCCCCACTGCGCCAATGAACAGTGGGCAATATAAATATGGAAATTTTATCGTTTAATTCCTTAAAGCGATTTATCTGTTTACTATGAATACTCGAGTCGCACAGGTTAAAGTGAACTTTGAGGCTTTGTGCTGTCTGCAGTCTGCTATTAACATATATTATTATAGTATGTTGCAGAACTGAGAACTTTCTGCGTCATCAGTTCGATTTTTTTTTATCAGCTTTATAAAATAATAAGCAAATTACCAAATTTATTTTATTTAATAAAAAATTAGAAAGAGTATAATATGTATTCAATTCAATAAGCTCTTCAAATTAAATAAATTACAAAGTCACAAATTGAATGATATAAACCTAAAAGTGCGGAATGAAATTTAAATGAAAAAATATATATGTAAAATAATAATAAAATAAATTTTAAGCCACTGATAAAAAATTATAAAATTATTTAGAATAAAAAAAATAAACAAATTGTTTTTGTCAATTATCACATTGATATCATTTTTTAGTTTATTAATAAAATAGATAATGAACTAAGAGGAAATTGTAAGTGAAAAATAAAAATATAAAAGAAAAATGTAAAATTTAGAATTGGCAAGAATTGGCGAAGCCCCGGAAAAACAAAAGCAATTATTATTATTGATTACTCTGAAATGATTACTTGTATATAGTTTGCGCACTCTAATGTGAACCACGGTGCCAGTTGATGGTCGTTTAGACTGCTGAACCCTTGACCCCTGACCCCTGATCCCATTGCTGCTGATGCCCACTTGTAACATATTTTTTGGGCAGTGGATTAGTTGCACGCCATGCTGCCATTTGAAGTGTTTATGGGTACGAAGGTGGCACACACACACACACATCCATAGACACAGCGTCCCCCGCGTCCCCCCGTTCCAGCCCGCACACTCACAAATACACATAAGTATATCATGCGACACTTAATAAAAACAATGTGCTCAACATGCCGCCTTAAATGGAAATCCATTTTTAGTGTTTGTTTTTGCTAGCTTTTCATAGGATTGTGTATGCATGTTGTGTGTGTTTGTGTGTGTGTGTGTGTGTGTGTGTGTGTGTGTATTTCTTTGTGTGGTGTGTGCTTGTTGAGTTATTTAAATGTCTGCGTTTTGGTGCTTGCTTTGCTGGCTCCAAAAATGTATAATTAATTGTTTTAAAGCATTCTGTTCTATTCTCTATTCTAAAATCTGTCATCCACTTTTCATCGGATCGGAGACGGAGTCGAACTCGGGTGGAGACGTGCTGGGGCTGCTACAATATCAGTTTGTGGCTTTTGTTTAAATTTGTGGCTCATGCTACTTATGATGATTATAAGTAGTCATCGTCACACGCTGCTTAATCGTTTTAGCAATTAGTTCAAACTAAAAGGATTAGAAAACAAGGATTCGTCTGTGTCGCATGGCAAATACCCTTGCAGACATATGGCAACATGTAGTAGACCTCTTTGATAATGCAATTTGATGTTGTTTTCTTACCAATCCTTGTAGATGGCTCCTAGTAATCTACAATCCAAATCCAAATTGTTAACTTTAGCTCTTAAATTGCGGGAGACATGGGCTTTAATGTTTTTGGGGGCGGTTATGAAAGTAGTCTGATTTTCCCCGCCTTTTGGAAGACGGTACTAGAAATATAATCTTCAAATTTTATAGTTCATTAGGAATATGTCAAAGCATGATAAATAGTAATTAAAATTACTTTAAAATTGTGACTCTTAATACTATTGAAAATCTGTGTATACCGATATTCACTAAACGAAAGAAGTTATTCATAGAATAATAATGATAAAGTTGATTTGCGAGGACTAAGTCTCTAGATCTTAAAGTGTCTGATTTCCGTTTGGTCATACAAACGGACGACAGATTGATAGACATGACTAGATCGACTCGGTTATTGACGCTAATCAACAACATATATATACTTTATGATGAGTTCGGAAATGCATCTTTCTGCCTGTTACATTCTCTTGCTTAACTTCATTACAACTAGTAAGAATGCTCGAGTCGAGATAGCTCGATTAGGAGATGAAACCCTGAACCCAGCTGTTAAAAATATATGAAATCGATTAAAACAAAGCTTCTAGTTATAGTGCCAAATCCCTCTTGAATAGGTTCTGCACATTAAAATATAAGCATGTCTTGAAGGGTCACTGTGTATAATATACATGCATTCATAGATAATGGGGTATATCAACTGTGTTAACTGCTTGCAAATGTGGAATAATTAACTTTCATTATTTAACTGTCAAAAAGCCGATTAAATATACGATTCAGCTTAAGGAAACCTCAACTTTAGAAATAGATTTCACTGTCAATTTTGTGATTAAGGTGTTGTAATTTAAATATGAAATTAGTTTTGGCATTACGTTTGTTGTGCAAAACAGTGGTATTCTTTATAATAATTATGAAATGATTATGTAATAATGATGTAATAATTGTATGTAAAAACTATGTAATAATTATGTACACTTGCTGTATGCCTGCAATTAATAATTTGACTGTTTTCGATTAATTCCCAAATTCTTACGGACTTAGCTCCCTTTCTCTCTCTGTCTCTCTCTCTCTCTCTTTCTGCTTCCCTCTCTCTCTCTCTCTCTCTCTCTCTCTCTCTCTCTCTCTCTCTCTCTCTGCTTCTCTCTCTCTCCCAATCTCTCGGATTTATTCTGAAAGCTTTTTTAGTCGATGCCTAATGATAAACCAACTTCTGGAATAAGCTGAATTCGTTTACGTCGATTTCAAATGGTCGATCCTGCAGCATATATAAAAGTTTATTTTTTTTGAATAACATGCATATGTACAACTCACTCTAAGCCGTATGCATTTGTTGGCCCAAAGTAAAGAACGTGTGGTGCCTTGGCAATTGTTTTGAGAGTTTTTGTTTTGTGTTGATTTCAATTGTTGCCCAAAAGATAAACAGAAGACAGATGTGTTTTGGATGTGTTTATTAAGAAATATACAGAAATACATACATACATATAGATGTAAAGCAAATATTTGCATAGAGTAATTTAGTTTTCGCACAAAATGTATCTTTGAACACACACACACACAATTTGCTCAAGACTTTTCACAGCTTCAGTTTCACGTTACAGTTGCAGTCGGAGTCGGCCTATGCCAAGTAAACCATACACTCAGAAAATAAATCGCCATACTTTTGGCGTCACATTTTTATTCTGAAAGGGAAGGTGTCTTTCTATTAACCATGGAATTTATTTGACTTATTTCAGGGTACATCTTTATAGAATTTAGCAGAATACTAATATAAGGTTTTCTATTTCTATGGAACATTAGTATTTTAAGATTTCATATGTACAAATATTTTGGATATAGTTTATAGTTCATAACATTTAGTTTGAAATAACTAACGACAACAGCTGAACTCTAAAATAGCATTCGAAAGAATAAATTTCATTACTATCTTCTTAATTTCCAAAAGTATATACTTTTAATAAATATTTTTTCTTTGATTGAGAAATTTATTTCTAAAAAATTGGCATAAAAGTCTATATAAATTTTAAAATTTCTTTTTAATTATATTTAGAAATTATTTCTAAAAATAAGAATAACTTTCTTGTTTACAGTGCGATTTTCATTTAAGGGAGATTTTAACAACATTTATGACGATTTTTTTGCTGAGTGCAGACATGAGCGCTACAAGCTATTCAACAACAATAATAATGGAAACAAGAATAGTGGGTTAAGACCGACGACTCACACATAAAGCTGTATATATAAACGTGCTAGCCTGAGCTTCTATTTAGTTAAAGGCAACAGCAAGCACTTTGCTTGCATATTATACATACAACATACAACACTTAACGTGCAACAACATAGAACAAGAAGGCCCTTATCGGAGTTGTACCCACAACTCAAGCCCATGGATGGTAGTTTTTGGTTCGTTGCAAGCTACTTTACTATTATTATGGCTATAAACTATTATTCTGCCAACTAGCTGCCTGCTGTTGATATTTTTCTAAATTTAATTGCATTTCTGCTAGCTGCTCTGACAGACAGACAAGTCAGACAGACAAGTCAGACGAGCAAGCAGGGAGGCAAGCTGTGGGGACTAAGGGGGCTGTGGAGCTTGCCTGTCCAGGACTGCCCATGCCCAAAGCTGTAGCAGCAGCAGGAGCAGCATAAGAACGACAACGACGACAACTCAATTTGATGGCAAATCACATCATATGCTTTCCAAACACGTCCTTCTACAACCCAAAAATTTAAGTCACGAAAACAATTTTGTGAATTGTTGGCGGCCAGTCCTCATTGCTGCATCTCTCTCTCTCTCTCTTTACTATCCTATCCCAATCTTCTATCCTGTCCGGGCACTGTCACTGGCAATGGGTCCTGCTGGATACTTCTTTCTTGCGCCACTGTTTAACCTTCTTGTCTCTGTTGCCGTCCCTTAAACAGTCGGTAACGCGATGAGTGGATTACCGCGCTTTATTACTTCAGCTCCATCGTCAGCTCCTGCTATCGTTCCCGCTCCTCGTTATCGTCACCTCGTTATCTGCTCGAGCCGCCTTAGTAAATAATACAAAATTTGCAGCTTGCTTTGTTTTGTATCCAAATTTAAAAACAATCGCGCCTCCTATTTGCATTTGGCCCGCCATCTCGTCCGACTCGGCACGTGCACTCTTTAATTAGGTATGCCATGGAATTGCCATCAATTGACCACTTCAGTGCTACCCGGATTTATTTTTTGGCTGTTTAGCTTGTCCCCGTAAAGCTTTATGGGAATACGCACCGGATTATTTACCGAGTTCAAAATTCCAAGTCCAATTTCAAATCGTACCGTTTCTTCAAATTCAATAATATATTTTTAAAAAGCAGTTTAAATATATTAGTTTATGGAATCGTAAAATATTTGTGTTATATACAAGTTAGAAATGCTTTTCTTAATTTTAGAGTAATCTACAATCTAAAATGATGATGTTTATAAAAGCACAACCTCTTTTTTTTAGTAATTCACTTTCTGTGTATAAAAACTATTGCCTTATGTCGATAAAACTAAGAACATATCTGTTTTTATCCTGCGGTTATCATGTATTTAGATCCCAAAGTCGATCCATTGGAAATGGATAATTGGGTAGATTCAAATTGAAAAGTATGTAACAAGCAGAAGGAAGTTATTCCTGGCCCATATATAGTATATGTATATACTCTATTAGGCTCAACAGCCTTGTCGTTCGAGTCGATTAGAGCTATAGATTTCAAACTTGGAAGCCAAGTGCTCGAATAACACACGCTTATCCATTTATAGCGTATTTCACTTAATTTCTAACTATTGATAACAATCGAATTTAATCGATTAATTTTCTAAATACATGCATACATGTGATCTATGAATGTAAAGGTGTAGATAGGATGGCAACGCGACGAGGTAACTCATACCAGGCAGCTAGACAGCGTTGGCAGAGATCGCGTTGAGTTGCCAGGCTGTGCAAGGGAAGTCGATCAGAAGTTCAGTTATTGAGAGTTGAGCAGTCTGTCAATTGTTACGCAGTCAGCAAGTGAGCAGTTAATACAGATAACCTTAACACTATTATGTGATACAATTCATAAGAATCTAACCATTTTGAGAATCAACTTAATCATGTATATTCGATCTTTCAATCAATGAGACATTTTCCGGTTGAGTTGCAAATTGCTTTTAACTGTAAAAAAAAAAACAATGCGTGTGTGTGTGTGTGTGTGTGTGTGTGTGTGTGTGTGTGGGCATATACGAGAACTGAAAGCGGACGCCAATTGTGAAGTGCATTTGACATTTCAATGAGACTTTGACAGCACTCTGTTCTCCATCTATCTCGCACTCCATTTCTTTTCTGCACTCTTTCTCTGACTTTTGCTGTTGCTCTGCTTTCTTGTGGGGTCCATCGATAAGGCCTGTTCAAAACTGAGAACTGAGCTTGACGTTTCGATTTTGATTATGGCGACCAGCTTCGAATCAATCAAAGACACAGAACAAATATATCTATATTGAATATACGATGCTAGAAAGCTTACACTGAAAGCGAGACAGACAGAGAGAGAAAGAGAGAAAGAGAGAGAGAGAGAGAGAGAGAGTGTGTGTGCATCTGAATGATAGAGCGAAATTTGTACAGAATTCGGCTATAAAAATGATTTAATTGCTTGCGACATTTTGTCAATTGAAAATGGTCGGAATGCTCAATGAATGGTTGAATAGCGAGTATTTGTCCTTTAGTTGGACACAAATCAATAGACAATATATATATAAACAACTTTTAAATGGTCACTCACACGTGCCCTCAACCCCAATCCTAACTGCAGCAAATTCACAATCTGCAAACAAACAAGATACACAAACAAACACACAAACAAACAAACACACTGGGTTGAAGATAGATCGACCCACCTGCCGTGTGCATTTGTTATTCATGAGCAGCTATCAACACCAAACAATTTCGTTCCATGCCTTTTGTTGTTGATAACAACAACAACAAAAACATAAACAACAACAACATCAACTAACTGCTATGGAGGCACTCGTTGCTTGTCCACGTCCAAACCTTGATTGTCCAATGGGGTAGCCTAGCGTTTCCGGTTGCCAAATGCAAACGGAAATGTCGCAAAAAATGGGGCTTGTTCACTGCTTGGGCTGCGTAGCTTCAAAAGGGTATGAGAGGGATGGGGGGTGATGGGGAAGCTGACTGAGTTTTAGCCGAGTCTGCTGCAATTGCCAACTGCTTTTGTTATGAATGATGATGGAAAATCTGGCAGCAGCATCTCTCTCTCTCAGCAACTGTGCCGCCAAATTCAAAACGAAATGCCCACGAAATGTTGAAAAAAAAAATACGAGCAAGAGTGTGCCAGGAGTGGGGCGGGTGGGATGTGGTAGGTGTGTATGTGTGTGTGTGTGCGGTGCTGGTACTATGCATATAACAAAAGGGTATCCAGCGTAGCGGCGTAATGTGGTGATTCAATTCAGTTTGTGCAATGAGCAGCCGGCAAAACTTTGAAAAATGGTAAGAAAAATGTGGAACGAACGAACCGACAACGGACGTGGCAAGAAGAAGAAAAAGAGGAAGAAGAACCGTGCCACACACCAACACCAACACCAAAATACCTCCCCCTTTTCTATTGGTATTGAAATGCAAATGGTCGCTGCCTGCCGAAATTAAATTATGTGGAAGTAATGATAACCTTTCGGCCATGCCACCGATGCGGCCAACGCAGCCAGCCAGATTCAATTGCTAGCCACTGGGCACAGTGCTTGCCCGCTAAGGCAAAGCCTTTCATTTAACTGGGCGACGCAACGCCCCTTTTGGCAGCTTCTGTCTTCTTTCGCAGGATCGCTGGTTTCGGGACAGGGTCGACGACTGGCAACTGCACCACTCACGGCTGTGGCACCGCTTCAAAATGCTAAATTAATTGGTAGGTGTGGCGTCAGCAGCAGCTAACAGTAATTAATTATCTCTTCCATAGACACTTGAACACTTATAAGTAAGTCACAAATGAAAAAAAAAAAATGAAAAATTATACAAAAAAAAAATATAGCAAACTCTTCTGTTCAGGCAATCGACACCAGAATAGTGATAAACCAAAAATATAGATCATAACAAAGGAAACCATCCAAAAGCAGTTTTAAACATAACAAGCAAGAGCTCAATTATTAACAAGTAATAATGCTCGACCAATAGTTATCCTACACCCAGCTTTTATTAAATATGTGAAATCAATCGAAATCAATTGCCACCTTGCCACCAGTCTCATATTTGATTAAATGATTATAATTACAACTGACTCAATGCTCAACTCTCCACGACCGACTCTGTTGAATGACTGCCCAAGGACTAATGAAGGACAATTCTAAGCAATCCACATAGAAATATACGCTTTCCTCCATAAATATATTTCATTTAACCAAATTGTAATATTAATATTTGTGTTTTATTTTAAAATGTAATAAATGTAAACAATGAAACCAAATTACCAAAAATTAACACTAGGAATACACTTTGAGACAGGACGTCAGGACAGTCGAACACAATCAAGGACAATCGAACAAGTAAACCCTTTGTTAGGAGCCCCTCCATAATGAAGAGTGACCTCAACATTCCTATAATTATTGAGGGCATTATTGGATTGACCGACAAGGCCTCACTTTTGGCTCACGATAATCAACTCGAAGGGAATTTTTTTTAAATTGATTTTCCGATAGATTCTTTAAATTTAATTTTATTTACTAACCATACAGCCGTGCCTGCTGATTACATTTTATTATTTAGTCCTGGATTCACCCAGAGAGGGACATCAAACATCAAGCATACATTTCTTCATCCAAATTGCAGATATGGAATACAAAAATAATTTCGATATTAAGCAGCTGGATCACTCGATATGCATATTGACACATATTCACATCTGCACACTCACACACACACACACATTCCGATTGTATGTGTAGAAATATGTGTATTTGAAATGCGTTTGATTGCGGTCCACAAACGAATATGAACATAATCGTAGGCAGATGCTTAGACATGTGTGTCTGTGCAGGCATTGTCGATTTTACTCATTAGCAATGGTTTTAGCCACCCCTCCCCTGTACCCTCCCCCCTTCCCCCTCCACCATCTCTCTCTCTATATTTCTCTCCCGCTGTTACCGCCTATCGTTGCCATGACAATAAATGAAATATTTTGAGCCCGTTCGATGTAATAACTCGCGCGATTTGCTGCCTGTCGTATTTCATGCCCATTCTTTTATAAGTCCAGCATGCGACGCAGCGCAATAAGCTGCCGCTCTGATAGATAAATGGCACATTGGGGCAATTGCAATTGCAATTGCTGACGGAGCCGGGGAGGTGCTGTGTGGGTGGGGCTGAGGGGTGTTTGATGTAGTTGAAGTTCGTCTCTTTTCATAAATACTATGTATGGATTTGTTGGACTTTTGCATTGCAGACGCTAAGCCCCAATGGTTGCAATCTCTGTGTGTGTGTGTGTGTGTTCAAGTGGAAAAGTTATTGTCCTTATCAAATCGAAGAATTGTGCATTGTTACAAAATCACTAAACTATATACGAACTGCAACGCTTTAGTTATAGTATAAATAATAAATGCATCAATTTATAAATTTAAATATTTATTAATCTTAATATTTAACTAGTCACTAATGAATAATCACTTTATATGAGTTAAATACAAATGACATTAATAACATATAAATAACAAGCATTGACGATTATAATTTTAAATTTGTCTCGTTCCTTTCTCAATGTTATTTGTGTTACAACTTTGCCAAAGCTTATCGACTCCATCATGATTAGAGTATAAAAACGAAAATTACAAAAAAAAAAGAAAAGAAAAAATAGAAAAAGAGAAAAATAATAACGACTATTCATCTGAATTGAAATATGAAAAATGTGCGCTCAGCGTTTTGCTGCAATTGTCAAATGCACTAATAAATTTCATTTCGGCCAGTTGGCAGTACAGTGAAAGCTCTGCACACAGACAGACTTGCTTGTTGCTTAAATATATAAATGTAATGCAAATTAATAATATTATAAACTGCAATAAATCCAATAAATCTGCAACAGCGGCGTTCACTAATTGAAATGACGACTGTATCCCAAGCCACTGTTTAGTTTGCACATTAATCACATCGGTAAATCGAGCTTAAATTATTTGAAACTAATTAGTTCTTTTGAACAAAACAAAAAAAAAAAAAGAAAAAAAAATTAAAATAAATAAATAAATCATGGAGCACAAGGGATTGTGAGCAACAAAAATATGTTGACTGTCAATAGTCGCAGATGTTTATTGAATAATTTATTATTTATGAGATACAAAATAGTTTATATTTTTTATATTGGAAAATATGCAAAGTAACTGGTAGCTGAGCGTCTGAACAGTTTCATGAAAAAATAGCCAAATCGCTAAATTAACAACATCGATGAGGCTAAGTTGACAGTTGCCATTTTTGTCTTGTCAGAAAATGATTTTTCTTACATATTAAAGACTACTTAAGCATAGAGTAATATACCCATCGAAAACTATAACAATTTGTATAGTTTCTCAAGGTGATTTTCATATTAGGGCGATTTTTTTTTGAGTGTACTTCCAATAAATTGCAAACATAGATACGCTCCTTGGCATTTAAGGTTAGACAGCGGAATTTATATGGAAATACAGAAAATATCTGATATTTAAATGGCTGCAAATTGCTGCACACAGTGCTTATTATTTATGTAAATACACACACACACAGACACACTTGCATCCATCTATGTGTGTATGTTGGCATACTTGTATATGAAGGTGTCGAATTTAATACGCTGGCAAACTCTGGACCGTGCTGGCAAAAGGCTCAAGGCCTGAGGGCCCGAAGGCCTTAAGGCTGAAAGCTGAAAGCAGAAAACTAAATGGATGGTCAGTCTGGCTTGCAGTAAAAACTTTTCAGAAATTCGAATCATGTAACAAAATACATGATGGCTAAATTCACACACATTTCCCAGGACATAATGTGCGTGTGCGTGTCTGTGTGTGTGTGTGTGTGTGTGTGTGTGTGTGTATGCTCAATTGCAATGCCTCTGAAAAGGCAACTTGCTATCTGTGTGCGTGTGTGTGTCTTGTGTCGGCGCAACATGTGTTTATAATTATTAATGTGTGTGTGTGGGTGTGTAAGCATGCGTGTGTGCGTTGTCCATATGTGTGTGTGTGTGTGTGTGCGTGTGTGCATACAAATGACAAAAGGCAACAGCATCAGCAACAGCAGATGAGGCGGCCGCATATGGCCTCAAGTTGCAATTGCGAGCGTTTAATTTGAGGTCAGCTGCGAGTTTCTAGTTGTCGGAACTGAAGTTTTGGATGGACAGATACACACACACACACGCACACACACACGCACACACGCACGCACACACACACACACACACACACGCACACACAGTTCGCAATGCATGCAGATATATGCATATACCCAAGGGCGTAGCCAGGATCTAATTTAGGGAGGGGCTGCAGTTCATACAGATAGTCTATGCAAAAAGAAATCGTCCTGAATTATAAAGGCTTAGCAAATTATTGCTTAAAATATATATATATATAGGCCAGGGAAAGAAAACGAAAATCAATTCTTATATGGTTTATTAAAAATCGACTTTACTTTCGATACAGAACGATTGAACTGAAAATCTACAACAAAGCTGGTATTATTTCGAAAAAATGTCATGTTTTTTCTTTATTGCTGAAATAGTTTCATCTTTGAACACGTCTTCAAACTAATAACTCTTTTTAAGATTGTTTGAAACTTCTGAATATATGAACAATTCGCTGAAAGATGAATTTATTAATTTTACGATACGCTTCCATCACAATTAACATTTTTGAGACGATTTTGCGTACTAATTTTTATTTTTTTAGCAAAACATCTCAGATTAAAACCAATTCCACTCGTGGATCTGTTGAATTCATTCTCGTACTGGAGTTTCCTTCTATTGACATCTTGTCGAAAGCTTTCACATATTTGTTACAATTTTCAGAAAATCTACATAGTATTTCTAATTTCTGGCACTACGCTACACTAATTAATCACAACTAGATTTCGGTTGTGGCTAGAGTAATGCACTTAATATTTAAATTGAAATTTACACTGTGATTTGATTATTTTACTAACCCTTTCACATATTTGACTATGCTCATTTGATGTATCCTCTTGAATGTGCTGCTTGTGTGGACATGATAGTATATATGTTTAATCTCAAGCTCAAGGCTGCTCTCATTCGTATCGTTGTTAAAAATAAGTTGATTCTGCGCAGTTTTTTTTGTGTTAGCAAAAAAAATTGCGCGTTTTCTGCCATACGCAAAATGCTTGTCACTTGCAGTGCAATGCCAACAATAGATTCAGTTCTATCTATTCCCCCCTCGCAGCCCCTCAGCTGCCTCCCTCTCCTCCTGCCAGCTGTGATTTGTGCCAACTGTTGGCGTTTTGCTTTTGTCTTTTGTATGCGCGCAGTGACCTGCAAAAATAGCAGACGCTGTTATTTTGGCTCTTTGCCTTTGCTTTTAGCGTTGCCGTTGCGGTTACCCTTGCCGGCTGGTCGCCTGGTTGCCTGGTCGCCTGGTCGCCTGATCGCCTTGTAGGTGCACCTGAGCCGCCTTTGCCTTTGTTCAATTCAAGCTTACAGTTGGCGGTATCCAGGCACTGTCTGCGGTCACTGCAAATAATTTCATTCATCACGCGGCCAACGAAAAATTAAAATAAAAGTAAAAACAATAAAAACAAGTCAAAATGATGCAGTAGACTGAGTTACTTGACTACGATATACTCTGACCTCTTATGTTAAATATATTTTTGTTTTATTGCCAAATTTTCTTTTAAAAAGCTTTGCACCTTAAATCAGGCAACACGTGCTTCAATTTATAAACAATCAATATGAGAAAACGTCTTATCCCATCTTAAATATCTTTGTGCAGTTGATTAATAATAAGTGAATGTATAATTAATATTATTTGTAAGGTAAGTTAAGCTAAGAATTGTGTGTTTTATTGGAGGCAGTTATCGATCAAATCAAATACTTCCTTTTGCCTGTTACATACGTTATCACAAAACCATAATACTCTTATTATTGTATTCAGGTAATAGAGTAAGAAAGAGTGAGGTCTATTAGAATAAAATTAAAAGAGTAATTTGCCTTTTTGTGAGCACCAGTTGTATGCAATTTTGTTTTATTTTCATGCTATTAGCTTGAAGATTATTGCTGTTATATAAATATTTATGAAATCGTTAAAGAGGCAAAATCAGGTCATGTGTGAAGCTTGTCTGGTTCTGAGTCTAGGATAATAAAATATAATATTCTACTTTTTTTCTTTACGTATGAGAACAAGCAAAAAATGAGAGTCAATCATTAAAAATTTGATTCATTTTTTATTTATTTTTAATAAATCGCACACAACGTCTACTTCTGATTGCAAAAAATAGGGTTGAAGAGGCATCCTTCTGCCAATTACATACACTTGCACAGAACTCATTATACCCTATTATCCAAAATATCAGTGGGAAGAGAAGAAAAAAAATAATACAAAAAAAAAAAAAAAATATTAATAAGAAAAAATAACAGAAAATATAAAAGGAAAACCGCTTTAATCGTTGTACCCATTTGCTTTTTGCACTGCTTTCAGCATTTTTGTCGCGTTTGTCGTTTAATGCGACTGCAGTTGGGTTTGTCTTCTTCTTCGCCATCTTCTTCATCCTCTTTTGGCCATCTTATTTCAGTTTTTTGTTTGCAAGTGCCAGTTGGCCATTTTCATTTTGAGCTACCGCCTGTGTCTGCGCTGGCGACAAGCAAATATTGTCTTTTCTCAGTCGCATTTTTCAACTGGCATCTTTATCTTGCAACCCCCCAAATCTGTTGCCCCACCATCCCCTCATGCAGGTTTCGATTACTGCACCCCCTTCTGTGTGCAATGCTTAGGGGACAGAAGTATTTTTGTCACGAATTCAATCAATGATTTTTAAGCACGTATTTATTACTTTTGCTCTTTCTGCACCATGTTTGAGGCCTTTGCCACCAAAATTTCACATATATTAAATGTATATGTATGCTTGTAAGGACTATAGACTACCTAACCATCCCCACCCCACGACCTTCTTTTGTTCCCATAGTGTAAACAACAGACTATCAAGTATATTGTCTGTTAGCTAACTCCAACTTATTAAACATTAATTTATTTATGTATTTGTTGCGCCACAGAAGAAAAAAAAGCCCGTTAACTGGGTGACTCATGCACATACAGAAGACAAGCACTGTACGGCTACAGTGAGTGCAAACCGAAATATTCTTCAGTCTGGATGCGAAAATGCACTCTGCTAATGAATTGAATGCTTTTCCAATGCGTCAAGTGTACACTAACAAAAATAATCTTGCTTCGAAGTATCTTAAGATTGTATTTAAGATATAGGCGGCATTTGGAGAATTAATTTAATTTGTTATAAGAATATTATTATGTCATATATTCTATGCCGATTTGAAATTGACTGCAATGCATTAAACAAACGCAACAAATGTCTTTCACAATAAAGCTATTTTTCCAGTGTATTCCTTCATACTGACTACTATCTAGGTCCTTGTTTATAGCTGCTTTTATACCCTGCAAATGGGTAAAAGAGATTTAATGAAGTGATTCAAAAGTCCACGTCAAATATTTATCTTCTTGATCAAAATATGTCCGTCTGTCCATCAATATGAACACAAGATTGTTAAGAAACACAGTAGAAAATCGTATGCTTTGAATATCTAGAAGATATGATAGGTAAAGGCAATCTACTAGTCGAGCTTTCTCGACTAGAATCAACTGAAATGCGTTTTTTTTCGGTTCCTTCTTGAAAAATGTTGACTGTGGCTGGGTGTAATATGGCTAAGTTACTTTGTTTGCAATTTCATTAACGTTTTTGCGATTGCATTTGCAGTGTTTGCTTGATATAATTATGACTATGATGATAATTTTGTCTATTTTGTAATTGCAATTGCAACATTCTGTATGTGCGTCTGTATGTATGTATGTCTATATGTATGTATATGTATTTGAATGAGTGCAAAGCTAAGTTAAATTTCAAAGTCAGTTCTTTTTATGTGCTTGTAGCCAAATCTCCTCGCAGTAACTCAAGATAATTCTCGCAAATTTAAAGCGACTGCTCCAAGTCAATCACTGTTGATTTTCAGAACGGATGCGATATGGTAAAGGGTATCTAATAGTCGAGCAATCACCGTTTATAGCAGTGCTTACTTTATGCATTGTTATTTATTTTTTTTGTATATTTGTTGCTTAGGGACACGATGCAGTGGCTTAAAGACTGTGTCTGCCAGTGGGGCAAGGGAAATGGTGGCCGTGCAGCGGGACAGGGAGGTTCTCTGACACGTCTCTGTGTCTGTGGATGCATTGCAACTAAATGCGGTGAAAATACGAGTACATTGAAGTCTCTGTTCCGAGCCCGTCAATAAATCATTGTACAGACAACGGTGCCCGTTGTTAAAAGCACTCTTTCGCATATATATATATATGTGTCTGTGTGTGTGTGTGTGTGTATATGTATATGACTGCGCATATCAATATTTCGCATAGACGGATTTTATTTTCAATATTTGCGCAGCGTAGATCATGGAAACGAGAAAGCGCCTCGCCGCCGCACACCAAGTGAGTTTTGAAGAGTACGCAGTATCTTTTGTTGGTTTTGTGTTGCAATGATTTAGCAGTTTTTCGTCTGTGTTTACGTTGTGGATGACGGCGACGGCGACGGCGACGATAGCGATGCCGACCGGGCTGCTGAATAAGAAATCAGCAAATTGTTGTGTTTTAATCGAGCAGCAGCGGCAGCCAGGCAGTCAGACACAAGCACCAAGCCCCAAGCCCCAAGCCACGAGCTCAATTCCAATCCCAATCCCAATCCCAATCACAGTCCCAATCACAATGCCGCTGCGTTTTCGCAATTGTCTGCAATAAGCCGAAGCCGAAGCCGAATACAATGTGCATCAATATGGAGCGGCAGCAATGCCTGATAACAGCTACTTGTGTAAATAACTGTCAGCCAATTGTTGTTTAATCGCCGGCTTAGTCATGTTGCGGTGCACTTTTGAGGTTAAGTGCTCACTGCAGTTGGTCTGTAGAGTGTGGAGTGTGGAGTGCGGAGTGGGGAAGGTGGCGGAGGGTTTGCCTGCTGCTGTAGGCAGGATTTGTTGGCTGTTGGTAATAGTCAGCTCCACTGCTGCTCTATGGCTTTAATCAGATTCCTTATGCGCTGCTCTATCTGTCTAGCTAATTAGTTGCACATTTTACATTCATTAATTTTTATAGCTCACTTTTTTGCGCAAACTTTTGTCATACGGCAGCAACGCCCACATTTTGTGCCTTGGCCATTAGCTGCATGTGCCACAACCAAAGTCCCAAACGCCACCACCACCACCACCAGCTCATCACTCGGTGCATTTTCAAACCACTAAATTTCGCTGTCCAGCGCAAAAAGCTAAGAAAAGAAGAGCAAGCAAGAATTGCCATGTTAGGCACTTCGAAGGTTTTGTACCCTGACAGAGAGGAGCCCAACTGATCACATCTGAATTGTGTTATTTAAATAAAAGCGACGAATAAAGAAAATATTTTATTTAAAAAGAAGAGAATAGTTGTCTTAGAGGCAGCAAAAAACATATTTCAATTTTAAAATGAGCTCATCAAACAATAAATGCTATCGAAATACGATATTAATGTTAATCAAACAAGAATACATATTAATAGTTCCCATGACATCTACATAAGTATACATAATGAAATAAAAAAATATATAACTTAAATCAAGTTGATAACTGTTAAGTTAAGTTTGAGAAATAAAATAAAGAAAAAAGAAATAAGAAGAATAAAAATATTTAAAGAAACATAGAGCAAATTTGCAATCAAAAATGGCAACTTGAATGCGTCGCTTGTGACATGTTTCATCGTACAGCGGGAAAGCTCTGCGGCAGAGTATTCCAAATTTGTGGAAACTTAAAAGAAATTCCAATTTGAGTGGCGTCTTTGATGCTGCTGCTGCTGCTGCTGCTGCTAATGCTGACTAATTGGATTTGCCTGCGAACTAATAAAACCGTTACAAAAGTATTTCTTTTTTACTGCAAATTAGGCAACAATAATTATTTTGCTAGCCCCAACAGCAACAACAAAAGCTAAAGAACCATAAAAAAAGAAACGCAACATCATGTAAAGGCCCCCCACCCCCCATTTGCCAAGACACAACATCGAAGGAACTGCCGCAGGACACATGATGAGATCCAAACTGAACCCAAACTGAGCCAAATTGAACCAAACTGAACTGAGCTGAATTGAACTGAACTCAAGTGAACTGTGTCTATGCTTGAGCCTGTGTGCGTGTGTGTGTGTGCGTGTGTGTGTGCGTAATTGCATTTGTTGTTGGGGGCGTGCCACGCCCGTATGTGCTGGCCACGCACAGCTGTTGGCAGGCGGCTCGAACATTCTGTCCACTGCCTGTTGGCACGTCCTATCGACATATATCGATAAAAGAATTAGCTAAATCGTGACTGCCACTTAGAACATGTCGCTCGCATTAATTATGGGTGATGACAGGCCAATAGGCAATGCACAAACACATCGTAGCACACACACCCACACACATACACGCACACACACACACACACACACACGCACACACACTTAGACATATGTATATGCGTTGTTGTTGTTAATTTTATTAGCTGTGCTGTGCTTTCGATTAGGCGGCGATCTCAGTTAATTAAAATCGACTTTTTGCCATTAATGCCCCAAAATCAAATTAGCCACTTCAAGAAAAGTTTTTAGCGCATGCTGCCGGTTGCCACAGCAGCGTTTTTCTGGCCCCCTAACGAATAATAATTAATCCAATACGCAAGCAAAAAAAAAAAAATGTAACGAAAAATGTTTTAATGCAGAGTTGCTAAAAACCATCAAATAAGCATTAATTATATGAATATACCAGAGAAATTGGAAATTTTTGCCTCAAAACTGAAGACGCAATAGCCAATAATAAGCAGTGGTTTTGACTTGACGCATATCTCTCATATGTTAAGCGTAAATGTGATGGATTTTGATATTCAGTTTATCCTTTACAAAATTCATATTGAGATAGTCTGCGATTGTCGCATTAATCAGTAAGAAATATTTGGCGAAAAATGTATATAACAATTTCAACATCAATTATTTGGGCATACATTTGAAAAACTTTTAAAAATTGAATTTTTTAATAAAAATAAAATACGAATAAATAAAATGCCAAACCGAAGTGAATTTTGATTCTAATTAATGAAGTGTTTTGATCAGCATTAGGTGCCGAGTCGATCTGTCCTTCTCTTTATATAAACAAACGGATCTAGGAGCTAGATATTTCAAATTGAAAACAGACACATAGACCCAAGTATCCGGATCGTCTATCTTGAGATAATTCATATCAGTTGCGGGAATTTTGTAATTTAAGTTCTTATTCCGACTCTGAATATCCGACTTCGTTTTCGGTTTCGTTTGACACCCTGTAAAATACATACAAAAAATGTTGGTTCAAATTTACTTAAGATTTACTTGCCTTTTTTTTCCTTTTAGGCCGATCTATTCAAGTTGTAAAAAATATTTCAAAGTAATAACACTTTTCGGGAGAGCTCACAAACAGGCTCAAATTTCATTTACGCGTTTTGCTCGCCCACAGGGGGCGACAGAAAAAAGTCAAAACTCCAAATTGACACAAATCCTTCGAATGCTGACTATATGAGTGTGCACACACAACCATAAACACAAACACAAACACAAACTGTGTGTATGTGTGTGTATTTGCTACCCGCCCACGCACACCGCACAAGGCCGCTGTGCCGCAGTTTATCATGTCCGCCAGGAATAATTCAACTTTGCTTATTTCACACTTCAATTTCGTAGGTAAACAAACTTTTCAGTGCGGTCGCAAAGAGCTGTCAGCAATGGGACGAACGAAAAAACGAAACGAAAAAAACAAAAATGGACAAGTAAAAGTAAAAGTAAAAGAAAACCAAAGCCAAAACCAAAGTCAGTGAAGGCGAGTTAAATCAACAAAGTTACACAACATTGGGCAAGGATCAGTGATGTGGGGGGGTAGGTGGTTGGTTGGGATACGACTGGACACCCGGGAGGCCACCTTTGACAGTCAAGTGAAAGCAAACAAATAAAAATGATGAGCAGCAATATTTGTAATGCCAGCGCTCCAACAATAACAATAACAACAACTAAGAGCAACAACGGCGGCAACAATGTGGCAATGGCAACAACTCACAGAGAGTCCTTGGGGCATATTTTCGGTGTGTGTTGTGCTGATGTGTTGCTGTTGCTGTTGTTGTTGTTGTTGTTGTTATTATTGTTATTGTTGCCTATAGCCGGGCACTTTGCCTTTGGCTGCGGCTGCCTTTTGTTATTGTAAAAAGTTTCACTTTTATACCCTGTACCCATTAAAAATTGGTGAAAAGGACATATAAGTAACAGAGTATATTAAACATCTCCAGCTCGGTAAAGTGTATATAATTAATACGAGGCAGAGCAAGTCAGAGCAACCGATAACTATTTCCATTATCCCAAAATCGATAATAATCGATTGCCGAACACTCTTTTTATTTCATCTAGTTTCTCTCAAAGTGTTTGGCGAGAAAAGAAGAAGCACGTTCGCAGTAACGAACTGTTAATTTAGGCTAGGGTATCTTCGAGTGGGGCACATTCGATTTAAGCACTCCTAGTTGTTTCACTTGTTATTGCTGTTGTTGTTGGTGCTGTGGCAAATTAAGGCGCAAATTGTGGCCAAGTTGTGAAAAATTTGGCATCAAGTAGCCACCAGGGTAATTCGAGCACTGCCCAACTCCGGCGCATAAGTGGGGTCCTCGAAAGTGTCCTTGAGGAGACTCATAAATATTATTATCATCACTGAATGCACGTTTAGTACGTTGTGTGTGTATCTTGTGTACTTTGTGTGTGTGTGTGTGTCTGTGCGTCTATGTGTCTGTGTGTCTGTCTGCCGCCCTACCTTCCCATGCATGTCATTATGCGTATGCGAACTCACTCCATGGCAAAGGATTCAAAGGCGTAATCAAAACATTTTGTATATGAAGCATTTGCCATTTAAAATCTATTAAATCGAATACACCTGCTTAATCGAAAAATCAGCATTTGATTTTTGGGCATTGAATTAAATGAAATTTAATATTCTTATTCACAAAATTAAGCGAAATCAATTCAGCAATTTATATTATTGCAATTCGAATTCACACTTTCCGTTTACATAATTTATTTCACAATATGTATGATGACAAGCTGTGTTTAATATATTTAACAGCTGGGTTCGGGGTATATATGTATATATATATATATATTAGAAAATTATCATTCAGGGTACATTCTGCCATGTTCTCTGATAATGATATTTATAGATTTGATTGGTAACCACTATTATACCAAATATTATAATAATAATCGATGTTAGCAATTTCGGCTTATTGTAATTTGCCTATTGATCTTTCATATGCAAACAGAACAAATGCCGCAGAACAAATAACGCCAAACACAACATTTGGCTGAATGTGCGACAACCGAATAAGTAGGGCTAACTACAAAGGTAACACAGATTTAAGGGTTTGCAAAGAGCGGCGGAGGCTGGGGCAGATAAACAAACTCGTTCAGGTTAGGTTCTCCATAAAGTTGACTACAATAAAACACACACATACTTATTAGTACTTTTTATTGGTACCAGGCAGTCTGATTTGTAATTCTCAAGGCTCTAAAGTTGGCCCAGAATAGCAAGCAGACCCCATTTTGGCCGACTGCTCGCTCGATGTTGGCTGAGACCGGTAGACCATCAAGCCGGCTGGGCTCATAAAAAAGCACAGCGCCATGGTGAATTTTTAGAGTTGTGCATATAAAAAAAGGAAAAAAAAAAATACTATGGACGATGGGCGATGGGTGAGGGGGAGTTATGCAGGGTGATTTCATGACGTAGTCATCGTCATCGTCGTCGTCGTCGTCGTCGTCGTCGTCGTCGTCGTCGTTGTCTCGTGAGACAGTTGAATAGTTGGCAGGAAAGAGCGAGGCAAACTTTTGTCCAAAGCAGCTCGTAAAAATGCCCAAGTGAATAATAATAATCAGTATTGGGGCACCTCATGCCCCGGCCACACTTTGTGTTCCTTCGCCACCCCACATCACAGCCCAACATATGCGGCACTCACATGCACATATGGGGCCCCGTCCTCATTGTGGGTCCGGCAGTAAGTTCTGGCGGCTCCTTTCAAAGTATGTAACACAAAAACTAAACGAAACTTTTATTGTCTGTGAGCGAGCAAAATTCCTTACCAACTAGGAAATAATTAAGCGTAATTGAGTTAAGTTATTTCCTCTTGCAATTTGTAAAGTGTGCTAAGACAGCGTCTAACTTTTGACTACACAACTCTGCTTACTTTAAGTGACTTTGTTTTTTCCTTCTATCAAGCGTTTCTCCCAACTGATGTATTACAGCAAAGAAACTTGCAATGCACAAAATAAAAGCTTAGCTTTTCATAATAGGTTTATTGGTCGCACTTTTAATTTATGTGCGCGTTTCTAAACAAGTTCACTTCATGAGAACTCCCATTGAATTCTACGCATATTCTAATCGATGAGCTCATAATATCTTTAATTTTGGGATATCTGTTAAATGTTGTAAAATATATATAACAAATTTAGGTTTTTAGACAAGATTTCTAACAATTTACCTGCCAATATATTTTTCATCGACTTAAATTTTTGCGTCTATAGACGAATTATCGATCTGTCAGTCCCCCAGACTTGGTTTGGTTTATATGTATATATTTTGAGTTAAAAATTTGCTTATTTTCGGTATTGGAGTAATTATGATTTATACTTCAGACGAGTCGTTCACAAATCGTGTAGTTGAGAAAGATGGTAGGAGTTGTACATTTGTGGCCAGAAACTGAAACAATGAGCGCTATTCGCTACTTCTTCAAATCTTTTGTTTGGGCCTCTTCGGCTTGGCCATGTTCGATTAAGTTGCTTAAGTTGCAGATGCCAAATTGTGCTTTCTTGCTGACGAACAATAACTTTAGCGGCAATGGATGCGGAAGCGGCTATGAAGAGAAAACTTCATTACACTTCTCTGTCTATGTATTTGTGTCTGTCTGGCTCTCTGACTGCCTCTATGACTGTCTGTCTGTCTGTCTGTCTGTCTGTCTGTCTGTTTGTCTGCCTGTCTGTATATCTGTCTGTCTGCGCGTCTGTCGCTTTATGGAACGGACTGTAACCAAGCATGGCGGCTAACTCAAATTGAAAGCGAAGCGGCAGACGTTCAATGCAATCCTTCGGGCCGTTTCCGTTCCCACCCTCTTATTTCCGCCCCCTTTGCAGTCGAGAGCTGCGTTTGTGCAATTTATTGTTTTTATGCGTTTGTAGTGCACTTTTTAGTTGTTGTCATTGGCCTTATTAGATTGCAAACTTTTTGGTCGTGCTGATTGGCAAAAACTTGCCATCACCCCTCTGCCCACCGACCCCATCACAGCACGAGTACGACTAGTTGCAATAGTTGCAGACACTTTAGCTGGTTCTCGTTGCGACAACCAATTTAAGAAATTAGCCTTCGATGCGCCACAATTTACCGCCCTTCTCCCCACCATCCAACTCTGATAAGTACTTTGAAGGAGGTCGAGTGGGGGACTGTGTCCCATGCTGTTTGTCAAATGTATCAACGCTTGCCGGTGGCCGGCTTGACTGCCGTCACATCAAAGTTGACAAGTTGGCTTTAACACTGCATCCGGTGTGAGTGGTGAGTGGTAAGTGGTGAGTTGCACACCCATTCACACATACCCCACTACACAGAACAAGGAGACATTTAACGCTCCACTGTCGACTGTCGACTGTCGATTGACTACAGTAGCTGCCCACTACAAGCCAACGCCACGATGGAATACTATGGGCACAACAAACACTTTTCATGGCATGTGGCATTGTGGCATTGTGGACTCCAAGCTCAAATTTAGCTAAAGCTTAGCTCAGTGCCAACATTTCTTTTCTAACTACGCGATTTGGCCTTGCTAATGACCTGCTAAAAAAAAAGCAAATTAGTCACTTTGAATGGCTATCTAGCTAAATTATTAGCAGAATATGCCGATTTAGTGACATCCTTAGCCAAAAGAAGATGTAGTATCTTAAGAAAACATGTCATTAGCTCGAAAGACACAGAAATCATGAAACTGACAAATAAAAAACTTAAACACTAAATAGGATTCGCAAAATACACAAATTAAATGATTGGCATTTATATTAATTGTTGTATTTATTATTGCAAGCTTTTCAAGAACTTTTGTAAGCTGTAAAGAACAAATAAAAATATTATCTAAATAATTAATTAATTTAAATAGTTGTAGTATTTAAGACGGCAGCTTAACTAAAATGTGAACGAGTACATAATAATTAAGGCTTTGATTTATTGCTACCGAATATCGAATCCATTTGCTCCACAGTGCTGTGGCGCCCAATGCCACTCGTTCAAATTATCTATCTGTCTAACCTCCAATTGCCCCAACCACTATCATCCCTCCCCCCGCTTCGTTCGTCCATTTGCCTGTCCTGTCAATTCAGTCAATGACTACACAAAAGCTATGCGCGTCCTCCTCATATGCATGAGTGTGTGTGTGTGTGTGCGTGTCAGTGTATGTGTGTGTGTGTGTGTGTGGTAGAAAATCTCTTTTAATTGCCAATCGTGTGGAAAAATGAATTTTCCATCGAATTAGTATTCTGTGGCTGAAATTCATTCATGGAGCACTCATTAGGAAATCCTCTGCTGCTGCGCTACACTTGTCTTCGATGTCTTTGTTGTTGTTGTTATTGTTGTTGTGCTTGTTGTTGGTGGGTTTTTCTTTTTCTTTTTGTTTTTGTTGTTTTTTTTTTTGAGTGTTCGCCCACGCAACCGTCGCTACCCCGTCGACATACGCCGACGCCCATTTTGCCTTTATGTTATGAGTTGAGTCAACATATTTTGCAACACTTACAGGCTGCTTATGTGCCAGGCCCAGGCCCAGACCCAGGCCCAGGCCCGGGCCCAGTCACTCGCCCATCCCATTCCCATTTCCATTCCCATTCCCATCCTCACTCATCCCGCTCTCGCTCCAATGTGGCGCTTTGGCAGTACTCAAAATCAAAATCAAGGAAGTGACTATAATTTTGGTGTAGCATGTTGTCGGTACGTGTTTCAATATGTCAGCATCCGGTGATGAGTTTGTACGTACACTGGTTTGCCTTTGCCCCACCTATGTGTATAGAGTGGCACCACCTACCACCTACCACCCACCACCCGTCAACACCCAACACCCCCTTCCTCCTGTGACACCATCCAGGCAGCAGCAACGACGTCATACACGTGCACGAATCCACCCAGCCCCCTCAACCTCTGCTACCACATCTCCGTCTGCCTGTGTGTTTGTGGTGATTTTTGTGTTGAGCACTCTTCAGTTATTTTATTGATGTTGTAAATTTCTGGTAATTGAGCTTAATTTTTATACAGTTGCTCGTCCTGCTTCGAGCTGTGCCACGCCCACCGTTTCACGCTTTTGTTTAATGTTGATTGGTTGACCACCCTTTTGGTTGCTTTGAGTTGCTTTCAGCTACTTTCAGTTGAATTGTGTTGATTTCAGTTGGTATCTGATGTGAGGTAATACTCTGAATGGTCATTGAAATTTTTGCGAAAGTATTCTAGTAACGAGTACTACTTGGTCTTACATATGTATATACATATACATACATATGTGTGGTATGTACATACATTTTTTCTCAAAAACCAAGTGAGACCCAGTGCGTTACAGTCGGACGCAACCGACTGTGAAATACTCTGATACCAGTGCATTATTTGCTTGGAACAGGTGAGGGTGGAACGCTAATGAATTATTATTAAACTGCCTTTTAATTAAATATATATATATATATTTAAAATAGCTGTAGATATTGGCTTTGCTGATTTTATGGAGAGCGGTGGGGCTGGCCAAGAAAATGTCTTACCAACCTCAGTAGAAAGTTTGTGGTAATTTACCATTTAGGTTTGATCAACCGGTTTTTTTTTAAGAGTGCGCGGCTCCCAATAAGAGGTTTTTAGAAATCTATTTTCCATGTTTCGTTATTCTAGCTCCAAAATTGCGGAAAATATTCATACAATTTTTGGGGGTTGTACAAATTTTATTTTATTTTTTCGCTTTTTAGTGTTATCTTTCAAATTTCAAATTATTGATTGATAAATTTCATAAATACTCAGAGGTCTGCTAGAGTTATGTCTTCTCCTTATGACTTTACAGAGGATAGTCAAATTAATAACGATGCAACAAATTATATTAATATTTTTAAAACGAACAGTCAAATTTTAATTTGAAGTTAAAAGCATTAGTGGAAGAAAGAAGACAACTCTTGTTTGATTTACACACTGCACAGTTAAATCCACACACTTAATGTGATTACAATTTTATTTGTCAGACTGTTGTTTTTTAGGAATAATTTATAGAATTTATCAAACACTTTTCATATACAATTTCAACAAATGGATTCACCCTAATGCATATGTATGAACTGAACCCAATTCCAATCGAAAGCAGTTCCTACTGATTGCATTGAGGTCTGGTCGGTGCTCAGCGTCTAGTGTTCCAGTAATTGCCAAATTGGCATTTTGTAATTGAAATTAAATACTTGGTCAAGCTGGGCAGCAAGCAGTTGGCAGCGTTCAAGGCAATTTCAATTAGGAACTTTCACAGAGATATGAAATTAAAATTATTTGCAAGCAGCTGTGCCCCTCAACTCGCACATACCCACACGATGGAAACACACAAACAAACAAATGTAAATATGTATATATATATAGATATATATATGTATATATGCATGTACTGAAAATGACGATTTTCGCCACATACAATGGGGCCGGGACAGCGCTGCCGCTGTCATTGAAAATGATAAAAAATAAAATAGAAGTAGTGATAAAAATAACAAAGTTAACTCCATACAAGAGTGCGAGACGAGCAGATACCCTTTCTTACACAAATTTGAATTGTTTTTTAGGAATAAAATCTATTTTCAATTGCTGCATTCAGCTTAAAAAATTCGAAAGTATTTAAAAATTTCAAATTAGTTAATAAATCGTATCTTAATAATTTTGATTGGGCTTTGGATATTGTAAGTTTGCTTTTTGATTTATAAACGGGATTTGCAAAGTTATTTCTTTGTAGGGCACAAAATAATAGCTTCAGCATTGTTGCTTCCAAATTGATAATACCCAAAAAGCAGCAGAGGAAATTATGCAAAAATAGAGGAGGACATTGGACTGAAGACAATTTTGCCAAATGACAAATAAAAAATAAAATAAAATAAAAAAATAAATACCTAAACAACAAAAAATATGTGCAACTTTTTACGCCCTCATCCGCAACTTTGGCAATTCCATTTTCACAATCATGCGTTGAACTCTGAACTTTTGTATGTGTTGCGTCCGCATGTGTGTGAGTATTTTGGAAAACTGCTTTTCCAAAATATGCCAACATAGAAATGCTCTGTCCTAGCAAAACTTTTCTTTTGCTTTTCATCGTCCTCATTGGTCGTCGTTGTCGGTTGTCGGTTGTCGGTCACAGTTGTGTCGGACACTCTTCGTCCTGCGTCACCCTGTGTCCCTGTGCCCTGAGTTCTGCGTTTTGAGTCCTGCACACTTCATCCTGCTGCGACCGCACAGCGTTGGCATTTGGCGTTTAGTTGCGGCTATTGAATGTGCAAAAATTATTGTAAACTTTTCAGACACACACATCACACATCAATGGTCCAGTTAACTACGAGTGTTGGCCTTAGCCAGGCTATGGGCCAAGTTCACGTGCGGGGAAGCGGCGGGCTGAAGTTCCTGGTGACCGGCCATTGGCGTGGAAATCAATTAAAAATGCTTGTTGCCCAACTTTGTTTTATGTGGTTTTGTATATATAATGACCGAAAGGACAGAGACAGACAGAAAGGGGACCTAAACGAAGCCAAAACAATAAGAAAGGGAATGAAATTTTAGGGTCGACGATTGAGAGTTAATGCTTACTTTCACTTTGCAAAACCAATATGTGATCAATTTTGCTGCCTCCAATGTTTCACGTAGCTGCAGCAAATGGTACAACATATTGAAATGATGTTTGAAATTCAACTGATTATGATGATAGGATTAAGTATTGAAAGTTTATTTATTTGATATATATTTAAAAATATCCCACTTCCTTATCCATTTGTGAGCCCAGTCACTTATATTGAAAACAGTAAATATATCTTTTGTAGTGGTGTCTTTTGCACACAAACTTTGGCTCATTTTTAAAGCAATTGCGAAAATAGCAGTTAATCAGAAAAACAAAGTGTTTTTTTTTTTTAAATAGATTAAAAAAGAAATGGCATTAAATAAATAAGTCCAAGTAAATGTAGTTGATAGTTTATATTTTTTATATAGTTTTTGAAACCATATTTTAGGCAACCGAAATATTGCATTTCAATTCATTTTTATAGGTTTACTTATACTAATCTCTTTTACAGGACTCTTGTGCGGGGCAGCTGTCAGTAAACTGTGGCACCCGGTCTGTAAAAGAGAGTAGAAATTTTTGTTTCGTTTTTGTTTTGCTTTTGCTGAAGTATGTTTTTTGCAATTTAGTCTTCGTTACTTTTGACCCTTTTTTTTGTTCGATTTCTTGTGTTGCGCCTGATTGGTTTCAAGCCCTGCAGTCGATAAGAACGCCACAGCATTTTATTTACAAAAAAAAACTTGACTTTTGCCATTCTTTAAGGTCGATCGAATTTCATGGAATTTCATTTGTATATTTTATATTTTCATTTTAATTTATTATGTACATTTGAAATATGCAATTAACAATTTTTAAGGTTGTTCATAAGGTGGTTATTAAATAGGCATTTGTATGTTATTAACTAAAAGTCGATTAAAATGAAAAGCTTCAAGCTAACGGACAAAAATGAATCATTTGCTATGTTTTTCTTTAGCTTTTGCTTAACTTGAATTTTTTGTAAATAGTTTTTTTTAGGGTACTTTAGTAATAAAATTATAATAATTAATTAAAATATAACAATTCACCATTAATATCTCTGTAATAAATGAACTCAGAGATTATAATTCAATTAGGTATTTTCATAAGCTTGAAAAAAGGATCTTAATTTTGTTCTCAGATTTGCAACGCATTAAAGCAAATATCTCCGACCCCATAAAGTATCTATATTTTTTATCAGCATCATTAGACGAGATTAAAAAAGATTTATAAATATGTTGCATAATGTAACTGAAACTGGAAGATAAGCTATCAATGAATAGCCATTTAAATAGTACGTAAACTTAGGTTTTCAAAATGTATATTTAAGTTTAGTTGTGGATGGTGTGAGTTGGTGTGAAGTGGTGTTGTGTGGTGTGGTGTGGTGCTAGCTTTTGCTCCATTGCCCGTGGACTCTGTACTTACAATGCCCTCATCAACAAACACTGTGGCACTGGCACTGGCAAAAAAGTGACGGTATCTCGCATAGAAATTAAAAGTGAAGCACGGGCCGTCAACACTTAACTCCATCATCATTCGCATCGTCATCAACCGTATACACATTCACAGTTTTATCCTCATTCATGCAATGGCGCACCGCACTTTACTCTAAAGCGGATTTTTTTTTTGTGTTGTGGCTTTTCCACTTGTATAGCAGAATCCACAAAAAAAATACAAATAAAAATGGGTAGAAGAAGGTACGTACATATGTATATAACTGTGTCCAAAATCCACTTTGACTTTGTGCTTAAACTTGCCCTTTGCTTTGTTTCTTGGCCAAAAGGCGTACTTAAAGGCGCACTTGGCGCCGTTACGTAAGCAACAAGCGAAAACCAGAAGAAAAAAAAAACGGAGAACGGCATAGAATGCTCAACAATGTTGCACTAATTGCGCCAGAGGAAGCGTCTACACGTCGCCACTCAGCGGCACTCCTTTCACTTACTCCGGCCACCCCTTTGTCACCCCATTGCATTGAATTAAGCTAAATTATTTCTTTTGCCTGTTTTTGTGTTGTGCTATTTGGCGGACTGCCTGGCACCAACTGCATTTGGTTGAGTACTGCTGCCTGTTGACTATTTGCCCGATTGTCCTTTAGTCCCACAGTCCTTAGTCCTCTTAGTCTGTTACTCTGTAATGCGCGCGTCATAAAACGGTTTCGAGTCCTTTGGTATATTTCCGACAGCCGGCCAAAAACATTTATTTAATTGCAGTATTGTTGTTGCCCCCTTTCCATTTCCCCTTCTCCACACACAGCACCCCGTTTATGTCCCTGTTCCTGCTCCCGTTCCCGTTCCCGTTCCCGTTCCATTTCATTCAGTAACCCCCTTTATCAATGGGCAAATGTGCACATTTTCAGTTTGTCATTGTTTGCATTTAACCTAATTTGAAAGCCAACTGCTTTTGTGCATTACAAACACGTTCGTAAGCATAAATATTCCCAGCATACATATATAAATATATTTTCTTTTTGTTGCCTATATGTGTATTACTTATAATATTTTGAATAAAGTTTACATTAGCTCAGACTCAGAACTCACAACTAATCAAAATTATTAGAGAGAGATAGAGCTAGACAGACAGACAGAGAGAGAGAGAGAGAGAGAGAGAGAGAGAGAGAGAGAGAGAGAGAGAGTAAGAGAGATAACGAAATAAAGCAAACTAGGCCTAACAAGTTTTGATACATATCTGTTTATTTGAGTTTTAAGTTGTTTGGCTTTTTGTAGATAGAACCATTCTAATTCGCCAACTCTTCAAATTATATATATTCTCATCAGATTCAACAGCCGTCTGTATGAACCAACCAATATCAGAGACTATAAAAGCTAGAGACATAAGCTGATTTAATTTGATCGATGACTTCTAGTGTTGTTATAATATCGATAAGAATCGAATACCGATAACAGCAAGGAGCACTATCTTAATTATGTTTCTTCCTATTGTACTACTTGTGATAGGTCAAAACTTGGGCTTAATGGATCTTCTGGTCAAGCTCTCTCCACTAGACAACGTCTTATTGTTTTTTTTTTTTTTTTGTTTGTAAAATGTGTGTATTATATAAACAAACAAATGGCTAACCAAATTGAATAAAAATAATAATTATTATTTTAAATTATTATGATCAATAGAAAATTGATTTACAGCCTGCTCATTATTATTTTTGCTGAATAAATCTATGTAGGCAAACTAGATTTCTTTATAGATTATACAAACTCAAACCCGGCAAATTAAGTTCTTAACATTTTGGGCAGAATAGGGCAAATAGTAAATGCATATCGTATTTATTCAAGAGCACACTTATTTGTCAAAACTTGATGCTGAAATTTTGTTTTTGTTTTCCATCAAGACTATGCTCAAATAATAGTGTATATTTATGTATAAGAGGTATATATTCTTAAATACTTACAGACGTATATTGAGAATTCCATGAGCGTGTCCGTTTATTTTGTGTCTGTCCATTGGCAGTGCCTTTCTTCATTTACTCAGCCAGCGTCGGGACGCATCGTGTCAAATTGGCTGCCCAATAACAATAAAAAGGGAAAATATAAACTCGCCACTCTGCCGCCGCCGCAGCAGCAGCGGCAGCAGCAGCAGCAGCAGCATGGAGCCTCTGCTTGTCCCTGTCTTTGTCCCTGTCCCCATTTCCCCAAGTGGCTGAAGCACTAACCCCCAACCCATACCATCTCAACTCAGCCCACTCGTCCAGTGAAGCTTACATTTTATTGCTGTTAATAGAAAATGCTATGCACGGCTTTGGCTCCCTGCTTACCCCCATCCCCGCCACGGTTCATGCCGCTTTTCTGTTTGCTTTCGTCACTGCGGTTTTAATATGACAATGGTTGCCATGAAGAGCAACAAGAACAACATGAACAACAATAACAACAAGAACAACAATAACAACAAGCGGACACCATTAGCTCGTCAGGCGCGTCGGTTTAAATGAGTACGTGCCGCAGCCCATACCCCATACCCCATACCCCATACGCCCTTCCCCCTTCCAGGCCATTCGTGGTCATCCCCTAGGCGTGGGGGCTCCGATCCGGTCGCCGTTTCCCTTAGCGCCAATAAAATGCGTTAAGAAAAATAGTTGTAAAACGTTTGATGCATACTAAAATCAGTTGCAATTGATTTGGACCCCGTCCGGCCCCCGTTCATCGTTTGAATTTTTTTTATTTTTATTTTGAATGCGTTTCGCAGCTCATTACACGCAATGCTTTGCCTTGCCCCACTGCACCACTGCCCCGCTGCTTGACAAAATGGTCTTGTTAACTTGTAAGTCTGGTAATCTGGTAATCCATAATAAAACAAAGAAAAATATATATGCACGGAGGCTTATCTGTGGCCTGCCGAACATCAAATACTCTTGTCTAGAGAAACATAATATTTGTTTTAATGATGCTCAAGCAGTAACTTGTACAATCACACATTCTAATCAGTTTTTTGCTGTTGTTGTTAGTTAGTAAATAGTATCTATCTGATCTAATCTACCTATCTGCAATGTCATTCATTGGGTTGTTGGTGTTTCGAATCTATTTTTGATGAATCGATTTCAAATTCTACAAACATATTTTAAGTCTATCTAGTTTGCAAATCGATTGAAGCACGATTTTCAGGGTTGAATGTAAAAGAAAAATCAGTTCTGGCTATAAATGCCATCTTTGATGAATATATATAAGCAGATACTTGACAATTATATTTAAGCCGATCGGAACAAAACTAAAAAGTGGCAGGCAGCGAATTTTTGCCATTAATATCCCAAAAGGAAGCTGCTGTTCTTAAGGCACTGATTGCTAATCATCATTCAGATTAAACTCTTAACTTTTAGCTAATGAAATTGAAATTAAAGTGTTCCATTTAATACGTTACACATTTTACAACGTGATGGAAACAACCTCTGTGAGAGAATTTCAATTGGTGGGTGGAGGGCGGGTGTTTGCCTGTGCCGTTTTTTGTTTATCTTTTATGAGTTTGCTGAATCGTTGTCCTTAAGTTGACCACCGTACCCAATGGCACAATTAAAATTACAGCAGCGGTCGGTTGGCCACAACGGTATCACATGCCACATGCCGATCATAACCAAAACCAAAGCGTAAAGCGTTGCCGCAAAGTTGAAGTTAAAGTTTTGTTGGCTGCGGTTTAATTGCGTTGCCCACTCCGAAGTTGATGCAAAGTTGTTTTACAGTCATTAATTGAGTGTCATATTTACGATGAAGTCGAGCTTAAGACATATCACATGTGACAGCAGTGAGTTAGAAGGGTCCCCAGTTTCCGCACTTTCCGCAGCATCGGTGAAGGTTGCCGCCGACCGTTTATTTTTTGTGTTGCCATAATTGGCTGGTTGGCATTAAAGGAAAGTAAATTATTGATAGCTTCTGTCGGTGGCAAGCAGTGGCAGAATCAAAGGCAACCCAAGCAAAAACGTAAATTCATTTTTAAATATGACAAAACAATAACCCCACAGAAACGCTGCAAGTTGTGGGGCGAAATTCCGGTAATGTTAGACGGGCAAAAGAACAAGCTGTCGTTTTGGGTTTGTGTTTGTGTTTGTGTTCTGTCATGGCGTCAGTCATTTATGACGAAGCAATGTGCTTGTAATAGTACTCGTACTAATGAGCCACACACCCACACCCACATACCCACACCCACACGCCCACAAACCCTAACACACACAGACACAGAGACGCAGTCAAGGAGTGCGAAAAGTGGAGCACAAAAGCAGACTCCCACAAGGCCATAATTTTTGCACAGTGAGCAAAACTGTGTTTGCTTGTGGACAATTGTTAGATTTGCTTGTCTCTATAAATTATTTGTTAAAAAATGTGCTTTAAAGTGTGTGCACAAAATTAGATTAAGCTCAGGTGGAATTTAATGATTTTAAACACATTGCTTCGACAGAAGAAGTTATGCAGTCATCTTACACATAATATAAACAATTAATAATGCATCTACATTAGCAATAGCTTAAAGTTTGGTTCAATTAACCTTCTCATAGTAAAAAACAATAATAATAATAATAATAATATAATTTCAACAAATACTTAAACCAATTTTGTTAATATATTAGTAAATAAGATAAAAAAATAATAAAGTGCTTGAGCATGAGAAAAGACTGGAACTGTCTTTTCACATTTGATTAATTAATTACCAAACTTAAATAAATAATTCATTTATTACATTTTTTATGTTTCATTTCAATGTCCAAGTTAATTTGAAGTTTGAGATTTTTCAATTGCGTTTAATTATTCATTATTATTATTTAAAAAAAACGTCGGCATTTGTCCCACTGTGCGTGGGTCGCTTACTTTATTGCGTTGCATGGGTAAATGGTTGAATGGCAGTAGCTTCTGCGTATGAACATTTGAGCACATTCGTTTCAAATTATTTGCGCATTCGCGCAGCTGTAAACGATTACGTAAACGCACACACACACACGCACGCACACACACACACACACACACACACACACATACATACTTGAATATTGAGGGAGCTGTCGCGATTCAGGACGATACAAATACTTATCAGTCCTTATGTGCGGCAATGTGTGTGTGTGTGTGTGTGTGGGTGTGTATGTTTTGGGTGCTGCCAATTGCCTGGACCCCGTTTTGTGTTGCACATGTCCAAAGTCTGCGCCCTGCTTGGCACATTATTGAGCCGTCTATGCAACACATTGCCCCACACTGTGGGGCTGCCCGTGGCCCCAGCTTGCCATTTTCTTGCTTGCCTCATTTTTTTTTTTTTTTTTTTTGCTGTTTGGTGCTTAAGTTCGACAACTCAATAAAATGTGCTTTATGGCAAAAAAGAAGAAAATAAAAAAAAAGCAAAAAAAAAATGAAAAGAAAAACAGTAGAACACAGCAAAAGGCAGACACGGGCACAACCCATTCCAGGGGCTAAAAGTAAATGTTTGTTGATACTCCGAAAAGTCCTTTCGCTTGCTGGCTGTGCACAGCAGCTGGTTCCAGCTATGGAGCTGGAGCTCTAGGTCTGGTTATGTTTTCTTTACCACTTGCTACGGCACCGGCGCCCTGGCAATTGATTTGCCATAATTTAAGTTTCTCTCTTTTTTTTTTTATACCCCCAAGCCGCACGTTCTGGTGAGCCATTGGCAAAGGCTACGGCGACGCTTTGTTTCTACTTATTTATAAATGAGAAAATCGTTTTATGATAACGGCTACAAAAACTGCCTTTGGCTGGCTGGAACGTGGCACGGGGGCACGGGGGCACGAGGTACGAGGCACGGGGAACGGGGCATCTGGTTTCATTTTATTTTATTCAACACATACATATATTTGCTTAAACAAGGATTTTCAAATTCAATTATGAGCATACAATGATTGCAATGGCTGACTTTTTGGCTTTGTTGTACATTGTGTAAAATCCAAGGTCTTCTTGCCATCTGTGCAGTCAAAGGGCTTTAATCAAATGAAAACATCTTGAATTTGCACACTTTATGTGTTTTATTTTCTTATCTTTATTTTTATATAAGATTATATATATTTTTATATAAGATTATAATTCATTACGAATAATAACAGGAACTTTAAGTCTATAACATAAGCTTAAAGATAGTTTTTAACATTAAGTGTTGCATATTAATTTCAACGTCCAATAGTCCAGAGGCGCTTTAATCTTCGACGTGTGGTGTTCGACCCGAGTGTCAACTGGTCATCATACACATGCTGCATAACTGCTCACATCTGGTGGAGCACCAGAGATGTCTCTGAGCACCTTGTTCTGCAAAACTTAAATTTGATTTACTCAAGATTTTGCAGCTGTGCAATGATATCCTCTATGTCCATGTGGGCACGTTGACGCTCCTAAAAGCCAGCAGCTTGTTGCTCAAGCTGAGTTTTCTAGATGGATCCAGCAACAAGTTTCGTCCTTTTGCGTGTTTGCGCCAGGTAAGTTTCCTGTCGATATAAATACCCAGCTAGCGAACATGGATTTCCTGAGGTATGACTATGTTGTTGAGTCAGACGGATCACGATGTGCCACCGATTGGCCCAAGAACTAAAAGCATCCAAGAACCTCTGTGTAACTGGAGCTGCTCTCTAAGCAGTGGTGGAGTTGTGATTGATTGATCTTTTGTCGTTCGGTTTGTTTAGCATACCTTTAAGGGCGTGCTAAAATCCTTCTCCCTTCGATCAAGTCGCACATCAAAGCTAAACGAAAATACCTTCACTTATATAATTTTGGCGAAAGTAAAGAAAAGAAAGCTTCTAACTTACAATACCTTCACAAGACCCATCAGGACTTATGGAATACAGCTCCGGGGCAGTGTCAGCACATCAAACATTGAAGTCATTTAAAAATCCCAAAGCAAAGCTCTACGATTAATCTCAAAAGCCCAATATTTAACTTTCTGGGCGATATCTCAACCGACTCTGCTCGATCACCCACTTAAATAAAGTAGTACAAAATTCACATAGTTGAATTGATCATCAGCGTATTGTATTATAAAAAATATTTACTAATATATCGCATATGGCAGGAATAATTTAATGTGTATCTCTATGTCCCCATAAATTTTAAATGTAAGGAATAAAAAAGAAATTATTAAACTGAGCTTACAAAAAAGTATTTTAAGCTCAGCATACCTATGTACTTATTTCCAATATTATCTACAAAACTACGCTGACAAGCTGCAAACTATGCAAATTTTGTGGCAGACCAAACAAAATAAGTGACACGCCCCCCCACGCACCCCTCAACATGCCACAATCACCGTCAGCGGTTAAAGTCGTAGACCGCGTAATTAAGGATTCGCGCATACTTTGGCGTGATAAGCGCTCGACTTGCGATTTGGACACGTCTGTGCTGTGTCCTGGCCAAGCTCTCACTCTTTGTGTGAAAGTGCGTGGGTATATATATATATATATATATTTATATGTATGTGTGTGTGTGTGTGTGTGTGTGAAAGCGTAGAACGCAGCCAGGTACGAAGCAAAACTTAAAACTTTTGCTACTTTCCCTTTGCGATAACAAAACTTGCAACTTGCGTTGTTGAACTTGCACTTAGCCGTCACGTTTGTGTTCACCTTCGCCAAAGCCATCATATCTGTGTACAACTATGTAGTTCAGCTGCTTGCCACCCGAGTATGGGGGTAGGGGAGTTGTAATTTTGGAGGTTTGAGGACGCGTCACTTAAAGTCAACTGCTCCGACGCGTTGGCAATTAATCAAAAAGGTGCGTGATTATCGCCTGCTGGCCGACAAGGATAACCAGACGAAGACCAAGCTGCTTATTGCTATATTTGTGTGTGTGTGTGTATGTGTGTGTGTGGATATGTGTATCTGTGTGTGGTTATTTGTGCATGTATGTGTAGCCGTGCGTGCTTTGTGGGGCTCAAGTGTAAAGAAAGCAAATATTAAAACATATTTTAATCTAGCAAATGCAATGGACGACATCTCTCTCACTCACTCGCACACACACATTACTATATATATATATATATATATATGTGTGAGTGTGTGTGCTGCTGGTAAATAATAAATTTACAATTTGTCAGCAGTTATATGCTTTGGCGTAACGTGCAGAGAGCGCACACACAACCCGGCGACGAATTAATAATTCATTGCGTATACGAAGCGTTGCCCAGCAGACACAGGCAAACTGTCATACGAATATGACACACACACAGACACACACACACACACATGCAGAGTCGCAGCAATAAATCGTCAAGTTTATGTTTGAAGTGTTTATTGAATCCATGATATTCGACGCATTGCTGCCCGCACGTTCCGTCTGCGCCTCCTGTTTGCCCATCGAGGAGTCATTTTGTCATTTGTGCAAATATTTTATCAACGTTTTGTTGCTGTTGCTTTTGCTGTTACAGTTGTTGCAGGGCGATCGGTCAACCCGCCCTCACACACAACATATAGACATGTTGTTGTTTGGTTTTATAGGCCCGTTAGCCACTAGCTGACATAAATGTCTTTGCCGACGCCTCGTGCCATTTTTATTTGTAAATCCTTTCGACGTGTCGTCGATATGTCGGAGATGCTTAAATATTTGCACAGCTTGCCGGGAAAACGGTTATGGATGCTGCCACATCACCTTCACCTTCACTCTCCCTCTCTCTCTCTCTCTCCACTTGATACCCATCCACCTCCAACTACTCTCTCTAGGCATTCTGTTCAGCAGTTACGTGGGATTTGTTTGGTATTTGACCGTGCGTACGTGGCAGCCCAGACAAAGCGAACTCAACTCAACTCGACTCGACTCAGCTCAACTCAACTGCTGGGATATGTCTTATACAAATATTGAAATAAGTATTTCATACACACACTTACACACACACACACGCACATAAACCAACACCAACACACAACAAGCAGTTGCACAAATGACAAAGAGCCACGCAGACAGTCAGATAGTTTGGCCAGTCAGATAGATTCTCTGCTGCTTAAGTGTCGCACTGTTATTGTTTGCGCAGGCAAGTGATTGCTGTTTGCAACACACTCCGCACACCCCTCGGCTCTCCTCCCCAACCCAACCCAACCCAACCCAGCCCAGCCCAGCGCAGGCGGCCCACCCATGTGAGTTGCTAGCAGCAACAGTTATCTAATGGCTTAGCTCAGCACTCCCGTCGAGCACCAGTGGCAAATCCTCAAAAGCGAATCAGTGAAAAAAAATGCAACTAAGTGACTAAATAAGTTAGTCAAGTTTGACGCATCTATTATTATATTCAATAATATATTCGCCTTTTTTTAAGAATTGTATTCTTGCCTGAATTGGGTTTAACTTTCATAATGGCTTTCAGTTAAGTCAAAACTATTAATGATATATAAAGAAAATAGGACATAATAACTCAAGTTTGATGCATCTATTTAATATTTCGCCTTATAAATTCTATTCATAATTTATTTAAGTGAACTTTGAAACGGCTTTAAGTCAAGTCGAAAATAATAATAATAAATAACAAGAATAGAAAATAATAGTAACTAATAATTAATTAAGTTTTTATTTTATTTTAGTAATCTTAATTAATAATAATTAATAATAATAATAATTTATTTAGTAGTATCGGCGACACTATTATTATTTTTAAAATCTGCAATTATTTTTTATGAGCTTAGGCGGAAAATTATAAGTTTGGTTCACCATATTTTTAAATATATTAATTTATTTAGTAAAATTCGGGAAACTATTAATATTATTATTTGTAGAGTTTGCATTTGTTCTGTTCAGTGTATGCTGTTGGGGTATTTGTGTATATAAATCGCCAACTGATTGTGGGGTCAGTTACAAATGCAACCACTTCAACACTTTCGCTTTCCACAGCTCACATATCTGGTTGTTCTATGAATGTGTGTGTGTGTGTGTGTGTGAGTGTGTGTGTGTGTGTGCGCGTGTGTATGTGTGGCTATGCAACCGCAAAACTGGGCTTAGCTTTTGCATTGCCAACATCTTTGGCACTGAGCCCGCGTGTAGTCCATTAAATGAAACTTACTTCATATTGTTAGGCTCGTTGCCGCGAATCCTGCGCCACCAACCACCCCCACCCCCCTTCCTCCTCCCGCCACAACGTGCAACGCTCTCTGTGTTTCTCTGTTTGTGTACTAAATTAAATGATTTTTCACGCCAGACCAGACCAGACCAGACCAGTGCCAGGCAAGGCCAGTCTAGAGACCAGAGCAGACCACGCCATGCGGTGCGTCCACAACATTTTTATGTGTTTGTTTGTGGCAACAGGAGCCCGGGCCATAGGACTCTGGCTAGGCTGACACGGGCTGACAAGGGCTGCCCTCTTCAACGCCCACCACCCCCCCCAGCTACGTCTGCCTTTTTGGCAATGTTTTAACGTTAATTCATGGTCGTATTTTTATGTTGCACTCGTTGCGCGACGATGCCACGTCGCCTTTATTGGCCCAACGGCAGCGCTAAAGTGTTTACTAAATAAGCAGAAGCAGATTTCTTTTGTCTTTGGATGCCCCTGGTCGCGGAACGCAGGTCGCAGGTCGCAGGTCGCGCTAATGGAATGGCTTTTGTATGGCTTACCTGACAGCCATTGGGCGGGTGACTTATTTAATTAAATCAGCTGCGGCTTTAAAGCGCCCTCTAAGGCTCCTAAGCTGGCTAAGTAGGCAGCTCTCACCCCTAGCTGCATGATGGCCTTCATTGTTGTTAGTCTAACGACAGCTCCAAAGCCAAGGTGAACAAGCCTCCCTCTCGCAAAGCAAAAAATAAAAAATAAATAAACAAGGAACAAGGAACCAGAGAACAACACGCAAAGACTGCTCATAAAAGTTGCAAATTGCGGCAGCACATTGACGAAATGTAAACCGCAATGGTAACCAAAAATCAGAGAATCAAACCAAGCCAACAAAACAGAGAGAGAGAGAGCGAAACCCAAAAAGGACACGGTTACGGACACATGCTCGTATCACAGATATCATAAAAATGTGCAGCTTGCAACAGTTGCTGCTGCTGTCGAATGCGACGAACGAGTGACAACAGGCAACAAAAAAAGATGCTACGTGGCACCGAAATTGTTGCACAGCGCATACAACATTGTCCAGGCCAAATTGAAATGAGTGCGTGTCGAGACACGACAGTCATTGTTGTTGTATAACATGAATACTGCTGAAGGTTATTTTGCCTTATGTTAATATTAATAATTAATATATTTATGGATATAAATAATTAGTTTATTAGATACCAATAAGCAAATACATCCCTCATAAACTCTCTGAATTTAAATTTAAATTCTTTGACTGTCGAACTGTCATCGATTTAATAATAACCAATTCACATATTGTACTCAAGCAGTCTCAATCTGAATAAAAACATATTGCAAGCACACAAGAATATTTTTTGTATTTTTGGATCTTCAACAAATCGAAATTACGTCATTATTTTGTTTATTTCTTTGCTGCTCCCAAAAGTAGGCAGTATTTGTTTTTTCTTTTTAATTTATATAAAAATAGAATATGTACATATGTATATAATATATGTATATATGTATTTGCTTGTATCTTTTTACACATGATTATAAGCATAATTTTGATAATATAAGACAAGGCAAATTAATAATTCGTACATCGAGCATTTTGCTGTCGGCATCATTTCACTATCTGTAATAAGCCTATGCTTTTATTTGTAAATAAAAGCTGCAGAAAAATGATCGATATACGAATTAATAGCTTGTAAATAGACACTAGCCATTTGATTAATTTTTAAGAATTGCTGATCGGTAATCGATTTATTTATAGCGGCATTAAAGTATATATCTACCTGCATTTGTGTAGGTGTGATAAGTAGAGCACGAGCCCATCTCTAATGTTACATCAGGGTATAGGTTGGACGTATGACATTGGGTGGGTTGTGGGAGTGGCAATAACTTAACGATCCCCAAGTGGAAGAGGTGCAAGTGCGAAACAGGTTGCCATAGCCAAGAGCTGTTGAACTTTTGGCAGTGTGGCACGCGAGCAGGGGTAGGCACGGGGCTGCCGGCAGTAGATGTGAGTGGGGCAAAAAGGAGTCTAAAATAAATCTTGCAAAATAAGTTTTCGTGAACGGCGATGGCGATGGCGTCAAAACGCTCAAAGCAGCCAACAACAAACAACAGCAACAACAACAACAACAATAACAAAAGCGAGTGGAACAACAGTAACGCAAATGACACGAGCTAAGGGAGGAGCAACAGCAACAGCAGCAGCAGCGTCGACAGGCGGCTGCCTGGCAAAAATAGCCTTATCAGTTCCTGTTTCCTGTCGAAAGTTTTCATATTTTTGCGCGTGGGTGCATCAGCAACAGCAGCACCAGCACCAGCAAAAGTAGAAGCAGCGGGCAGCAGCAACAACAATGGCAGAGAAGTAAACAGCGCGATGACGGCGACAAAGCAACACACGGAAAGTGTTGCCATATATATATTTTTTTTCGCATTGAGTTTCAGATGCTGCGGCTGTGGCTGTGTGGCTGCTGCTGCTGCTGCTCCTGCTGCTGCTGCTGTTGATGCTGTTGCCTTTTGATTTTGCACAGTTCGCAGCAACTCTGGAGCCGAGCATAACAGTAACCACAATAAAAAGCAGGAAATATTTAAACATTTTTCTTTTAGTTTTGCATGTAACGGCAGCGACGCCGACTGAGGCGCAACCATTTTCACACTTATTGTCAGATTTTGCTTTGTGTTTTGCCTTCGTTGCCGCCAACAGCAGCGTCGTCGTTGTGTCGTTTTGCTGTGAAATGACGCACAGCCAAGATAACACGTCGCACTGGCAAAAGCTGCAACAATTTTTATGTTGCAGCTGTAAATGTGGCCGCTGGGGTTGTAGATGGGCCACCCAACCCTTAAAGCAACCCCCTCCCCCCCACACCTTAAAACCCCAACCGTCAGACCCAGCCAACGACCGACCAACCCAGCTCTCTGCCCACTATGCCACCAGCCATGCCGCATATGTTGCGCATATGCCTGCCAAACGCTCAATTTGTTTTGCCTTTTGTCAGCCGAACACACACACGCACACACACACACACACATACACATATATGTACGCCTGTGTTCGTTGATGTCATTCTTAAATTTACAGGATATGTGCATAATTTTGCAAACGGACAATGCGCCTGTCACACTCACTTAAGGACACCCTGCCCCATCCAGCCCAGGCTTGCTCTGCCCTGCTTAGTCCTGCCCTTGCCACATTGTCAGTGTCAGAGAAGCATTCGATTATTTCACCGAGCTTTAAGTTCATGCCCAGGTACTGAGTTCCATATACAGCCACCTGTGTTGCAAGTCCTAACAAATTATATATTAAATGACATGATATCTATTTGATCATATATACATATATTATATTTATACATACATAACAATAGTGATTTCAACGGCGATCATATTTTATATATATGTATATATATTTTTTTTTATGGAAATATTGAAATATATCCCTGATATACAAATTAGAGCAGAAATTTACATAAAAAAAATTAACATTATTTTTGTTTAACATTTTAGTTTATTTATCTGAAAATTATTCACAAGCTTCAAGTTTTTTTTTTTTCTTTTTTTTTTGTGGCAGCTTTAATTGGATTTTTTGTAGCTTTATGATATCTGCCTAATTTTCTTTCTCTTTTGAACTACTTTACAATATGTGTAAAGTAAATCACTTCCCGACAATGGCGGAACAGCCTTTATGATCCTTGCATTTGATTAAAAGTTTTTTGTTATTATTGGTTTTGCTGCAACTAATTAAATTTATATTATTATGTGTTTTGTCTGGATAGCTTTTGAATGAAATAAAATACATAAGTAGACTTAAATGATTTTATAAGAGCGTAAAATGACTACAAATTTCCGTTGCCTGCATAATGCTTTATTTCGCACTTTGTTTTTATCATTTTCTATACGCAATGCTTTGGCCAAAAGTTAATAGGAGCCTCTTGATTACGCCGAATGCAGGGGCCGTGTAGCCTAATGGATATGGCGTCGGACTTCGAATCCGGAGGTTGCGGGTTCGAGTCCCGTCATGGTCAAGTGTAAATTACATCATTTTTTATACATTTATTTAGGTTTTTTAAAGTTTCTTTACAACAACAAATTTTTCATTTTTTTTGAAGTGATAAGCAATATGTTCTGTTATATAGACAATATTTTTAATTATATTTTTTTTGGGAGGCGAAACTACTCCGAAACTACTATATAGGTATATGTTTTTCATCAGCATATGTCAATATAGCCATGACGGTTTGTACGTCTGTCGGTATATTCAGTTACATGGCAACTAGTCGCACTGCTTTAAGTCTTAATCTTAATGATGCATGCAACGACCGAACATTTGTATCGCTATAGCTTACAGCTGCTATAGGAACAATCGGTCGAAAGATGATCGCTTATATAAAATACCCTTTGGCTTACCAAGCCAACTCGACCAAACTTCCTCTTTTGACAAAAATTTCTCAAAGTCGAACTTCTACAGTTATATATATATAGATATAGGTATATAGATATATAGATATAGATATAGATATAGATATAGATATAGATATAGATATAGATATAGATATAGATATAGATATAGATATAGATATAGATATAGATATAGATATAGATATAGATATAGATATAGATATAGATATAGATATAGATATAGATATAGATATAGATATATAGATATGGATAAAGATATAGATATAGATATAGATATAGATATAGATATAGATATAGATATAGATATAGATATAGATATAGATATAGATATAGATATAGATATAGATATAGATATATAGATATGGATAAAGATATAGATATAGATATAGATATAGATATAGATATAGATATAGATATAGATATAGATATAGATATAGATATAGATATAGATATAGATATAGATATAGATATAGATAGAGACACATAGATATAGATACAGATCTGACTTTGAGTGTGACCTACAATTTCCATTTATTTTTTGCGTTTTGAATTTATCTGATATTTGATATTTGTAGACATTTAATAAAAAAATGAATATTACTATTATTATTTCAACACATTTTTCGAATTTATGGAAAAAAAAAGAAAGTTAATTGGTGACAATATTCACAACATTCTTCTTGACAAGTCATCATAAGCAAACTTAGTATTTTTTAAATTTATATAAGTTAAATGATATTTTGTTGACTTTAAAGAAGATGAGATTGTATATTTACTATCAGTATAAAATTTATTACAATATGCATTTTTTTTTTTTACTCTTCTTATTGTTTTGAGCCATTTTATTTTTGGTTTTGAAAATGGGCTGTGGCACGTAGTGTCTAAAAGTAATTGTATCAATGTGCACTCCCAGTTATTGATATATATATACAAATATATATAGATGTATGCATGCTAGTATGTTTATATGTCTGGTTGGGTGTGCCTATGAGAGTTTTTGACAATAAGTTTCAATTTCTGCAGCAAGTGTGTGCGTAGATGTCTCCCTGCCTGTCTGTCTGTCTGTTGGTTGGTTGGTTGTGTATGTGTACGAGTAATACAAGTAACACTTATCAAAAGTTTGCTGCTAACACATGCAAATTGAAATGTGTGACACACACACACACACAGACGCACACACACACAGATGTTGTCACATTGTAGCCAGCAGTTTGGCACACGTAGTGAGTACACGAGTCTGGGACACACGTGCACGTAAATACACCCATGCCACAAAAGCATGCCCCATCCTCACCTGCTGAGGCAGCAGCACCTGCAGTGGCTGCGACAACGACGGCGACTTTGTTTGTGCCTAGGTTGGGTTGGGTTGGATTGGATTGGGTTGGTTGGTTGGGTTACTCGTCTTCGAGTAGGACATGGCCTCTAGCTTCCGCCTGTTTTAACACCTAACAACCAAGAAAGCAACAACTTGCGCTGCCGCTGCATACTTATTATAGCTGCAGCATGTGTCTTCCTACTGTTGTTGTTGCTCATGTTGCAAAATCCAAAATTCACCCACAAGCCTGTGTGTGGGTGTATGTCTGTGTGTGTGCGTATGTGCGTGTGTGTGTGTGTGTGTAAACGTGTGCGGATTTCAACATGAGTTTTAGAAACAAAAGTTTTGATTTCTTTGTTCTGCTCGTTGGTTGTTGGGCTTGTTTTTGTTTTTTTTTTGTTTGTTGCTTTTTTTGCTCAAGGTTTTCCGACTTTTTTTTATTTTTATATTTTTGATGCTTTTGTCACAGTAACTTTTTATTGGAGAAGCATACGCGCTGTTGTCAGCTCGAGTCTTGCTTGAACTAATGCGACAATTCCAGCAACCATCCTTATCAGCGTTAAACCCTTTTGTGCTTGGGCATAATTGCAGCATTTTGAGCTGTCAAAGTTTGCCATACGCACTTTGATTTTCTTACAAAAAAACACAAAAAAAAAAAAACAGGAAAAAAATCCAGCAAGCAGCTGCAATTGCATTTAGACAAAATTTGCAGGATAATTGCATAATTAGATGCATGCGTGGGTATGAAAACGCAGAAAAAGGGATGTGAGCTGTGAGCAAAACTTGTTTCACTTGTAATTGAGTTAAATTTATTGCCAAAATCTTCAGACTAACCCCTCAGAATCTTAGAAAGACTTGGTCGAGCTGTCGAGACTATGCGACTATATTCGTAATTTAATATGACTGACACTCGCTTCTGTTCGCGTTGACAAGTTTAATCCCGCTATTTTGCTCCCGAACTCAACACATCTCTCCTACGCTTCCCGCTCCCTGCTCCCCCCCTATCATCAACATTTTGGCCAACTTTACGTCTATCGTCTATTGGACAATTAAGCCACTTTGCGACAGGTTTGACAGCCTTACTTTGAATTGTCAGCTGCTGATGCAGACGTTGATGCCACTGCTGCTGCTCCTGCTGCTGCTGCTGCTTTCTGATGCGGCTCCTTTTGTGGGCTATGCGCTCAATTTCATTTGGAGACAATTTCAGATTTTCGATTGGGCCACGGACACATTTTTCGGGTTCTTCTCTTGGCCTTGTCATTGTCTATGGCTGCGATTGAATGCCGCAAAACTTGAAGTTCAATTAAATTTTCAGTTTTGCAGCTTTTGTCATATTTGTTGCTTTTGTTTGATCGTCTCGTGTTGGGAGACATTTGGGAAATTGAAAATGATGAAATAATGTTGCTGATGCTATCGCAATGAATTGTATTCCTATATATGTATGTAAGGGTCTCTATCTATATGTCTCTGGTGGCTCTATCTCTCTCTTTTGTCCTTTCGTCTTTTAGCATGCTTCCCCACAGCGATGATTACAAAATGCAATTCGCATTAAAAACTTTCTGTTTGGCCAAGTTATGGGCAAATAAAAGTTTTCGGCATTCGGTTGGTATGATTGACGCATTTACCATTTGGGCGGACAATTGCAGTTGCAGCTGCAGTTTAATCTGTAAGGGACCTTCATTTATTATGAGTGGTATCTAGATGCTGGTTGTTGCCAGGGTGTTGTGGGCACTGGTGAGGGAGGGGACTTGGCGATGTCATCCTCAGCCTTAGCATCAGGCATCACGGCAACAGCAACTGGCGGCAGTTAATCAACCACTAAGCGGCAGGCTTTCATCTACAGTCGTACCTTTGGCATGATGATTAGGCCATGAGTTCTATGATAGCCGACCGGCAAAAAAATAGTCGAAGCATTTTGCCGAAGCATATTGTTGCTGTTGTTGTTGTTGCTCGCAAGCAGGCAGGCAGGCCGACAGAGGCGCCCAACCGCGTTGCTGCTTGCCGCAAACGCAAGCCGCCAAATGCCACCACAGCTTGTAGCAATTGTCGTACCATTTGTCAGAAGCACGCGTGGACACTCCTCCCTCGCAGCATGCTGCGCATGTGCCGAGAACTGTGTCCACGTGCCGCCTCGCCGCTGCCATCTAGAAGTGTTGCGTTCCACCACGTGTCAGGCATGTGGATGGCATGCGGCACATGGTGGATTCTGTTCATTTCGAAAATCCACTTCGACAATTGGCAACGACGTTTGGCAGCTCGTCCGTTCGGCAATGCAGCTCGGCCCGAGGCCAGCATCCAGCATCCAACGAACGCCGACAACGATGTGTCGCCAAATAGCCGAACGAACGTTCGTCAAACACTTCGGGATGCTGGCCTGTGTGTGAGAACGTGTGCGAGGCGTATGCGTTTTCAGTTGATCAACAACGCTTCCATCGGCTAGTTGATTTGACGCTGCACTGGGCACTCTTTGGCACACACACAGTTAATTCACATTCCAAATTCGAACGCGCGTGTTTACGGTTCTTGGAATGCAAATCGCTTCAAATCGCTAATTATCATATATTGCCTTTAATTATCTAAACAAATATCGACAGTGTGCTATGTGTGTATGTGTTATATTTTTTTTTGTTTATGTACTCGACTGCACATTGTGCTAATGTTGTGGAGAAAAATGTTTTTGTGCTTTCTGGGGCTCTCGAATCGAAACCGGAATTGCCCCAATGTCTGAGAGTTGGTTCATCACTCAGACTCGATATATGAACAACTTTTGAAAAAAAAAAGAAAAGAAAATCAAAACGAAATACAAAGTATATAGAATAATATCAAATGTGTATCATTTCAAAACTACATCTGCATCGCTATTATCTGGTTCTCATCAATCGCAATGATAAAATGCTGATCGTGGTTCTGTTGATTGTGGCGCTCATCGAAGGTAAAGCCAAAAGCAAAAGCAATCAAACCTATTAAAATCATCCAAATTTGTTTGCCTCTAAGTAACTCCGTGTGTTGCGATTTTGAAGTATATATCTGGAAATTCAACAATAGCCTTTAGTTTAGGAAAGGAAAGATTTAAGTTGCATGTCTTAGTTTCTTTAATAATTATTGCTAATTAGTTGACTTTATAATTTGTTCTTCTTCGATATTCGTATATTTCTTGCTGTGCGAAACTGATCTCCGATCTTTAATATTTATAACATTTTGTTGCACCCTTTGCGGATAGTATTTTGGGTATAACCAAATTTTTGTGGTATACTTTCAGGATATACTGAAGGTTTGCTCATGTGTGTTTTTAATACACATAATAGAAATATGATGCTTGTCAGTCAAATTAAAAATGGCAATTCAAACAAATTCAATTATTTCATTAATTGTTGAAATGTTAAATTCATTAAATTGACATTCCGACTGATATCTAATTGTTAATTATTATCTAAAAAAGATATCTCACATCAATAGTCGTTTAGAGGGTTTTACAATAATGTCGCATTGAAAATTATCGATCTGGATATTATAAACTCTTGATCTGATTAATCAAATAGCTTCCATAGGAACATGAGGCCGGTACTAAAATGATTAATGACATTAAGATATCAGTAGCTGAAACAGTTCTGAAAGGTTATGTAATCTTCATCATCTCTGAGATGAAATATTTGATGGAATTTCTTGCGTTTTTTTTTTTAATTGCATTTTGGCGACAAAATAGATTCCACGTATAATATTAGTAATCTAAATAACATCAGTTTGAGTTTGTTGTAGACTTGTGAAAAGTCACATTCATGGCACTCATGGACTAATATCCCACGTGTGATATTCTCATCGGTTGAGTACTGATGCAATTAAGGAGATAATAAAAGCTACCGATGCATTGGGCAATGTTAAGTTGTGATTGAATAATTTTAATTAATGGTGGCCAGCAACCTTATTGAAAATTAACTTTTGAGCCCAACTTAACACTGCCAGTTTATAAACCAACGGACAATGGTCAAAAGCAGAACAGTTGGCCACTAAATTTATGAAATACTCATTAACTTTTCAATTGTACTTCATTATCCAATATTAATATTAAAATTCTACATTTGTTATATTAAATTCCATAAATGGAAAAGGCAGTGCTTGGGCAAAGCTTACACTGAACAAAATCAAAAAACCATCATAAACTGTGCGCCAATTTCAAAAGTTTATGAACATATTCAGGAAGGTTGACGGCTGGTCAAACTTAATATCCAATTCTGTTTAGAAAACTGATTTTAACCAGTTTGCACTCTCACTTTAATGAACAAGTACAAGTACAACAAGTTAATTTTGTACATATGTGTACCATAGTATGATGGCGCCAAATATTTATATACTCGGGTTAATTCAGATGCCGAACAGGAGAAATGGCGAAAGCATATGGCTGTTTTTAATGCAGTGTCATTGTCCAGTGTGTCCTCAACGATTGGGATTCCGTATCGTTGCTTTTGGCATTAAGCCGTATAAATAACACACATGCAAATAAATAAATGAAATGAGCAGCAGCAACCGGCAAATGAAGACAACGGTGAATTTTATCGGCAAATTAATTAACCGTAGTGTCTGTTGTCCAAAGTTCGTAGTAACTCCCGGATCCTGTAGTTGAATGGATGAACTGATCCCTATGCCAACAATGGTACAAGCGCAATCATCTTATTATTTAACGCAATTATAACAGATGAAGGTGCCGAGGCCCAGCAATTGAATATTTCACAATTACGTCCATTTACTGTGAATGTCATTTTTAAATAGTTTGAGCTATTTTTTAATACAATATTTTTGCATTAACAACAGTTTATGAAATTGTTTCAATTCAATACGGTTTTTTCTCTTAAACCAAGACGCGTCTTTAAAATTTTACTGAACATTGCTCAAGATTTTTGTTAGTTTAGGGAAAAAATGATAACAAACATATTTTAACATAAATTATTATGGATATAGCCTAAAAGTTGATATTAATAATAATAAATACAAAACATTTTTCATAAAACCAATTGAATGGAAAAAACTTAGAGCAACTTAAGTTTTCACAAGGGGAGTGATTCTCTATAAAATTGAACAATTCCAAATAAAATATATTGAGTAAATATACAAGTGAAAAATGCTTAGAAAATAAATACGATCATCTAATACTTTCTTTTGTATTGGTGACATTATAAAATAATAATAATAAATCGCTGGTGTTACGTCTTCTTTGAGATTGATGTTAAGTGAAAAACTTAAATTTGAAACAATGGAAATGCTGCTGATCGAATTGTTATAATGATGTAAAAGCGCATCGAAGTCTGAATTCCGTTTTGCTGCCACCGAATTTCACTTAACAAAAAGCCATTTTGTATTAAACTGGCCGCTGTAATCATCACTTTAATCATGTTCAATTAACTGCTCTTTTAGATAATGAATACAACAACAAATGAAACCATGAAAAAATAAATAAATAAAGCGGAAGTATATGTATGCAAATTGACAAACGGCAAAATATGCATTGGGCAGAGCATAAATATTAACAATATATATATTTATACAGTAAAGTGTGCATTGTGTGTGTGTGTGTGAGTTTGTGTGTTGTGTGTGTGTGTTTGTGTTTGTGTGTGTTGTGTGTGCGTGTTAGTGTGTGTGCGTATGCAAATAATTATGATGTACGATGCGTGCTCAAAATAAAAATAAACAAGCAGCAGGAATTAGCAACGGAGTGTCTACTCTTAAAATACCCTCCCTATTTTTATTAAATTCGAATGGATATTCTCAACATAATATTTAATACATGTGTTTTGTATCGTTGATTATATCATTATAAAAGAACGAAGACATCAAATTAATCATAATATATTGGAAAAAAATTCAATTATGAGCTTAAGGTTAATATACTATAATAAGAAGCGCGATAAGTGCATTTATCAAATATATTGAGAGGAACCCAAAAACAGCTCGGATACAAAGTTGATTAAAAAGTGATAAACTGGTTTACTTTATCAAGACAATGCCCCAAACTCAATTATTGAAGCTGCTTCCTCAATCGGTGCAGCACTTCTTCTGTCACTGCCCGCCATAATATAACCTAACTTAACCGTTATTCACTCTTGTAGTTCCTTGTAGCGCTACACACATCGTCAAAAAGTTTGTATGCCCATCCGTGAGGGTATGAAAAGGGCGCTTAAATCACGGTTAACAATAATTCCCCAGTGATAATAGCGCAATGCAAACGCGTTTGTGAATGCATTAAATGTGGAATTATGCCACATTGCTGGTTGCACGTTGCACACTGCCAATTGGGCAGTTGGCAGTTGTAATGGCCGCTGATAATGAATGATAAGCATAAAAGTGAAAATAATTTTCAATTACAGCAACATTAATAACCGACAATAATCCTAAACAAATATTGGAAAATAAGGGCTGTCTGTCTGACCGCGGGTGCCTAGGGCTTTCTCTATGCGTGTGTGTATGTGTGTGTGTGTGTGTGTGTGTGTGTGTGTGTGTGTGTGTGTATCTGTGAGTGTGCATATCAATGAAATGCAAATTAATTGCCCAGCATGTGGCTGCAATTGGAAACGTGAACCGAGCGACTATAAATGATAAGCTACTTGCCCACGTGCAGCACGACACCAGACACACGGACAGCAGACACGAGGACACCCGGACACGCATTGGGTACTCTTAGAACAAATACGCAATGTGCATTAATAAACTGTAAGCTATAAGCCAAACCGCAATATTGCACAGCCTACAGTCAGACAGCATGACATTCAATTAGACATACATACATACATACATACTTAGATGCATCCATATATCCGTACATATACACGTACATATGTACGTGGAAAAGTTTTGGCACTTTGTAAATTGTATGCATTCGGTTTTGTCGTCCCATGAGTATCTTAATTGATACGACTCATGGCAATGGCTGCGGCGGTTCTTTAGCTTTTAGAGCATGCGACCGCCGCAGCCACAAGCGGATGCCGCTCCCCTTCCCCCCCCCCCCCCCGCTTTCCCCTTCCCGCATGCCACCTACCACTTGCCAAGCGTCCAGCTGTGGCATTTGGTTGGCTGCACCGACCGCCACTTTTGCAGCACATGTTTATAAAAAAAAAGTGTAGCTCAAAAAAGTTGCGCAAATTCATTACTAAGTACTTAGCAACACCCTCAGACTTACTCACTTATTTGACAAGGGACAATGCAAATGCAAATGCTCTTTGGGCCAAAAACTCAACAAATGTGTTCAGTGATCGCTGGATCCCAAATAAAAGAACAATAGTGAAATGCTTTTCAGAGCTCTTGTAGATTTCTCCAGAAGCGCACCAATTAGATTGGTAAATAATTCAATTAAGCAGAGCAAACAAGATATTAGATAGTGTCCTACTTGGCTTATTACTTGTTTTTTAAATATGATATCAATTTTTAAATGTGCAACATATATATCGAATCGACTAATGAAGAATAATACTACATATACAATATATATGGGTTCGAAGATGTCTTCTTTAATGCGTTGCAAATCTGAGAACAAAATTAAAATATCCTCTATAGGAGTATACAAAGAAATCTATGTATCGATATTCGTGAAATGTGGATTGTCATCGATAAAATGAAACGAGCAAGAAATTATCTTTATTAATTAAAAGAAGCCTCCAGCTCTTATAGTGGATGAGATCGGCTTGTCCAAACAGACGTAAATGGTTAAATTGACTCGGTTTTTGATGCTAATCAAGAATATATATGCTTTATGGAAGCGGGGATACTTCCTTCTGCTCATTTTATTAGAGCTTTTCTTTATTGTTATATTTGCTTTGCTTTTGCACAACTTTCTATTTAGTTTTTTTCAATTTTGAACGTATGCTGCGTAAAAAACATAGCTAAATTGCTGCCAAAACTAATGTTTTTCTCATATTGCCCATAGTCGCTTTGTGATTCAGTAGAGAGCTCTGCAGTCTGTAGCAAAACTCAAGCACAAATGTAGGTTAGCCAAAGAAAATCCTTCTGCGTCAGTTTCCTATGTTAATCTAGAACATCCATATAAATGACATACTGTTTATCTCAGAAATACATTTACTAGTTAACCTTTAAATACCAGCAAGTGAACAAATAACGATTAGGTCTTAAAACCAAGCAAAAATTAAGATAAAATATTTATGGTGGTTACATTTATAAGCCCACAACAATAAACAAAAATATCAAAAGTATTGAAATTAATTTAAAAAAAAAGAATGTAAATTTTGTAACAAATGCAATTTATAAATGCCTAATAAAATTAACTAAATGTTCAAATCTGTCAGAAATTATATACATACAAAAAGCACTTACAAATTGTACAATGTTAAAGCATAAATAAAACTAACAATTTTATTTTTAAAAAAATCCCAAAAAATTTACAAAATCAATAATTGGTTTTAAACGCAGGCAGTGTGCCCAAAGTATGCTCATTAAAGTAGTTAGAAGTCGAGTCATTTTGATCGAATAGAAAAATAATATGTAATATTGGCTATTTAATTGGCTTGTTCAACACGAATTTTCGATAGGTTAGTTTAATATTAAATTTAGCTCAATGGCGGCATGGGAAAATTGAAGCGGACCCCCCTCCTTAAAGGGGTTGAAAACTTTGGCAATTAAAAGCAACTCGTCGCTCATTTGCAATGCCTGCCCACTAAAAAAGGGCTGCGAACCCATTTCAAAATGTGTAACAAAAATCAAGACACAATTAATTGCAAGACGTTTGTTAAGACTAAATAAAAGTTAAAAAAAAAAAAAACAAAATCAACAAAAAACAAGAAAACATTAAATTGAATTTTTCTGTGTGTGGTTTTTTCGTTTTTTGACTAGTGCAAATTCAATTGCGAGTGCTACAAGTTGTAGGCGACGACTTGTAAAAAAAAATGCAAATGTTCCCCAAGTCGTTGGCCGACCATTAGGCGCAGTTGCCACCAACCGCGGCAGCCACTTGCTGCCACTTGCTGCAGCTATCATTTGTTATTTGCTATTTGCCTTTTGGTAGTTCAACGCCCAGCAGCACTGGCAACAGAGACTAACTTGGCTATTTGATTTTATATATATACAAAATATATATGTATATATAAAGTATATATATGTCTATGTACTTTTACCCTATGTCAATAAGGAGTGCGGAAAATGCTGTTTTGCGAGTTGAGATATATTTAAATGAATGCTCGATTCTCTTTTCAAGGTTAGTTTGATGAAAACAGATTTTCCTAAAATCAACGAAATGTTCATAATTTTCTTTGGTTTTTTATTGGTACATTGATTCGGATTTTTGTGTTTTTGATAATTACATCGTACTTACCGAAATGAGTAACAATAAGTCAATTTCAAACACATTTCTATATACAAATATTTCACGAAGCCAAAAAAAAAGAAGAAAATATATACAACAAAAAAATGATACAATATTCACTGTGTATCGAATCGTTGTTGATGCTGGATATCTGGCAGTCGAGAAATGTTCCTTTTATATATTCACAGCTGCAGCAATTTAATGCCTTGTGCCTGGCTGGGCTGGCTGTTTCTTCAAGTTGCGTCTTTTGTCTTTCGGCGATGGCAGTGAGCCTGTGCCTCAGCAGCTGCCTATTCCAGTTGCCGTCTCAAAAATTTGCCATTATCACCTATCATTGGCGCTTTGGCGTCGGGATTTGTGTGAGCGCCCCATAAAAAAAGGTGCCATGCAGATTGGCATCTTTGTATCTGTTTGGTTTCGCTCTACCTAAGCGTGGGGCAAGGCTGGTCGAAGCGGGGCAATGGCATATCGTGCCGTGCCATATATTTTGTTGCCTCATATAAACACACGCAGGACAAGACACTTTATTAACACACACACACACGTTCACATACACGCACACACATTGACAAATACAAGCTTAACTTTTGCCAATGTCCTTAACCATAAATTTGCTTTGGTAAATCCTCATTGTCGTTGTGTGATTTAAACTTTTGGGGCGCCATTGCCAACAGTACCGTATTGAGGACGTCAGCCAAAGCCCGTCCCGGCCCTGTCCTGTCCTGTCCTGTCCTGTCCTATCGTGTCCTGTGCCGCCAAAGTGACAAGCCTCTAGCCGGGGCAACGTAACCCACAGAATCCACCTTCAAAATGGTTTCGCGACATCCAAAGGGAGGCTAAGAAAATTGAAATGAAGCCGATGCTGATGCGGATGCGGATGCGGATGCTGCTGCATGGTCATAGTCCCAGCGGAGACGCCTAAATTTATGATAACGTGCGAAAATGTGAAAAACATGCGACTGGACGTAACAGCGGGATGCAGCGCTTCGGGAGGGGTGGCTGGGGGTTAGCTAGTCTGACCGATGGGCATGGGTTAATTGACTTTGCCTGCAAGCGCGACTTGGCGCAACTTCAATTCTTGTGACCGGAAAATCCAAAGTGCTCAGAAGCAGGACAGCTGAAATGGAACGGTGGGCAGTCGGCAGCGGGTGGCGGGCAGCCAACAGTGGGCCCTGGGTTCAGTCAAGTATTGTGACACGAATCGGGCCTCAACCTCGGGGTGACAAGTTCATTGGAGTTGGCACAATGCAGCAGCCCCTCTCGTTCTTGGCATCAAGTTGAACAGATTGACAAACAAGCCGCAGCCAACCAAGCAGGAACTACATTTGAGTGCAGCTGCTTTGGTCACTGTGGAAGTATGTGTGTGTGTGTGTGTGTGGCTGTATGTGTGTGCATGTCTATGTGGATGTCTTCTGCGTTTGTGTCTGCAGGTCCTTTTGTCCGGCTCCATATCTGAGTTTGCGTGTGCTGCTGCAACTTGCAGTAAAGATTTGTTTGTGCCTGAACTTGTAGCTGTTGTTGATTTTGATACGAAATCTGTGTCTCCCTCTGCCTCTATCTCTTCCTCTTCCCCTCTGTATCCGTCTCAGTCTCCTGTCCTGTTCTCCTCTGAATGTTAATGAAAAACTTAGCCAGACATTCAGTCAGTCAGTCGCTTGCTTTCTAGCTCTACCAAATACAGCAACAAAGCCCATGCAAATAAATTCTGCAGCAACCACAAAACTCCCAACAGACTCAAACAGCAGCGTCCAACACGTCATGTTTATTTTTTCTTCTTTTTTAAAGTTTAAGTTTGGGAATAAATGATGACGGATAACATTTATTTTAGAAATTAAGTGATGTCTGGTTGGCCTTCTTTTTTCTTAAATGGCCGTTGGGCGGGGTCCGCTCGCTAAAAGTTTTAATTTTAATTGACTATTGATATTCAGTTTAAATGATTTTTGGGAATTCAATTACATTTAATTTAGGTTCGTTACGAGCACAATTCGAGAAGTGCAATTTTGCTTAAAATGCTGAAATGCAAAGCCGATGGGATTAACTCAACGCGACACTGAGGGAAATTTGATGATTTAATATGTAAATGGAACTAACTAAGGGAACTAAATCTTAAGTCAGTTTTGCAAAACTAGTTTTAAAAGAAACTTATAATTTACGATCTAAAATGAAATCAACTAACGAAATCACAAAATTAGTTTGCCGTATGCCTTTCGGCTCCTATATAAATTTTGATACAATGCAAAAGTGTTGTAGAACTAATTTTGGTTGAATAATAGAAAACAAAACAATATCCGTAATATATATATAACCAAACATATATGTAAATGAACAGTTCATAACTGTCCCCCAATTGATAGTCTTTTTTTTTTCAATAAAAAAGAAAAGAAAAACGCAGAGGAAAAAAATGATTGGGAAAAGTATGAAATAAATCATGCCTTTGGCCAATTGCGTCAATTCAGCACATTCTTCCACTTACCGCCAAACCCGTCCAACGTCCCGCCCCCCCTCTCCGTCAGGACACAATACAAGCGCTGGCATTTGAGTGGTGCGGTGGCTGTGGGTGGTTCTTGCTCTCACTGTGGAGGATGCGGATGGCCGACGCACTTGCCGCTGCCAGCGGCACTGTCTATAAATATTTAAATTTCAAGTTTGGCAAAAGTTTTTTGCATGCATTACCAAGCCAAAGATGCGGGTAGGGCAGGGGTCGCGGTGGATCAAGGGGCAGCAGGCGGGGACTGGTGCAGGCACTTTGCTACGGCAACGGCTGCGTCGCAAGCCGTGCGCGGATGTCTGGCACTCTGTTGCCAACTCTCTCGCTCTCACTCTCACTCTCTCTCTCTCTCTATATATCTCTCTCTTACTCTCTCTCACTCGTCCCGCTCCACCTTTTCTATTTTATGGGGCCAAGCCTGTAAAAGTTCTTTTTCTTTTTATTTATTGTTTTTTTTTCTTGGAAAACTTGCAAGTGAAATGTTTGATTTTCAATGATTCAATAAATTATTAATATATTTGCGTATGTTACACCCCTCTGGCTCCCGCCCCCCCGCGCTGTAACCGTAAGTTGAGGCCGCCGCTTACTTATGAGTGTTGATCTTCAATTAGCTCGCGCGTTGCATTAAAGGGCCAACCCTTGACTGCCACTTGCCTGATTGTGTCTGCTGCCTGTTGGCTGTTGATAGCTGCTAGTGGGTTTGTTGGTAGTTGGCTCTTGGCTGCTGGCTGCTGGCTGCCAGCTACTTGGCAAGTAGCGCGTCGTGCACATTTAAAAGCGATAAATCACTGAGCTTTTGGCAGGCGCCGTTGCAGTTGTAGTTACTGGTGCTGCACTCAGAAAAAATAAATCGCCATACAAATTAGAAAGTTTTTCTTTTTGTTAGAAACAATTTCTAAATATTACGCAACAATATCTCTGAAATTATAAAGGCGTTTATTAAGAAATGAAAGCCCTGATTCGTAGAAATTATCCTTTCTAAATTTTATCTAAGAAATAAAAAAGTTTAGCTGATATCTAGTTTAGTTTAGTTTACTCGTAAACAAAGGGTCTACATTGTTTCAAATTAAGTTAAATGAATCTAAAAAATTGGACATATCATTTCTCCATTTTAGAAGAAAGGCAAACCCTGGTTTTTAGAAAGCAACAGTCTTTAATTTTCGAAATTTACTTTCTCAATAATAAAATGTATGGAGAATTTCTAACGTTTTTCTGAGTGTAGTGCTGCTCGTGCGGTGCTTGCGATATCATTAACTCGACACAACTAACCGTTCCCACATAGTGCACCACAGACGCATTCTAATCTCATCTCTCATTGGTCTCTCTCTTTCTCTCCTTCTCTTTATTTCTTTCTCTGTTTCTGTATACTCTCTCTTTGTGGCCGTTGCACACATTTACAGCGATTGGCGCCTTTCAACCGGAGTTCGTGGAAAGCATTTCGAATGTGTCCGTCGCTGTGGGTCGCGACGCAACCTTCACCTGTCACGTTCGCCACTTGGGTGGCTATCGTGTAAGTATAACACACACACACACACACACACACACACACAAACACACACTTCATATTGTTAGTACACAGAACACACAGCTTAATTAATGATAGCACTACATAAATATAACACACGCAGTAAGCATGCGAAATCTCTGCCACAAAGCACAATCCTTAACAAAACTATTAAATGCATTTTTCACCCTTCTTTTTTTTTGTGTGACTTGCCTCCACAGGTGGGCTGGCTTAAGGCCGACACAAAAGCCATCCAGGCGATACACGAGAACGTCATCACACACAATCCACGTGTGACTGTCAGTCATTTGGATCAGAACACTTGGAATCTGCACATCAAGGCCGTTTCTGAGGAGGATCGAGGCGGTTACATGTGCCAACTGAATACAGATCCAATGAAAAGTCAAGTGAGTGCCCAATTAGTAATTAATTAATTATACCCACAACTCGATGAGATGATTATATAGTTATAACCTGAGCACAACCTGAGAATTAGAATTCTTTCTCTTCTGCAGAATTATTTACATGTCGCAAAGATTGAAGAAAAGGTTCCTGTTTTGTCAAATTTGATTGAAAGTAAGATTTTTGATCCCATATTTGTCGTTCCATTACATCCATATATATGTTTGCAGGTTAGCTGTGAGTCCATACACGACATCTGAATCATTATCGATTGATAGTAATTATATAGATTGATATGACGGGCCTGAAATCATAACTAATATACAAACATAAATGTTTGCCAACAAATGACAAATCCGAGAATAAAAATATATTTGCTTTGTTTAAGAAAGCATTCTTATTATAAATAAACAAAATGCAACTCGTTTTGAGTGTAGCTGAGTTGTAATTTTAAGCTCATTGTGAAGTTACCAACCGATTCAGGCAACTGCAAGAATAAATAGCAGCTGCTGCAAAAACTGACCATATTTCTTATGCATATAGGGTATTGAAGAGTGTGTTGTATTATCGATAGTATTTGAGCTGTACTTAAGTTGAGTAGCATCACAAAGGTTACACCCAATGAATAATGCCACAGCTAAGAAGACAATGAAAATGTTTGCAAATATTTTCCATGCGCTCGCCGTTGAAAGCAATTTTCCAAAGTGTCCAGGAAAATTTTAAGCAGCATTTGAAGGGACAACAGTAGAATGGAATGCAACATACTCGGTGGTGCCCCTTCTATTTAGCCATCTTCTTCCTCAAAAGGCCACCGTTTGTACTTACGACTTGCTTTGCCGACCCCCCCCCTTATCACCACCAATGCCACACGCCTCACATCTTGAGCATCATTTCGAGCAAGTGAAAGAAAGCGCAGCAAATCGAAAGCGAAAACTATGGAAAACAAGGCGAAAGACATACACACACACACTCAGACACACACACACACTCAGACACACACACAAATATAAACATACGGTGCTCTGTGTGTGTGTGTGTGTGTGTGTGTGTGTGTGTGTACGTGTGGCAGCACGTACACTCATGTGTCCAGCCAAGTGAAGTTTATGGCGCCAATAAAATGTATTTCATGCTTCCTTAATTTTTATTTTTACTTTAACGCTTCTCGCAAGGACAACAGCAACACACAGCACTGGCATGTGGACGGGGACGGGCAATTGGAGGTTGATGGTTGGAGGGACGAGGTGGTCGGTGGTTGATGGTTGGTGGGAGTGTGTAGCGGGTTTGCTTACTGCAACCAAAATAGCACAGAGTTGCTGCACACGCAACCGAAACCCAATTGTCTTCTGCTATCGTTTCCCCGGGCCGCTCTCTTCTCCTTTTTGGCCTCGTCTTGTTTTCTATTACCATTGTCATTGCGTAAAGAGTCCTTGTTATTCATGCTCCTGCTCCTGCTCCTGCTCCTGCTGTTGCTCTTGCTCCAGACTGTCACAGTCCTAAACTATTTAGCGTCATTTCATTTGCTTCGTTATGTATACACATATATAGACATATGTACACAAATACATACATATGTATGTATGTATACCTATGTACGTATGTTGTATGTACTTACTTAGTTTGTGTTTTGTGTCAGATGCCCCCATTCGGCACATAAAAACATTTGCCTCGTCGTTCTTTCAGCTGCTTTATGACCGTCTGCATAATCAGCAAATTTTCGCTGAGTGTATAGTAAATTTTCTTCTTAGCCAGGCGCCTACGTTATCCTACCATTTACTGATGACTGTTTTATATGCTTTGTCTTATACCTGCTGATGTTCTTCTCGTTGTTTCCTTATTATTTGTATACCTATATTAAGCTACTTACTTTGGCAGTAGTTTTTAAAGTGTTTGCACTAAGCGAAATATTAGCTACCATTAAAAGATAAAGGCATTTAACATCACTTTGCCAATTTAAAACAAGTCGATCGTTGCCGACTGCTAAATACTCTGATACCCCTAAGTCATACCATCTGATAACAGGTGCCAGGTGAAGCCAAGAAATACCGAACTTTGAAGGAGGTTCCTAGTAAACTATCCTTGAAGTTTGCCTTTCAAATCGAAAATTTATCGATTTCCTAACTTTCTAGTAGACGTAGTACTCCAATTTTGACACTTTGTCTCACCTTCGGTATCATTGTATATCGAATGTCGATAATAATATTATAATTATGCATATGTTTATTTATTCATTTCTAGATTGGGTTTCTGGATGTTGTCATACCACCGGACTTTATCAGCGAGGATACATCATCGGATGTGATTGTGCCCGAGGGCAGTTCAGTGCGTTTGACATGTCGGTGAGTGATCACACTTATATCAAGCAATCAACAGCTCTTAAACAGAATAGATAACACACATATATATTTATATGTATTTGTTCTTATCATACATATAAATATATACGTATACGTATATGTATGTAAGTTCATTTAGAAGCTAATAGCCGTACAATTGCATTCGCAGAGTCGTTTAACTGGCTTCAGCTCTCTTATCCAGCTAAAATCCCATCCAAATGGCCATCATCACCAAAAAGCAAGAACAACTTCACCCGCATCATTATCATCATTTAATAATGTCAGCAAATTAAGCGACACTTCATTTCTCTTGATTTGGGTCGGCGTTCACTTATGCCCTTGCCACAAATCGAGTCTTACAGTTACCATACACAACTTGCCACACACACACATACATTGATAAGGACTGCAGAACGCGTACACTGTGAGCAAATTCGTGTTGATCTCATTTTGCAGAAAGTTTTCAAATAATTTGGCCATAATTTATTGTTTTAGACTCTTTCGATGGAATAGAAGTGAAAAGAAATAAAAACAAAAGAAAAAACAAATAAACCAAAGAGTTTAATTATTATATTCTGGATTATCATGGCTAAAAATCATACTATGTTATATAGAAGCAGTTAAGGAAGTACTGATTATAGGGAACCTTTCGGTTGAGCACTGACTCATTGCTTATCAGTTCGGTTAGCTCTTGTTGGCTTCAGCGGTTTTTCCTTTTAGCTAACTGCGACAACGGCAACGACATAAACTCGACGCGACGCATTTGGTCGCCGTTGATTTATGAACTTGACCACGGCCACGAAGTAATTTTAACGATTTAACCGCAGAATGATAGAACCAGGGCGATAAACGCACCTCCTACTCCTCTGCGTGTGTATGTGTGTATGTGGAAGGCTATTAGAGACATAGTCTGCAATTTTTTCCATTTTAACACCACTTAGGGCAAGTCACATTAAATGAATTTGACTTTAAGCATGCGACAAACAAAACAAAATTAAAACGGCTGCTCCTCAAAAGTTGACCGGACGAACAGATTGCTCGGCTCTGTTATTATAATACTCTAACCGAGGAAGAGTATGTTGGACTATCCGTACTCAGTTGAAACTTTTCTTCTCTTAGCATTCGAGACTAAGTTATATTTATTTCTCAAACACATCTGCTCACTTCACGATTGATCTCTTCTTCGTATTCAACCTGGTAATCACACAATTTATATCGATCAATATCGATATTAATTTTACGTACAGATGTTATTCTACAGTCACTAGTAGTAGCCATCTGCACTTTGAATATATTTATGTAGTAGGCAAATTATTCATAGCATTAAGCAAATAGCACAATGCAAACAAATTAACATAATCTGAACATTTAATTGCAATAAGAGCATTCTAAGTATGAACGTGAAAGGAGGCAGGTGTGTGATAAACTGTTCCTGTAAGCCTACTACAAACTTGAATAGAAAAAGACATGCGTTTATTTGTTTTCATAACATATAAAAGAAAGAGAGTCCCGCAGTTATAATCTCATTCACATCTACATCACGCAAAATGCTATCGATATGAAAATCGATATATCCAAATTTTTGCTTACAAATGGCAAATTAAAGACAGAGAAAAAGATTGAGAGAAATTAGTGAAACGGGCAGAGGGAGACAAAAGGAGTAAAGGATATTTATATATGGGGTACAGGAATTTGGTATGTCAAATGGAATTACAAAATAAAATAATTAAATTAGTAAGCTACCTGTATATCAAATCAAATAAAAACAAATAAAATAACATCAAATTATTGATAATAATAGTTTGTTTCCTGGCCAATCTTAATGACATTTTTAGAGTATATAAATTGAGTGCCTATATCTTTAATACTGTTTATTTTATTGCTTGTTGTTTTTTTAAATAAAATTTTTCAGTGTATTTCGTTGCCGGTCACTTCCGACTGCAATGTTCTCTTTTGTTCATTTTGTGCAGTGGTTTTTTCTTGCTCTTCTTGTTTTGTTGGCTGCCCTTTTAAAATGTCAAATACATTTATTTATTTTATTTGCAGATGGTATTTTAATTTTGTTCTCAGACTTGCATCGCATTAGAAAAGAGGTCTCCGACCACATAAAGTATGTTTTATATATATAAAAGTGGCTGAATTTATAGTCTTATATGTACTGAAGTCCCTCAGTTTCAGAACAGACTTGATGAATCTTGGTATAAATCCATCCTTTTTCTGAAGCCTGTACACAGGTTGGAGATCGGACCGAAGCGGACCATTATATCATATATCTGCCATAGGAACAATTTATCGAAAGATGAGTTTATCTCTAAACCAATCTCGATCAGGAAATATTGATTATCTTAAGTATGTCGAAGAGTATTATGATTACATATCCTTGTAGACAGTATTTAATTTAATAACCAATGTTATAATTTTATCGTGTCATGAAAAAAGGGTATACAAATTAATAATAGTATTGGTTTAGGAAAGTTAACAAATCGATGAACATGATCATTTGTAAGAATTGTATAATATTTATTAAAAGACAATTGACCAAGTAACTTATGCGTTGCACACAATGCAATTATACGAAACTGTTGTATAATTAAACATGTGTCTTGCTTGGGTTGTTAAGGGGACAACATTCGCTCGAGTACAATGATCACCAACATGTATTGCGAGAGTGTGGCTTGGTCTATTGTTGATGTGTGGACTTGCAGTTATTTTCATGCAAAAGCATGTTACAAGAAAATCCACACGCACACATACAGACATAGAGAATCGCATAAACAATCAGCTTGGCAATCGTTTAGTCTTGGCCAAGTTAGCAACTCAGCAACTGCTGCTGACTGGAGCCCAGGCGGTCGCCATTGTGTTTGCTCCTGTCTTGCACGCAAAACGAACTCTCAAATGTCTCAGACTATCTGTCCGTCTGCCTGCCTGTCTTTCTCCCTCTCTCTCTCTCACACTCTCTATCTCTGTCGCTCTCTGTGTGTGTAAGACTTTATTTTGCTTGGCTATTTTGCATCTGTTTGCGGCATCATAAAAATTTACCACACCCGTGTCTGGTGTGCTGTTAAACTGCTGCCTCAACATGCATTCAACATTCTGGTAGCAGCCCAGCCCTCCTCGCATCTCCTTGCACCATTCACAATCACAGCCACAGACGCCGACTGCTGGCCAAAAGCGTTGCGTTTGCGTCGTCTACATTACAAGAAGTTTTGCGGTTTGAGCCACGAACACAATGGCCACCAATGCCGCATATTAAGTTGAATAGTACAAAACTCACTGCTGTACCAAATTTCCATTGCCTATTTTTGGGGGCAGCGATTAAACAAACTTCCTTAAAGAGAGCGCCATGTTTCGATATACGATGTATATACACATGTATTTATATAAACAAGCGCTGAGGATTACTGTGTGATGAAATACCCACTTTTGATCAGCAAGTTGAGATAGCTGTGACTGTTTCTTGTTTGTTTATCTCCTACACGAAACCCCTTATATATATATATATATATATATATATATATATATATATGGGGGATTGTATACCAAACTTAAGCTGTTATCAGACTCGCATTGGTATCACTTAATTACGTGCTTTCAATTTGAAACAAATTTATCAATACACAATCACCAATAACAAATCGTGAAAAAGCTGCATTTATTGATAAAGTAATTAATCATTATATGGCTGGACACAAAGTTATAGTTATAGTGGCCTGATTCTAATATTTCCAACCTTTCTTGCATTCACATTCTCAACTTTTCGCGATTCCATTAGAAGTCATTAATGTGTTCTTGTTAACGTTTGGGTGGTAAAACAAATTAGAAAAAATAGCTTACATTTATGAAATTCTTTATTTATTTATTATCAAAATTGAGCAACATACTTGACAAATTTTGAATGTGCAGAATGTTCTCCCTTGTGGGGAAAATGCACGGCCAAAATACCTTACATTCTGTAGACATGCAACAAATGTTGGTAGTGGAATCGAGCTATAAGAGTATTTAATGTCCGGCACCAGAAATTATTTTTTTAAGTCGTTATAATTAAATATATTTAATTAGATATACATATGTATTTACTTTTGATTTATTTTTTTGCGCAGCGCTCGCGGATATCCGGAACCAATTGTGACCTGGCGTCGCGAGGATGGCAGCGAAATAGTGCTCAAAGACAACGCTGGCACCAAAACACTGGGTACGTATGTACACCTATGTATTTACATATGTATGCATGTATGTATGTATGTATGTATGTATGTATGTACATACATATGCATATGCATGCTGCTCACTGAATAATTCAACTATTTAACAGCCGCATTGAGACTGAGCGCTTAATTCATTTCAAACTCTCCATCTCTCTTTATCTGTATCTATATGTGTCTATATCCATCTGATGACAGTTTCCTCGTATCGTGGCGAGGTGCTCAAGCTGACAAAAATCTCACGTAATGAGATGGGCTCGTATCTGTGCATCGCCTCCAATGGGGTGCCCCCATCGGTTTCAAAGCGCATCTCGCTCAGCATACACTGTAAGTAAATCAAATCCTCAATCCGCAATCCGCTCTTGGCTGGCTGCTGGTTAAGCGACTGCCAGATGGGTGGCATTAATTAGAGAGTGCTGTGGTTGGTCAACTTTCTTTTTTCCTTATTTTCTTCTTCTTTTTTTTTTGTGAGTTCACACACACACATACAAACGAGTACATATCATTAGTCAGTGGTCGGTCGGCAAAGCTCAGCCTTTTGCTGCCATTTCTGCTTCAGTCTCATCCTTTGAGCTTAACTCTCAGCTTTTGGCGCTGGCCAGCGTCGTGGTGTTTATCTAGTTTACTGTACTGGCACCAGCGTGCCCCCAGCTTTAGCCACAGTTATCAACTACACACACACACACACACACATACACACACACACACACACACACACGCTCACATACACACACAGCGCCCTCAGCAATGCTGCGGAAAAAAAGCAACTCAAAACTTGGAGTAGAATAAAACAGCAGAGCGCCGAGAATACACTGAGAAAACAGCAGTGCCAAAACAAGTAGAAAAATATATTTAAATATATTTTTCGTTGGCTTTAAATGGGGACTTAAACTATATCGTAGTATGTAGTTTAATAAATAAGGAAACACTTAACCAAGATTCTTATACATATTTTGATACATACAAATTTAAAATTAAAATTACAAATTAAAGTATATGAAATGAAAAGGAGTAATTGAATTAAATATTTAAAACGAAAAAGCCAAAAATGTTAAATGGTTAGACATTTATTGCATGGATTGTGGAAACTTAGAAACAAAATCCTGTGCCACACATGCGATAAATTAAAAAAGAATATATGTGTTCTCTATAATTTGTATTGTATAAATTTAAATAATATTATATCTAATTTTTGTTTGCTTTCGCTGAATCTTAAGATTCCCAACAGCACTCGAAATATATTTTGGAGTACAAAAAAAAATCACTTGTCGTGGAGCCAGCAGAAATATATTTCAATAATATTATAACTGTTTCCATTAAGAATCAAAATTTCGTGCAGTGTAGAGTGAGAGAGAGAGAGAGAGAGAGATTGGGGAGAGAGAGGGACAGTGAGGGGTGGTTGGGAAGTGAACAGCTTGTGGCACTGTGTGGCGCTAACTCGATTGTCGTTGTCGTTGTTGTAATCCGTTTAAATCCAGTCACTGATACCCGGCATTACCTGATGCCTTGTGCACTGTGTTGTTGTTGTTGTTGCTGTTGGGGCCACAGTTTTTTGTCAACCTGTCTGCAGCACGTGCGGCATGCTGTCCTAGTTGATGATGACGACGACGTTGGGTAGCGGCTCAGTTTGCTGGCTCCGCTAAAACTGTGTTGCTGCTCTGCTGACTGCTCTGCTGGCATGTGGCAGTTCACTCAATCATCACGACATCAGCAGCAGCTCCACTGCGCTTGTTTGCCAACGTGTGCACCAGCGCCGCAATTCCTATCCCAACCTGCCATCCCCATCCCCTCTGCTACCCGCCCCGTTCCGTTACAGCTTGCTTTGTTTGCTCTTTTGTTACTCTGGCTGCAGTAGCAATAGCAAAGACTAAACTTGTCACCACATTCTCTACTCTCTCTCTCTCTCTCTCTCTCTGGTGTTCGTTAGGTGGCAAAATCACGCTTTTTAACATTGACATTTTATTAATGTGACCTATAAGTGTTTTTGACCACGACCAGCATGAATCCTTCAATATATTTATTAAAATTTAAAGTCCAACAACTGTGTCTGGTCGTGTTGAGCAACTTTTTGATCAACTTGAGGAAAGCGCCTCTTACCATTGCTGCCACAACTGCTGCCATAAGTTTACATTGCATTCTCATGCCACATGCCACATGCCACATGGCATATTCTACATGCCACCTGCCTCCGTGCCACGTATCCCGCAACGTCATTTTCGAGTGTTTGCTTTTCCTGTTGCTATTTTTGCAGGAACTTACTCACAATTTGTTTGGCAAATTTTGCGACTGCCTCTTCTTCTTGACTACCCCACCCGCTTCCCTGCTGGGGAACTGGCTTAGTAAGTGAAAACAAAGTTTTTCTTCATTTGGCAAGCTATTTGCATGGCCTTCTTCATGCCATGTTCAGCGTGCTGCAAGCACTGCAGCTGCCTGATAAAGCCTGGCTGCATTTACAGCTTGCCTCCGCATGTAGCACCAACTCCGACATCGACATCGACACCGACAGTGCATATCCCCTTGCGTGTTTCCGCGCCATTTGTGCCAGCTTCCGGGCTTGTTAGGCACCTTCCTGCACGGCTAATTAAGGACGTTGAATTGGTGCGTAGCTTGTTGCAACAAGCCAGCAGGAAGGCACAACCGGGACGCGCAACAAACAATTAGGCCACAATTAACATGCCAGCATACTGATTATTACTCGGAAAAATAATTATTATATATATACGTATAACTTGCGATTGCTCAATTATTTTTAAGTTAGCTAAATGCAACAATCGGAACATGTAATTCAAGATATTCCAATACTCATTTAGGCTATTAACAATAAATACAATACAAATAAAAAATATGCAATTTTAGAAATAATTTTTAAAGCGCAAATCAAGAAATTTTCGATTTAATAACACTGATAACACATTGAGTTTTCCTAAAATCGATTTAAATTTTTCCAAATATTTTGTAGGTCATAAAATCTAAAAGCACCAAAATTTGTTTTAGCTTTTCTGCATTCATTTTGGATCTTCGATCTTTAAATTTGGTGTACTTTTGTTATGTACAATCGAACAATAAACTCAGCTAGTAATTTCAATCAAATCTTTCTTTTTAAATCAAATGACAAAGCAAAACAAATTAGGTGAGTCTGTCTTAAGAATTCGCTGTGCTTTACCAATTATTATTGTATTATAAATTTGCTTTCATCCAGCTAAAAAGACATTTGTACAAATGGACAGATATAAATAATTAACTTTTTAAATTTGTATTTTTTTTTTTGGTATTTCAATATTATATTATATATATATATTGGTATTTAATTTATAGTTACTGTTATCAATCAAGTTTAGAATCGCTAATTGCCAGAAGCTAGCTCAGTAACTTAATTTGGGATCAACCATAATTGAGCAATTCAATGCAACTAACGCAACATGAATATTTATGGTAATATTCATTTTCCGTTAAAAAAAAAAAAGAATCAATGAGTTTTGAAGTTCGAAATCACAGAATTTGTGCTTTAAATCGTTTTTCGAGTAATCATTTAAATTGAAAAATCCCAATTTCTATTATTTTATGTTGGTTTTTGTTTCTTTATTCAAATTTACCACTTTCTCATCATTAATAGAAATAATTGCTTAGAATTTTTGTTCTACTGCGTATGCAATATAAATGTATATACATATATATGCATGTATGTGTAGAACATTTATTTGTAAAGCTAAAAATCGATCGCATGCACTGCATTTTCATTTCGAATTCATTTGTATTGCAATTGCAACGTGTCGCATTTTGTACTTTTGTCAAATCGAACGCAAATAAATGTGGCAAATCGCCAAAAATCACGTACGCCCAGCAGAGAGAGAGAGAGAGCGAGAGAGAGAGAGAGAGAAATCAACATTTCAGTTTATAGATGGACGGATGGCTTCAACACAATATTTTCAATTGCTTCATTTTGAAAATATTTCTGAGCAACGGATCTTAGAGACTGTCCATGTGTGTACGTGTGTGTGTGTGTGTGTGTGTGTGTGTGTGTGTGTGTGGAATACACACATTTCGATTGCATTGCATTGCGAAACAGACTGCTCTCTATTGGCGCTGTCAATGAGCTGAAAAATTCGCAATATTGGGTTTTGTGCTGGACAATAGGCTAAAACATGATGCGTGTTTGTGTGGCTGTGACTGTGTCTATGTCTGTGACTGTGTGTGTTTGTGTGCAAGTGTATTTGAATGTGCATGCATTGTAATTGTAATTGTAGTTACAGCAAGTGCTGCTGTTGCTATTGCGACGACGTCATTAGTGCATATTTGTGGCTTTGTTTGCCACAACTGAGCCAGCAGGTAGTCGAGGCTTAAGGACTGCGGCCGTGGCTGCAACCAAGTCACCATGCATACAGGCAGCCAGGCAGCCAGGCACCAGGCACTGGGCACATGCTCGGAATAATCATGGCAAAATTGTACAATGCAAGCGAAAGTGTTTGCCTGCCCATTGCCTGTCCACATCCCCCCCCCCCCCCCCACCCTTCCCGCACAGACACACACACACCCACACCACAAAAAGAAGAGGTGTGCGTGTGTGTGTGTGCCTATATGCAGATTGAAAATAGACGCAGTCAACCAGCACACATCCCTTGGTCAAGCTGAACAGGCACCCTTGCCGACTGCCTGACAGGTTTTTTTTTTTGTATACCCTCAACCCATTGAAAATGTGTAAAATGGTTTTGCGCAAGTGTATGTAACTGGCAGAAGGAAGCTTCTCTGGCCGCATAAGGTACATACACTCTTGGTCAGGATCAACAGCTGAGTCGATATACAGCCATGTCCGTCCGTATGTATAAACACATTGATCTTACCGAGTATAAGAGCTAGAGGCTTCCAAGCTTATCGGACATCAAACAATTCTAAAAGTTGTGACCAGATTTCATCAAGATCGGATAAAACAAGTTATAGTCGAAGCATTATCTGTATATATAAATATGAACGTGCATGTGTGCGAAAGAGATGGCGTAATGATTGATGCGAACGTAATTATATAAAATATATTAATACAAAAGCAAGTGCCTGTGCCTGCCATAAGATATGAATTATAACAAACAACTGGGTGCAGGGTATATCGCAGTCGAGGTCACTCGTCTGCCGGATTCCTGCTTTGCCTCTTTTTTTCGGAATTCGAGCGAAGTTCAACTTCAGCTTTAGCCTTAGCTGCAATATCAGTTTTTGCCGTCATGTGCGTGACTTACACACGTGCATGTCAATTTGGCTAAACGGCCCTGCCTGCCAGCTGGCACAAAAAAAAAGAACTGTGCATTAGGCTTGGGTACGAGCAGTAAGAGCACGAAAGCTCTTAAGCACTTGTAAGCTTTTAAGCTTTTGACAGAGTTTAATTGTTTGCAGTGAAAATTTGCAATATTCAGCGGGTGTGCAGCAAGAGAAGCTTTCTAAATCGAACGAAATTAAATTAATATATATATATATATATATATATATATATATATATATATATATATATATATATATATATATATATATATAGACACCACACAGGTTGTTCTATTCCCAACTTGCACAGAACTGAACTCTCGGCTTAAATGGTCACAGCAACTGAGCAAATAGACAGTTGATAGATAAGACATATGCACTCGTCCATGAAAATCAATTAAAATCCATGGAATCAACGAAACTGTCACATGCTGTACGCAAAAACATAAGAACACACACACACACTCACAGGCACACGCACATGGTCGAGAGAAAGAGAGGGAGAAAGAGAGAGCATTGTTGCAACCTGCTGTTGCACTGCAATCGACTATCAATGCAGTTGTCCAGAAATGTTTCCTCACACACGCACACTCACACACATGAAGTTGACCGTGTGGTTCGCTACGTTGCAAGCAACTGCCTGTGGCAACTCTGTCAGTTTTACAAAACCACCAATTTTGGTTATAGCTCGGTGCACGTCTGCACCGTCTGTGTGTGGAGGAAAATAAGAGTAACAGCAACAGCACTCTGTCCCTATCCCTCTATCTCTCTGCCTAAGTGATAATAAACACGCACACACGCACGCAACAAAAGAGTTGCCATTCCACTCCATAGAGACAGAGAGAGACGGCAGCAGAGAGAGAGAGAAAGAGAGAAGGAGGGGGAGCGAGAGACGTGCACAGCATCTGCATTGCATTTTGATGACCGCACCAAGTTATTCTACAGCCAATTGGCTTTCTATTCCCATTGCTACACATACACGTCCACTTATGTACACACACACACACACATATCTACCTACTTCTCTCTGTATATGTGCATATTTATAACCATCTTTATAATACAAAACCTTTCAATTTGAAGGCTAACTACTACTACCAAGTAACAGATTATTCGATGGTCCTTTAACGACAATAGCGAGTAATACAACTCGTTATTTAAGAGCGAGAAGCTTTTAACGTCTATGAAATGATGTATCAATTATGAATTCGTTTGTTATTTATACTATTTATATATTTTTTTACTTTAATTTGAAGAGAAGTTTAATTATTTTAAATTTGTACACAAGTAGTGTTATATATTGATTTATGTAAGTTATGTGTATTTGCGAAGCTGTAAATTAATATTTGAGTTGATCGTATTATATATTAGCTAATAAAAATTGAGATTTACACTGAAGGATTAAACTACTTATATGCTAAGCAGAATTCTTAAAGCTCTCGTTACATATACATATATATATATATATATATATATATATATATATATGTGCATAAGTGTATCATGTATATATCAAGTTTGTGTAAGAGGCATGCAATGGGGTGCGTTTAAAAAATGATTTTATAATGTGCTGCAAACCTGCTGCAACAAACGAGTGCATAACGACTTTCTCTCACTCTTACTCTTTCTCTTCCCTCTCTCTCTCTCTTTCTCTTGTTCTGCTCTTTTAGTTCATCCCGTTATACAAGTGCCGAATCAATTAGTTGGAGCACCGCTTGGCACTGATGTTCAAATCGAGTGTCACGTTGAGGCCTCTCCCAAATCAATTAACTACTGGATTAAGGATACCGGTGAGTAAGCGAGTGTGTGTGTGTGTGTAGTGTGTGTGTTCAGTGTGTGTGTGTTGAACTTTTACATTTTATAGACATGTGGTGTCATATACACAATTCCTATCCAGCCATAAACCAGTACATTATATGTACAATGTGTATTGTATGTATTGTCATTAGTCCATTGTCAGATCGTCACGTCCAGTGAACCAGCAGAGTCCTCCTTATCCCTGAGTAAGAGGCTACCAAGACTCTAATTTACATTGACCACAAATGCATTTAAGAGGCATAAGTCACTTTTAGGGCACTTGGAATTTGAGAAACTCATCTAAGCGCACAAACTTTTAATTTCCAATATTATTTAATGATGACAGGCAGAGAGAGAGGGAGCTGTCAAATGTGGAAACAATCCATTGTCCAATTAACTTCCGTTTGCGAAATGTGCAACTGTTTGCTAATAGGTTTCTATGCAATATAGGATATGGGAATACTTACAATCAGAAAATAAATAATCGCCCTGAATTTAAGAAAATCTCCATACTTTTGGCATATCTCTAAAACGGAATCTTGTGTCTTACTAAAAATTAGAATTTTTCCTTTCTTAATTCTTGGATAATCTTTCTCTTACATACGCATTTTTGTTCGTTTTATTATTATTTAGCATTGGTATTTTAAGATGTCGTAGATACATATATTTCCATTTTGAAATAATTTCTATTAACAAGAAATAAATTAAAAAAAAAAAAAATTATTTTTGAGTTTTTTTTCTATTTTTTATTGTTTATTTGCAATTATTTTTAGAAATTATTTTAAAATAAATATTTGTAAGAACTATATTTCTGAATATAGAAAAATCCTTAGAATTTTAAGGAATTCTCTTTCGTATATTTAGAATTTTGTTTGTCTTAAATCCAGAAAATTTGTCTAGTCATAGGGTGATTTTTTCTGAATTTAGCTTGCCAAAAATATCGATGCAGAATCGTAACAGCGACTAGCCTTTAAACAGACTCAAAAGTCATGTGCTAAGTTTCTTCATGCTGACCAGAAGGCAGAGAAGTATCAGCCATGGCTCTCAGCTGCTGGAACAGACACAATTTTGCTGGCTCGTTTTAAGTACAGTTGTCAAAGGCAAATGTCGGCTTTGTGTTAATGACGATTAAGTGAGGGCTGATGTTGTAAACATATCGCAAGCATACATACTAGTAAGGGTGCACTTATGTGTGTGTGTGTGTGTGTGTGTGTGTTTCTGTGTTGTTGTGTATTGTGTAGCCTTATAAATAACTTCGTCACTTGCGCCGTTCACAGTGATCCCAAATCCTTCACGTGGCTGCTGCAATTGTTTTCTCAATCATTAAACATCAAATGTATTGCATGGCCATAAGTAGAGACATGCCCCATCAATGTACAGCATACAATATTGTACATTGTTAAGGTTATACTAGGTGCGTCTAATCTATATATGTATAAACATACATGCGTATATATATTTATGTCAAGCGAAAATCTGGCTCCACTTTGTATTCAATGATGCGTCAGTCTCTGCGTGTCTCTATACATCCAAATGTCTCTGTGTGTGCGTGTGTGTGTGTGTGTGTTTGAGTGTGTGTCTTGGTGTTAATGCTGTGGTTGTCTTGGCTACTTTCCGCTTGCCAGGAATTTTATTGTCTGCATTATGCACATCGGCGCTGAATCTGCGCATTGGCGCCAGCCCTGCCATATCCTGCCCTGGCTGCTCCCCGTATCATAAATCATATGCAATCCATTGATTTTTGTTAGGGGCTTTAATATCAGTAATGAATTAAATTATAATTGACTCCGCTATTTACTCAAGCGTTATGCAATTGCATTCTCAGCCAGTTGCGATTTAATACCTGACAAAATGAATCTTTTGCCGCCGTTTAAACTCAGCTGATTTATTTTTAATAATAATAATATTTTAACTTTGGTGGGAGAAAGCCATAGAGAGAGATGGAGTAAAAGTGGCGAGAGAAAGTGTATATATTTTATTATTGTGAGGCTGCATCTACTGCGTCCAAGTTAGATCCATTGGGTATATAGCTCCTTCACTAATCCTGATTCTTGCACCAATTCAAGTATTTTCATCGGTTTGAAAGCCATATTTTTCTAGGAAGGCTAAGGCTTTGAGGATTCATCCTCGTTGTAATAATATCGGCAGATTCCCCTATTGGTTATACCTAGTTTAGCTAGGAGAGTTCCTAGTCTACAATGTCCGGTTGTCTCCTTCTCCATGGATATTACATGCCTAAATCATTGCTGATTATAGTTGCCTAAAAGACATTTTGCCACCTTAAATAAAATACTTATTTTAAAAATGCAATGTCCCTTAAACAAGTCCAGCTTTGAAGTATTACTTAAAACAAACTTGCATTATTACTTATATTATTTATATGAATGAAAAGAATGAGTGATCTATTGATTATTTCGAATCAAATATAAATCAAAAGCCAATCAAAAAGCTAGCTCAAGGACTGTATTTAATAATAATAATTATGTTTGTTCAATTTGTTGTAAACGATTGTTGTTTGTTTGTTTGTTAATCAACAGGTGAAATGATTGTGTCGTCGGGCAAATATCATGTACAGGAAAGCTCCCAATCCATGTACGAGACCAAAATGTCGATGATTGTTCGCAAATTTCAGAAGGACGATGTCGGCTCCTACCGTTGCATAGCGAAGAACTCGCTGGGCGAGGTTGACAGCAGCATCCGGCTATACGGTAAGTTCAACCCAACTACCAACTACCAGCCCCAATCCCGAATCCCTGGTTTCTTTCCATTTTTTTTTATGGATAGTAAATGTGACACACATGTGTAGCTGTGGGTAGGGATTGGGGATTGGGGGGTCGCGGAGTGCACAAGGTATTTTTGGCACCTTTTGTTTCAATTACTGTTACTGCTACCGTTACCCGTTACCGTTACCCGTTGGCGTTGGCGTTGGCGTAACCGTTACATTTCCGCCTTTTCGCCCACGACAGAAATCCCGGGACCAAATCGTAAAAGTCCATCAAATAGCAAAGGAAACAGCAACAATAACAACAACAATGCTGGCAACACTGGCAACGCCGCCGACACGGATGCCAATGACATTTTAAAACTGAAACAACAAGTCAAAGTCACCTATCAGCCAGACGACGACGAGCTCTACGGCTCCGCTGAGGATTTCGATGACGGCGAGTTCGCTGGCGGAATGCCGCCCTTATCGCCTCACCATTACTACACCAGCGGCAATAAGCCTCCGACACATAAGCCTGGCGGTGGTGTTAATGGTGGTGGTGGTGGTGGCCATCAGCACCATCATCATACACAACAGACGCAATCGGGTGGCACGGGCGGCACTGGTGGCATCGAGTTGGCATTTGGCAACACCCGAAAGCCAACCTATTACGGTGGCAGCGGCGTTGCCGGCGGTGTTGGCGGCGCCACGGGCAACACCGATGTCCGCGGCCCCATGGACAACAACGAACTGAGCTCCGGCGGTGCCTCCCTAAACCACCACTATCAGCATCACTATCACAGTCAACAGCTCCGGCTCCGGCTCCAACTCCAACTCCGGCTCGGGATCTGGCTCTGGCTCTGGCTTCCACTGTGGCTGTGGCTGTCGCTGTCCCACTGTCGACAGCCGCTCTTAATGGGTTTGTCCGGCTTAGTTGCAGCATTCACACTGTTATAATACACACACACTCGCACACACTCGCACACACTCACACACACCCAGTAGTTGTTTCTTTTATTAACAAATTACCCACAAACCAAATGGGATTTTCTTTTTTCGCATTGCTCAGATTTGGACAGGCAGAGAAGGCGTTAGCTTAAAGTAAGTGCATATTTACAGACACACGCACACACACACACACACAAATAAATATACATGTATGTATACATAGGTGTTTATGTTAAAAAAGAAAATCAGTTTACACTGATTTGCATTTGCCTCAATGAAACTAGCTGAACGTGGCGCTAAACTACAGAAAATTTGAAATGCTCAAAAATCAATTACAACGGTTTGGAGTTAAACGACTAATATGACTAATTAAAGCAGCCTTGCACTCTAATACAGTTTAATTGTATTTTTATTTAATTATTTGTTGTCATTTGTATAAAATGAATAATTCGTTTGAGTTTGAATTTTGTTTTTAGCGCTACACAACACTGATCTTCAGCTATTATCGTTAGAACGCAACTGTACTTCCAGTTGTTTACTCACAACTTTAACCTCAATTGCCATTTGTAACTTAATTCTCGAAAGAGCGATAAATTAAGCACTTAGTTTTGCTCCATTCCATTATGTGTACTACTAATTTTGGGATTTGATTTTTGAAAATCAAAACTTAATGTCATAAGTGCGCTATAATGTATACTTGCATATATAAATATATAAAAACGATTCGCAAATCGAATCCACAATTTAAATGTTTTTTTTTTTTTTGTAAAAAAAAAATAAAAATACAAATAAAAAGGCCTCATATTAATTGGGGTTAAATACATAGTTACAAACTGTATTCATGGTCTTGTTAATATTAGCTTAGAGTGTTTACAATGTATAATCATTTAAGATTAAAACTTAGCATAAATTAATGTTTCCATTGAAAAAAACGTACGAAAGAATTTTTACATGGATTATATTCATTTTTTGGCAAAAAAAAAAAGTGTAAAAGAATTTAAATTTCTTTTGTCTACAATTTATTTGTACTGATTTAATATAATTCAAATTTTATTTGTGTCTCAAACATCTATGAATATAGATACTTAAGCGCTAACCTTTTCTTTTGCCATTCTAATTGCATTTGTTTTCACAGCTCTATCCATACCTGAATTTTTTGAGGTACAACATTTAATTTCCTAGTTCGATTTATATTAAAGCCGAAAGGCTGAAGGACACGTCCGAGAAAAGAGTCAATTAATATAAAAGTGTTGAACTTTTGATTTGCTTTTTTTTTGCCTTTCCTTCTCATTTATTGGCTAGATTTCTTCTTTTTTTTTGGACTGACATCAATCAACGGTCGAAGTTTAGGGTTAATAATGAATGGCAATAATCATTTCCTTACTTCTTGGTACAAATATCCCAAACAAAAATCTAACTTTTATGCTGCGCCACACTTGAAGATGTGATGAAATGGGCTGAGAGGGATGGAGGAGGGGAAAGTACGCATAATTTATGCAAATGAAATGTCATATTTATGCAGCGCAGATACACGAGCATATAATTTGCGTGTACACACACACACACACACACACACATACATATATATGGGGCTGTCTTACTCTGCTGTCAGTCGCTTTAAGCTCTCTGGCGTTGCCCGTTTCGATTCTGCCGGCTGCAGCTCATTTTTCAGCGCAGCGGACAGCCAAGCTCCAAGTAGTGTACGTGTGTGTGTGTGTGTGTGTGAAGAAGCTTTCATTATGCCTGTGAGCTGCAGCTGACATCGAGACACAAGCACAAACACAAGCTAAAAGCACGCCTCAACAACTTGAGCCATTTACTCGTTTTGCCCGCTTGCTCTCTCACCCGCTTTGCCCGCTTACCCGTTTTGCCCACTCGCCATGTTTTTCTCTGTTCTCCTTTATTTTTTTTCTTGTATTAGTTGCATATGCAAAAGGTTAAAAACTTTTTATGCCAAAATGCAGTTGTTAGCGGAGTGGCGTCTGTCTCAGTCTGGGCCCAACATCTTTGGCTGCCAGTTTTTGGTTGCGGCCACAACTTGCATCATGATAAAGCCAAAGGCAACATTAGCATTGGCGACTGCCTTGCTTTCATTGAGCTGTCAGTCCGTTAGTTTTTCCCTGCATCTGTGTGCGTATGTGTGTGTGAGCTTTTGTATATATGGTGACTGAATTTGGTTTGATGAATTACTTGCCTGCCAGTAAGCGACATAAATACACACATACACACAGACACACACACACGCACACACTTTTTAATGAAATAAAAACTTTTTGGCAAAGTGAATTTTACTGTTTCGTGGAGAAGACGCCCGTTGACAACACAAAACTTGCAACTAACTCCACACTCCACACCCCCTTTCACAGCTGTGTATGTGTGTGTGTTATGTTAGTCAGCAAGCAGAACAAGAACAAGAAAAAGATGAAGAGCAAGAAGAAGAAGAAGAAGAACAACAACAACAACTCGCACTCGCACTTGTATTCCATATATACGTATTTACGTGTGTACGTATGCGTGCACGTCTGTTTGTTTGTGTGTGTGTTTGTGTGTATGCTCTCGCATTCAAAAACCGCCAAAAGCTGCCACTGATGATGATAATAATAAGACGCTGACAACCGCAACAACAACAACAACAACAACAGCAACAGCAAAGAGCAAACAGCCAAAACATGCCAGTTTTCGTCTTCAATCGTTTTTGCTGCATGTGGGCGGAGGGAGAGAGGGGGGGGTGTATTGTGGTTGTACATTGACACAAGTGTTTCAAATTATAAGCCGCTTCGGCAACACCAATGCGTCCATCAGCAACAAGAACAACAACAACTACTACTGGAAAGTAGGCAACACTTTTTTGTAGCTGCTGCTGCTTGTCTGCTGGCATTTTGCTGCTTGTAAATGAGCGCCTCTGTTGTTATCTTTGTTGCGTGTTGGAGGAAGATAGAGAGCGAGAGAGACAGAGAGAGCGAATACTATGACATACAAGCATGCATCTGTGTGTGTGTGTGTGTGTGTGTGTGCATTGCACTTGTATTAGTACATGTACTTGATAATTGTGCCTGCCAGGCTCTTGCTTAAGTTGTTCCGGTTTGTAATGAAGTTTGCCTCTGCTCAACACTCGATACAATGTATGTGTGTGCGTATGTGTGTGTATTTGTGTGTGTGTGTGTGAAAGAAAAGGCCGCTTAATTGCTCTATTTGATACTTTTAAATTGTATTTTAATTTCAAGAGAGGGAGAGGGAGAGGGAGGAAGAACACTTTATATCATGTCTTCAACTTTTTCTGTTCTATTTCTTTTTTTTTTTTGCTGTGTATACACACACACACACACACGCATACATACATAAGTATCACTTTTTTGTTGTTTGCTTCTTTTTTTTTGTTGTTAAATTACTGCGGTTTATTGTTTTATGCGCTCACAAACTTGTATCTATTTAAATTTTGTGTGTGGCAACATGTTTATTTTATAACCTTAAGGCAACAGCAACAGCAGCAGCAGCAGCAGCAGCAGCAGCAGCAACAGCAACAGCAGCAGCTGAATGACAGTCAAATAGGCAACGTGGGCGGGGATGGGGGGTGGGAGGAGCGGAAGTGGTTAGGGGGAGTGAGGCATGTGATGGCAACAAGCGGCAAGCTTCATGTTTTGGCGGAAGTTTAATTGAATGCGTCGCTTGCTGTCGAGTTGTGTTGAACTTATGTGTGTGTGTTCGAGTGTGTGTGTGTGTGTGTGTGTGTATGCTGTGGCTGTGTTTGTCCGCTTGTTATATGCAACCAGTTAGCCGCATAACATTTACTGCACAGTTCGCTAAAAAACAAATGGTAATCAAGTTGACTTGTACAACACTCACACGCACACACACACACATACACACACTCACATACACACTCTCACACACACACACATATACAGAAATACTTACAGACACACATTTAAAATTTTTGTTTTTTGAAAATTCACTTAAGTTCTTTTTATCTAATAATAAAGTGAATTACACACACACACACACATACACAAAGTTTGCTCGTTTCTCGGGCAAGTGAGTGTAGGGGATGGGGGGAGAGGGGAGCTGGCTAGCTGCCACTTGCAGCTGTATATCGTCTTATCGTCAACTCGTGTACTGCCACAGCAAACGATGATGATGATGATGATGATGATGATGAATATAAAAATTAAATAAAGACACACAAGATTACAAAATGCTCAACAAAAACTCAAATTCAATTACAGCCGCTTTTGGGTTGTTGCCATGTGGCAAGTTTAAGCTGTTGTTGTTGCACCTGAGCCAAAGACATACACAAATGCATATGTATTTAAGAGACGACTGTCGCATGCATGCCTTGATTGATTTTAATTGAATTTTAATTTCATTTAAATTCTGATTTGGTAGAAATATTTTACATTTGCCACTCGTTAGTTATTTACATCTTACGGCATTTCAATTAAGACCTCCTTTGTTTTGTTGGCTATAACAATAAACAGAATATCGCAGTCAAATGCAATACAGTAATCACAATTTGGCTATTAAATATGAACTCATATTGCACGACAAATTCAAAAAAAATACCCTAGCATTTAGGATTGATCGTGTTGGGCATGCTTTAAGGAATAACACTTACTAGACGAAATAATGACAAGCAAATGGTAAACAAAGTTGTATAAAATTATTATAAATTCGTAAGATAAAACAAAAAAAAACAAAGTATTTAACAAGGTTGTTCAAATGTTAAACGGTTTGTGCACTAAAATCGTATAATGCTTACAATTTTTTTGTTAGTCATAGTCTGGAATAAATCTATATATATATATAGATATATATATATACTATACATTATAAGCATAAGTAATATATATATATTTATAGCACATATACATACATACATACATATATGAATATGACTTTAAGGAGTTGCCAAACAATAATATTGTGTGCCATTATAAAATCAGACATAAAACCAAAAGAATCAATTACACAATTCGACGTGCCGAATTTTAAATACCCATGCATTTCGAAAATCATTTTTAAGTTTTTTTCTATCCACGATATGTACTCTAGTTTTTATTTTTCAAGGAAAATGTAAAATGTAAATTTTCATAAATATAATTTTAATATCCAAACATTTTCAATCTTTTATTTTGCATTATTTAAATTTGTTTGATGCGAGCGTATTGTAAAGCAAATATATAATATGTAAATATATATTGGTAGTATTATATTGAAATGGAAATGGAAACTAAAAGAATATATTGATTACTATCCACAAATAAATAACACATACATATTTATGTATGTATGTATAAATGTATTGATAATTGATATTTGAGTAAATCAATTGATTTACATGTTACAAGAAACCCAGAAGTTTGTACGAGTATAATCAGACCAGATACATACCGATACCAATTCCTATATGTTACATAAGCATATATATACAAACATACAAATAATACACAAATACATCACGAGATGAAGCTAAACATAAAAAGTGCTGCAAGCACTATAAAAAAATAAAAAAAAAATGGAGATATGCATAACAAATAGCCGATCTGAATTTGATTGATGCTCCCCAAGAATATATGGATATAGTGGCTATATAAATGCGCATACATAAGTCTGTGTGTGAGTGCCCAGAGGGGGCTGTACTTGAGGCTTAATCAAAATTTAATATACATTTATATACACTCTGCGAAGTTCGATTGAAGGCACTCCTGTTTATGGTGCAAAGAACTCTATTCTTACACTGTTATGATGCATTGGAATATAAGTTCCGTTAGTGCTTTCCAAGATCTTTATTTTCTTTGAATGGAATAATTAAGTAGACATATTTATTCAAACGCAATTTTATAGGTAGAAACAATTTAGTTGCATACCCATCAGTGGCAAAATATGGTATATTCTGATGAGATACATTTTCATTTCGATGGTCGAAACGATTTAAATTATTACTGGCACAATTTAAAGAAGTCCGAGAGATTCTTCCCTATACGAAGCTGTGGTGGTGCTTCACTCATGATCTGGGCTGCATTCAGTTATAACTGAATGAAGGGTTATGTAAACCTCGTGGCTTTGATCGAGTTTCGCAGAGTGTATATACATAAATAGGCAATCAGCTGAATGTTCACAATAAAAAATACAATATAAATTAATAAGAAGACGAATACTGAAAAATAAACATAATATCATATGTACATACTGGTTGGCAAGGACGTGCCCAAAGGGGTGAGGGGGCTTCCTCCTTTTTATTTCAAACCCATTTCATACACAGCTTAATCCAACAACTAATAGTTTCCCAAGCTCAGTCTGAAGTTAAGTCTTATATGACTGATGCTGTTTTGATTATGATGTATGGGGAAGAGTGAGAACACTACACTTACACTTACCCTATCCCTCCTCCACCCCTGTACCCTTGCTTGTTTGTATGTATTGATGTACATAAGGGGAGTATTACATTTAACTATTATGGATGTCTATAATTTTATTTGATAAGCAAATGTATTTGGCATTTACAATTATAAATATTACCGAATACATTTCGAGAGCATTTAAAACCACTTTGATTGCAAATAAACAACAGTAATAATGAGACAAATATTAAAGTGTTATTCAAATACACACATACATAAACACTTACATACATACCTACATCAAATTACAGTTAGCGTAAATCAACCGAAAACAAATTGAATATACGTGTATTAAATCAAATATATCCCATATACATACATACATATATTGTTAATATATTATGCATGGGCTTAGCCAGGTATGGGCAGGGGTGCAGCTGACCCCCCACCCCCCATACAACAGTTATTTGTTTAGATTAAACGTGGCTTAGATTAAAATTTATGAAAAATTATAAATTGACCCCTGGCTGGCTACGCCCCTGATATTATAAATGTATAATATACACATTCTATATATATACATTATTACATAGTTATATACGAGCATATATACAGACATATATATATATATACACATATATATATATATATATATATATATATATATATATAATAACAATAATACAAAAACAAGGAAAACAAAAATTAATATGACAGAAAGTGCATAAGAAATTCTACAAATAAAGGACAAATATATTTACTACAATTATGTATTTATTTGAATATTTAATGAGTGCAAGAGCAGCGGGCAGGCGTGGTGAATATTTAAATATTCATAAATCAAATCGAATCAAATGTTTTGCGAGAGTGGCTCACAACAATTTCTGGCGATCAATACGTAGCTCCAACTTTAAGAGTAACTTTTTGTTACAATTATGGAGCTCCATCCAGTGCTCTATCTGTAGTTAGGTCCACTGAGCCCATAACTCCTTCATTAGCCCGGATTCTCGCACGTATTCAAGTATTTTTGTCGGGTTGAAAGTTTCGATGTCCTTCGAGCTTAAGATGTGTTTCCCTTCGATATTGCATCTTCGTCTGGGCCAGGTTTTGAAGATACCTCCGCGTTGTAACAATATTAACAGATTCCTAGTCTACAGTTCTGTTCTGTTGTCTTCTTCCTCATTCTTCATGGATATTACAGGCCTTAAATGTTTCTGATTATAGCTGCCTAAAAGACATTTCGCCTGTCCTAGAGCTGGTGAGACCAGAGCTAATCTATGGATGAGTTTTATTAATTACAGATAATTATACATAGACAGGTACGTATATAGAGAAAGATATGCAAATAAATTGATAGAAAGATATTGTAGCCTTGTAGTTGGTATATAATATAACTGATCTATTCTTAATCAAGTTGATTCATTTCGTTGAGATCGATTAGGAAACTTCAGATTTACAGATTTTTTAAACTTACTTAAACTTTTAAACTTATTTTCATATGGAATAGACTATTATCAGTAATTCAAGGGAAAATATCAGTAAAAAAAGAAATAATAGAAACTGTAATATATAATATGTTTCAGGCTATCTACTAGTTGAGCTCTCTTCTTTTTCAAAGGCGCTGTGTGACTTCAAAATTGCAACTGTATTCCAGAACGGAATGCAACTACATTAAACTAATTTTTGTTTGTTTACCTAAAGTATATAGAATACGTATCAATGTGTTTCATTTCAGATTTCAGGTAAGTTTGAAAGCAAGCGTTCCAAACACTATGAAATATAAAGAAAATTAGTCAAATGTTAAAAGGAAGACAACAAGAAAACACTTACCCAAACGATATGTAAAGGGTACAATTTTGTTTAGTTAGTAAATATGCTGGCTGGTAAATAAGTAAAGTCAAACTTTGAATTAAGTGAGGAAAATAAAAGAGTAAAACAAAAACAAAATCGCTGCACAAACTGTCATCGAGGGAATCTCTATACAACTTTGGGTGCCATGTGGATGGTGGTGTGTGGTGGTGTGTGGCAGTGTGTGGTGGAGTGCGGTGGGCGGGTGTTGCATGCTTAGATAGAAGAGCCGTTAGTCCATTGGTCCAAGCAGCTGCGCAAATTTAACTCTCAAACACAACAGGATGTCCGTTCTTGAGCAAGGCGGAAGCTGTTCTGAAAATAACACAGCAAATAACTTCTGCAACCGCATTCAGCACGCTTCTCTGCTTCCACACACACATACACACACAGACACACACACACAGACACACACACTTCAGCATACTCCACACCAAAATGAGATCAAACTTATCCTTAGCTAAAGTTCTCCTCCAGCACTGCACACACTTTAATACACATATTTGAATTAACTACTTGTTAGCCACTGCTTTAGCACATTTCTCAAGTTGCACTCTGGACTTAATATACTCCTTTGTAGTCTGCATCTTTGTGTTTGAGTGTTTGACATTTTTTAGGAATACAAAATATATCACACAAATTCCTCAAATGACAAGCATAGAACATGTAACTGGAATTTGTGCAATAAGGTATCAGGAGAAGTCAATCGTAATTGTATGAGCAGCACGTAATAATTATGCGAAGTAAATAATATTATTATGACGACAGTGCTAAACTTGACAAACAGAGATAATTTCTGATTAACTTGGCTTGTCTTTTATAAGCTCAGAATAATAAATGATCCTGAATTTATGAAAGTCGACCTGAAAACAAGAACCATTTTTTTGTTTTTGAAATCATTTCTTAATATAACAAAAAAAATATTTAAATATAAATAAGCATTTTTTTAGAAATATATTTCTTAACAATAGAAAAAAGAAAATATGTAAAAAAAAGAAGAAAAAAATAGAAAAAAAGAGTCAACTCACAAACGAAGGTTCCAAATCGCTGAAAAATCGTAAGTTTTTTCAAATTAAACTACATGAATTTATTTATAAACTATCTGAAATGTGTGTATATGTGATATCTGAAAATATTAATTATTAATAATTATTAATATAGTTTAAAAAAAAACACCCTGGAAATTAGACATTCTTTTTTTAATCTTATAAAAATGTAGTTTGGATTTAATAAAAGAAATCTCTTTTTTTTAAAGACGCAATCTTCCGTCAAAGAAATACGCTTTGTGAGTTAGCCTTTTTCGGCGTTGAATTATGTGTATACTTTTGAGCAAAACCAAAAAAAGGAATGCATGTAATGGTTTTCCACAATTTTCCGAGCTTGGCGATCGGCATACTCATAATGCAGTCTAAGTATACAAATGTCAGCTTTTTCAGTTCTCTTTCAAGAGCCAAAAATACGAATGGGAGTTAAGAAAGATATTGGAAATGTGTGTAAATAAATAAATATTGAATATTATTAGAAACCATTGAACAACATTGTTGAGACAAAAGACAAAAACTGAGCAAATTTAATAATCACATTGGAAACATGTCTTTGTGCGAGTATCGCACTTTCACTTTCACTTTTACTTTCACTTTCAATCAGTGGCAGGAAAGCGCGTGACCCTTTGCAGCCGTTACCGTTAACCGTGCAATGGCCCATGGCCAGGAGATGAGGTTCAAGGGACGAGGGGCAAGATAGAGTGTAGACAGGGGAGCACATCTGCCAATACAAAATTATGCGGCCTCGTCATTGCTGTTGCGTTGCGCCCCCTTCCTTGAGACGGCCGTGAGGCCATACACTCAGAAAAAAATCTACTTAATTTTAGTAAATCGCCCTAAAGTAAAACGTTTAATAGTTTCTAAATATTAGAAATGCAAACTTTAACTTTTTCACTCAACTCAAATCGTTGTTTAAAGTTAAATAAAAGAATTTTATATATATTTGATACATTTTAGAGATTTACTTTCTAAATAATAGGGTAACTAAACATGGGGCGCGAAGAGTATGGTGATTTACTAAAAGTAGTGGGATTTTTTTATGAGTGTAGGCTGTAAGGGTTGAATTTGCGTTCGCCTTCGAAAATTGACTTTTAATGAAAACAATTGAAAATTGTGGGGCAGCCTGGCAGGCAAGTTAGCCACCAACTGTTAAACAGTCGCAACAATCCGCCGCTTGACTGCTCGACTGCTCCACTGCTGAGTTACTCAACTGCTGAACTGCTCAACTGCTCAACTGGGTTGCGGTTATTAATTTCAATTAAAGCATTTAACCGGCAAGCCCAAACAGCCAGCAATATCCTTTTTATTTGGGGCTTCTGTTTACACAACCGCCAAGCAAAGCAGCGCATAATTTTCAACAGCAAGCCACCCCCCCTCCCCGTCAACTCCCCTGAGCAACCCTGGAAGACTCCTCCTCCACTTGCCACGCTCAGTTGCTTGGCCCAGTGCCACATGAATTAAGGCGTGAAATATTCGCGCCAAAGTTTCGCTTTCGTGTCTGACTTAAAGTTGGCAGTTGGCCTGAGGACTTTAGAAATTTTGTGGGTAGGTTGAATGCCAACACGTTGCCCCAATTGATCTAATCAAAGTATGTGGCTTAGACCATTTGATTAGCTTCAACTGATCCAATTAATTAAAACAGATTCAGCTTTGGCCTACAGCATTCAAATTAACAAATTAACTCCACAAAAAGAGCAATGCCATTTAAAAGCCCCATCTTCTGACCCCTTGCCATCATATATTTGAGAATCAAAATAACAATGATGACTGCAGCTCGAAACTTGCTCATATGTTTCGGATGTTGTGTTGAATGCATTTCCAATTAGCCGAATTTGCTGCATATTCGAGCCGAATTATTTACCTAACTGGATCATAGGTCAGAGGGAGGGGCCAAAGGGCAGATGCTTTGGATGGTCTGGATGGTCAATGGTCTGGCTCAACTACTCTACCCGATTACTGAGAATTATACTCATGCAACTTTACCCGATTGCTGCTGGTAGCTCTAGCGCAGCAGCGACTTTAGCGGTTAACTTTATCCATTTGTAACGTTTTCTTTCTATTGCCAAGGCAAAAATCGATTTATAGACCAATGAGTGCCTATAACTTGTTCAAAGTCTCTTGTCTAGAATTTATACATATGAAATATTTAGCTTTTATTTCAATAGAATATTTGTTTTATTATTATTTTTTATTTATTTATTTGATGCAATACGTTTGTTAATTATAAAGTGTACCCATTTGGTAGACTTAATTGATCAGAGGCCCGAGCTCAGAGCCCCATGCAAAACTATTCATTCAAAGTGGAGTAGCTCAGATTGGAAGCATTCGCTCACAAAATTAACAAATTCCCAAATTCACATATATACATCGGTTGAAAATATAAATAGTGTGAATTCCATATTTGGTTGCCAGGCATTTGTTTTACAGCCGGCAAACATTGGTGGCTACTGGCAACCAGAACGCGTTGCCGGTGGCACTATCCATCAATAAGGGTTCACAATAAACAACAACAACACCAGAGACTGCTGGACTGCTAAAATATATTTTATCAAAATTCAAAGAGGTTGCCAGCGTCCGCTCGTGAAATCACTAAGAATTCTACAAAATGGTAAGTTTGCAAAGCGATTCTCTATGTAATCATCGAATGCCACAATTCAAGTGGCTCTCTGGAGCAGCACCAGCAGCACCAGCAGCAGCGGCAGCAGCGGCAGCTGTGGAAGTACTTACTGCCACATTGGCGTGTTGTCGCTTTGACGCAATTCTGATAAGGGCATCGAGCACCAGTTAACTGCCCTGTGCCACTTGCCCTTTGCCACTTGCCCTTTGCCAGTGCGCTCCAGCTGCATGGGCGCATTCAATTTTTCATGCCACGCCAGGCTGTTGTGCTGCAACAATATGCTGTATATAAAAATATGTATGCATGTGTACATATGTATACACATTTATATGCATATACTTATGCACATAATATGCACAGTCTCAGTTGCAGTTAACTCTGCCTCGTGCCTACTGTTGTAAAATTGCACAAGAAGTGTGCAGCGAGTTAAATCTCAGCAACAGCAACAGCAGCAGCAGCAACAGCAGCAACAGCAGCAGCAACCCCGCTGCTGCGCTGCTGTTGTCGTTGTCCGTTCTCGACAATTTGTGTTTTCAGGCAAATATATATACATATAGAAATATATATACATATATACACGTAGATATACCTCCATTTATATGTATACTATTATTATTTATGAAAATTTTACGCCTTTTGCCAACACATTGGGCGGATGCGAGGCGCGGTCGCGATGCGAGCGGCTTCGAAAATTTTTGAATAATTTGCAGTCATAAAATATGCAATAAGCCAACAGCTGTTGTGAAATTGTTTTGAAAGCCGCGCCATCACATTATTTAAAACGGCGACGTCGTTGCCGCCACCCGTCACCCGCCTCCCCGCCACCAACAGAGTCACCAACGCCGCCTCAGACTCACTCGTTGACTCTGCTGCTGGTCCATGCAACATCCGATGCTGCTGTTGCCGCTGTTGCTGCTGTTTGTCCTGTCCTGTGGCTGGTTGGCGCCCTTTCGAGACTGCGTTGCGTCGTGTTGTGAAAAACTGCTTTGGGTTGATGCTCCTTTTCCCAAACAAAAAAAAATATATAAATGTCGTGAGAACTCGAAATCAAATTAAACATTAAGCAGTCAAGGATATTTCAACTGCATTCAAGCTCCAGCTCTCAATACTATCCTCATTATTCAACATCTGCGTTAAGATCCACAAATCAAATTAATTACTTGCGTCTGCAAAAAAAAAAAAAAATGGAAAAAATAAAATCGCAAATAGGTTTTGCATGCCGAATTTAAATTCATTTTTATTTGCATATTAACTAAAATCAGAAACTAAATATAGAAATAGATATACAGGTATCTCTATAATCTGTGCTAAAATCGAATATGTTTTTGTTATTAAAGCCAAATACTTGAATTTTTTTTTAAATAATTTTCTTATATTTTTACAGCCGCCTAAGGGTAAAAAGGGCAAAAAGGGCAAAAAGTTGCCAGGTGAGTACATTTTTCATATTAATAATAATAAGGTTTTACTAAATTTAACCAAAATAGCACAGACGAGTGCTTTTATTCCTCTTAGCTTTTATTTATATATTTATTTATCAATTGCATAGTATTTTGAAGTTAATAACGAAATTTATATAGTGGCTGGTGTTAGGAATATAGGTTAGGAATATGTGATCGATTTGGAGGCCGCGTCCTATCCGTGGTAGGTTCAGCTAGGGCTTTGTCAACCAAGCCGCATCATCATCCGCTGTTGAAGGTCATCTGTTTCTCAACGATTGTCAGGCGGATCTCGCATTTGTAGTCGATTCAACGAATACGATTGGTCCTAAAATCGTCGCAAATCCTGAACATTTGACCAAGTCGAAGCTGTGATTTCAAGATCAACTTGATCAACTTAGGCTTAAGGTCGAGAATGTTAAAATTTGTTGCCCTTTGATGTTCCAAGTGAGCGTGAGAGAGATCCCATTGGAAGCAATGGGTTTCGATGTGGCATATTCGAGTGGTTGGGTAGCAAAACAATTTATCAAAAATGATAATCTGAGAGGCTTGGTCAGCAGGAAAACAAAGTGTGACAAGTTGCGACCATGTTGGCCGTTTGCTCAATACAATTAAATTGTACGCAAGCACCAGCCGAGATGCACAGTCACCAGTCGCAGTCGCAGTCGCAGACGCAGGCCCAGCCTCAGCTGCTGCTTCTGCTTCTGCTCCGGCCACATCCATATGCTCCACGGTGCTCCACTGCTGTGTGGACAATCCATTCGAGCGTGGAAAAAAAATAGTGCGCACTTAATTTCCAGCTCGCAGCTCGGCCTCTAACGCACATAATTGTTTCTATGGACGGAGAATGTACGTAGGATGCCCTGGTTAAGGTTTTGGTTGCAGCGTGGACAGAGGCAGGGGTGTGGGGGGGAGACAAGGGGGTGCAGGGGCAACTGGAGGCAAGGCACGGCACCAGCCGGGCAACGATGCCAATTACACAAACCAATTACAGCAGGGGCTGTACACATGCGGGCACAAGTGCAGTCCTAAATACACACGCACACACGCACACACACACACACACTCGGACAGATAAATGGGCATAAAGACATTGGCGACTCACACTCTCATTAAACGTTTCATAATTGTGCTGCAAAAAATTAAAGGCAACCAACGAACTGACCAACTGTGTCCTCTGCCGTTTTTTTCTTCTTTTTTTTTGTAGTACTCATCGATGGCGTGGACACCTCATCGATGACCCGTGATCAGCTGGAGGCGTTCGCACTGCGCCTCAAGGCGGAAATGGATCGGGAGCGCGAGGAGCGTAACTATTTCCAGTTGGAGCGCGATAAGATACGCACTTTCTGGGAAATAACACGCCAGCAACTGGGTAAGTCACAAGTCAAACCATAATGAAATATCCAAAAGAAATGCCTACATCCTTCGAATGGTGGCTGCAGAGGAGTCCAAATATGAACTGCAGCAGAAGGATAAGGATATTGAGGCCACACAGGATCTGGCTGACATCGATACGAAGCACATTATGCAGCAGATGAAGCATCTGCAGTTCGAGAATCACAGCAAGCTGGGCGAGGTGCGAGCCGAGGCAATGACCCAGTTGAAGGTGGCGCAGGAGCATCATATGCTGCAGGAACTGGAACTCCAAAGCGATAAGCGCCAGCTGCGTCGCATGGTCCGTGAACGAATTGAGATGAGCGACATGCAGCATCGCCAACTGGAGGCGCACTTCAATCAGCAACTTCTGTAAGTATCAACAACTTAAATCTACCAACTTTGTAGAAAATCGCACTCGACTCGACTTATTTTTCAGAATTCTCAATAAGAATGTTTCCTCAAATATTAAAATTCATAAATATATAGCTAAATGGCACAAAACAACAGTAAAACAATATATATATTTGAGTAACTGATTGCAGATGTGATTTAACCATCTTGTGAGGATGGGGATGGACTTATGGCGACAATGGTTAATCATTAATGTGCATTTTAAATCTGGTGACTGTAGCTCTAAAATTCCAGTAGGCATTCTTGTGGGCGTGGTCTAGAAATTGATAGGAACATCAGTTTTAGAAGACAGTTCCTAGTAATATACCCTCCAAGTTTGGTAACTTTAGCTCAAAAATTGCCAGATATAGGGATTTAAAATTTTTGGGGATGAATGGGGATTACCTTTTAAATTTGTTGACCTAAGTCGTAGGAAATATATGGTTTTATCGATTTTTATCGATACGTTTTGGGAGCGGAAGTGTCGTATCGTTCTTTAAAGTGCAAAATTTGCTGACTAGCTGAAAATCTGTGGAAGCTGCAGGCATTTTAAGCAGAAACCTTTTCTAGAAAACAAAGAAAACTTTCACGTTGCAATAATAATATTCATTTCAATTTTACAGCGAACAACGTCTTTTGTTCGAGAACGAGAGCAACGATATGAATCGGCTGCACGAGGAGAAGATGAAGGAGCAGCGTATGAAACTGGAGCTGTTCTTTAACTCGCAGATGTTTGAGGTGGAGGAGCGCAAGAATCAGCAGATCAAAGACCTGCAGGATCACCACGATCTGGCCTTCAACGACATGAAGAACTATTACAATGACATCACATTAAACAATTTGGCCCTAATTGGCAGCATGAAGGAACAAATTGAGCAGCTGCGTCGTCAATCGGATCGCAGCGATCGTCTCGCTGCCGAGGCGACGGCAGAGACGCGTCGTCTAAAGGAGCCGCTGGAGCAGGCCAAGACGCAACTGAAGGAGCTGCAGCGCAAACTGGAGTTCTACGATCGCGACAAGTTGCAATTGAGTCGCCTGAAGAAGAGCAACACCTCGCTCGAGAAGAAGGTGAAGAGTCTGATGTGGGAATCGGAGACACTGCTATTACGCAACGATGCCCTCGTTGGCGAGCGTGCCACACTCAAGACACGCTTCAACGAGGTCATCGTTGAATTGCAACAAAAGACGGGACTCAAGAATGTGCTGCTCGAGCGCAAGATTGCGGCACTGATCCGTGAGGATGAGAAGCGCAGCATCATATTGCGCAACACAATGGCCACCTGTGCACCCGAATTGGCCAGCAAACTGGAGAATGTGGAGAAGAGCGTCAGCGATGCCGTCGACACAAAGAACCAGGCCATCATCGACCTACGCTACGAGCTGGCCAAGGCGTGGAAGGCACATGACGATCTCCTCGAGACATACGAGTGCAAGCTCAAACAGTACGGCATACCCACAGATGAGCTCGGCTTCCAGCCATTCCGCGAGCGCACCCAACAGCAGCTCTTCATCTGCGGCCCCGCCGGCATTGTTACCGAAAACAAATAAAAAAAAAACCAGAAAATCGGCACTTCATGTTCAAATGTTGCAGTTCAATTGAGTTTATTTAACTTAGATGTGTCGTGTATATAAGTATATATGTATGCGTGTATCTGGCTAGACAGATATGTAAGTATATCAAAATAAAAAGTATACAAAAAGCAACCGAGCAAATTGCTTTTAATACATAACATATTGCTAATGTGTTGTTTTAACAAGTATGATTTCGGTTGAAGATTTGAAGCTATTTGCTTATAAGACACACTTAACTATTTTTAAGGGTATTTGATCTTGTTCGATATTGTTTCAATCAATTTGGCGGTTTTTATTGACATATTCGATCATTAGACATCCTACATTCGTCTTTGCTCGTAATTACTAAAAACAACTTTTTAAAAAGAACTTATTTCAAAAAAAAAAGATACTCATGTTTAGCTCAATCAGATTTAAAAGTGAGATTCATTTTTTGTTTTCGTTTTTTTTTTTTTTGTCTTTTTTCTTGGGGACAATGACTGCAAATTTAAACAATTCAAGTTTCTTCTGTCCTGTTAAATTGGATTTCTTTTTTTTTTTTTGATTTAGTTTAATTTTTAGTTTGCTGTTTCACATATTTTTCAAATAGATATCACATAATGTTTTGCTTCCAGTTATTGCTACTGCGGATTTGTAGGTTTGTATGCAGGTTTTGAGACATTTGATCAATCGATCTGATCTTTCACTTATAGTTATTTCATTCTTTTATGCTGTGACTGTTTCGGTTTTTAATACTGTTTACAAATCAGTTGTGTTTGAATGTGTTTGACATAGTTCCCAACGAATGACATATAATATTTGTAAAACACCACCAACATATTTGCATTATCAAATACGTTATACGGTTAATTAATACTTTAAATGTGTATATGTATATATATTTATATATATATATATGTGTGTGTGTTTGTGTGTATGGGTATATGCTGTGCCAAGGAGTTGTTTTTGAGTTTGTATTCAAATTTAGTTAGTTGCCTTTGAATTTGCAGTCTAGGTACTTTATGGTTACGCTCCTATTTGTTTTGTTTTGTTTATTTTTTGCCGAAATGTTTTGCATTCCAGTCCATAATCAATTAATTAACTTAACTATTTAGTTGCTCCTGATTCGGTTTTCTTTTCAATTTTCATTTCAAATAAAGATTTCAAAGCGATCACAACGGTTTAATTCACAGATGCGTGTGGACACATATCAAAAGTGTCCATAGAAATACAAATTTCCTGTTTTGGTTAGTAAGTTTTAGTCATTTTTCTGTTCTTTTTTTGTGTTGGATTTTTTTTTTTTTGTTATCCAGCTTACAAATTGTGTTCTATTTCAAACTTATATATACATGTATGTGTGCTTAATCCGATTTCACATCGTTGTCGTATATTGCTTCAAGTAATGCTTGCTGATCTTTAGGCGCTTTACAATCTCAAGTCGGATATATGTATGTATGAGTGTGTGTGTGTGTGTGTGTGTGTAATTTATGGCACCTTTGGATTTCATAGCTTTATAAATTTGTGTCTGTCGGCCTTATTGAGTTTTGTTACACATAATTGTTGCGTGCTATGCTTTGCTTATTTTTGATTTTGTTTATCAAAATGTCACAGTTTTTTGGGCAGTTTACTTGAATATGTTTAACATCAAACGTAATTTTTTCTTTAAAGCTTGTTCATGGGTCAAATAATTATTTGCTTGAACTATGGTTGGATTTAGTTTCGTTTCGTTTCGTTTGCATATTTGATGTAAATGCGTTTGTTTTATTTTTAGTTTATTTTATAGTTTTTTTTTTTTTTACGCAGTTCCTTGTATTTAACTAAGTATTTCAAGTTAAAATTAAAGATTGATTAACATTTGGTTTGTAAGGCAATTTGTTTATGTGTTCGCTTTGCTCAGATTCACGTGTTTTATATTTTTGTAATCCAAATTTAATTTAGATTCAGATCACTCGATTGCGTTTTTGAAATTAAAATATCAATTCAGTTCTTTAACTACGACTAATACCAATTGAAATTCAAATATAGTACATATCGTTACAAAATCAACGTTGTGTAAATTCAGACAAATATTCGCATATATGCATGTTGTGAGTCTGTTCGTGTCGCTTTATATATCTAGTTTAGTAGCTATTCGAGTCATGCATATTTTGCAAATCTAAAAACATATAGTATTAATAACGATTTATGATGCTTTCAGGCTGTGTGCAATAGGGCGCACAAGCACCAATGAATGCTACTGTATCTTCCTGTTTGTGTGTGTCTGCATGGGTGTTTTAGAGAGAGATAGATATATATATATATAGAGAAAGACACAGAGAGAGAGCAAATGCACTGTGCCAATGAACGGATCCAGCATGTTTGTGACTGCAACAGATTCCTGGGCTAAGTCTGAATTTGTGACTTATTTTCTTACCGTCGGCTGCCTTCCTCAACTAACCAGATTGCTCAGAAGAAATTGCCGTGTGCAAAGGCGCTTATTACACGCGTCGTCTGCTCGGAAATGCTGCATATCTCCAAAATGTGTTCGTTACGCACCGTCGAGTAGCTCATGGAAGCACGATGCTGCCGCAAGCTCATAATTATGAATCTGCGAAAACACAAAATTGCATAAGAACAAAAAACAATATTGTGAAAATAGTAGTGCTGAATATCAAATATCCTTGCAAACGTATGTATTTTTCGTAGCCCTTTTAGCTGATTGTCTCAATGGCAGCTTACAGTCTAAGGTTGTTAATAATCTTCTATAATAAAATGGTCGTGATCTGGCTGCAAGAAAAATACCAAGTTTTATCAAGATGCATGGCATAGAAACAGACGGACAGATCTCCTTATCAACTCATCGCCCATTGTTCTGATTAGGATAGGTATTTGATGTGTTCAATGATTTCACTTAATGCAAGTGCACATACTCTAACAAAGAATATATAATTGTATAAAATCGAACAGTTCCGAAAAAAAGGTTACCTGGCATTCGTATTGCGCTTTTCACGATACTGGTCAAGACGTTGACAAAGTTGTTCCGAATTGTTTTTGGGATTCCCACGTGTAGCGCAGGGAACCAACACCAAAAAGACATCGTACACCTTCTGTTTATCATCAAGAGCATTGTCGAGCACATCTGTTAGAGTTTGCTTGATTTTGAGCACCTTTTGCTTTTCACAGGTGGCCTTTGCCTCATCCACGGACATTGTGGTTAGCCAAGGCAAGTCGATTAGAGCGCCGCTCTTATCATGCCAAATTCTTACGGTAACATCGTTGTCGCTCATGAAGTAGCCAAATGCGAGCGCGACCACAGCGTCAAGATATTTGATTGAAGTCCAACGTCCTGTGAGTGATTCTTTAATGCAAATTGCATATTACCAACTGTTAAATGATGTGTACAAGTTGTGAGTTTACTCACTGCACATGTAGCTCATCTCTAGATTAATTGTTATATGCAGGCGCAGGCCTAGTCCCTTGTTGAAGCCAAATGAATTTTTGTAAAGGTTCTGAACAAAACTTGGTTGCTGCTTAACTGAAATCTACGCAAAATATATTGATTATAGTACTATGATTATTAGTATATATATTTCATATATATATTTCATATATATATATATATATATATATATATGTATACCTTTTTGTTGTGCATTTGAGGGCGTCTTTCTTGGAGTAATAACCGAAATGGCTCCACATCAGATGCACGCAAATTGAACATCCTAGCAAAGTGCTGAGCATAATTGGAGAGGGCATTGGCCCGGTTGGCATTGTCGAGACGCTGGAATGTTGGCCAATGCTGCAGCAGCTGCTCAAAGCTCATTGTGCCATACAGAAAATTGGCCACATTCACGTCCGTCATGAAGTGAAGTGGCACTTGCTCGTAACTAAGCGACAACTGCCTTATAATGACCAGGGCCAGGGAGGGATCCTGTGCCGCACGCAGCTTTGCAATGCCCAAAATCGTTTCCTTGCATTTGGCAACCGGCTCCAGACAAGCAGGCCACTTAACCAGCTCCTTGACGGGCGACGACAATACATACAGTGCAGCCATTGTCTCTGCATCGAATGGATTATTATTGTTATTGTGGTGACACCGATGCAACAGTTCGCGATGCATTCCCCAGTCGCTCTGACCGTTGACAGACCACATCTGCAGCAGACCGTCCACTGTTTGATGTTTGTACCACTGGAGTACAGCTTTGCGAACGGTGCGATTTAATGTCTTGCGTTTCATTAGCTTCTGCACATGCTTCACCAGCCGGATGAACAGCAGCAGCTGCTTGTCAGTGCGCACCAGCTCCACAAAATGGCCACGCACCACCATCAAATGTCTCTCGTCGCTGCGCATCGATAGGTAAATGGCCAGCACAAGTAACGACTCATCGGGACGCGGCAATCGCTGACCGTTGCTTGGATGGAGCACACTCTTCAGGCAATCGAGCAACTGCTTCTCGCTGACATCGGCGCACAATTTGCGCAGTGCTGTAAATTGGCACTCGACGATAGCGTCAAGTGCCTTTGCCGAATAGACGGGAGCCTCAATTACACCCAAATAACAGAAGCGACGCAATTTATCCGTTGTCGAAATAATCGCTATATGTTGGACAGTAACAAATTTAATTGATTTGTTTGGCGTTGATTATGTGTTTGTGTGTGTACATACAGTGCAATATTTCAGCTGTGCCCGTTGCCAATTTCAAATCCAAATCCATATCCATTTCCTGACTCGCATTTGCATTAGCGAGTCCGTTCGATGTAACTTCTAAACTTGTAAACAAATGCTGCTTCATAGCGCCAGACCCACTGCACTCTGCCCTGGTCAGCAGGTTGCAAGTTGCAGTTGCACTCAATTCAGCAACGACACACTTTGCCATCTAGCTGCATCTACTTGCAAATGCTGAGCAAGCAATCGATGGCTTACTGTAACTATATATCGATTATTATTTTGTTCCTCTCAAACACATTTATCTATCGATTTATTTATCGATGGGCAAATGCTTATCAAACGTTGGCTCATATGGATCAAATTTACGCATTAGAAATATTCAAATGCATATGAAGACATCTGAAATATGGCAAAGATGGTACGAGAAAATCGGCATGATGTTCAAATCAATCCTTTAAGATTTCTACCATTTCAATATTCTGCTGCTATTTATGTATGTATTTATTTATGAATTTTTCAGAAATAACTTTTCCGATCTTTTTGCTGGATATTGTCTTATAAAGAGCATTGTGCGTCAGGATCGCTACCAATCTGCAGCTAAAATATGGGTTTATAAAAAAGTTGCCGAAAGCACAAATGCCTTGAAAATTCATAAACTCTCTAAGCACTTTGGATTTCCTTAGAAGTCACTGATAACTCCAAGAATATTTAATAGATAAACTATTATAATTTGGTGTACATACATATATATAAATATCTATCTATAAATATTAAAGCTGTTGGCAATACTCCTTCGCTAAGCTGGTATTTCAATGAGACAACCACAATAATTTAATAATAAACTAATTGTTTGCATTTAACATTAATAATACGAGCGTTACATTTAAAATCTATGCACAAAACACAACTATGGAATAATTGAAGAATATAATAATAATAATATATCAAAATTACAAATCAGAGATCGACAAGAAATAACTGCCTGTGTGTTGTTTTTATATTTGTAATACCTATTCAAGTGAATGTTTAACTAGTTTCTTGCCCTTGGCTTGTTCTTGTTCTTCTTCGTGTCTTGTTGTGATTGATTCCTGTTTATGTGTGTGACTCTTGAGCCGGAAGATTCACTGATGGGGATAGATGTGGATGAATAGACGGGGCTTGCGACTCAAGCTATGGCGCGTGACCAGGTAGTGCTATTAAATGATGGGCACTATCATCAGTCCAACGTGAGCCCTATATCGAAGAAACAACAATATTATTTCCTTGATATAGATTTCTACTGCAGCACTTACATGCAGATGGGCGCAATGATGCAGGGCATAGTGAAGATCTCGCAGAAGACGGTGGCCTTCGGTGCGTTGGCCGCCGGGGACTCCACAATAGAGATGATGAACCGTGTGCCCCACAAATCGGTTCTGACCAATCAGCTAAACGATAAAGGAAAACAGAGAGATCCTCTTAAAGATTATCGAGAATTACATGATATATATACTTACGTCGAGGAGCTTGAGGGAATAGCTGGATGCATGCAGCATCGAGTAGAGCACAACTGGGATGATCACCAGAAGCGCTGGCCGAATCTTAAAGGATATCAGCGAGTTCATCATATTCATTTATCACTCTCTCAGAACAGATCCACGAATTCGAGATTAAACGTCGACACGGACTGATGGAACCGATGCAACCGACGCAGCCCCAAGATTTTTGCATTCGCCTGTAGCACCTTACGGAAGGCGCTATGCTTTCGGCTATTGGAACAGATAAGGAATTCGGGATTAGAAAAATGATGTGCATGTATTCATATGAAATGTGTATATATAGATATTTATGTATTAAGGAGTTGCTGTAAGGCTCTGTTTGGCAGTTCTTGAAAATATATATTCTAACATATTCGACTTTGTTGCGGATTATAAGCAATATCAGGTACTTTAACAAATGCTCCTTAATGAATTTAACAGAACAGAAATAACCTTGTAAAATAATTTGACAAAGCACTCAACAGCTGATAGTAAGGCCGATAGGCACACACTAATCGCCCATAAAGATCCTAGAGACGAATTGCTATTTAAATATCGATATAGCGACTTGTTGATTGGCCACCACTAATCCCTAATCAGTTTGTGATGCTTTGAGCAAAGCCGGCGATAACATCTCTTCCTAACAACATTTTGTTTTTTTTTTTTCTGGAAATCTTCTTTTGGATTTGATTTCGAAGCTATCATATAATTTGAAAGTGGAAGAAATATATTATTAATCTTATTTCAGTTGTGTCTTACAACTGAAAATAACTGGCAGTTAATTTCCTTGGAGCAAAAGATAAATAGATTAATAAGAAACAACAAAGAAATATTGTGTCAGTAATTATTGAAATCGGAGAAACTAACCCCAATTTTTGTAGCTTCACACATTACATTATATACACATTAATACATCCTATAAAATTAAATATAAAGTATTTTCTAAGTATTTTGCTCTATTTAAATATGCCAACCCTTCCACAACTTAGTTTTTTACTTATACGTTGAGTTTTTTTCGCGTACGCCATCTGCTCGTAAAAAACATAAGCAAAATACTTGAATATCTTAAACTGTAATTGGTTCATGTCTCTGCTAAAACGACTGTTAACAGCTATTTAAGCAAAGAAAACGATAGCAGATTACAGAGCGCCAAGCTATGCGACTTTCTACACCTAATTTAAGTGTCTTATACGGAAGCTTCTACAAAATTTCAAATCAATTTATTAATTAGTTTTGAGATAACTCCATTTTCAATGTTACGGGGGCAATAACGGTAAAATGTGTAGCTACCTTCCCATATTAAGATCAACATCAGCTTTTATATTGCTCCCTAAAATACATATATCTGCCTCGATTTTAGACCTAAATTGCGTCGCTCGACGGTGAGCTTCATCCGTACGTACTTCAGATCTTGGGTCTGCATGAGCGCCAACTGGTCAGGCGTATGCTTGTCCGTGGCCTCCCGATCGCGATGCACATCGTCGCTCAGCTTTCAGTTGATCATATGTAGTACAACTCATCGGGATTCTTATTGAGGCTTGTAGAGCACCTTCAGCGTTCTCTCCTTGTGCTGTGCGTCGATGGCACACTTTCTGTAGTCCTTCTGCTTCTCGAGCAGACCGAGATGCTGGCGCGCCACGGGTTGATGGCCTTCGCGATGCACCTTCCGATTGCTTTTGGATGCCCTTTTCCAGGACGACATGCCTGCCTACATAGAATTGTTTATGAAAACAAAATAGCGTGCAGCGATAAGAGCAGTCAGAGTCGTGCGTTTACGGAAATATTCGCTTTCTGTCTATCGATAGGCGAACACACTTAAGTCACTTTCCTGATTATCGATGTTCTGAAAGAAACATCCAATGTGACGATATATCGTTAATAAAAATTGAATGAAATAGCAACCTAATCATTTTATGTCCACAGACAAAACGATCTAAACATTTAAAAAAATAAAATAAAGAGAAAATTACCCATTTTAATGCAGACATGCTTTGCAACTATCTTTATATCTTACACATCTGTTAACAGCTCTGCGCTGATTGAAATAAGTAGAGCACAAAAACTTAACATTCATTGAAATTAGAAATTTGGTGTCCGCTCTTCTCTAATATTATGACATAGATGCTATCTACTTTCATTCATTCATATGTATGCGTGCTATTTACACATTATACGTAATAATAGTACAATTATAAGTGGCACTGTTCGAGTGTTCTCAAAATTGCACATTCAGCAATTTAATTTTGAATATAAATCATACTTCATTACCAGCTGGCTACTCTAAAAAGAGTGCAAATGCTGCCACTGCTCATCGATTAATATCGTCCACTGTGTCCAGGTTGATATCGAACTTGCTCGGCTATTGCATCTGCTATTTATCCTTTGATAAAAATTTAATATTTTTCGTCGGCCAAACAATAGTAACTTATTACGGAGGCTGTAACATAAACAGGAACAGGATGCCAGAAACTGAACAACTGCCAGAAGGTTGGGAAAAACGCACCAGCCGCTCAACCGGTAAATAAAAAATAACTTCTTTTAACAATCACCTTGTGAAGCCACAAACTTCGTGTACCTGGACAGGGATGAGCTACTATCTCAACGTGCACACAAAGGAATCCCAGTGGGACCAGCCAACTGAGCCGGCCAAGAAGGCCGGAGGCAGTGGCTCCTCTGGCGATGGCTCCAGTGAAGTGCAGTGCCTTCATTTGCTGGTAAAACACAAGGGCAGCCGTCGACCGAGCTCGTGGCGCGAGGAGAACATCACTCGCACCAAGGAAGAGGCGCAAATGCTGCTTGAGATTTATCGCAATAAGATTGTCAACAGAGAGGCTACATTCGAGGAACTGGCGCGTTCCTACTCCGACTGCAGTTCGGCCAAACGTGGCGGCGACTTGGGTAAATTCGGACGCGGTAAGTAATTCTCCCAATTTGAGGCGAAATCAAATATATAATATCCATTTCGATACTCTGCCAGGTCAAATGCAAGCGCCCTTTGAGAAGGCTGCTTTCGCACTGAAGGTAGGACAACTCTCGGACATTGTGGACACGGATTCCGGCCTGCACATCATAGTGCGCAAATCGTAAATTGAATGGGATGATGACATAGATATAGAGGGTATTTTAGGGTCCATTAGGACGCTAAGTTAAGCTCTCTGCAAACTAGTTTCGAAGCTATATATAATTTTTGAAGAGCATATGGAAATCACTATATTTAAGACATTGTATGCTATAAATATAATTTTGAATTTTGATTGTAAAAAAATAATAGGGGCTCTTAAAATTGTAATTACCCATGGAACTTGGGGTGCATTTCTCCAAAAATATTGACACAAATTGAATTAGTATTATGTGAATGACAAATTGTGTTTCTGTTTATAACAGGGTATGATGGGGGGCTTCTTAAAACACACACCAAACGGACTAATAACACTTAAGAGTAATAAAGTACTCCCAGTATTATTTGCCATATCTACCATGATGAAGAATTTCATATTCGCGGCTTGCGATCGCCCGCCTTCTAGAAACCTCGAGAGCTCTGGAGATTCATCTGCTTCCTCCTCTGTGCAGCTGTAGAAGTCATTTTAGGGGACTTTGAATCTATTCGCTGCTCCTCCTGTTTCACTAATTTAATTTATCCATTCAATCAAGCCACAGTAATTTACACCCTTCAAAACTAACGATTTTCATCTACATACTAACATTCAACCATTCAAATAAAACCAAATTTACAAACACGCATGAAAATACTATATTAAATAATGGTACAGAACTATTCAAGCGCATTCACTTAATCTAATGCCTATATACTTCAAATAAACCATTTTTCTATTGCTTAAGGTTCAATTTGCTGGCCAAAAGTTTGGCGCCCGACGTCTTTTGGGCAAGCAGCAACTGGAGCAGCTCCTGCTCTCCTACAAGATCTCGGCAAGTGCTCAACAAGGTAGGCGATTCCTCCACCAGCTTGACGAGCACATAGCAAGCACGATTGATGCCCAACCAGATTTTAAGCTGCAACAAGCAAAATATTAAATTAATAATTGTAGAGAATTTTTGCGGATTCATTAAACTACCACATCGCTGGACAACTGCTGTAAGAGGTGTGCTCCAAGCGGATGTGTTTCGTGCTTCTGGTCGTTTTTAATCAGCTTCTTGAGTACATGATGCATGCCGGCCTCCTCGATGCCCACAACACTGGGCAACTCCTCCTCCACTTTGGGCTGAGGCTGATCCTCTTTGGATTTCTTTGCTGGTGTGCCCTCCTCGGCGTCGCTCTCTTCGTCGCTGCTGACAGGTGGCGGGGCTGCGCCATTGAGCTGTTTCTTTGTCCTACGCTCCCGTGTGGCCGCGTCTATGATGGCCTCCACATCTTGAGGCTTCCTCTTCTTGTTCTGAGCACTTTCAGATGGCACGGCCGATACGCGCCAGTCGGCCTGAGTGATTACCGGAGCCAGTGCAGCTACAGCTTTTTCATAATTCTCGCCCGTTACTGTAATTGATGATATCTTGAAATGGATTTACGCTGCCTCCTCTAATTATGTAATACCTACTGTGGTTGAGTATATCAGCTGTGACGAGACCAATGTGACTATTTGACAGCCAAAAGCCAGCGTCCTCAGCAATTGTCATAGCAATGGGTTCCTCGATCTGTTCTAAAATCTCCTTGCGACGAGCCTGCTTATCCTTCTTGCCAAAGGCCAGACCCTCCTCAATGGTCTTTATAAAGTCAGGATGGAAGCAAGTAGTGTCACCAGGCGCTACCAACCACTGCACCACACGACGTCCGTACTGATTGGCTACCAGGGCTTTTAAATCACCGTGCAAGTTATCATAGATGGCCTTTTTGGTGGCCTTGGTGTCATCGAGGGCATTCAACAGCGCTATGAGGAAGACATGACCATGTTCATGCAAAGCAATCTTCAGCAGATGTTCCTTGATGTTCTTTAAAATGGCCTAACGGTGCGGATGAAAACAATTGGAATTTAGATTATTTGCTTGGGCAGGGCTTGTATATACTCTTGGTAAGGGTATTATAATTTTGTTGCGAAGTATGTATGAAGTATGTCAAGGAGACATCCCCATCCATTGAATTGTATTAGTATATTGAAACTTTTTTTAAAATAATGGCCAGAATATGTAGACTTACTCTGCGGTTTTTTGGGGTGGATTTGTAGAAGCATATAATAGCCGCCTCGGTGCCATCCTTAGTGGTCAGCATGTGTGGTATTAGTGGAGACAAAGCGCTCATCGTTTCCTCAAGCTTCTCTTCGTCCGTGGCCTGCATGAATTCGAGTATGACGGCATGAACCAGAGAGTTGTCCACCAAATTTTTATTGGCTATGTGCTCCAGGTTGGCCTTGACGGCGCCCATAATGGAGGCCTTCATGTTGGCAGCCTCCTTGTATGTGTCGCTCAGTGTATGGACACCATCGTCCTTGGACTTCTTATACAGATCGCTATAAAATTCCTGGCGCATGTAACGGCGCTGCTTTTCGCTGGCATTTAGATATATATGGTCCAATATCTTGCTGGCAATATTGTGACTCGACAGACGCACTATATTACCCATCAAGCCATCCACCAGCTTGGATTTCGTGGCCGGAGCACCATACTTGAGCATGCGCTGGACGCAGAAGTGTGCATACTTCGACTGGCACATGTCCACGGCGTGCGGCATTAATTTGTCGGACAGCTCAATGCGCAATGCAGGCGTTGCATGCTTTAGCATGCACTGCAACACGCGCGCCGTGTCGTGAGCCTTGGCCACCTTGGAGATGGTGTCGCCAACGTTGAGAATTTTGTACATTTGCTGCACGAGTTCATCTTTGTTCTGGGTACGACGGCTACAGTGATATACATTTCATATTATTTTCGGATTGAATCTTTTGATGAATCGGAATCTGATAAACTTACCATTTCACTTGCTCGTAGATTTTCTTAACCTCCTGTGTAATCTCGTAGGTGTCGCGCGTACTTTTCCGTTTTAGTTTTAGATCCTTTTTCTCCTGCTTAAATTTTGTCCAATCTTGCTTTTCATCGGTCGCTGGTGTTGCGCCCTTGCCAGGATGCGGCTTCCCAGTTGCAAACTTATTACTACTATTCTTGCCCTCAAAACCGCGTTTTCCATTGGCTTTAAATTTGTTACCAGGCTTAGCCGGTGCATTCTTTTTGAACAACGGCCTTTTAGTGTCGTTTTTCTCGGTTTTGGCAGTTTGCCTAGGTTTCGCGGCGTTAAGCATTTCTTTGCAAGGCACCAGAATAGTGAAGTGTTGTTTGGGTTCAACGGCAACACGTGCCAAATAAATCGGATTCGATGGTAAAACCGATTTTGACATCGACACAGAAAAAGTGTTGCGTAGCGATTGCCAGTTAGTCAAGTTCCAACACTGTTCACATATCAATATCAATCAGTTAATATGTTTGTTTACAAGTGCCGAGTTACAACCGATAGCTGCAATTAATGACAAATAAATCACCAGAATACTTACACAACATATCCAAATGCTTAGCCAGCATGAAGTCAAGATATTGTGTTCAAAATGTAGTGTTTTTAATAACTATATACAATTACTGCAGAAATGCAATCGACATACATGCATCTATTTACACGCAATCATAGTTTCATGGAATAATAACAATATTACATAGATAAAATATTTAACAAGAAACAAACGCATTGCGAACTCATAAAAATAAACAAAGTTCTTTTTGTTGTCCGCTGTCCATATTAGCGATATCGAACCCAAATACTATCGATACAAACATCACTGGTACCCACCTCTGTTGTACAGTCGCCACTGTCGCGACGGTGGATATATAAATAATTGTTTTTTTTTTTCGCGGCAAAATCAGCAAACACTTTTTCTTATAAAAGAACTTGCTGCATTTTAAATAATGGGTAAGCTTGGCAAAAGGAAATTTACGGTACTCCCCAAGATCAACAAAAAAAAATCCGACGGTTATTCCGACAACGATGAAAACTCGAAAAATGGAGCCAGCAATTCGGTCGATGACGAGCACGAAGTCGATAGGGAGGACGGCGATAAGCAGGATTCAAGTTCCAAGAAACAAAAGCTTTCCATTGGTGCAGGGAAAGCAACCACACAGGAGCACGATAGCGAGTCGAATGAAAGCGATGACATGCCACTGAATGGCAGCAAGGCTTCCAGTTCAAAGGCATCACCACAAACAAAGCAAAAGAAGATATCCAAATCAAAGGGTAAAGTGCCAGCAGCTGAAAAACATCAAAATAAAAAGATATCAGCCAAGCCCGATGACAAGGAGAAGGACGAGACGGACGACGAAAGTGGGGAGGCAGAATTTGAGGTAAGCTATTTGCATTTGCAGGAGAATAAGACGATTTTATTATTGAATCTATCTAGGTGGAGGCCATCGTGGGTCACAAGACCAAGAACGGAGAATCATTTTTCCTGGTGCACTGGAAGGGCTACGGAAAGGACGACGACAGTTGGGAGCCCGAGGCAGACTTGAACTGTAATGATTTGATCGAGGAGTATCTCAAGAAGGTATTTTTTTTATTCCCACTTAATATAGAGAATTCGCCGTTTTAGATGATTTCGATATGTATTTTTTAGTTTTCCGTCAACTAAATCCGACCACTCCTCCCTTAATTCAAATAATTATTTTCAATAAGGATCCTTCTTTCGGTATTTTAGAGACTGGTTTGTTTTGAATACTGGAATTGTTTTCGCAAATGATAGTAGATATTTTAGTACTTTTTCTTAATCAAGTCTAAAAAAAGAGCGTTGGAAGATATATCGCGAAGTAAAATGATCAATGAACTCAAATTGAATAGAATGGAGCTTTAATAATTCTACATTTTATGAATCAATATTTCTATGATGTTGATCGCAACGGCTTTTGTAGTAACGCAAACAGCTGTGATAAAAACTGAAAAAAAACTGAACTGAAAAAAAAACAAAATCGATTTTATCTGATAGGGATAAAAATATACTGAAATCGTTGTTTGTCAATATTTGAATATAGCAAAGAACTTTAACTTTAGCTGACGTTGCATCTTAAACATTTGTTGCCAAACACATCTGTATGTGTGTAAGAATAACCTAGGATATATCTTACAACAAATTAATGCGTCTGACTTTTTTATGTACTGCCAAAGACATGGCTATATCTATAGTATTTGGTACTACCTTAAGCCGCTCTAACTGATAAAACTACCCAACTTTGTAGACTAATCCCAAGAAGGGCACAGGCGCAATAAAAAAGTCACCGGCTGGTGTTAACGTCGGACGTGGACGCAAGCTGAATAAAAAGATTGTGAGCGACCCCGAGAAGGAATGGGCGGTCGAACGTATTGTCGACTTTGTCGACGATGATGAGCAAGGCGGATTGTATCGCATACGCTGGAAGGGCTTTGGCGCCAAGGAAGATACTTGGGAGCCCGAATCGAATCTGTCCTGCGAGGGCCTAATCGAAAAGTTCAAGAAATCCATGGAGGCGCATCGCAATGTGGATGCAAAACAATTGCGCGAGTCGCCGAAAAAAACAAAGCGCTTGGTCAATGAGACAATACCACGCACCAATTTTCACAATCGCATTGAACGCTCATCGAAACGGTCTGCTGCCAAGAATCGGTAAGAATCATTCTATCTCACTCTCCTTGTTTGTCTCATATATATTAATGCTCTCTCTTTCACACACAGCGTTTTCTATGGCGAGGAGTAAGTCGTGCAGTACCACCAGTCCAGTATGAAATTCACGACTATAAAGTGCATGGTTGATTCCGGAGTGGTAATTAAAATTTAATTGCAACGCAATTAGCTTGAGTTTTGGATGGCATGTGAGAGTGGTCCGAGAAGCGACACGTTCCTAGTTGTTAAGAGCATTGTTTAAGTATGAATCCGTAACAGCAGAACATAATACACTACACAGCACAACACCAGACACAACGCATCTACATTTTTAGCTTTAAGCTATATTCAGTTCTGGAAAAAATATATATATATATATATTATTAGCATGTAATATGTCTCTCACTGATTGTGTAACCCCTTTTGGTTAGACTTTAAGTTTTAATAACACCATAAAAACTAAGCTTTAAGTAAAAAATCCCTGAATAAAGTTGTTTCGTGGTAGCTAACTTTAATATAAACCGTCTCGTATAAGATCGAACAATGTAAGCGGCATTGACTGTCACTATTATAATTATAGACATAAATGTAAAAAATTATTCACAATTTGTTTCAATCATTTGAATTTAATCATAAGTTATAGTCTTCTCTTGACAAAAACATTTCGTTTAACATGAAGCGATTTCTTAGACTGGGTGGAAATGGCAAGAAAAACAACAAAATGGTTTCAGAGAAGCAAGCCAGAATAATGTAAAAAGGCGAAAAACTCGGCGTGTAAAATTTTTTTTACTGAACCGTTTTTTTAGAATAAACTTTTTATCTAAACTTATGTTGCACACAAACCATAAATATGATTAAGAAAAGGTAACATTCGATGGATGTGTTTATTTTAAGATTATTTTGGACGCACTTTTTTGTGTAATATTTCAAAATATAATTTAATTGCTAATTGTTTGCAGATGTTAAGGTCTACTGCTTTGGAAGATGCTGTCCTATATGAACTAAGTTGGGATATAAGCTTGTCTCATCGATATTGAATATATACAAGTGCAAAATAAGGCTACAATGATGGAAAATGAACGAAAAAAGTACGCTCAGATGATGTTGCAATTCCAAGTTGCTGGTAAAAGTTTCTTTCTTTACCGATACCGATAGCAATGCAATCTGTAGATGCAAATATATGTACAGTGTCTCGCAGTTCAACTGGAACAGCGCCTAGCAAAAAAGTTAATTGCCTGCCATAAACAAATTATTCAATATTTTTCAAAAATTCCAAAGAACTATGGCAGGTACATATATTGGACTACCTAAATGACTATATGACCCCCATAAACTGGGGTTTTCCCACCGGCTAGGTCGGGTTATGTAAAAAAGTACCTTAATTTGTGGTCACATATTATGTGGAACAATGGCGTTGTGGACACCTGGGTGCCATAAAACCCAGATTTTTTACGTCAGGTTGATTATTTTTGGTATAAATAGACCAATCCTTCGTAGTCAGATTAGTTATATCCTGCATCTCGAGTGCAACCAGCCAACAAGGACTATGTGCAAGCGGACTACCATTGAACAACGGAAACTGATCCTGGAACACTTCAGGATTGGATATTCATATCGCCAAATAGCTAAAATGGTAAATCTGAGTACCACAACTGTATTCAATATCATTCGGCGCTTCGTCGACGAAAATCGGATACAGGACAAGGTCAGAAATGCACCAAACAAGATTTTCACCGAGGAGGAGGAGCGGAGGATCATCAGGAAAATAAGGGAAAATCCAAAGCTATCGGCTCCAAAACTGACTCCACAGGTGCAGGATGAAATGGGGAAAAAGTGTAGTGTGGAAACTGTGCGCCGGGTTCTGCGCAAACATGACTTTAATGCCCGAGTACCACGGAAGAAGCCCTTTATAAGCGCCAAAAATAAAGGGACTAGGATGACGTTCGCCAAAACCCACTTGGACAAGGATTTGGAGTTCTGGAACACAGTCATATTTGCAGATGAGCCCAAATTCAACATTTTTGGCTCAGACGGACAAAATTATGTGTGGCGACAGTCCAATACTGAGCTGAGTCCCAAAATCCTAAAGGCAACAGTCAAGCACGACGGAGGAAGTGTCATGGTATGGGCATCTATCTCGGAAGCCGGTGACGGAAATTTTGTGTTTTTTGAAACAACAATGGACAAGAGTGTGTATTTCAATATATTAAAGGAAAATTTACTCCAAAGTGCCAAGAAGCTAGGAATCCGACGTACTTTCCAGTTCTACCACGACAACGACCAGGACAAAAGCCAAGCATAAGTCCGGATTAGTACAGTCCTGGCATATCTGGAACTGCCCCCACATGATAATTCCACAGGCCCAGTCTCCAGACTTAAATGTTATTTAAAATTTGTGGGCTCTGCTGGAAAATAACATCAGGAATCACAAATCCGATCTCAAAAATGCGCTGCTGGATGAGTGGAGCAAAATCAGTCCAGAAACGACCCGGAAGCTGGTATCTTCCATGAATAATAGGTTAAGGGAAGTTATTAAGGCTAAAGGGTATCATACTAAGTATTAACATCCTTATTTAAGTTTTTATACGCCTAATATGTTACTTTTCTAAGACTGTTCCAAAAAAACTTTGACATGTATTTTGGATATGTTTTCAGTTTTTGACTAATTTCAGTTAATTATTTAATATTTTAATAAAAACTGAAGCTTCCTTTTCAAACGTGATATAACATAAAACAAATTGGCATTTAAACATTTTGCGTTTATTGTTTTGTTTAAAAGTTATAGCACTTTAAATATTTTGCTAGGCGCTGTTCCAGTTGAACTGCGAGACACTGTAGATAGGTCGAAGGTTAGGTTAGGTTAGGCGGTTATCAACCAAAAAATTCTTTATATTTTGGTTTTCCTCCGTTCCTCGTGTTAGTATTTTCAAAAGTTTAACCAGCCGGTTGCTTTTATAAAAGTCGCTATCTTGGCTGGTCCTAAGATTGTCATTAGTGACAGAAATGTCAGTGTAAAGTGGCGAAACGTTTCCTAGCAGGTAGCTAGAGGCATATAAATACCTTCTTTATCCATGAGGAGGGGTAGTAATGTTTCTTTTATGGCTAGCTCATCAGCCCTGCAATTGCCTTCAATATTCTGGTGACCAGGCACCCATGCTGGACCATCTTATGTAGAGATTTGCGACAGCTTGTCACCGATATCGAGTTTGCCGATATCGCATTAATGGATTTTATAACCGCCTGGCTGTCAATATATATGTATACTAACATTGCCTAGGCAGATATTTTGTATTTTTAGGCAGTTTAATGCTTCTTTTATAGCTATTACTTCTGCCTGGAAAACATTAAAGTGTTTTGGAAGGCTGAAGGATAGCTGTACACTCAGTTGCTCTGAGTAGATTCCTCCGCCTACGAAAAGATCGAAAGTCGTATTTAAATTAATAGCCTTGTTTTCTTAGGGTTTATTGCATTTGTATCTGCTGTTTGACAATCTGTATTTGTATTTCGTGTGTTGCTCAAGGTGCACCAAGGAGAAAATATGTATGCGTGTACAGTTCAAAGTAAGCTAGGGATCAACTAGGTTTAGAGGCCAGCTTGCAGACCGAAACCGGGACCCTTTGGCTCCTCACTTAGAGAAGTGGGGTTGCCCTTGGGTTCGCTGGCGAAGCGTCCATTCCGTGGTCCGGGAGGAGAGATCTTATCGGCTTTCAGATCGCTCAGAATATCCTGCATATCCTTAGCAGTCAGATCCTCCTGCATGAGACACGTCTTAGCAACTGTATTCGTTATTTAATTTATACTACTTACATAGTAGTCATCATTGATGGACACCATCGGCGCATTGACGCAGGCGCCCAGACACTCAACCTCAGATATGGTGAACTTGTTGTCCTTTGTGGTCTCGCCAACGCCAATGGCCAGCTGCTTCTTGCACTGCTCAAGGATTTCATCGGAGCCGCGCAGCCAGCAGGGCGTTGTGGTGCACACCTGAATATGGTATTTGCCAGTCGGCTTGCGCATAAACATTGTGTAGAAGGTGGCCACCTCGTAGACGCGCATATTGGGCAGGCCGAGAATATCGGCCACCTTGTGCATGGCCGATATGGGTAGCCAGCCGTACTGTCGCTGCGCCAGATCGAGCAACGGTATCATCGCGCCCCGCTTGTGTCCCTCCGGATAGATGCTTAGGATGGCGTCCACACGCTTTTTGTTCTCCGCACTGAACTCGAATGGTATGCTGGGATTATCCTCAGGCGTGTCACGGTGCACGAAGAGATTGTCACTACGCTGTGCACTGCTGGTGGCAATGGTGCGCAGGCTACCCCGCTAGAAAAAATTACATGCATATTGTTAATGTTTTTGTTTTAGTGCAAAAATTACATAACTTGAAACTGTCATCGACTGTTTGCTTGCCAGCGGCTGGCGTTTTTTAATCGCCGCATTACTTACGACAGCGGCCAGCGTTTTTGCAGCACAATTCGAGAGCATATTGAGCTCCTTCAATCAAAAAAACTATGTCTTAAGTTGAATTTAATTGATGTATCGTCAGTGCCTCTGCCAGTGCCCCAACAATTTCGATTGCCTCGGTTTCCAATCAGCTGGAGCTGCTTTGTAGCCTTGCTTATTCGATACCCCGATTTATCGGTTGGGCATTTCACTGGTTAGTTAATCGACTAGCAGCACTCCACTCATGACTTATTATATTAATACGAAAATATTTTTTCGGGTATTGATTGAGCAAGCCTAAGTAAAAATCAGACTGACAATTGAATAAGATAAGTCTTGTTTACAATTATGTTTTGGAATTATCGATGTTATTAAAAATATGTTTTCGATTAGACTACCACTCAATACTTATCGAGTACATAACAGGAATATCGACGAGCGAAGTTTCAAAAGAAAAAGGCAACATCGTTTTGCGAATATTTTATTTTTGGAACATTAGATTAAAGACGCAATGATTTGTTTAGTAAATGCATTCAGGTGCGGTGTATAGCTTGAAAAGCAATCACGCCTCCTGCTCATAGTTCTCAGTTTTCATGTCGTTTAAGCCAAGCTGCTCATTATCGTCGTAGCTGCGCTTGTATCTCTCCACAGTTAGCTTGTCATCGGGCTCGCCGTTGTCGCTGAGCGATTGTACATATGTGTTCCCAGCTGGATCCTCTAGAACCAACGTGATGGAACTTTCCATCTTGAGCACATCGTCGTATTTGTCTAGGAAGCGCTGCATCTGCTGCTTGGAGGGCTCATCGGCAGAATCGTGAAAGAAAGTGCCATCCAGCTGTTCACGCATGGCCACCAGCAGGCCCTCGACGGTCGTGAAGCGGCCACAGAGCGCATGCGGACCCACATCCATGTCCAGTTCGGGTATGGATAAGCTGCACGTTTCCGACTTGAGTACATCGCGCGTCAGATCTTCTTTGCTGGTAATTCGGACAGTGAAGCGGACACCTTCTGGCTCAATGCCGCCACCAGATTTGACTTCATTCGTTTTGTGGCCGCATCTGGAGCAGACGGTGGCCATGATGACCACCTCCTTAAAGTGCGGTATATTCGTCAGTTTCATGTTCGTCTCGCATGGCGACTGGCAGTTCGAGCAATTCGTGGCGAACTGCAACACCTCCCCATGCAGATTCTCAATGGGCCACTCGTCCTCGGCAATGGGTTTCAACAGGTTCTCCTCGTGGTTCTGCTCATAGAGACCTGCGAAATGTCACACACACAAAATCAGTTCCACCAAAAATGTAGACAAGGCATTCAGGGTATACAAAATTGTACATGTAGGTCCATTTGAAAATGATAAGTGATTTCTGTGGTAGTTGTTGTTGTTCACTAGCTAATGGATTTGAACATAAGACACATAATGAATAGGAACGCACCTAGTTGCTCGTTTTGTGCTTGGGTGCGGGTAAAAAAAGACGTTTTCAACTGCGGATCGTTGGCTGGTGCAATTGGATTCTCTATGAAGCTATTGCCGGAGATATCCTCGAGCAGAAGACGAAATGGTTTGGTCAGCTTAGTTAGTTGGCGCAGGCGATCAATGTAATCATCTATGGATGCGGCCTCTGTGGGATGGTCAATGCGACGCTTCTCCTGGTCCTGTGATAGGCCAGTTATGGTTCGTTCAATAATGCCCTCCACGGTTGTCACCTCGCCCTTTTGCGACTGCACGGGTATCTCGAGCTCCACCTCGGGAATTGTAACACTGGAATGATCGGAACGAACGACGCGCCGATTCAGATCCGACAGCTGCTGCACGTCCAGGGCAATGCGCACGCCGCTCTTTTGCATCTCGGATGCAGATTGCATTTCGTTGTTGGCGTAGCCGCAGTGGTCGCACTTGAAGGACATGAGCACCACTTCGCGGAAGAAGGGAATCTTGGTGGGCAGGAGTCGTGTTGTGCCCGATTTGAAGCAGCGCATGCATGCGGACTCTATCTCGACCACTTCTACCGCCTGATCGCCGCTAATGTCCTGAAATATGGGCTCCTGCTGTGCGGTGGCAGATCCCGTGCCACTCGCATCAGCGCTCTCGGCTGCAATTGTTGTGCTGCCCACCGACGACATTGTTGGTCTTCACTTCGACTGATATTGGCAATTAAAAATAAAATGTGTAACTTTTGCCTCACACAACGTGTGGCAACCAGCGAATCTCGATTATTCTGTTGAATTTTATCAACCAGTGCTGGGCAATTTCACTAGTTACTTATGACACTTTGCTGGCTGCAACGATATATTGATGGTTGCAAAGTATCGATTGCTCTTTGACAAAGTTATCGTTGCTTTTTACAATGAATATACGATGTTGTGATGCAGCCGATAGTCTTCGCCTCTTCAATTCCTTGTAACGAATTTCTAGCTTTGGTAGCTTTGTCTGCTGTCTGTTTGCTCACTTTTGTGCACTCAAAAATAATGCTTGAAATAAATAATATCCTCTTTAATTGAATTTGAATTGAATGATTGCAGTTCTAACAGATATATGAACATGAAACGACTCAAGGCAAGCTTCTTCTAAGACTTTCTAATTTAAACATGTTCTTCATATATACAAATTATGAGATTGGTCACCAAACAATAAACAATTATACGACTTTCTTTAGTTTATTTGCATTTCTTTATAGATATACAGAATACAATTTTAATTCGTACTTCACTTTGCTTTTATTTTATTTCTTTCCATCAAATTTTGAGATTTCGCTGCAAATGTTGTTGTTGTACAAGTTTGTATAAGAATTCATTACTTAAGTTTATCTTGATTTGGTAAAATTCAGTTTTCAAAAAGAATTCTAGTTAAGTTTCGCATATTATATTTTGCTTTTCATTAAATAGGCAATTCGGTTAGTTAATTTTCAAATAATTATTAGTTTTGTGGAATTGGATATTGGGCATAAATATTTTGCAGGAATACATTTTTATAGTGCAAAATTGTAAACAGTTTTAGTGTAGTGAACAAAATATACAAACACATAAATTGTCGGGTCAAATCAATATTAATATGTATGTATATACATATATTTATTTAGATTGACTCTTCTGTTTAGGAATCACAGTATTGTGCAAATAATATTATTCCATCTGCTTAAAAACACGTTGTCCTTCCTTCTACATTGCATAATGGCTGCGACTTATTTGGTTAAAAAGTTTTCAGTTATCCTTTTTATTTTTGCTCTTGCAATATTTAACTATTTCCTTGCAAGCAGACACAATACTAACAACTGAATAGAACCCGACCGGCAGTGCAGTTAATTAAATTGTTTTTCCTTTGTGTTCTATCCAAGAATAACGTTATTTGGAAAATCTATCGCTTTAAACTTTCCGCTCGAAACATTTGGCAATTAAATGCATTTTAGAAAGAGCAAGGTATAGAGTCGGCCGCTCCGAGAATGTGCTATATGTTGTTGCACCCTTAATTTTAATGGGAACATATAAAAAATGAGGGAATTTCCATGAATGTTTTGTGTATATATATATATATATATATTTTTTTTTTTGTTTTGATTTAATATTGACTATTTTTGTTAAGAAATCACAATATCTATGCAAAATCTTAAAAATCTGCCTTTATTTATATGTTTTATGTATTTGATGCATGTATAAGTACATATATATTTAAGTATACAAATATACATAAGTAAATGTATTTATATGTGTATCGCTTTATTATGAACTTTAGATCGTTGTCCGCTATACATGTAATTATATGTATAATTATATATATATACATAGACAAATGTATGTATGTGTATAAGTGTATATATATGCTTCATATGTGGCAGCTTATGTAATGTATGTGCCAACGTAAGGACGTTATCCCTATCCTTATTTTCCGTTTAGTATTTTCACTTTCTGACCACCTTTTAATTGTCTTCCTCAAAACTCGCTCATTTGCTTAATTCTCATCTCATTCGTTGGGATATGCGTGGTGTTGCAGGTGTTATGAATTGTTGTTGTGGGTTTCATTATGAGTTTTTTTTTTTGGTCTCCTGGTTTTTATGTTTTGTTTTTGTTTTTTATTTTGGACTGTTTGTTCAAGCTAATTTCATTACATACAAAACATTTTGCTAAAATCTAATTGAAAGAACAACAACAAAATGCTCTTCAGTGCCTAATACCAAACTAATTCAATTTTTTTTTTTATTTTTTTTTTATATAATCTTTTGCAAAAATTTGTCTAAGCAACCCTGTATGTTTATAAAGAAATAATTCGAAGCTTTTAGCCACATAATATACATATACGTTACCATATATGTATGTACATTCATAGCAAATTAAGCAGTGTACATTATACATATATTTTATAGTTTTTTCAATGGGATAACTAGCCGTAGAACTTTACAGCAAGTTCTGCAAGCAGAGCAACTCAATAGCCAAGTGACTTTTATAGCTTCTATTTAAGTATACATATGTATGTATGCATATAATGCACATACTTAAAAAATATACATTGTGTTCAATATGTGTATAATATATATACTTGTATATTATATAATTATTATTATATTTAATAAATATTTAAGATATTGTTAGGCTTTTGTATTTTGTCTTTATTTCATGAAATAATTATAAATAGTTGAATTTATAATCTAATTTAAAAAAAAAAAAACAAATTAAAAATGTTTCAAATGCTGTAGATTTTGGATCATAGATATATATGTCTATCGCTTGCAGTAAAGGCTATTTTGCGGGTATATAATCTAACGTACTTTCAATAAATCGTGTATTGGAACAAAAAGAATGGATTGATCCGAGTGAGATTCTAATTCGGAACTTGTAAAATATGAATGGCAGTTAGTTTCGGTGCCTCAATGGGGCATTTACTGGCTGACTTTGACTTTGTAAATGATAAATCTTTCAATCTTTATTATCGGCTCTAAGCGCAAATATGCTGCGTAAAAAATTCAAATTACCTAATTGCTTTACTTATGGAAATAATTATAAGTAGACAAGAAATTATGTATTTAAATTCATTGTAGGTTTGTAGTAAGTTATACGTATGGAGATATAAACATAGGTTTTCTGCCGATTTAAGTATTACAGAATTGAATTATGCTATGGACGTTTTTCAAAATAAATTAACTTAGGCATATTATAATAATTAGTGCACACATACGAAAAATAAACAATTCAATTATTAAGTTCATTTTTTAACTTTTTGCCATAAATTGTTAGTGTATATATTTTAATATTAAGCTTGCACAAAGTTGCTTGAAATTTATTGTTTTTCGATTATTTCATTATTACTATTTTTTTGTTTTTGTTTTTTGTTTCTTAGAATATTTACTTTGAAAGGCGCAAGCTAAATATTACCATGGATTTCGATTGTTTGACTATTTGATTTGTTTGTTCTATATCAAATATAAGCATATAAATATTTTCATGTTGTAAATTTATAAAAAAAAAAATTGCATCAGTAATTTGATTGCTCAACCAAAATGTCAGTATATCAACTTTCATATACATGTACACTGAACACAAGAAATTTGTATTGCTACACAGTACGAATTTGCAGCAAGCAAACCATTTCATCTCAATGATTTGGACTATATTATTAATAACTATATCATTTCAATTGCAATCATTTGCTGTATTTAAATTGTTCGAAATTATATAATTAACTGTCATAATAAATGTTTTTATTTCAACAGACATTGAAAAATAATTTTGTCTAAATGTAAACTTCATCTTGAGTTAAAGCACACGATCTTCAACAGACATAAAATACATGCAAGTGTTTTATGTTCATATTAATCCATTTTAAGTTCATATTAAATCTCAGAAGATTAAGTAATTGTATTGAAGTTTTTAATTGCATAGCCTTACATTGTTTTTATAAAATATTAGTTATTTGAAAAATATATAAATTTTGTCTATTAAATTTAAATGTATTTATAATTTTCTTTTTTTGCACTTCTTTAGATGGTATACAAAAATTGCGATTGACCGATTTTTTTTTTTAAATTGAAGCCTTTTTTGGAAACTGATATTACAAATTCTGTGTTTTATGTTGACTTCATTAAATAAATGCTTTGTACCAAATGACGAACTCTGTGTGTTTGAGTGCAAAAATGGGTGCAGTGGGTATGGGCACAGTTTGAAAAATATCCAATGTGTTGAAGTTATGCTCCTAACTCGAACCGCATCTATGAAAGATGCTCGAAAAGAAAAGAAACGAAACTGTTGGACAAAAGACTTCATCTTCATTTCAATGATCATCTTCACAATATTCTACATTACTGGAACCTACAGCGAACAATTTGCAAATAAAAGTTAATAAACGTTATTGACGAATGAAGAATGACTTTTACAAATATTGAATGATTATAGCCAATCCATTTGTAGAAATATCTCTGTGTCTTGCCTATGTCGGCAGTGAATTAATTCTTTGGTACAGTCCGTGGAAGAAAATGAATTAATGGGAAAGTATTGATTTTTAAGAAATATATGTTCACTTTTTTTGCATTTGACTGACCGCTTATTATTGCTTGAACACTAGGCGTAAGTGAATTCAAGTTTGCAATTAAAAAATATATTATTATTCCACCAAATTGAGATTCTGATCGCCGATGTTGCAAAGAAATGAGGACATCACACCTATTATCATTACACACAAATAAGTAGCTGCATTACATTTTTGTATTTTCTGATTTACATTCTGTAGTAATAACTAAATTATGTTAGCAATATGAAATAAGTACACACAAATAGGAATGAAAACTTCCTTACGACGATTTCATTTCAATATAATTTTTTGTACATTAATTTGATACCCTTTTACAGGATATTATAGATTTGTGCAGACGTGTGTAACGTTTATAAAAAACCTTTTGTATACCCTTGCAGATGTTATATTAAGTTTGTCGTGAAATTTAAAATTAAAATTTGAATGAAATGTATTCGACCTAATAATGCATACATATTCTTGATCAACATCACTAACAGAGTCTACATAGTCGGTCCTTATCCGTGTCCCTCACTTTTCAAGCTATTTTAATGAATCTTGAATTTATTCTTTTTCGCTGCAGGCAGTGCTGATGTCGGAGTCGGCCGGATTGGATTTTCATGTGAAATAGCTGACATAGGAACAATCGCTTAAGAGATGTGTTTTATGAAAAACTTTTTGTTGACAAAGATTCCCGGACCAATCCCTTTAGTAATCAGTGTTATGCCTCCATAGGATCAATCGGTCCGTTTTTTTTTTTTAAATTTATAAAGAAATTTAGATGTCAGCAACTGGACTCCGATCAATCGATGGCTAAATTTAAAATGAAACTTTACCTTCAAGGGTATATATATCGTATTTGACAAAAGAATTTTTATAAATGAAACATGATTTTACTTGCTGGTGAACGATGAGAACGAAGAGATGCATCAATCTTATATTATTATATATATGCAATATCAATATCGTCAGATATTTAATATGACATCTTTTGAACGTATATAATTTTTTGTGTTGGTTTTCATTACATCGAAGAAGGCGGAGATTATTATTATTATTTTTTTTTTTACATACATAAAAAAGCAATAAACACAAACTTTTTTCAACTGCGCATCTTTGAAAATACAAATTTTTCTCTTTCTCTTTTCACGTTAGTAGACACTTAAAAAGCTTTTGGTTTGCTTACACACATACGCACATACACATACGCACACGCACATACACACACACACATACATACACACACAGACACACACACACGCACACAAACACACATAGACACACACACACAGTCATACATATGTATACAGACACAGAAGTAGTAAATAAACTTGGATGTTGATTTTGAATGCACAAATTGAAAGTAAATGAAGGCAGCTGCCACGCCTCTTAGACGTAGGTGGCAACGGCAGCCGTGCTCGCTGTACCAGCTCCTGCGCCGCCGCCACTGCTGCTGCTGCTGCTGGCGCCAGCTACATTGGCCCCACCACCAACGGCTGAGGCTCCAGCCTGTGCCAGCTGCGGCTGCTGATGCGCCGCAGCGGAGTTGTTCAGCGGCTGTGGGCTAACCGGGGGCTGCAGCTTGCCGGGCACATACTGCCCAATGAAGGATCCGTCCTCAGTGAATTGACCTGTGAATAAAGGAAATTGTTGCGATTACAAATTGCTGAAGTCTTTAGCTGAATGTTGGGTTAAGTGTTTGTTTTAGCCACAACCAACACCAGTTTATGTTTATGTGTGTACATTTGAATTTTGATTGCGTTAGTTCAGTTAGACGCGTTTAGGTGTAAAGATGTAAGTATTATTAAGTATCATATATTATTTTTGGTTGTATGTTGCAGGTTTATTGAGTTAGCCGCTTGATTCATGATTCACGGCCAACGGTGACGATTGATTAGTCGTGCTTATGGCGTATAGTTTTAAGTATTTTTCTTATTGTTTTTTTTTGTTTTTAAATTGGGATGAACTAGGCTCTAACTACTGGGTATGTATATAACCAAAATAACTACATACATTAGCTGCATGCTTCATAAACATTACCTGGTAATTACATCGTACAAACTTAAGTGGGGTATCGGGTTTTGCAACTCAAAATATTGTCTTTTTTCTCTGACAAAACATTTAAAACTTTTTTTTAGAGAATATTTTAGAGCAACACATTCATCCACGGGCATTACAGCTATGTTGAAGCAATCTACTACTACTACTTTGTATCTTTCTTGAAATCGACATCAAAGTCTTAGATTGAAATGATTGGTGGGCAACTTTTGAAATGATGACTCAAATTTACACTTTGTTGTTTACTTTTTCTTTATTTTGTTTGTTGGTTTTCCTTTCTAATATAGTCATATAAAAATTAAATATTTTTATAGTTTTTTTTTTTTTTAATATTAAATAGCTCTACTTCACACAAAAAAAAAAAAACATAATATGCATTTTTTTCTTTGTTTTTAGTTTTTATGCAAAAAAAAACAAACTGTTTACAAAATACAGTTGTTTACAACATTTCCTTATATTTTGCAGTCCAAGCGAACTGATAAAAAAATGTATATATATATTTAAGAAATAATAAGGTAAAACATATTTCATTTAAAAATATTGTACACAAAATTAAAATTATGAAACAAAACTAAATAGAATTTAAAAGAAAATACACAAGTATGCAATTTTTTTGTTTTCAAAGAGGAGGAAACTAAAAACGGTGAATTTACATTAATTACTTTTTAAACAAAATTTTAAATTTAATTATGTATTTACGCATATGCATTACATGTTAAAAGTGTGGGGGAGGGCAGACTGAGAGCGCTAGTCTGATAAATAGGTGGATAGAGAGAGACAGACAGAGAGAGTGAGAGTGAGAGAACGAGCAACGAAACACGCAGCTGCTTTATTGAGAAAGGTGTGGTGGGTTGGGAGGCGGTTGAGTTGAAGATGGTGTGTTTTGGGTAACGGTTTTCGTTTCTGTTACTGAATTTGATGCTTTCTCAGCTGCTGCTACTGTCGCTAATTGGGCGAGTCAAGTCGTCAGATTTATTCGATTGTTATATAAATAAATGTAATTGTTTTTTAAGGAGTTTTTGCTGCATCGCTGCTATGGTTTGTTCTTTAACTTCATTTTGCTTGGCAGTCATTTTTTGTGTGTTTAGTTCTAAGTTTTAGTTATTTTATAAAAAATATTCGCATTCATATAGAAAATAAACTTGTCGCACTAAAAATTAACTTAAAGAAAAACTTTGATTTTCATGTAGAATTTTGGGCTGTATTTGTTGTTGTTGTTGCGGATGTTGTTCTTGTTGTTGTTGTTGTTGTTGTGGAGGGGCTCGGTTCGAATTGGTTCGGGTTGCTGCTTACAAATTAAATCAAAGTCCTTTGCGTCCATATTGGCCAATAAAGGAACCATCTTCGTTTATGCCTGCGTTTCGTTGTTATTTTATTTTTTTTATATATATATTTTTTTTGGTGTAGTATTTTTTGTTTGTTTTTTTTTTTATTTTAGATTTCATGTGTTGAAAAGAAAAAAATGATACGAATAAGTAAATCAAATGTTGTGCAAAATGAATAAAACATTAAAAAGAAACGAAGAACAAATACAAAACAAGAAAAAAATTAACAGCTAACCTCGGCAAACCGAAAATTACATACCCTTGCAGAGAGCTATATATGATGACCTACATAAGTCCTGGTCTGGCAAAATAAATATGCGGCAAAAGTTTAATCAACATAGCCTAAAACAATTAATACATTTTTGTTTAAATCAGACAGACGGACATGCTCTGATGCTAAAGCTTAACATAAATAAATATAAAAAATAAATAAATAAACTTAGGCATGCCGCATATTGCATACCCTTGTAGACATGTAAATTTTAGTTCAGAACTCGAAATATTTGCATTATTTTGTACGTTTTAGTTATATGTTTTATTTAAATGTTTTCTGTTTCACGGCTGACGGCTTATAGAAAATGCGGTCGGGCGGACAGACGCACATGGATAGTGATGTTGATGAAGAATATATATCGGATCGAAAATGTCTCCTTCGATGCGTTAACAATCATCACAACAAATTTATAATAGCTCCTACAAGGGTATATAAAGGCAAATACGTTCGCTAATATGTACATAGGAATTATCATCCACTTGGCTCCGTATAGTGTCACACGCCAAAAGTCAATAATAAGCCAATAAGCTGCCAAAATATGCCAAGCTTTACAAATGCAAGAAAGTGGCAACACACCAGCGGCACAGAAATATTATAAACTTTTTGTTTTTCTATATATATATATTTACACAATTAAATAAATAATTTTGTTACTCATAAATAACTGATGATTTGATAAAACATTTGCTCTGAAAATGTTGACAAAGAATCAGAATAGTTTACAAATTAAGATCTATATATTTGATTATTTAATTATCTGCGATTAACTTAAGTAGTAACAGCAAAATAGCATATTCAAAACATAATTATGCTGATGTTTGCCAACCTTAATAATCGATACAGTTTCTGCTCTAGGTTTCTGGAGAGATATGCGCAAATGTTTATCTTAAAAATTGATCATTTTAGCCTTTGTGTTGCTTAACCATATTCATGTATGTAGAGAAGGAGAACGCGTGCATAAAAAAGGTAACAAAACGATTTAGCGAAGCGCGACACAGGAAGCCAGCCAAAAAACAATTTATTTTGTTTGAAACAAAAAAAAAAAAAATAAGAAAAAGAAACAGCCGCAAAAAATGCAGAAATACTAAAGCGAATACCGGACAAATTGCTACCTGGACGAAATGGTTGAAGAAAGATGACGTCAATGCTGCCACCGTTGCCGCCAACGACAACAATTAGATGGTGCGCTTGTGTATCAGTGTGTGTGTGTGTGTGTGTGTATGTATGTGTGTGCGTGCATCAACAGAAATATTAGAAAGATAATTATGTGGGGGGATAGGGGGGACTAGGCTTTGTGAAATTGTTGGCTCATGGTGTTGGAGTCGTATGGCGGCGGCAACGGCTGCAGCTGGCCAGGCTGAGACTGAAACTGAGGCGAAGTCGATGGCTGCTTAATGCCAACCTTGCGCGCAGCGGTGGCGGCATGGCCGGCGGCTGTGGTCACAGCTACATCATCATCATCATCATCATCATCACCATCATCACCATCATCATCATCATCATCATGATCATCAACGTTAAAAACAAAAAAAATTGTGACAAAAACGAATGAAAATTTAAAAACAAAACAATACAAAAAAAAAAAACAATACAAAAAAAATATAAGAAAAACATTATACAAAAACAAAGACATGGACTGGGACACTTGGAACACTTGGGATGAAGTGGAGTTAACTATCGATCTTACCTGTATCGCCATCGCCATATTCGGCCATCGAATCGGTATCGCTCTCCACGCCAGGCTTATTCGCTGAACTAACGGATTGGCGACCAGCGCTCTTGTTGTCCAAACTGTAAAGCCAAAGAATGGAGAGTTTTATGGTTATCGACAATCATCAATTATAGAAGGGATGCTTACGGTTGCGAGTACTCGTGGAAACCGCCCTCATCCGGGTAATCCCGCCGGCCATTGGCCAACTCTCGATCGTGCACATCGTATTTGCCACCGCGATTACGCCGTATGATGCAAATGATGATAAACAGGATGATGATGAAGGCTAGAGCCAGCATCATGCCAATGAACCAACCAGCGTTCGCCAGACTCTCATTTCGCACCATTATTGGTCCCTCGATGCTGTTCGTATCAATCTCGCTGGTGGCGCTCTCCGTGTAATAGTGCCCATCGACGGATACAACGCGGAACTCATAAACGGTATCCGGATCCAGGCTGCCAATCTCCTGATAATCAACTGACTTCTCGGGGTGCTCATTCTTCCATTCCGTTTCACCCTTGATTCTGTAAATATTTTGTAATTTAATATACACAACTTATATATACTTGAAGGTTAGTCCTTTCTATTTCCTCCCCCCATCGAGCTTTATCATTGTATTTTTTCTAATTAATTTTTTAGTAGATTTAGATCGTAAATATATCGTTTTATCAGTTGCATTAATCTACACAACTTCTGAATATGCTTTTGAGCCACGTTACTTAAAAGTATATCGAAAAGAATATCTGTGATTGGAATAATAATAATAATATTAATAGTAAAGAATAAATTTGGAATATAAATTAACCTATATCATGAGCAGATCAATTGCTATTCGAACTCTTATTGTAGAAACCATTTGGGTTACTCTGCAAATTGTACTCTCATTTGATTGTCATCATTACCTGTACTTGGTGAAAAAGTGTGAGCCTGAACGTCCATCAGTGCTGGGCACCCAATTAATACGATATCTGGGCATACCATTTGGCGCCGACAGTTGTTCCCATGTCAAAGAGGGCGTGGACGGGGGCGCAATGTCCTCGCCCAGTGTGCTCTTCTCAATGTAATGCCTGCAGAGAGAGAGAGAGAGAGAGAGAGAGAGATCAAAAAGGGAATTTGTTGAAGCGTGCGTGTATCTTACTCGGCACCCTCGCCCATTTTGGTGGTGGCGGTAATGGAGATGCGATATTTGGTGTTCGGTTTCAGGCCGGCCATTTTCATGCGTGTGATGCGTGGATCGGTGATATGGGGATCGTATTCGCGTCGCTCGTCGACAAAGCTGCCGCGGACAACTTCATAATAGATCTTGTAGCCGGTTAGCTTGCCATTGGGATTGAGCGGTTTCTTCCAGGTCAGCCAGAAGGCGGAGGATCCAAGCGGATATGCCTCCAAGCTTTGCACCGCTGACGGCACACCCTCGGGGGTATCAAAGTCAATCACAGCGCTGGGCGGTCCATTGAAGCGTCCGTTGTAGACCAGAACGCGGGCATAATTCTTGGAGTCTGGCTTGAATTGTGTGACGAGCGCTTTGCTATGGATCGTATGAATCTCCCGCAAGCCCTCTTCGCCCTCCTTGTCTGTCCAAGTCTGGATCTTGTAGCCCTTGAAATGGCCGCGTACAGACTCCTCGCTGACCGGATTCCATCCGAGATAGGCATTGGTGGCACTGGTCACGTGCTGCATGCTAAAGTTGGTCGGCGCCTCGAGGGGACGATCCTCACCCGAGTAACCAATTACCTCCTCGGCGGCAACATTCGATTCACCGCGCTCATTGATGGCGACCACCTTGATGTGATACTTGACGAATGTCGGCTGATCGGCGATCAATAGATTACTCTGACGCCAATCGTAGATATCCTTGTTCTCCCAGGCGGCAGCGGGTATGTCACGTTTCCAGCTAACGCGATACTGGAAATTGGGTGCGTTGTGCTCAATTTCCGGCATCGGTGTCCATTCGATGACCAAATTGTTTGGCTCCGTGCCCTGGCCGACAACATTCTCGGGATTCTTAAATGGCACATTCGGTTGTGTGGTGCACGCGTCACTGTGACCGGACGGCGGCGATTGGCCAATTTTGTTAAATGCAATCACACGGTATGTGTAATTGGCCCATGGCGACATCTGCACAACAAATGAGAAATCCGTGCTGGGCACCTTGTCGAACGCCCGATCCCAGGAGGCGGGCGTGAACGAGGTGTTGTACTGGATCGTATAGTGGAGAATGGGGGAGCGATTGTCACCCTGCGGTTCCCAGGAGATCTCCGCCTTGTCGTCCTGGCATGTGATGCCGATCAATTTGGGGGCATTGGGCACATCCTGAACAATTAGATTGGCTCTCGCTGTGGCCTCGTCCAGTTCAGTTCTGGCCACGCACGTATATTCGCCCGAATCCAGCTCCATGGTCTTGGCAATTGTCAGTGAATTGTCATTGGTCTTGACGAAACGCGCCTCCGCATCAAAGTCGATGTTCTGGCCATCCTTGAGCCACTCGATCGTCAGATTCAGATTGGGATCATGCGCCTCATTGCAACGGAATGTCGCCGATTGGCCAGCAGCGACCTCATAGTTCTGCGGCTCCTGTGTGATCCGGGTGCGCTCCCTAACCACCAGGGAACCCTGGGCGGTGGCATTGCCAAACTTGTTGACCGCCAGGCAGGTGTAGTTACCATTGTCGGCAAAAGCCACATCCTTGATCTCGAGATCGCCCGAGGCGAGCACCGTATAACGTCCGCCGGTCAGCCAGTTGTTGTTCTGGCGCCATTTCACCTGCGGCTTGGGTGCGCCAAAGACGCGACATTTCATTGTGATGTTGCGTCCGTTGACGGAAAACTCGGCACGGGGCGGCTCCTGAATCTCTGGCGGCAGGGCCTGCACATTTAGATACACATCCTTGTAGACATAGCCCAGAGAATTGGTGGCGTTGCACCCATAATTTCCCGTATCTTTCTTAACCAGATTCACAATCTTGATGTAACTATTGGTAACTGTGCGTCGCGGATTCGGTTCGCTCTGTGCAATCGGTTTGCCATTGTGTATCCATTGGATCGTTGGCTCCGGATGTCCAGCGGCCTTGCAATTGAAAACGACCTCCTCATCCTCGGCGGCATTTTGTATTTCCGGCTCCTCGGTGAAATAGGGTATCGCATGGATTTTCAAATTGATCGAATAGGATTGGGCGTTGCCCACACCGTTGGACACGTCGCAGTTGTAGGTGCCTGCATCGTTGAGATTCGCTTGCCTGATCACCAGCGATTTACCATAATTGCCTTGCGTAATGTGATCGCTCCACTGCACCCGCTGCCCGTCCTTATACCACACCGTCTGTGGTAACGGTGTCCCGCCATAGATGCAATACAGTTCCACTCGTTTGCCGCGCAGCGCCACCTCATTCTTACGGGTCACGTACTGACGCTTGGGCGGATGTCGATTCTGGGAGGCGCTCACGCCCATCTGCTTGACGTCGAGGAGTATCTTGTTGCCGATCTTGTATTCGTTGCGGAACACCGAGGTCGCCGAGCAGGCGTAGTAGAAATCATCGCTGGCATCCTCGCGCGTCACATTTGAGAACCAGAGCGTGCCCTCCGGATCGAGGGTCATGCGTGAATTGTTGATCGATTTGATGCCCGATCCGATGCTCTGTTGGATCAGCCAGTTAACCGTTGGCTTTGGCCAGCCGTCGGGCGCCTCGCACTGCAGTGAGAAGGGATCACCCTCGTTGGCCTCAACGCTGCGTGCCACCTCGTCCTTGAATGCATTCAGCTCCGCCTTGCGCACAAACACCGAATTCGATGTGGCAACACCAAACTCGTTGCTGGCAAAGCACTGATACTGTCCCAGATCCTCATCCTTGGGCGATGTGATCACCAATGAGCCGCGTCCGGGCTGCCGGGACATACGATTATCGTATGCCTGCCAGTCAAACGGTTTCCCGTTCTTGATCCATCTATATCTGCAATTAGATAAAGTCATTGCAAATTTTATGAGTAACAGATATATTTCCCAGTAAAAAGAAAACTCTATTTGCTAATTCTCGGCAAGTATTGGCAACGACAATCCAGCTAACATTCTTTGCAGATACCAAAAAAATAACTGGAAACAGAAATAAATAAACAGAATTTCCCAACCTTTCAGCTTATAATACTTTCCTCCATATAATCTTGAATGCCTATTTTTTTAATTCTTGTTTAAAAGTTTTCATTATCCGGACATATTTCGTTTATTCAAACGAATCTGTCATAAAACTAAAGCTTCCGTCCAAATTCTGATTTCTAGCCCTTGCCAATCCAGTGAGAAAGACAATCCGGGCCAACTGGTTTATTTTAGATCATTTTTCTAGTATATACCAATTATTGTTTGTCTACTCGTTAATTAACGTAAATATCAAGTGCTTTACGCAAACTTCTCACTCACTATGAATGCGGTTACATAAATTTGATTATCTTATTACGATTATAAATATGTGTGGAGATTAAAGACATTACTAATTTGCTAAAACAGCGAAAGAAATATACATATATATATATATATATATTTCCTGGTTTGCTCAATTGCGACTCATTAAGCGTCGGCGCTCTAACAAGTTAATTTCCACATTTAATTTGATTCAATCTTCAATCATACACATTACGTATATTTTTTTTCGTAATTTTCTTTTTGTTTCTTGAGCAATGAGATATTTAATAAGTGTTCATATTATAACTATGACGACTTGTTTAATTTTCAATTGCGAAAATGGTTCATTAAACCGAGTCTGCCGGAGCCTGGAAGCAGTGAGATCGAGGAAGAGGATGAGGATGAGGCCTCTCATTTGCCTCAAGCTTTACGTAATTGCAATTAAGCGCAAAGGAAGTAAACGAGAGCAACAACTCAGATGATGCTTTATTTTCGGATATTTTTTAAGTTTCTCATTCTTATTTTCATTCTCTCATTCTCTCTTTCTCTCTCTCTCTCTCTCTCTCTCTCTGTCTGTCAGTCTGACAGTCTGACTGTGTCCCTCTTTCATAAGTCAATTATGTGAACTGGTCGAGCTGCTTGAGCTTGTTAAGCGCTGAATTTTTAGTTTTTGTGAGTTTTTATTATTTACTCAAGCGGCTCCCGAGACATCGAGAATCGTTGTCTCTCACCTCTCACCTCTTACCCCGGCCCCTGTTCCAGCTGCCGGTCATGGAATAGGTCAATCACATGAATTGTTTTTAAGTGTTGTAAGTTGCAATGCAATGTTTAAAACGGGGCAAGATGGTGGGCTTGCCACAGCTCGCCACAATGTGGCTGGTTGGGTTTGTTGAACTTGTAAGTGTGCTGTGGTTTGTAACAAATTTAACTAATTTATCATCAACAAATCTTCTTCTGCTTCTTTGCGAACTTATCGATATATTTGTTCTGTATTTTTTAATGTATATTTTTAATTCCTTCAATTAATAACTAATAATAATACTTAGCCTAAAGGTATGCTATTCTTGTATAGTTTCATACAAATGTAATCTTGTTATGTGATATATATTACTATACAGAAGTAGATAGTACACAAAATTCCATATACTGAAAATGGGCTGGCAGCTCTTGTCTCAACTGCTGTTGCTGTTGCCAGGGCAATAAGGGTGACGTTGTGCCAATGACACATTAAGTTGGTGGGCAAGTCCATGGGGTAAAGTTAGACTAACCCCTAGTTAACCCCATGGTAGCCTAGTCAATAAACGCGCTGACTCAGTGTGACCACCCCCATCCTCGCATACACCCGTATACCCGTATCCCGTCCTTCGTCTCGGCACTACGCGCACAGTTCACTCAACCAAGTCGTCGTCATCAGGCAACACCATCAACACCATCAACACGAAGGCAGCGAAGCGGGCAGGTGCTGCTGACCGAAAAAGTTAAGCAGCCCAACTAAACCGGCTAAATGTGCAGCGGCCCACACCCTCAACTGAACCCTAACCCTTCCCTACTGTTGCCAACGGCAAGAGTTCCTACCTCGCTCCAGCCCTCCCTTTTTCCTTCCTTTCGCAAATGCATGCAACTTCCTTAAGCCGTTTGTCTGTGCAACTGTAACTGTAACTGTATGTGTGTGTGTGCTTTTTGTTGGGTTGCCAGCTTGACTGCCACTTAACCCCAGCGACTTTGTAATAGTTTTTGGATGGCTCCTTACCAGATATCTATCTATCCATCTATCCATCCAACTCAGCTCTGCCTCTGCCAGGCACAAAAGTGCGATTAAAATCTCTTTAGAAATTGCGGGCAGGCAGAAGGCTTGGTGCTTGCTGCTTGCTGCTAACTGTATGAGTCATCACAACACACACAAAACACACACCCAGCGATGGGTTGTTGCTTTTTTTTTATATTTTACTTTTCTTTTTTGAAATGGGGTTGCAAATACCAAGCAAGTCAGCTTGCCTTACCACAAGATACCCTTGAGCATAGAATCCACGGGTAGCGGAAATGCTTTCTGCTGAATGTTAACTCATTGCTACAATTTTGTACAACCCTCATTAACAATTTTGAACAGGGTACAGGGTAGTATAAACAGCATAAGTTTAACAAAATGCCAGAGCATATTTTTTAGCGCATTACTATACGGTTGTGAGGTTGGCAACACGCTCATTGCGGCTGCTTTTATCTGCATGTGGCATGCGAATAGAAAGCCCTAACCCACTTCCATATTTTGCTTTGAAGTGAAATAAAGAAAAGTAACCAAAACAACAACCACAAGTAATTGCAATATTTATGCAGCGGCTCCATGCGCAAAAATAGCACCAACTAAAGAGTTAGGCAGTTATGGAGTTAAACCCCTTTAAAAACTGCAAGCAGCAAAATTGCAGATGGATCAGAAAGTGTTGTCTGTTATTTATATATCGATTTCTGATGTAATGTCAGAATGATGCCTTTTGCAACTAGTTTGTAATGTAAAGGCACTGTCGGTGTGCTTTGAATGACATGTAACTCGAGAGCAGGGATCAGAAACGGGCAGCTTTTGGATAGAGCCGCGAAGCAAATAAACGCTACCAGAGGGGGGGCAGGCAACAAGATGAAATGGAGTGAACACAGATGACGTCGCCAGGCTGAGAGCTGAGGGCTGATGGCTGAGAATGTTGTGGATTTGTGCTGTGGCTAGAGGGTTGCCATTGCGCATTTTACAGCGAAATGCTTTTACGCTCGATATGTGCGCGAATAAGTGTATGTACACATAAGGCTCGAAGTGGAGCACAACAATAGAATTATCAAAAAAAAAAAAAAAAAAAAAAAAAATAGTTGTGAGGGAGGAAGGAGGTAAGACAGCTGTGACTGTCACTGTGAACTGGGCGTGCCCCGCGTGCATGTCAAACGTGCAATGACACCGAAAATGCCGACAAGGAAACAAAGCACCGTCTCCAAGGTATCACACCACAAAGCGTTGCTCATAAAAATGGGACAAAAGTTTCAGTTGACATTCTTGCTGGTCGCATTAATGGGAAGCTAGCATGCAAACCGGTCTTCTACTATTTCTCAGAACTCCCATTTGGGGTGATAGGGTGAGAAAGGCCGAAAAAAAAGGCTAGACTCAGCGTGGGTCCTAGCAACAGAAAAATATACACAACTGAAGCGCTTCAGGGAGTCACAATGTCCACAAAAAATATTAGCGCATATCGGGCATTTAGCGAAATAATCACTTTGTTTCACATGGTATACATATGTTATTAAAGGACGACTTGTGAATGGATGACCTCAGTTAAACCAAAATAGAGTTGGCATTTTAGATAATCCTATTATGCAAAAAGTACAAATGCTCGATCTTGAGAAGGTTTCTTTAATTGCCCACTAAACAACTGAAGATGTTATCGATCAAATGAATAAACTTGATCGGCTTTATAATATATAGAATATGCTATTCCAAAGTTAAAGTTTAGCTGCTTAAGTCTCTGATATCTCATAATTTTCATATTTCAAACTGCTACATTATTTGCTGAATGGTTGACTAACCGTGTCGCAACTTTCCGATTTAGACGAATCAATATTGAGATTGCTGCTACAATAGAACACTTGACTTGAAATTCCAACTTAACGGAGTCAAATGGAATAATTGCATAAATTATAATTACACTTACAACACTTATAGATGTAATACAATCAGGGAAGATGACAAACGAACGAACGAACGCCTACTCATGTGTTTCTAAGTGGCAGTTGTAATTGAACTGGTTTTTGCCACGAGCAGTTAGTGAGTCCAAGTCTAAGTCGGAGACAAGTCATTAAACAAGAGCGTAAACATATTTAAATATGCATGGAGCTACATATAAAATATGTATGTATCAAGCCCTGTTATCGATTTATGTCGAGTGGCAACCCTTTGCTGGGCGTCTCAGCCGCTATCAAGAAACGCTTTTAGGCAAAACAAACAAAACAATAACGGAATCTACAGCGCCACGTGCCACATGTTGGGGATGTGGCGGATCCAGGACTCTGGACACATTATGACTCATCGAGGCGCGCATAACTTCACTGCCAGCCAACCTAACTGACTGACTGACTGACTGGCTGGCTGCATCCGAAACGAATGGATATTCAGCCAGACGGCAGGGCATTTGATGTACATATGTACTTAACATCTGACATAAATGACTCGGTTCTGGGTACTAGGGACCAAACCAGACACGACGTATGCTCGCTCCATCGTATGAGGGCACAAAGCTGCAAGTGGGAATTGCGCCTGGCGAATTGCGTTTTCCCATACCGGAATATATAAAAGGGTTGTTTATGCTCTGGCATTCCTCTACACACACACACACATACACACACACACACACACAGAGAGCACTTGACGCTGTGCGGCATGAATGAATCAAATGAATTAGAGGCTGACGAGTGAGTGTTCTTGCCACGTTTGTTGCTCTGTTGCCGTTGTTGTTGTAGCCGCTCGTGTTGCAAGAGGCTAGACGCTCAAGCAGGTGGCAGGTGACTGGGATGCTGGTGGGACTAAGGGATGAGCTCTGAAAACAGCTACAGCTTCACAATATTATGTAAATATTGTCTGTAGAAAATGGTGCTTGGCTACACGAATCACAAATTACCCCGGATATTTCATGTTTCAACTGTAGTCGAGTAATCGATAGCAGTATTACAGTTATAATATATCTTGGCTTCTATCGAAATCCTTTTGATCGATTAATCTATTACTATTATAAAGCGATAAGCGCAAACACATAACATTTATTCGCAGCTTTATTTAATGATTATATTTCTACTGCGACTTTATTGATATGCACAATATAAAAGAAATATTACCTACATACATGCTACACACATAACGATTCAAATTGAAATTAAATCCTTTTGGAAATGTTATTTGGATATTTGTACGTCCGCAATCAGGTGACTTCAGGATATTTATATCAGAAGGCGTCACTTCCTCAGATATTAGCAAGATTTATCACATGCATACTTGACACATAATTAAAGATGCTAAAAAGTGACCAAGTAATATATACACGAAGAATTTTAAATCGGATACGATAGTCTAATTAGATCGATTCATATGCCGATCGAGAGCTTGAAACGTATATATTAAAACTCATTTTAATCCAGCTTGTGCATGAGATATAGAGCTGTGTCAACTTATGGCGCCATTCATCGATTCATCGATTTTCTTCACAAATTCAATATACATAATTGAATATGTATGTATGTATGTACGAATACATTATATGAAAGCTTAACCGCCCCAATTACCAAAGTCGAAGCCAGCAAAATGTCAAATGGCAGCGTCGCTTGTGCAAAAGCTTGATTTCTACGCATGAATCATGTGCGGAAGTTGGGGAAGTAGTTCGCCCTTAGACTGGGGGTGACTTTGTCATCGGCATTGACGAGTATGCCCTACCTAATACTGGGTACATGCAGGTTTCAACATCACATATATTCTTATACAATTCGAAATTACGATTAGCAACAAATGGAAAACGAAAGCATATCATTATAGTTCTAGAAAATGTACTCAAGATATTTGTTGTTGCGTCGCATTTGCCCACTACTCCAAACAATTGTGGATAGAGGAAAAGAGATGCTGTGTAAGCAACATAAGCGACAAATAGAATCCTTTCCAAAGTAAAAGTTGATTGTATAGTGACAATTTGTAGGGCATCATTCAGTCGTGTTACTCATTTGTCCTGCTACAGCTGCTGGGGGCTATCTGAAAGTCGCAAAATGCGCTGATGAAGTTGATTTTAATCACGATGATGATGACAACGACAATCGATTGCACTAAGCACATATCATGGGTGGTGTGTATTCTGTTTAGTGTGTGTTTCATCATCTTCCTGCTGGCTACTGCTGTTTTTTTTTTGTATTTTGTGACAATTTTTTTTTGGTTATGTTTTTTTTTTGTGATCAGTCTTTGCTTAAAGTGGGCAACTTTCCTGCTGCGATTTAGTGTGTTCAAATTCAAATACACTGGTTTTTGGGCGCCAGTTAGGCGAGACCGAGCTTATTAATAAACATGAGCCAGCCATAAAAACCACAATAACAGAAACAAGCAACGGCGCCAAAGAAGCAAAAATAACAATCCACAACTTCAGCAGCACCAACAATAGCAACAGCAGCAGGAGCGAGGTCGAGTTCAACATTGCGTGAAAAATCAATAAGTTGTGCCCCCCTCAGCCAACTAAACCAACGCCAGCAACTTGATATAGACGCTTACATTTAAGTGGCGAAAAAAAATTCGGCAAATTACACTCAGCTGAGTGTTCCATCCTTGCCAAACTTTAAATTGTTTGATTATAATGTATAAAATGTGGTTTACATTAAAAAATGTATACATAAAAACCATTCCAGTTTATATTTAAGTAGACAAATAAGAAATTATCATAGAACAATGAGGATAGTTGTGAAACAAAATGTTTTGATCCTGATAGAAGTCAGGGTCAGATTGCCAGGGTTTCCAAAAGTCGAAGTGACATTTTGGAGGCCATCAATAGTCCTGTTTCTAATAAGATTTTTGGCAAATTTTGGAGATACATTCGGTACACTGTGCGGCACCTTGAAAAAACAATGCCCCACTGACAATTGGAGGAAGTGGAGAAGCGAGGCGCAGATGTTGCAAGCAACAAATGGCCATATGTTTAAGGTTACACTAAAAGTTGTTGCTGCTATTTGTCTTGGGCGCTCCCAACTCCAAACTAGTTTCACAAAGTTCAGCCAGACAACTTTTTAGAACTTAAGTGACTGACACAGATGCAAAAACATATACGAGATACGAACCAGAGAAAGCTGAGCTGTCCAGCTGCATAGACCTGCAAGTGTAGTATTTTTTTATTTAAATTTCTAGTTTGTTGATGAAAACTGAAATAATAATATCCCGATTCTGACTCCTGCAAATACATATACTCAGCGAAAATGAATTCACTTGCTTCCTTTTCCATAAGAAATTGGTAATAGAATTTTTGAGAACTGGGAAACAAGGAAATGCATTAAAATAATTGGAGGGTAGATTACGAGGAACCTGCTCCAAAGATTGAGATTGAGAAAATGTATGCATCACGCCCATTCTCGATCCTAAAAATCGTCCTTATTGGCTGAGCTTGTCAATGAGATTATGCTTTTCAGCCGTCCTTAACACAAAATATATCAGATTTGCCAAAATTAAAAAAAAAAAAAACCGAAAAACTGTGTTTTTTTTTTAGAAAGAAACTAAAGCTATTCCAAATGACAAACAGATTGATTTATTTATTATTTTCATCGGTGAATGGACAAAATTTGAAAGCCGCTCGAACCGAAAATGGTGAAAAGCCAGTCAACCCAAACTATTTTGAATAAGTTTGTACGTGTTTGTCTGTAAACATGTATGTGCATCTGAATGCATAGATTAACATCGAATTGCTAATAACCGCAAAGAATATCAACACTTGGGTATTCTAAAAAAAAAAAAAAAACAACAAATAGCTGTGAACGCATTGCGCGGCTATGCAACGACAGCAACAACAATTTGAGTGTGTGTGTGTGTGTTGCACATTAGACAACAAAATAATAACAACAACAACAACAGCAGCAGCAGAAGCAGCCAATGACAACAAAAAAACAAAGTAGGTCACGCTGAATCACAGAGGCGTATAGTTCGTCTGTAGAGAGATACGTGAGACCAGCGAGTCCATTGTGAACTGAATGTTGCACGACTTCAATGCGCCCCGATTACGTCCCGCCCAGTTGCCCACTAGCTAAACACACTTAGTACATATGCATAGATATATACATGTGTCTCTTGTAGAAAGTTATTCAAAATATATGAAAACGCTTAAGTTCAAAAGTAAGTTATGACATTATCGCAATGCGGCAAATGTAAGAATCGTCTTTTGGTTAAATGCTCCTCCAATCCAATGCTTGTCTTTTTAAGTTGCCTACGCCTTCTTCTTACCCTGATTCCTTCATTTTCAAATTTAACAAGACACATAAGGGATATATACATATACCCATCTATGCAATAAATATATATATATAAGGTTACATATATACCTTGGGCTTGAACTCAAGGTACTTCCTAGTCGAGCTCTGTCTGCTGTAACTATTTATTATGCTTGTTGTGCGTACATAACTTTAATATCCACTTAAATGCGTTTAATTATCTTTATAAAAGGTAACGTGCCAATTACATTGGCTGCCATGGAATTCGTTATTATTGATAGTATTTGTTAATAGCTATGCATGTTTATGTAATATTCAAATTTTTGTCTGTCAATATAAAATTGTCTTCTTCTCTTCGTCAAATTGTTAATCTTATAAATTAAGCAACATGGTTGAAAACTGGTTTTTTGAACCCAATCGAACCGAAGCCAAAACACACACACACATTGTTAGTCGATTTTATTATTTAACTACCAATTATTCGATCAATTTTACCAATTAGCCAAACTCTTACTCTTAAAACCGTTTATCATATTTTTAATGGGCGTCTTTCGTTGAAAGAAATCATTGCAAATGGAAAGTGGCGACAAGCATATTTCAAATGAATGTATTGAAATCAAAGTGTTGGCAGTTCACATATTGCATATTCATATTGCATCGAATAAAACCAATTGGAAAAAGGCGACATGTTTGCAGGCAGTGCAGGAAGCAATGACAGCCTAACTAAGAAAAGCCACCAAGCAACAGACTTGATCTTCATCAGAAACAATTGGGCCAGGCTGGCATAAAGCCTGGTCTGGTGTTTAGTGTATAGCAACAGTGAACCGTTTGACTTGGAGTTCGACATCATTACGTAATGTTCATAGCCTGGCTTATGCATGCGATTATATATATATATATCTATACGTACACACATATATAAATTTTAACATTCGAAAATGTGTATGTAATCGTATATTCTAAGCATGCCGGACCATCCGGTCAAACTGGTTATTATTACTACCTGTCCGTACACTTGCCAACATAATAATGATCTTCGTCATCATTAGGAACGACGTCATGGCCCAAAAAGCGTGCACTCACTCACACACACACACACACACACACACACACATTTCCCACTATTAACCCATTTGACGCGATGTAAAATACATGAATACAAATTTACGCATTGCCAACTATTGCAGAAGGTTACAAACTGGGCCCAAGTGAGAGAAACAGAGAGAGAGAGAAAGAGAAAAAGCAATTTGACATCTGTTGCTGTTGCTGCTGCTGCTGCTGCTGCTGCTGGTACTGCTGCGTAGGAAAAACTATTTTCGGTCGGCTACTTTTCATATTTTCAAGCAGCACGTCACGCACTTCATTCCGGGCCAACTTGTTTTCGGAATCACAAATGAGGTCATCGTCCAAGCGCGTTAAAAATGAAATTCCGCATTTCGAAATGACTTAATGCAAGTACAGGCGTTAGTATAATAAAAAGAAAAACTTCACAGAAAGTAACGTATAAAATACAAAATAAAAAAACAACAACAACAAAATGAAACGTGTTTCTATGACGAACAGGTTCTAATCGACCATATAGAGAATCACATAATAAAACAATAAAATAAAACCAACTTGAATTTTTGACATGTGCAGACATGTGAGTCATTTCAATTCAAATGATGTCACAGCATCAATATGATTAAACGGGCGAGCAAATGCAACAAAATTTGCACACTCTAATATAATTAAAGTATGAATAAACATATGTATATATGTATATACTCGTATACCCTCAAATAGATATACATATGTACATACATACATATATATATTTAAGAGAAGCCAACAAGCATTTCATATTTATTTTAAGCACATTTATAAAAAGAATCAACAACTAAATTACGGAAAGCTCGTAGGAGGAAAATGGATCGCCAAGATTTATTACGCCCTGTGACCTGTTGCCTTAAAGCGCCACCTGGTGCACAGAAGTTTAGTAATGCGAAATATGTTTGTGCAATTGAATTGGAAAGAACAAGAATAATCCTTAAAGACGGAGCTCAACTTACAGATACCCTGTCAGCAAATCTTTAACTAACCCAGTTACATATTTTAGCTCGCGTTTCCTACATATTTCTACGACTTTCTACTGGAAAGTTATATACAAAAAAATAAATAAATTCAGCTTTTATGGCTATCGGTAAATGGTACTTATTTTTATAGTTCACTAATAAATTAGAGCAATAAATGATAAGATAAATAAATGCATATGCCATCTAGGCGATCTCTTTCACTCTGCGCATTATTTTTGGTTCGAGTTGCGTGATACGGAAATCATCAAGTTGTGTAAAGTTTCTCGTTTTTATGTAAAAATTTAAAATATTTCTTACGCGACGTCCAAGAAATTCAAAAGAAAAGCACACAAACAGACACACACACCCATCAAAATACATGAACATTTTTCGAAAAAAAATAGAGGCAAACGATTTTTGATTCAAAAAATTCTTGTTTGCCATGCGTCTGCTTAAAGTTTATTTATGTAAATTGCCAAACGAACACACGTATATACAAACATATATTATATAGAATTTAAAATTTGTACGAGTTCAGTAAATGTAGATGTTAACCATAACCAAAACATGCATAGCAAGCATGCCAGGCCAATGTGTACTTACTCCGGTTCGGGTTGTCCATCGGCCTCGCACTCAATAATGAATGGCTTGTCGCTCTCCTTGTTCTGTTGCGCCACCTTGAAGAGCAGCTCATCTGTGGGCGGCTGTTTGCTTATCCGTGGCGGGGAATTGTCTGTGGAGAAGATTTGTAAATGAAGACAGAGTCAGAGTCTTGCTGGGAATGTGGCTAGCCTGTGTTTCATTATTTTTTTATCTCTTCACTAATGCGCCACATAAATTAGGGCACATTCGCATTTTCCACGCGTTTAAGTCAACATAATAAGTTGTTCGTTTTCGCTGTTTATTTTTATCAATTGGTGTCGCAGTCGATAGCTATTTTTATGGATCAGTAGTCCATTGGGAACTGCTGGTGCATACCCAGGAGGGAGAAGAGAGTGGCTTCGGTAGGCTTTACGCCACAATAAATTTATTCAAATAGAGATTGTTTGAAGTGGGGCAAGGCTTCATTTAAAACGCTTTTAAAGAAAATCTATCTAAGTGGAATATCTATCAATTAATTTTGTTAAGCTAAGTATGAATTTGCTACAAATGTGTGAAAGATAAGTCTCAATGCCTCAGCTGATTGACAGATTTATTATAGATAGATAGATAGATAGATACTTACTCGTTGCCGTTGCGCTGCCCAAAATGGCAGCCAGTAATATCGCGGCCAGCATCATTGACTGCCGCCTCATTTGAGTTGCTGTTCAACTGCACTTCAATTGTTGTGGTTGCAGTTATCTATTCGCGCACACAGACACAAACGCACACTCGCAAGTGCCCCGTCCGTGTGGCACACTCGCTTCTAGACCTGGAATCTGCAACAACCTCCGCAATTGTATTGTCAATTCCGTTGTGTTGCGATTGTTTGTCTGTTTGGAATGTTTTTTATTTTTATTTATATTTATTTTTGTTTTTGTTTTGTTGGGATTCTTTTTCTTTTTTTTCTTTTATTGTTTGCGCTGAGTTCTCACAATTTTCGCGCTAATGAAAATTGCATCCAAGTGAGCGTTTTCCCTTTTGCAAACACAATAGCTGGCAAAGTACAAAAATAAGAACACATTGAGCAACTTTTTACACTTAAATGGCATATATACATATACATGCCATATACATATGTATCTGTATCTAATATGCACTTGGCTGCTAGTAAAAGTTTATCACTGTCGGTTTTTTTTATTATTATCGTTGTCTGTCTGTCTGTCTGCAAAGAGAAGAAGAAAACATATATGTTATTATAATTATTATGCAAAAGAAAAAGAAGCTAACTATTTAATTTACGCGCGGTGAAAGGAGCCAAATTGGGTTTAAGTGATGTGAATACAGAAACAGTTCTTTTCCTACTCATTTATTTAGTAAAAATTCATGGCTTATATACCAAAATATCTATGTACAAGTTGACCTAAGCAATCAATCCTTATCTATGCGCTAACAAATGCAATGTCTTAATATTATCTACTTATTCACATGCCGCCCGAATTAGCAAAATGCCATATCTAAGTGCAGCCCATGGGTCGGGTGCATCTTTGCAAATTTTGTCTAGGAGCTATCTGCAGCAATAAATTTTCTGTACTTGACGAAATCGTACAGCAACGTTCTGACTTGCTTTATTCGATTTAAGCAAACCACGACTTGAATATCGATTATTGCCGTTATTACTTTTCCGTAAGCCAGCGAGAATCGTTGAGAAACAGAGAATCGATAGCGACACTGCCCCATCGGAAGTGGTCAGCGAATAGCAAGGCATAAGGCAAAATAAATAGCAGAGCAGAGTAAAACGCTTCAGCCGAGAGATTGACTAGTAGATATCCTGTACCGAAGACCTCACTTTAAGTCGTACACGTCTCTATTTATTTATTTGTTACTTCGTTCGATTTCGATCATGATGAAATTTTAACACTTGAAGTTACATTATGTCAAGTTATACTCCTAACGAATTAAAGGGCGTTTTAGTTTCAATCAAATAATCAATTTTGATTGATAATAGAGAGATAGATTGATAAAATTACAAAAAGCTGATCTACTTAAGGTATTCGATAACTCATATTCCAAATCTAAGGTCTCTAAGGTCTGACTGTCTCTGACGACTCGGCTGTTGCTGCTGACCTTAACTAGATATACCTTATGGTGGGGTCGAAGACAAAACTTGATTAGACCCTTCTTTCCATCGATTCTGAATGGGTAAACTGTGTTGTGGGTGCCTGCCAGTGGTTCAGTGCGTCGTCATAGACCTAATTCCAAAATCCGTTCAATGGAAAATGTGTCAAGCGAGAATGCAGTGAATGCAGAAGGCAGACACAGAGACACAGAGACAGGGAGACAGGGCCAATAAGAGACAGACAATGGCCAGTTAGCATTGGAACGCCACAAAAAGACGGGTTAGAAGCGAAAGCTAATTAAATTAGCGCTACACGGGCAATTCTTCTCAAGCTGCGAGCTGTCTGTGCACGCGCTCAATGTGCCGCATTTCAGACTGGCAACAATGTTGAACTGCAACGGACGTTGATCGTAATTTGGCATTTGGCAATTTGGGAACCACAAACAGCCAACACCAGCACCACCAATGACCCATCTACAGCAACAGCAACAGCAGGATCTACAACGGGAGCCACAGCAACGAAACAATCACAGTCAGCACGGAATTATGGATTTACGCAATCTTTGCCAGCGTCTCGATGTGGAGAGTCTAAAAGGTGAGTGTTGCGTTAAGTGTGAAAGTCAAGCGCAAGTTTTGATCTTTAATCATTGATTTTCTTATCGAAAATCTGTAAAAAGGCTAATATTCTATCCAAAGGGGGGCAAAAAAAGTGATAGCAATTAATTTGAAATGCACAAAAAAGAGGAAAATAAAGGCTAGAAATGTTAGAATTGGACCTAAATTGAAATACACAATAAGGAGAGAAAAAAATAAGGATATATCTAAGATAATGCTCTAAAGCACGAGAGTGCTGTCAAAAAATGTTGATAGCATATTAGTTTGTTTCTCTAAGATTAGGTTAGGATCGGTAAGATGGCCCGTCGTTTTGGTTCATTGCAAGAGACTGAATCAAAGATGAGTTCAGTTCATTTAAGAGCTGCATCAAATTGAAATTTGTCCACTTATGTGTTCTTATTTTGTCGCACAGGCAAACTGGCATCGCTGCCACAGTTGCGTTTGCCCAAATCGTTGCCCAAAATGCGCGCTGCGCGCCGCATCTTTTGCAGTTCGCGAGGCAACAATGCGAGCGGCAGCAACAAGGCTGCAACAACGGCAGGTGAGACTGCTGTAGAGACGGAGCAAGTGCCGGCGGCGCTGTTCATCAATCGGACACCGCAACGCATATCCACAATTAGCTCACTGATGCACGAGCAGGCCACGCTGGGCGCCAATCGCGGACAGATGGCGCCGTCATCCTCCAATCACCTGGCCGCTGGCACCTATTGCAGCGCTGGCAGCCTTGATGACGATTACTATGCGCCATATGGCAATACACGCGTCTCCCGTCCAATTAGTCCCATTAAAATACCACCACCACCAACAGCAGAAGCAGCTGCCACACGAAATGGCGGCAATAGTCTAACGCAGCGGCTGCAGCGCGGCTACAAGAATCTGAGCGAGCTGCAGCTGAAGCATCTGTTTGCCAAGGAGACGATTGTACGGCGGGATGGCATCGAGGTCGATCGCTATGTGGAACAGTACGAGGCGGAGCGACGCGTTGAGAAACTGGCACAGGAGCGTCGAGATCGCGAGATCGCCGACAATTATGATATACACATTAGAACGTTGCCGCTAACCAGGCAAAATACGCTCAAGGATCTGCAGCAAGAACAACTTGCAGAGACTGCTCGGCATGAGAGTGACGATGAGAGTGGCATGGAGGAGGCAATGTCAGCGCCAGTGCCACCGACGCAGCGTAAGAAATCGGGCATAGCCGCAACCAGGTTTGCCAAGGTGCGACAGCCGCCGCTGGAGATGCCTGTGCAGGAGCAGCAGCAGCATCAGCAGGAGCAGCAGCAGGAGCAAGGCCAGCCACCAATACGTCGAGCGATGCGTCAGAATTTGAAACGTCTGCGCAAATCGATCAAGCGAGTGCATCAGCATCAACCCAAACAAGCCGTCGACAAGCAAGCAAGCAAAGACCGCGACGACGTCAACGATGACGAGGAGGAGGACGGGGATTTGCCTAAGCCATCTCAGTCAGGCGTGGCGGGAGGAACAATGCGTGCGCGTCTGCGTCGCTTCACGTCCAGCGAGCAGCTGCAACAGCGTTGGCGCAAAAGCTTTAAGAGTAGCAGCGAGACGCAGGTGGCCCAAGGAGCCCAAGGAGCAGCAGTTGGAGCAGCAGCTGGCGCCACATTTGGCATGGGCATGATGCACAAATTGAACGAGAAGATGCAGCAGCTCAAGTTCTTTCGGCAACGTGGCAGCGGCGACAGCAGCAAGGACAAGCCACCAGCAGCGACGCAACTGGGCGGCAATAAACTCAACACAGTTGGTCAAGAGCCCGCGGATATTGACGACGACGAGGAGCTGGCGGCAACCTATCACCACAGCGATGACAGCGACGACAGCAATGGCAGCGACGACAGCGGCCAGGATGTGTGCGCCGATGAGGCATTCGGTCAGCTGGATGCCGGCGAGCAAGTGAAACGGGAACGAGAAAGAGATCGACCCACAATCGGAATGTTGGCGCAGCTGCAGGCGCACTCGACAACAGCTTGGAGCAGCGAGTCACTCGAGGAGGAGGATGCGGCTTTGGGGGGCCAACAGCAGCTGGCAGCAGCAGGCGATTATCCGCGCGTGCTCATCCATCAGCAGCACACAGATGCCTACGAGTCTACACTGATAATAGCTGTGGCCACAACTCTAACGCCGCCACCAACAAGAGACAATCGACACCAATGGGTGTCCAATGAGCAAATAATCGCTGGCTTCAAGGAGCAACAGCAGCTGACTGCACAAGCGTGCAACTCGTCTCGCGTTTGGCCCGGACCGGCTCTGTACAAGCCCAAGAGCATTGACATCTTTGAGAGCGAAGGCGGTCCCGCTGGCGCCTTTGCCGACTTCGATGAGGCACTGCGTAATGCGCCCGTGCTGCGTATTAGCGCCGGCAGCAGCGAGGAGGATGCGGATGACAGCAGTTCGCGTGTGACCAGAATACGAAGGCAGACGCCTCAGATTGGCAACAGCTGCGAAAGTCTCATGGAGCAGCAGCCCCTGGAGGAGGATGACGACAATGACAACAATGGTAATAATGAGGATATGGACATGGATATGGAGATGGATGTGGATGTGACTGTGGATGATGAGCAATTGGAGCTAGCGGAACGCCCACCATCGGTGTCTCCGCCACCGCCACCATTGCCGCAGCGTCGACCTCCGCCGAGCATGATGGCGCCCATTTATGATGCAGTGCCGCCGCCGCTACCCATCAGCAAACCACCTTTGACAATAGTAGCAGCAGCAACAGCAGCAACAGCAGCTCCAGCTCCAGCTCCAGTTCCGGTTGCATCACCTGCAGCAGCCAAATTGCCGCAACGCAGCGTTTCCATGACGCATCCGTCTAAGCCGCTTGTGAAAACCAGTTCGCTGCGTCTCACCTACAGGGAGCAAATGCATCCAGGCGATGTGGGCAAAGTCAATAAGCTGATCTCACGTTTTGAGGGCAGACCCCGACTCTGTGGCCGCCGACTCCACAGCGAGGAATTGACCATATGCAGCGATGAGGACGAACCAGCCGACGATCTTTTTGAGCAGATGCAGGTCGAGTCTGTCAGTCAGCTAACGCCAACAAATGTTAAGTGCAAACCGATACCAGACATTGTAACAACGCCAACACCAACACCAACAACCAGCAACAACAACAGCTGCCACAATCTGAGCAGGGATCTGTCCCGGGAGCAGTTGGAGCTGAGCTTGGATCGCCAGAATTCGAATTGCAGTCGCAGCCAATATGGTTCGCCGCTTCCATTTCCCAACAGCCAAAGTCAGCGGCGCAGCTCCACGCCCACAATGCCCACCACTAGCATCAGCAGCAGATCGGCCAGATCTCTGGCACCTCAAACACATTCCCATTCGCAATCGCAACTGGCGCGATCCAATCGACGCTCCATGACACGAGACGATGACAACTTCTACAGCTTTGACAGCGATGAAGGTGCGTATTGCCCCAACCCGCACCAGCCCCATTATTATGCTGTATAAGTTTCTTTCAGAGAATAGCTACTATTCCATAAGTCCCTCAAGCAGTAGTCGCTATGTGGTCGAGATTTGATGTGCAATGTGGAATGTGGAACAATCAGCAGGCTCATCTCACTAAGCAACCAACTCAGAAAGCGAATCAAAAAGAACAACAGCAGATATAGCAACAAAAAAATTACTTAAAAACAAATGCAAAAAATTAATAATGGTTTAAGTACTTTATTACTATAAGAACTGTAGTTTTTTTTTTTTTTTTTTTTTTGACTTTTTTCGAATTAGATGCATTATCTTCCAACATGCAATCTTCATCCGAAAAACATAGTTTGCAGCTTAATATCAAAAGCTATTAAAATAAACACGAATCACACAGAACACCCAGAATTCGATACTCTGTCGTATAAAAGAATTTTTTTCTTCTCCTACACCTTTAAAAATAAACTTGATTTTGATCTAAGGAATAGCAAATTCAATAAAATACAAATAAATAAATAAAATATCTAATAAAACAAAAGGTTTTTATATTGTTTTTGGGAGTGATCAATAAATTGATCTTGGTTTAGAATAGGGCTTAGCCAAATCAAGAAAGAACTGTAATTTCGTCTGTTTTTGTTTTTACTTTTTGTATAACTTTAATGTGTTCGAATTCTTCAAAACAAATATATATGTATATATATATATGTGCACATATGCATATATTTGATTAATGTGCCACCAAATGGGGTAGCTTGAGGGCTCATTCGCCCTGAACTGATACCCACCCTCGATCCGCGCTTAACGGGGGTTGCATACGATCGTTAGGGTCACGGATCAGGGTGGCTGACAACCCTACCCTACAGGCACCACCAAAAGTGCATGCACCCCTATCCCAGAAGGGATTCCTGCCTGACCGGCTAACTTTGACTGCTTCGCTGAGCGCATTTCAATTGATAATTTATGCTAATTATTTAATTAAAACCAGTCACTGGCCATAGAAGTAAATATAAAGAGGGTTAGCTCGACGATCGGCTTTCAACTGTTAAAATACATTAAAGGAGGCAAGCTAAAAATATATTAGCTAAGAAAGGAAAATAACAAAAATTAAATTGTTTAAATTGTATGAATTCACAAAGTGAGTACGAATATATGTTAGGCTAGGGTATCAACTAGTCGGGCACTCTCGCACTTGTTTTATTTGAAAGTTGAAAACTTTAGTTGCCTGAGTTGCTTGCAGTCCAGTGTTAAATTTATTCCATGTGACATTTTCTCGATGCAATGCCGCAATTTGTAAATTGCTGTTTATAGATCCTGTCTTTTGGCCTTGGCCCATCAGCATCAACATCATCTGCAATGTGTGGCAATTGAACCCCATTTCCCTCACTTTCCATGCTTCCTGCCTGTCACTTAAGCCAGCTTGGTCAACAATGCTCTCTATCTCTTTCTCTCTCTTATCCCCACCGTCCCTCCCTATCTCACTCTCTTGTTCCGATTTTACACAGCTGCGCTTCATTAGGCAGCGATTTTCTCTCATTTTTATGTTGCAGCTATGACCTGGTAGCTGCTGCCTTTATGACTAATTCGATTGTTCAGCGCGGCTGTGGAACGTGCCTAATTAAAAATAAAAGAAAATGGCTTATAGTAGTTTCTCAACATGCCCGCATTCGAGCGCATTAAATGCCAATAAATTTTGTAAATTAAGTAAGCACGTTGAGGGGTGGAGGGTGTGAGTGGAATTCGCTAGAAGCAATACACACATTGAATACGTTGACCAGCAGATTCCCAGCGCCACTTCATCGAGCATCAGATCATTGACATTTGAGCAATTAATTTAAACGCCGTTTAAGAACAACAACTGCTGCGGAGAAGCTCCGCTCCTAATCCTAAATGAACCGAAATATGCAGATCAAATGGTATACACACAATAGGGCAAAACAAATATGAAAGAATCACTTCTTCTGTTCAGTCAAGGTTTAAATATATCCCCCGACACGCAGAACAACATCGCCCTATATTTTAGTAAATCACCTTAAAAAATGTAAGGTTTTTCTTGCTTAGAAAAAATGAGGAAAAAATATTGCTAAAATGAATAAATCGACAATCTGAAAAATATGGTATTTTTGTTCTTTTTTATTTACTTACTTTTTAAATAAAGAAATTCAAGCCCTGGTTTTAGAAAGCAAGAACCATCTATTTTAGAAATTTACTTTCTGAATAATATGGGGACCAACCCTTGGCGATTTACTAAAATTTGATGCGATTTTCTTATGAGTGTATATACACCATAGCCCACAACAAATATGACACAAGCAGTTCTTCTGCTCAGACAATGTACAAATATATATATATATATACCCTATATATACATACATAGTAACTTTATTCACTTATAAGTCTTATATCTCTTTTTATCGTGTGCTGTGTGTGCCGAACAACCCTCGGCTGCAAAGTTATTTGACATGCGACTGGCAACTGGCAGCAGGGAATTGGACACTGGGCACTGGGACGACTGGCAACGGGTCGGTCTCATCGGTGGTGCACCCCTCCTACCCACCATCCCTCTAGCCATAGCCCTATCTGAGTTTGTTGTTGTCATGCATGCAATTCCCTCAGTAGTTTGGTCTGCTGCTCTCCTTACCCCACCTTCCTGCTTGGCAACGTGCCTCTTTCACCGCTCGTCTAATCAAACTGCATTTGCAAGCAAGTAAGAATGCTGCCGTCGGATGAGCACGACTGAAATGTACCCTATTGTAATTATATTGTCAAATTTACATTTAAATATATTTCCACACTCAAATATACACTTAGACTAAAAATCGGGGCTTTCTTTTCTTAATTTCAAGGTACACTTGTCTAAAATTTAGATATTTCTAAAAGCAACTCTAAAATTCGATTTTTTCCGCTAATATGAATAAACATTAGTATTCGCTTTTATTTATATGATTCATATAATTGAATTTGAAAGAAAACTTACGATTGAATCACTTTTCACTGAGTTACTCGACCTCTAAGGCAGAAAATAGCTAAACTCTAATATAGAAGCCGATCCAGTAAATTTCATTACCAATTTCTGCATTTAAGAAAGATTTTTTGCATTTATACTTTTGAGAAATGCATTTCTAAAAATATATATATATATATAAAACACCATATTTTTGGGATATTCGGTATAGGACAAGTCATTTGTTTTGAAATTTGTTTCTTTTAGTTACAAATTAGTGTCCTTCTGGCTGTTACATACTTTTGCATAAAACCATCACACTCTTTGTAGCCATTTTTAATGGGTTGAGGGTATAAGAATTCAACCACCGGGTTTGGTTGGATTCGTCAATGGCTGTTTTTTTGTTTTTTTGTTTTTTTGTGTCTTTCTGTCGGAACAAAATGCACACAATGAAATGATAAAATGAATTGGCATGAATCACGGTTTCGGTCTACTTTGTTATGCATGCTCGAGGAGTATTTCTACACAAAGACCATCCCTTTCCCCCGCGACTCTTAACCCAGCAGGTTGTTAGGAAGACTAGCTAAATGTTCTCTTCGTATAAAGAAGACCGGACATTCCCATTATTTTCTATGGAGTCTCATGGAAACATGATGGAAATGTATGATGAATAAGGATGAAGGAATAAGTGAAAATCTTCTATGATGATCTGATTGGGTTATATGCCGATCGAAAGGTTAAGAATATTCGTCCTTAGCTCTATGAGTAATACTTCTGAACTGATTTGTCAATTATATATATAATTCTTATATAGAAGTGCTGGCGATTTTATTTTATATTTGACAATGGGCAACAGACACTGTTAGCAACGGCAATAATGTTCAATTGAATAATAAATAAAGAAAATAACAAAAACCAAATTGCATATGAAAACACAAAGCAAAATTCTAATGAGCAATCTAATCGAATGGCATTGTGTATATATATATACATATATATATATATATACATGTGACTCAGCCGACCCACATTAATATATACGAATACAATAGCACATAAATTGGACACCTTGCGCCTTGAAATATCTTAATTTGCTAAATGCTGGCAGACACTTTCCCGGGGGGAAGCGACGGGGAGGGGGATGGGGTGGACATAGAGAGACGGAGGACAATTTACTGGTTTGGCATCAAAAGTTGAATGCACCGCAGTGCAGTAAATGCTCAAAGGCCATAATGACGATGATGATAATGAAGTGATGACTATGCTGGCGATGATGATGACAATGATAATGACGTTGATAGCAGCAGCTGTGCAATGTAAATGCTAATAAAACGGAAATTTGAGGTTAAAATTAACAGCAAATCAGCACAAAACAAGTCAGAATATTGCAGTCAAGTCAGTACGACGACGATTTACCCTATTGTAGTTAAATTGTTACAACATTTTCCTTTAAAATATCGCATAAGTAAAAGCTATAAATGCGGACATTTGCATTATATTTTGTGTACAAACGCTAATTTAAACAAAGCAAATGTATTGCTTCACAAAAGCCATATGAAACGGGGGCAGTTATCGATAAGAATTAAATAATCTTGATCTGCCCCGAGTATACGAGAATCTATATTCCAAATTTGAAGTATCTATCTCTTAAGGTATCTAAAACGTCGATCCTAATCAAGCATATATATATATATATATATATATATATATAATATATTATATACTTTTGCACACAACCGTTATACCCCTTTTTAACCCATTTTTAATTGGTTCAGGGTATCAAAAAAGAAGAAATTAACGATTTCATGGCATATGTATGTCAAGTAATAAGTGCATATATATAAGCATATACACATATCTAAATGAGCTGGCTCGGAGGCCACTATATCAAACCAAGGTCAATAGTGCAATCAAAACTTACTTGTGCACATTATTCTTGTTGGCTGCTTATGTGTTCATATTATTATTAATGAGAATAATAAATAGTCATCAGCCAAATAATAATAGAATGACTAATTTTGTGAGCTGTATAACTGCATCTGCCTGTTTCCACACAGTGGCAAATACAGAGAATTTGAATGAATTCTCAATTCACTCAATCATTGTAATCACTTTCACTTCCGATGTGTCTAGTTTTGTTGAATTCGATGAGACATCCATACTTTAGGACTTACGTCAGCATTTACACATTCAGAAAAATAATATCGTTGTTTTAGATGTGTTTACACAATAGAAGAATTCTTATATTGGCTTTTTCTTATTTATGTTTGGGCTAGCACTTTTAATTTTTATAATCGATAAATATATATATTTTGTTTAAGATTTTTATAAAATGTAGGTCGATGTTTTTTCTGAGTGTATGCGCTTGGTGGTATCAGAGTGGCACAACAAGCAATTAGTGGCGAATGCAGCATTTCTTTTAGCCATTTGATGTGTGCAACTGTGCCACATGAATGGTTAGTTGATGCTAGTCTGATCGGGTCGGTTTGGGTCGGGTCGGTTTAGGCCAGACCACTTAAAAGTGCAATGCACTCGACAACGACGACGATGACGCCGGCAGCGAAGCCAGCGCAACGGTAAAAGCTGGCCGCAAATGATAATAAAACATGCAAAACCAACAACAACAAAAACAAACTATAACCGCCGCAACAACGGAGAAGAAGAAACCGACTCAAAAACCGCCGCAAAGGCATAAGCAAAAAAAAAAATAACGCTCAGTGCGTTGCTGTTGTTTGTTTGTTTATTGTTGTTGTTGCTTTCGTGTTGTTTCCTCCTTGACGAGGTCGTCGTCCAACTAACCACCAGGTGGGCAGACAGACAAACAGACAGACATGTCTTGATTTAAAACTGTTGCTTTGTATAATAAATAGAAGCGGCTTAATAATTAACTACACTCAGCAAAAACACATTGCACTGCATTTGAGAAATATGCTATATTATTACGAAATAAATTTGCATTTCTACTTTTTAGAAATAGTTTTTTATTATTAAGAATAGAAAAAACAACATTCCAATTCTAAGAATATGTTTTTCTTATGTCTACAAATAATATCTATAAACAAGAGAAACTTTTTAGTATTCAAAAATTCAAGTTGATTTATTCTCTAAGTGTATGCATGTATATATATATATATATGTATATTTAATAGGGCAGCGTTGTAGCTTTGCAAGCGTTCAGCACAGCATCCCATTCGTTTTACTTGTCGTTTTTGAAATCTGTAGAATATCTCTGTGTATATCTTAAACTTCCCCAAGGCAATGTTAACAATACCAAAATCTTATAGGAGTACACAATAAATGGAATAGGTCTCAAAAGATCCTATCTTTGCGGTATGCGCTAAAAGCTTTGCAACCCTGGTTTAAAACCAACCGCGTAAAACTTGGCAAAGTGAGAGAGCAAAAAAGAGAGCTTAAGCGACAAGGAGAGAGCGAAGTAAGAAGCAAGAGAGTAATTGATAATATGGTTTATCGCTTGATCGCGTCATGTGCCTGAATCTTCGTTGCCCGTATGCTCAGCTTCAATTAGCGTCTAATGTTAAATTAAGCATTCTGCATTTGCATAATTGAAATAAATAAGTAATGAATAATGGAAGTCAACATGGAACATGTAAATTCAGAAATTTTCAATATATTCAGATCCTTGTTTCGCGAAGTGAAGTTTGTGCCTGACTTAGAATATGTCTAGCATACAAATCAGCATGCAAGTGCATTACTGGGTAATGGATTACATTGTGTGTCTACACAATACATTCGGTAATGAGGAGTCATTTACCAGTTCCTTGCTGGGTTTCTCAGCGGATCTCTCGTTGTACGAAATATTATCGTTTTTTCGCTACTCGCGCACCCTCTGTCGACCGAGCCTTAGCATCTGATCTGATTTTTTCGGGGGAGCAGCGCGTAAGAAAGCGAATGAAATAAAAATGCAGAAAACTTCGGAAAAATCGGAAACACACGAACTAAAGAATAAACGATGATGACAAACGATGTCGTTGTGGTTGTTGTTGTTCTTCTTCTTCTTTTTCTTCTTGATGATGTCATTCCGCAGGCCAGCCGACATTTGTTTATGAGTTGGGTACTGGGTCTCTTGGTATGTGTGTGTATGAATATTTGTATTTGTGTATATATACATATGTATGTATGTGTGTATGTATATTTCCTGGCACTTTTATTGATTTTTGTTTTGTAGGCCGGCAAAAGGATTTTGTACACGAGTTAATATCGTTGTTTTTTTGTTTTTTTTTTTTTTGGTGGGTGGTGGATTTGTGTGTTGGGCGTGCCGGGGGCATGCAACAAACTGAACCAAAAATGACATCATGGGGAAGAACTTTGGCAAGTCCTTCAATTCAGATTAACGAAATGTTTTTTTTTCTTATTTGACATGCCAGATTTCTTTTTAAGGAGTAATGTGGAGTAGTGGAAATATAGATAACAATCCGAAAGAAATATATTCTTGATCCGTATGAACAAACGAGTGAATATTGTACTTGCACTCAAGGTGCAGGGTATCTACTAGTCGAGCACTCTCGAGTGAAGATGCGCTCGTTGTTGGCCGCAAAATGACGCAATCAGCGGGAGCAGCAGCTGTTTCGGCAAATTGAATTGCGACGAGACACAGAGCAGAAGAAGAGATGAAGAAGCAGCAGAATCAGTAGCAAATAAGCAGCATGCGTCTAAAATTGCGAAAGATACAAGTTTCACATGGCAGCCGAAAGATACAAATGTATCTCACAGATACTCATTAACACAAATACAGCTTCAGCTTCGACTATAAAACATAAACACATTCAAATGAACGCAAAATCAAGCACATATATATCTATATATATTGAACTATTTACAAACACACACATATATATATATATACATATATATTTATACATATATACATACATACATACATATATTTAGATATATATAAATGTACATCATATGTGTATAGAATAATAAGTTAAAATACTTATTCAAACAATTAAAAAACGAAACTATTTTTTCTGTATTTTTTTTAACAAAACTTAATTTTGGGCGTTTCGCTTTAATTAAAAGAAAACAATAACATAAATCTAAAAAGAGTGAACCGAAAATAGAGAGGGGGAGAATGAGACAGAGGACGGGCAATGACGAAATCAGCTCGATGATATCATATCATATCAACTCAATAAGCTCAACTACAGCATTCGAAACTTAACTCAAAAAATAAAAATAAAAAAAAAAACAATGAATCGATCTTACGACTGATCAGCTTAAGAGGAATATATTAACTGTTGAATGGTTAAATATTGTTTCAAAAGTTCCTAATAGGAAAAAACTTGTGTAATAAAATATGAGTAGTTACCATCAACATTTTTAACGTATTTCGAATTCAATACTCTCTAAAACATCTCTGATCTCTTCACAATTGAAGAGGAGCACACAGAGACAGACTGACAGAGAGAGAGAGAGAGAGAGAGAGAGAGAGAGAGAGAGAGAGAGAGAGAGAGAGAGAATGAGAGCAAATGTCAAATATCGAATGAAATATAAACGACAATAATAATAAATAATTGAAGCATGACCATCCATCCATCAACCTCAACGTGCGTAACTCTATCTCTCTCTCTCTTTTTCTCTTCTCCCAAATGACCCACCCACATTAATGCTCTCTTTCTCTCTCTCTCCTGAGCGTGCTTTCGTCATCGTAATTTTAGTTGGTCGCTTTCAATTGAAGGTCGCTCGAAATTCCAATTAAACCCAAATGGGGCAACATCAATAAATAGTATTTTTAATATATATTCATAGATAAGTATGTCTGAATATCAGTATATTATATATGTATATATATCATTTGTATAATTATTATATTCGTCGTCGTCATTATCAAAATAATACATTCTTCGCACTCATTTCGTTCTCCTTAAGTTTCTAACTCAGAGAAATGGTTTTCTCTACAATGAACCAATAAGTAAAACTTTGCCAAAAAAAAAACCAACAAAATGGCAAAGTATCTCATTAATTAAGCCCCAATTTGGCACTCAACAAAGTCTGAGGTAATTCTGGGTTGGGGCGATGTGAGCGTCGACGTCAGCGTCAAGGTGCGCAGAAATGATGACGTCGTCGATCGCAGGCAAAAAGAGCAAAAAATGCATTTATTAACAGCAAATAAAAACGAAAAGCGACAGACACAAATTGAGCGTCGGCAGCGACGCTGACTGCGCTGATCTCTAGAACTGATGTCGTCAGTCTCTGCTGCTCCGCTGTAGCCCCACCTTAGCTCACACACACACGCACAGACAATAAGCGCGAATTAAGATTGTATGTGTATTTGTGTGAGTGAACACTTATGTAGCTCAGTTTGCGTGTGTATGTGTGTGTGTGTTGACTTGTATTATTTTCGTGTTTGACAGCGGCTGCTGCTGTTTTTTTTTCTCTCTAACAAAACCAGTTTAGAGTTTACAGCAACAACAAAATGTCTACCAAAAAGAGAGACATAGAGAGGGTAACAGAAAAAAAGAGAGTGTTGCGGAATGTGTGAATGGTTTCTCTAATAAAAATGTTGTACAAGACAGTGTTGCAAAAATGCTCTGTTAACTTACCTGAGAAAAAGAGTCCTGAGCCTTTGCTGCTTGCTGATACAAAGCGGCAATAATAATGTAGCAACAAACATAAAGATGAAGAACAACAACAACAACAATAGTGGCAACTCAAAAGCTAAAACTTGAGAAAAAGTAAAAAAGAGAGCAAAATACACACTCATACACGCACACCCACAACTCTAGCAAAGCGTCACGAGCCAGGTAAACCACAGAGAGAACGAGAGCGCGTGTAATTCACTCAAGTTGAGTCAACTCGGCTCGATTCGAGTTAAATCGGTGGCTTTGGCTGCTTTGCTCTGCGCAAGTTTCTATGTACATGCACATATATATATATATATACATGTATGTGTTTCACACACACATGCAGGGAGAGAGAGGAGTTTAATAATTTTCACCAAACTGCACAAAAGGTGCTTTGGCTTTTGACATCGACTTTGGCGATTGACTGCGCCTATTTTATTTGTATTTGTAGTTTTTCTTTTCTTATATTTTTGTACAGCCATCTGACCAAATAAACTTCAAATATTAGAAGACTTTGCTGTTGTTGTTCTTCTTCTTCTTGTGCTTGTTGTTGTTGCAATGGATGCTGCCAACAACAGCGTCCTTTAAGCGTCGTCGTCGAATTGAGTTGAGTTATTTTTTGCTGTTTGTTCTTCACTTGAAATTGCGCTCATTTTGTTGTTTCGTGGAAATTAGCTATTTTGTTTAAATTACTTTTGGGCGCGGTGCCCGCTCACACACACATACACACACATATATATACACTCATACAAAATAACTGACAACAGCTTGCATTAAATATATATATATATAAATACAGACATATATAAAAGGCAACAATTCGTAAATTGTATTGATTGCGCTTTTGGCCAATTGTTGTATGTATGCGTGTATGTATGCACATATTATTGTACGTGTATGTGTTAATAAATCCAAAAAAACAATTTCACACAGGCACACGTACGCACAAGAAAAAAATTTGAAACAAGTAAATAAGAAAATGTTCTATGCCAACAACTAACAGCACACGGCCGTCCGTCCGTTCATTCGTCCGTCAGTCCCACTCAATCAAACCGGCGCTGTTGCTGCTGCTGCTGCTATACATACAAACGAAGAACAACCGCGCGCAACAAAAACAAAATGAAGACTGTTACAATTCAGTGAGGTGCAAGTTTTGGTTAAATAAACCGTTCAGCATGGTCACACTGATTGTTCGAACAGTGTTGCCATTTGGCGGAAAATGGTATACATCGCTTATCGATTACACACAGCGTTGCCTTGAATTTTCAATATGTAGGTGTGTGTGTCTTTTTGTGCAGGTGTGTGTGTATGTGTATGTGTGTGAGCTTTGAGCCAAAGACCAAATCGAAAGAAATTCAAAAAATGCAAAACATCAATTTAAGCGGCACAAGCACAATTTCATTTGCAACACTCATTAATTATTGGCTGACAAGAACAAATGCCGGTCGTTTATTTTTATAAGGATTGACTCGCACAATTTAAGAAATTTAAGCAACGAAAAAATCGAAGTGCTTTAAATGTCAAGGGCAACAAAAAGCATAACAAAACCCACAACAGCAACAAAAACAGCAGCAACAACAACAGCAGCCACAATAACAATAACAACAGCAATAAGAACAACAACAATGTCTACAAATTCGCCCGCCCAAAAGCCGCCAACCAACAATGCCAGCAGCAGCACCAATGAGAACAGCACCGGCGATTCCAATGTGGTAGCAAAAGCAGCAGAAGCATCTGCCTGCCACACGTTGCTGGATGTGAGTGGAACGATGGCGCCAAAGTTGATGGTGTCCACGGTGAACACAGTCCATGGCCGGACGGATGAGGTGGACAGTCCGCTGTGGCTGTCCTCATTGCACAGCGTCATCTTTATCATCACATGCGCTTTGGCCGTCTTTATATTGTTCCGTAATGTGCTGACTTGGTAAGAATATATATATATATAGATATATATATAAAATGATTTTGAGTATCGTTTCACATTCGAATTTATTTCATCAGTCTTTCTAGGTTTATTCTAACTAACCCTATTTTGTACATTTTATTATTATTTGATCTGATAAGTCTCATTTTTCGAACATTATTTTTTTTTATTGTTATTTGAGATATTAGTCTTATAATATTATTATTCGACTTTTATTAAGAATTGCTTACATTGAATTACTGTGCAACTCGTAAGTTAAATTGACGCATTAACATGGTCAATTAAGAGTCATTTTCTAAAAGAAAAGTGCGCAAATTTTAGCTGCTTTTTCACCGTTTATAAAATTGAGCTCTACATTTAAATATGTTGGATGTACCTGTCTTAAAAGCTCTGCAAGGTACTTGGAAAGCTTAAAATAACGGACATAACTGATAATGCAGAAACATGCAAAGCTTTAATTGCGATCGACGAGAACACAGCTGTTCTTTCTTCTCTCTCTCGCTCCCACTCTCTTTCTCTGCTGAGCTGCGCTTCCCGAGTATACCCAAAATTCAGTTGTTCAGTTGCTCGGCGACCGTTGACTAAGAGATAGTTCCATAAATAGTTGCTGAGATTCTTTTTTTCTTCTTTTAATTTTAACACATTTTTCACCTGAGTATCGAATGACGAAATTTAACGATATTTCTTACCTGCCCACTAGGCATTTGCAGAGCTTCTGGGGCGCCTCCGGAGACTTTTGGCAATCGCAGTGGGACAAGTTCATTGACAAGTTTGGTAAGTTAGCCAAGACGTCAAAGAATACAAGAGCATAAAATTATCTGTGAGTGCGCATGAACCGAAGGCTTCGTCTTCCATCTACATTTATGCATATGTATGCATGTGTATATCTGTGTGAGTGTGTCGTGTGTGTATCTTTTCATGTGTCTTCTTCTTAGGTCAGATATCACAAATTGCAATTTTGCCTCCGATTCACAAAAGGCAACAATAACAAAAACAACAACAAAGGCAAACAAATAAACAGCACTTGTTTTGTTTATTAATTCGCACACACACACAAACACACACACACACACACTGGTGCCGCACTGTGGGGAACTTTGATTACACCACACAACATGAATGTTATTTGCACCATCGAGTGTTTTAGATACTTCTTCAATTTACTTAAATGATATAGTTTTCATTGGTTAGATTTTTCCCAGTGAAAATATATAGTTTGTTCACCTTAAAATGCAAATTTTGATGGAAATAAAGACTAGTTCCAGCTAAGTGGCCATCATGATTAAAGTCGCACTTAAGCTTTAAGTAACTTAACTTAAGTTAATAGAGTAAACAAAATTTAGAGAGTACGTAAGTCTATGCAGGTGTATACATACATACAAATATTTATAATGCACAGCAGTCGATTGACTTTTACCCTACTGAATTACGTGACACATTTCATTGAGCGTTACAGATACATTTAATTCTTGAGACTTGAGCAACAATAAATGCTAATCGTAATCCATATAGCTATGGAAGAAAAATTAGCACTCAGTTTTTATACTCAGAACTAGTTCAGATAAAAACTACAGTTTTTATCAGAACTAGATATTTCAAGATCAAGTCCATTTCAATTGATCGATAACTGCACCCGATTTGCAAATATCGATAAATATCGAATTACGATAGCACGAAAAAACACAATTTCAAAGGCAGGCCTACCAATTTATTCTCAATATTTACTGTACATTGATATATTATTGATCAACTGAACAATTCTAGTTATAGTTATATACATAATGGCATTCTCTTGATCTCATTACGCACCCCTATATCTACGATAGCAGATACACACACACACATATATATATATATATATATACACACACTCACACACACATACAGGCATGTACACATATGTGTCACAAGCCAGTGATTTCAGTTGGGACTTGTGAATAAATAGCGGATACTGTTTTAGCTTTAGTGTTTTTTTTTTTGTATTCTTCAGTATCTGCGGACATAAGAGATAAGAGAACTTTCACGCATATATTTAAGGTGTAACTATATAAGGTATATATGGTAATTTCTTCTATTTATATATCTTATAGTTGTACAGTTGTACTTAAGGATTATAGAATGTGATTCAGTATCAAAGTACGACTGGTACCTCAGCAGCTTATATTGTTAATAGTTGCGTTATATCGAGGGTATATCGTGGCATTCTAACTTGTTCTTAGAATAATTTTTTCAATAAACCAATAAAGTCTTCATTTTGAAATTTAGGCACTTGGGAATTATGATAAATCGAAATATTTGCCAACAATCGCAATCCTTAATGAATCAACAAATGTGCCACATTAATGATTGCGCATAATAATTTCTTATCTTCATTCGTGTTAATTTTCATTATTTATTTATTCTTGTGCCTTGTGTTTTATTGGCTTGTGTGAAACACATAGTTAAGCATAAAATATTCGTTTACATTTATTTATATTTGCTTTCGGTTTGAGTCCAAATCAGGCTGAAAATTGCTGGGAAGTTGAGAGCGATATGATGGGATTTATGAGGCAGACTAAGAAATGCTTTCTATTTGGGCGATTTCAAAGGTATTTTGAAAGCATTTTCAAAGCATAAAAATACCTATATTAGAATGTCTATTGGTCCAAAATGAACTTTGTCTTAACAGAATCCGTACAAAAACAATTTCAATTATTTGCCCTTATGGGTCTTAGTTGGAATACTAATTTTAGCTTACCGTAGTAGATTTTTATTTATAAATCTTCCTTCTCTTGCTGATCGTAGAACAATGCTTGGCTTAATCTGTTACATCAACTTATCATTGATTCTTTTGAGTTAATCAGCCAACTACATTTGGAATTTGCCACCTGTTTCTCTTCAAACTTGTAGCTCGAATTATGCTGTCCGTGACACATTTCGGATCTTCTGCTCAAATTATAATGCGTTTTCTCCTTTAATGAGTTGTGCTTCTGCCATATGTGTCTCTTATCCAAGCACACTTTCTGATCGATTTGAAATATTCGTAAAATAAAATAATTTTGTATTATGTTATATGTATATATTTATATGCTGATTATAGGCGATGATCCGATGATGCTTTGGGTCTTTGGCACCACCCTATTCACAATGATAGTGTACTGGATTGTTGGCGGCATTTATACATTCATGGATCTGACCAATCGACCGGCATGTCTCCGCAAGTACAAAATCCAGCCGGGCACCAATGAGCCCGTTGAGGCCGGACGTCTGTTAAAGGTGACGAATCCGAAATTTAATTTATAATATATATATATATATCTTTTTTTTGTGAAATTATATTAAATTGGCTTCTGTGACTGGTAACGAATCGAAATGGATGAACTGAAACTGAACTTATCTTTGCAGGTCATTTGGCGTGTGATCTGTAATCAAATTTTTGTGGGCATACCACTGGCATTTCTCAGCTATAAACTGATGACAGTTCGCGGCTTGAGCGATATACGGGAACTGCCCACATTTCACTGGGTATGCTTCGAGCTAACCGTGTGCATCCTGATGGAGGAGCTGGGCTTCTACTATTCGCACCGTTTGCTGCATCACAAGCACATCTACAAGTTTATACACAAGCAGCATCACGAATGGACCGCACCCATATCGGTGACGGCTATATATTGCCATCCCATTGAGCATATATTCAGTAATCTATTGCCACCGTTTCTGGGCGTATTCCTGATGGGCAGCCATGTGGCCACCGCCTGGCTATGGTTCGCACTGGCCATACTCTCCACGCTGAATGCGCACTCGGGCTATCATTTGCCATTCTTTCCCAGCCCCGAGGCACATGACTTTCATCATCTAAAGTGAGTTAAATAGTCGCTTAAGCGTCTTATAATTTGTATATACATGTTCCATGTTCTTGGTCTTGATCCTAAAAAGTCCATTTGATATTGTCATGTCCGTCTTTCATCCCTCCCACTCTCTCTCTCTCTCTTTCCTTGAATGATAACTGCCTGATTTAAGTATTTAAGTTAAACTTTAAGCAACACATAAATTCGAATCGACCGGATCTAATCACTATATCATAAAAGCTGTAATAGAAAGTAGAAACCTGGTCTGTCATTGAACGATTTATTTTAAGACTTGCTAACGACTATGAACAACTTCTTTGTTTTCGAAGAAATCCCAATTTGGTGTTGTTGCGCTGACTATTTTGAAACCCCAAATATCTGTGAAGAGCGAACTTCATCGGATTAATCTGCATAATACATACATACATACATACATACACAGTTCACATTGCGGCAATCTGTTCTATACTATATATTTGACCAATCTCACCTTTAAATAGCTTTATTATGAGGCAAACGTCCAAAACATTTTGACATTATCTCCATCGGACTATTGGAATATAATTAGAATAATTTATCTTTTATTTATTTATTTATTTAATGTCGACTACTATCAGTCGACACCAAAAAAAAGTACAAAAAGATATAAAATACATTAAATTAAACTCAATTAAAATTTAATATTAATTTAAATTCAAAATGAATGCAAAAAGGTCTCAACTTAAATCGTCTGTAGGATTATCTGTAAGGCAGCTAGTCCTGTTTACTCTATACCACGTTAATTTATATGTTGTACTTATAGATTCAACAACTGCTTTGGGGTGCTTGGTGTCCTTGATCGTTTGCATGGCACCGATTCGCTGTTTCGCGCCACCAAATCCTATGCTCGCCACATTATGATGCTGAGCTTTGTGCCGCCTCGCGATGCCTTTCCCGACTCCACCATGAAGTGAGTGCTGTGCAGTGCTGTGCTGTGTCCTTGGGTGAGGTCCCTATCTGTCAACTGGCAACTGTTATTATTGGGACATATGAATAATCTTTCTCCATCTATGCTCTGTGCTCTGTGTCCTCACAAGAACCTAGAAAACACATGTATTTTTTTTTTTACTTGCATTTCTATATGTGTATACTTTATTGTGATAATAAGCAAGTGAGAGTATCTATCCAAAAAATCAGATAATGATATACTCCACAAAGAAGATGTAAATGTGTATGTTAGTAGCGTTAGTAACACAAATCAAAAACTTACTAGTAATAATCATAAATATATTGATGAATGTTTGATGTATAAGCAGATACGAATACACTTCTCACACAGCACGACCTAAAAATAAAAATAAAACAATTAGCGATAGTAAATAAATAAGAAACCAACGCAAACGTTAAGTGCAAAAAGACCTGTTGCTGTTTGAACTTTGGGCGAAAGAAGAGCTAAAAATAAACCTAATCTCTGACTTGAATAATGCCCAGCAATAGTTAATCTTTTATAAATTGCCTACACAAATTTGATAACCATTTCAATAATAATAATAAAATCACAAAACCAGAAAGCTACACAGCAAACCGAATGACCTACAATAATAATTCTAAAGAACTGAATCACATCAATTAAGTTTTTTATTCCAATTTCATAATGTTTTCCAATCAGTATCTTTAAAGTGTAAATTGAATACCTTGAATACCTGCAATTGACTTAATTGTACAGATAATTGTTGTATCTTCACCTAAATCCACTTTTTAAAATGTTCAGCTGTTAAAAGAAAATTCAAATTCAAATCATTGCGTTCCAAATTTTTCCTTTTGTTGCTTTGAATTTACACAAATTAAATGCAATTACCTTCAATCTGTTTAATTATTCCATTTTGAAAATCATTCAAATCAGTCGATCGTCACCAGCTGCTGTTGCAAGTCAGGATACCCGTTCAATTGTAGTGCATCCATGGGTACAAAGCATATATTTGAAGCGATTTACGCATGCCAGTTTGAATTCGGCCATGGAGACTAGCACAATCCTCACCAGTCTTGCTGTGCGCTGGCGCTACGCTGGGGATCTGCTCCAAGGGCGCTGGGTGGCGCTGCTCGACATCATTGGCGATGATCCGATGCGCCTCTGGGTGCTCGGCACTACAGCGATCATATTTTTCGTCTATTGGTTCTATGCTGCAATCTTTATGCTCATGGACATCACCAACCGTCCGAGATTTCTGCGCAAATACAAAATACAACCGGAGCAGAATGATCCACTGGATCTGTCACGATTGTGGGCTGCCGTCAAAGTGGTTGTGTTCAATCTGACTGTGGTAAACCTAATCACGATTTGGCTTCTCTTCGAACTGGTGCTCAGACACCATAATTCCCAAAACATACGCGAACTTCCGAGCTTTGGACGAATTGTGCGCGACTTTGTCGCGTTTGTGGTGCTGGAGGAGATCATGTTCTACTATGTGCACCGATTGCTGCACCACAAGGCCATCTACAAGTACGTGCATAAGAAGCATCACGAATGGACTGCGCCCCATGCGGCCATGACTCTCTATGCACATCCCATCGAGCATGTGGTCGCCAATTTACTGCCCGTGGGCGTCTCAATATCCATACTAGGCGCACACGTGCTGTTTGCCTGGGTTACGATCTCGTTGGCCGTCATCAACTCGATAACCGATCATACGGGCTACAGTTTTCCCTGGTCTGGCGTATCTGTGCGCTTCCACGACTACCATCATGCCAAGTGAGAGAGCAGCATATATGCAAACTTATGTACAAGTATGTCTAAAAGTGTGACTTTCCCTTCTGTTCCTAGGTTCAATTATAATTACGGCGTTACGGGCTGGCTAGATAAGCTACATGGCACCTATAGGCCGCCCGTACATGGGCAGAAGCAGCAGCAGCAAGTGAAGTCGAAGCACAAAGCGGGGAAGAGCAAAACCAAGTCCAAATAGTGACAACTCCAAATAAATATTATTTTGTGTAACGGTTTTTTTTTTAAACTTAAATAAATACTCAACAGCATCTGTATTCTATTTTTATATTAAGATGACAATTGGTAAGTACAAATGTACAGGTGAGAAAAAACAAAGCATTTTCAAAAATTACGAGTGAAAAAATCTAATGGTTTGTTAATGTATTTTTTCAAATTTTGGTTTTTAATATATTGTTTAGTATCTCGCCTATATACTAAAGATGGTACTGCTCCTGGAATTCTGTTCAATATATACATATATAAATAAATATACATTTATTTTTCTTTTTAACTTGGAGGGGAAAGGCCAAAAAGTAGTAAAACAAGAAATCACCATTTACGTGTATTTATTTATAATTTTCATAAAAGTGCGCATATGTAAAAATGTTCTATTATTTTTTTCGTTAATTTTCTTGCTTCTTCATAAGATTTCATTTTAATTGTAATTAAATTTAAATATGTTGCAAACGGTGTATAAAATTATGGAGTTTTTTCTCACTTTTCGTTTTCCAAGCCAAGTTTGGAGACACAGATAAGAACGGCCGTTGTGTTGTACCGCCACAATGACGATTGTAAATCCAAGTATCGTGTGTCTTAAATGTATCGTATAGTATATCGATATATAGATATCAGGTAAACAATATGTGCCTTACAGCTCCTATAGTGTATCGATATATCGATGTCAGCTAAACAATATGTGCCTTACATCGATATATCGATATCAGGTACACACTGTGTGGCTTACAGCTGTTTGCTGGCAGATTACGCGACCAGTGGTGCATCTGTTTCTTTTTACCCTGTTGCCATAGTTGAGTTGAAGCGTAATTGAAGCACCATGTACAAAGTGATAAGACAAATGACGCAGTTAAAGCTGCAAGCACCGCTGCTGACATCCGCGCCAGCTGCCAGCGCTGCTAATCTGCTCGCATTTCCACAACAGACGACGACCACGCAAAACGTGCACACGGCTGCGACTGGAGGCTTATGTGCCAAATGGAACAAAAACAACCACGGGCCACGCAAATGGCTGGAATATAACAAAACTGTGCATCCGCCACAGGAGACAAACGAAGAGCCACGGAAAGCGGTAAGCCAACAAGCCAATTGCACTTGTTCAACGATTGATTAAAATTGCATTCGATTTATTTGCGGCAGTATCTTTGCCACATGCGCAGCAATATCAAATACAGCCCGGACAAGATGTGGTATATAGCGGCCTTTGTGCGCGGCATGTCCGTCGACGAGGCGCTGAAACAACTCAACTTTGTGCTCAAAAAGGGCGCCACAGATGTGAAGGAGACGATACTGGAGGCGCAGCAAATGGCCGTTGAGCGGCACAATGTGGAGTACAAGAGCAATTTGTGGATTGGTACATTGAAATACAGCCAATCATTATGTCCTCAAACTAATATGTTCTTTCTCTTTGTGCGCAGCTGAATCCTTTGTGGGTAAGGGACGCGTCTTTAAGGGTATGCGTCGACATGCGCGCGGTCGCTTTGGTCGCGTCGAGTACAAGCACTGTCACTACTTCCTGCGCTTGGAGGAGGGCGAACCTCCGCAGCACTATTATATGCCCGAGCCACAGACGCCTCAGCAGCAGTATGAGCATTGGGTGGAGCAGATGCGCAGCCGGAAGGTGATCAACTCCTTGTAGAATCCCACACGACATACACCGTCCAGCCACAGACAGCCCCTTTCATATGCAGCGCATTTGAAGTTGTTTTCAAACACGTTGTGTTCTCTAAATTGTAATAAATGTAAATCAAAATTAATTATAGCAATGCTGTTCAATTTCTTAGAGGCGACGGAGTTTAAATACCAGTGCCGAGTAGAAAGCCTAGGTTAGTACTCGTTAATAGGACAATATGCCTAGTAATTGCTGCTAAGCCATAAGTTTGTAAAATAAAAAGAAAACAAATACCAGTGCAGACACAACCAATTGTTATGATATGCTATACGATGCGCGTAGTAAACCATTAACTAAGTGACTGTGCAGTCAGACAGCCAGACCAAGAATATATATACGCAAGACATTAAAAATAACATTGACTAAGGAATCTTGATCGTGCGCCTACGGCAGTAGCTCTCAAATGGGTCTCTAGGCAAACACTTGGCAAATAGCAACCGGCCTTAAGCCAAAAGCTCGCAATTCTCAATGATATTTTAACCCGTATTTCAATGCAGCATCTTCTAAAAGCCAAATTGAATTGAAAAGCAATCATGTAATCTAAATATTGATGCTGATTTCGTTTTCATTTGTAGAATATCTTTAGCTTCGTCTTCCCATTTTTGAGCAATTTTCTATATTTTCCAACCATTAAATAGACTATACAATCATGAATTCAGAGTGTTTATTTGTTTATTTTCCCCGTGTAAATTGTCTATTGTAACAGTAACTTAATAATAAGTTGTGAATTTATTACTTTAACCATTTTACTAATGGTAAACAAAGTGAACATAGAAGTTATGTAGCCTCTCTCTCTCTCTCCTGACTCGTTATGCGGCGCATTTCGGATGGTTGTCATCCTGCAGAGTTCGTGTGAGAAGTTCTTCCATTTCCATATCATCGATGGGGTACTGTTGTTTCTGCAGCTCTTTGGACACGCTGGTTAGCGCTAAAGGCTCGCGCTGACGCACCTCCTTATCAACATTCTTATCCAGCACTAGGCCAGCTAGCTTGGACAGGTGAGAGCGTGCTGTCTGCCCAGCATCCCGACGACGCTTGCGCGATAATTTCGCTACCGGATGTGGGCTAAGGTCAGGACATGGGCTTGGCGGCTTCAATGTCGCCGGCAAGCGCTCCTTGGCCGTGTGCTCGCGCAGCAAGTGCTTGCTGAGGTTCTGGGCGCTGCTAAAGCAGCGCTGGCAGCCAACCGCCAGACACTCAAAGCGTCTGCCGGAGTGTGCGGTTAGGATGTGCTGTCGCAAATTGCGTTCATATGTGTAGCTGCGATTGCAGTCGGGCTCGGTGCATGGGAACGTCGACTCGTTCTCTGCGGGATGCTTGGCAGCGATGTGGGCCCTGAGATCGTCGGGCTTTACGTAGCTGCGCTCGCAGTGCTCGCACTTGTGACGTTCACGTCCGTGGAGCGCTTCGCGGCAGTGTTTTGTGTACAGCGACCACTTATTGAACTTCAGCTCGCATTGAGGACAATCGTAGAGTTTACAGCTGCGCTGATGGCTCTCTTGCTGCCACTGCTGGTAGAAGCCGCGCGAGCACTTCTCGCAGCGATACGGATACTCCTGGGTGTGCTGGGTGATCTCGTGTCGGCGCAGCTTCATCTTCTGCCTGAACTTGGCTGTGCAATGGGTGCAAGCATATTCGCGCGGGCACTCATGCGCCTCGCGCACGTGACGCTGCATGTTGCTGTCTGATGTAAACATCTTGCTGCATTCTGGCAGGCTGCATTTGATAATCTTCTGGGGCGCCTCCGGACGCTCATGCGTGCTGCGCAGATGACGCTTCAGATGTGTGACTATTGTATAGCTCTTCATGCAGCCCTCGTAGTTACAGGCGTGTCTCTTCTAACATTCCCAGAGAAGTCAAATTTATTAAATATTTAATACTATTTGAAAATAGTCTCCACTTACAATGCCGGTGTGATGGTATTCATGTCGATCCAAATGGTCTAGGCGCTTGAAGGTCGCGTCACAGCCGCCAATGCTGCAGTTATATTTGGGGCCAGTGCTGTGGCGTCGTGGTTGCTTGGCCTTAAACTCCTCTAAGACTGCATCCAAGTCACTGTCGCTCGTAATTTGCACCTCCGGCGGCATTTTGCTTCAGAATAAAAGCAGACGAAACAACAACGTGCGAGCTGGGAATGTCAAGATTTCCCTCTCTCTAACGATTGTTAAAATTACGATATGCTATCGATATTTTTGTGCGATATATATTGAAAATAGTAGAAGGACGCAATATTTGGGAAACAAAAAAACAATTACAATATATATTAAATTTGCTTATTATGTATATGGTTACATACTTAAATATGCTGTTACGGAAGGAGCAACTCCTTCCAGCCAATACTCTCTATAGATGTGGGTCTACCAACAATCACTATACAAATTTACACATCACTAAGCAGCTGATATTCAAACGACTACAATAACGGCCATTGCCAATAAGAGTTTTCACTTTCAACATCGCGGATCTCTGTGCAGATGGAAACAACTGCAACTCGCAACTAAAACTTGAAATGCATGATAAAAATATACTCTCGAAAGATGGTCTCTGGGACAACCCAAAAATTTCCAAGCCCACAACTTTATCAAAAGTGACCCTATTTTTAAAAACCATGGATTGACCTCCACTCATGCAAAACTACTTGTTTGGCCAGTGGCACTAGTGTAGCTGGCAAGGACCCTGTCACATCCTTGGAAGTGAAGCCCAGTGGATAGTGGTAAAGCAAAGGTTAATTAATCAAGAAGGTTAATTATTTTATGTATTTTAAATCAATTGTTATGCAATTTATTTATTTATTTATACGCTATGTAAATATAATTTGTTCACAACTGTTATATAATTATTATTTTTTTTTTTTTTGCAATTTTTTGTGTTTATTCATTTAATTTTTTGATTTTAAAGCGTTTGCTTTCAACAATTGTTACTCATTACCAATCAATCAATAATTTCAGTATTATTCTCACGATGTTGGTTTGATTTTTTATTAATTGTTTTGTAATTGTAATTTGGTTTAACTAACAACTACATAGACGACATAGATGTACGCTGGGTTTTTGCCTTAAGACCTTACGAGCTTAGAAATTTTAACAAATGTACAGACTTATATATCGTTATTACAATAATAATATAATATGCATTAAAATTGTTGTAACAGGAGATTGGAGCATAAATAAATGTACACACATGTGTAGATCGTATTTATCTGTCTTCGCAGCTGTACACATGGCTAGCAACAACAGTCCCCAGTTAAGGATAAGCCAGCCATGTTGGTCGGGTATTAAAAAAAAACTGAACAAAACTTACTAAAATACAATCTTAGTTTATTTAAAAACGGCACACTCTAAAATTCGTCTTGCATCTCGCTTACTGCAGGATTGGGTTACTCGTATTTTTTGTTTTGTTTTCTTTTCTTTTATTTTTATTTTTTGCTTTATATGTGTTTTCCTTGATTAAATCTTTTTTAAGTAAGAAAAAGTGCGCTAGTTTTTTTGTTTGTCAATAGCTAAAACGTCTAAACACTTTGAGTTTTTGTGGTTTTCGTTATCGTTTTGCTACAGCCCTAACATACGTTTTTCATTAAGTTTGTTTATTCGGTAAAAATTATATTAATAATCATCATTAATTATATATATATATATATATTTTATAGTTCGGCTTAGACTTAATTGCTACAAGTGTTTTGAATACCTCCTAACTGCCTAACTGCCTAACTGCGCATTTGTTCACTTCTATTTGGTATATTTTAATTATTTTCTATATTGGATTTCTTATTTGTTAAAAAACTATTTTGGCCTTATAGGGTAGACGACACTACACTACGCTACTTTCTGAAACATGTTTGTCTTGCATTCAAATCGTTTTCTATTATTATTTTTTTTTTTTTTTGCGGCACCCAAATGAATTTTTGTAAAGTGCAACAGAGCACACACACAAAAGAAGAAAAAAAAAACACATGTTTATGTACCACGTATGGTATCTATATATTGCTGTTGCAGTTTTCTACTTATAAATATTACGGTAAACGTACTTATATACAAGTGTAAACAGCCTGTAACAATCAATATATTTGTTGCCAAATTCTGAATGAACTAATTTTCGGTGTTTGTTAACTTGTTTTTGTTTTTATTGAGCAAAGTTTTGTGTGCAACAACTTGTGACTACTACACGGAGGGGCAAAAACCAGGAGAAGGGCAACTAACTGGATGGGTGGGTGGGAAGGAGGAGAGAAGGTTGTCATGTGCGTCATATGAGGAGCATACAAATATGTTTTATGGAATGTTACTGTATGTTTCAAATACGTATATCATTTTATTTATTTACTTTCGTTTTGTGCAACATATTCCACTTCTTGCAGCTTGTGTGTGTGTGTGTGTGTGAGTGAGAGAGGGAGAATGGCAAAGAGATAGAGTGAGTGGGAAAGAAAGAGCTGCTGGGAGAACCTTTCTAAGAAGTATGTATGTACAACTTGTAGACTATATATACTTAGATCGGAAAGTATGAGATACATGCGTATTTATGCAAAATATTTGAATAGTTCACATTTAAGAAAATGTTTAGATTGACTTTTTTGTTGTTTTTGTTTTGTTTTTGTTTTATTTTTTTTTTTCGTATATTATTTGATTTTTGTTTATTTGCATCTGCACAGCAGAGTTTAAATTTCTTATGCATTTCCATATCATTTTGTTAACATTGCTGTATTTCTCTTATTCTCATTAGGTATGCATCATCATCATCATCATCATCATCATGTGTGCATATTTATGCATGTATATCATTAAATTATGTACGAATTAAATGGCTGTGCTTAAGAATTACTATTCCCATTTTTGAATTATTTCGGATTTTCTCATTGTTTATTTTATTTTATATAATATGTAATGTACATTCATTTCTGTTATCATTTGTCCATGCAAACGTCTTTTGTAGTATGTGGTATTGTATTGTATGGTATGTAAGCTTGTATGTTGTATGTATATGTATATGTATATGTAATTTTCTTTTCTTTTCTTTTTGTTTTTTGTTTTTGTTTTTGTTTTTTGTATATAAAAGGAGCATATATTTAACGCCTAACAAATTTGTTTTAAATGCAGTTATTGACCTGAACATTCGTTAATAATATCATCATTATATCATCATTATAATTTCATGTTTTGAATATACGTAATTCATTATGTATGCATATATGTTTGTTATGTTATGTATATGTATGTATATATATTTTATTTTGGTTTTTGTTTTTGTTTTCGTTAGATTGTAAAATAGTTAAAGAATTTTGTTTTGCATTTTTTTTTTGTATGGCTTGCAGCGCTGCTTTTCTTTCACTTATATTGCTCGCTGCAGTTTTCTTTTCTCTTTCAACATTTAAAATGGTTTTACAATTACTGTTGTTATTGTTTGTGATTTGTTTTTTGTTTTGTTTTGTTTTGTTTCGTTTTGGTTTCTTTTTCTTTTCTTTTTTTGTTTAGTTTTTGAATACTTCTCTCATTAGATTTCTGACGTCACAAAAATTACGAACGTTTCACTGTTTACAGTCTCGCGACGGATTTTTAAATAATAAACAAATTGAAAAATTCCCGGTATAAAAACATAATTATTAAAAAAAAAAAAATAGTTGGTCTTAAATAAAGTTATTTTGGTAGTTTGTGGGGAGCTGCGGACTTGCATAAATAAATAATAATGGCTTAAATTAACTTAATCAAGTTCCACTAAACGTAAATATAAACACATTTACAATTAATTAGAGTAAGGCATATATATGTATATATATACGTATAGATTAAAAAAAATTGGTTTGATAATTATATATAACAATAGACATCAACACGGAGCAAACAATTGTTAATAAATTGGCAGCAGCTGCAACAAACTGCTGCAGGTGGCAACTGTAACAAATGAATGAGAACAAAGGGCGGCGCATTATTTGAGGGCGGGGCAGGAGCGCGGCATGTACAAGTATGTGTATATTTGTGTATGTATGTATGTGTGTGTGTGTGTGTGTGTGTGTGTGTTGGTGTATTTTGTGTGTATATGTTGTGTGGCGTATGTGTTGTGTGCATTTGCATGAGGCACGGCTTATCGTCAAGTTGCAACATTTAATTGCAACATTCGCTTTTGAATTAATTGAGCATATTTTCGCAATAGATTTTCATTTAACTTGGCCAATTGGCAATACAAATTGCTAGTTCTTTCACATATTATTTAAAGGTACGTACGGGCAGAAGGAAAGAAGGGGGGCTATAATGGGTTGGCTGGGCAGGCATACAAATGCCACAGTTTTGGCCAATTGCTTTTTGGGGTCACATTTTTGAGAATTTTCGCTTTTGATTTTTTGTGTGTTTTGTGTGTGCAATTTTCTTATTATTAGAAAAATCCGCAACGCTAGTTGGCTTCATCATCGTCGTCGTCGTCGTCGTTATCGGTGTTGTTGTTGTTGTTAAAATTTAGTGCGTGCGTCGCCTGCGCGTAGCTGCACCATCACCGCAGTTGTCGTCGACGTCGTCGTTGTAGCCAACTTGTCGCGGGCTGGGCAATTTTTATGACGTCTCTAAAAATCATACTTTAAACGTTTTTTCTCGTCGCTGCTGCTGCTGCTGTTGTTGTTGTTGTTGTTGTTGTTGCAGCTGATGGTGGCTGCGATGCGACTGTTGCTGTTGCTGCTGCTGTGCACTTCCATTGGCGGCCAGCAGACTCATGGAGCCAGCGCTACACAGCGCCGTTGTTGTGGCATCCTCGCAAGCATAGCTGGCAATGCGATGATCACTGCGTGAACGCTCCCGATCGTGTGTGCGATGATGATGCTGCTGCTGCTGCTGCTGCTGCTGTTGTTGCTCGTTGGCTGCTGCTGTTGCGGCGGCGGCGGCGGCAGCAGCTGCTGCTGCTGCAGTGGCGCCATTGCGCTTGCTGCTGGCCGCCTGCTGTTGCGAACGGCGATTGCCCAGACGCTTCAGCTCATAGTCGCGTGCGTCCGTGACGTCAAAAGTGGCAGCACGTTGCTGTTTGCCATGACGTTGCTGCTGCTGCTGCTGTTGGGTGGGCTGCTGCTGCTGCTGCTGTGACTCGTATTGCTGCGGACAGTACTCGTCATATTCGTGATCATCGCACAGATTCGCATTGCAGGCCGGCAGCGATTGTTGTTGCTGCTGCTGTTGCTGTTGCTGCTGTGCGCGATGCTTTTTGGGCGGTAGCGGTATGGGCGCCTGGTTGAGCTGCGCTTGAGCTTGAGCTTGAGCTTGAGTCTGTGTACTGGCTGAGGCTGCCGCCGCTGCTGCGTGCAGCGACGCTGATGCTGTGCTCGTGCCCGTCGAACAGTTCGTGGCACGTCGCAAAACATCAACGCCGCCGCCGCAGCAGGCGCACTCCTACAACTCCGTTACGGAATACAAATCGCTATTAACATGAGCAGCAGCCGCTGCAGCAGCACCAGAACCGCCACCACCACCACGCTTCAGTGAGCGATAGAACAATGCCTGCTGCTGCTCCATCAGTAATTGTTGCTGCTGCTGCTGTTGCTGCTGCTGCTGGTGATGATGCTTGCTGCTGCTGCCGCCGCTCGCGACTGTGCCATGATAGTTGTTGTTATGTTGGCGTTGCTGCTGCTGTTGCTGGTAGTAAGCCTGCTGCTGTTGGTGATGGTAGGTACTGGTGTCGTAGGAGTGCTGCTTCTTCATGCTGCTCAGCATTGGCTGAGCTCCGTATGATGTCTGCTGCAGCTGCTGCTCCGCATAGCTGCGCGCATTATCCAGCGCCTCAGCACGTCGTGGTCTTTCACGTTCTCTGTCACGCTCACGCTCACGGTCACGTTCACGTTCACGTTCACGTTCACGCTCCCTTTCTCTTTCACGGTCTCTATCTCGTTCGCGTTCATAACCAAAACTGGCGGATTGCTGCTGTCGCAAGCTGGCTGATTTGGGCGGCAGCGTTTGCATATGATTGGCATTGCTGGCATCCCGTGAGTTCTTGTGACGATTTTTGGGCGGCAGCGACGGCGGCTGCTGCTGCTGTTGTGCGGCAATCTGCAGCTTCTGCTGTGCAGCTGTTTGTGGTCGCTGCAGCGATCGATATTGACCCAATGTGGCAGCGCACAACGGCTGCGAACTGATCTTCGATTGGGCGATAGGAGCACCAATGTTTCCGGTGGGCGACTGCACGGGTATCTCTGGCAGCGGCTGATTAACTATGGAGGCCGGATTCAGGGAGCGTTGCACGCGTGGCGCCGCCGTTGGCGCTGTCTGCTGAGCAGCAGCTGCAGCTGCTGGAGTCGGATAGACCGCACTGCTTTCAATGCTATAGACGGCTGAGGGGGGCAGAATGTGTGTTGTCGGTGGATGATGCTGTTGTTGTTGCTGTTGTTGTTGTTGTTGTTGCTGTAGCTGTTGCAGAGCAAGCAGTTGTTGCTGTTGCTGCTGTTGCAGAACCAGCAGCTGCTGTTGCTCTTTGGCATAGGAGCTGCCCACGCCGGTTGTGCCGGGTATCTCCGTAAAGGTATTGACTATCTTTGGCTTGGGTGGCGGAGGTGGCGCGTGCTGTGGTTGCAGCTGTGGCTGTGCCTGCACTTGCTGCTGCTGCGGAGGCGGTGGTGGTGGCGCGACCTGCTGCGCCACCAACTGCATTTGCAACTGATGTTGTTGCAATGGTTGTTGTTGTTGTTGTTGCTGCTGTTGCTGCTGTTGCTGCTGCTGCTGCTGTTGCTGCTGCACCACCGCTGGCGTCGTGCTGGGCACCAGCATATCCGTGGAGCCGCCGGCATAGACCTGAGGCATGCAGTCCGCCTGCTGGCAGTAATCCTTCGACACGGTGGCTATCGAGGGCGTCTTGGCGCTACGCAAATTTGGCGACGGCGAGGCGCCCTTCAACGAGCCACCGTAGCGACCAACATGACGCAGTGTGGCACACTTGTTTGCCGTTGCGGCGGCCACAATGTTCAGATTGTTGTTGCCCCGCACCGCTTTGGGGCCGATGCTAATGTATTTGGGATCGAAGCGATTGAAGCTGTTGTTGGTGACGTCGCGCGGATCCCGATCATCGACCAGGCCGTCAGCATCCAGTCCATTGCCCGTCGACTTGCACATCGCGTTAGCCGTCTGGGCGGACAGCACGGAACGTATGGAGCTGCCCGTTGAGCGGGGCAGCGTGGCCGATGCGAAAATGTTTTTCAGTGTGGTGCTGCTGCTGTGGTGTTGCTGCTGTTGCTGTAATTGTTTCTGTTGCTGCATTTGTTGTTGCTGCATTTGTTGTTGCTGCTGTTGATGCTGCAGTAGCTGCTGTTGTTGTTGCTGCTGTTGTTGTTGCTGTTGCTGTTGTTGTTGCTGCTGCTGCTGTTGCTGTTGCGTGTTGTTGCTATTGCCTGCATACGTGTTGCAGGCAAGCGAATCTCAGTAAAAGTCGTTCGATTCGAGCGTCTTACACTGCTTGCTGAGCGTCGCGTATTTGCCATTGTTCGGGCCAGGCAAATACGACGCTGACTGTTGGTGATGCGATGGCAGACGCCCCAGCGTATGGTGGCCGGATCTGCAAAAACATAACGGTTTGCGGAATGAGTAACGTATTTTTTGGTGAGTACTTTTTGTTGTTGCAATAAATGTGTAAACCTTAAACGTTAACTAGTTGCAACATTAGGCGTAGTCAGGCAGATAGGTCGCGGCGATTTTCATTTTTTTTTAAATTTATTTTATTTTTTTTTTTAGATGATGTTAAAGATGTATTTGTTTTATATATACATATACAGTGACCTGTGCACCATTTATACACACAAACAAATTAGTTGATTTCCTTTCGGCCCAGTTTTCTAAGCGAATAGTTTTTACCAAACTTGGATGTGACCGATATCTATATTATCAGCAATTGTCTCGAAAGAAATGTACAACTTTTGCATATAAAAGACTCAAAATGTTCTTATTTTTATTTTCTTAAAAACCGATTTCTTATTGAGTTAGTCATAGAATTATTTTGAAAACATTTTGTGTCTAAAATTTTTGCTTATTCTGTACATAATGCAAATATTGTTACACAATGGCAAGCTGAGATAATTGAATTTCTTGTTTTTAAGGCAACTCTGATATGCGTTTTATAATCGTCCTTTCACACTAAATGAAAACAAACAGCGAAATATTATTATGTAGACAATCTATTGTACTATATCCATTAAATAATTCATCAATAGATATCCTGTTGCAAATGGTTTAGTTCACTATTCTTTTCAAGTTTATAAATTCAAAGATTTATGAAACACATTTCGCACTCTCTGCTGTCCAAAGATTTGTGGCATCACTAAAGGCAAGTTCGAGTAAAAATACTAGTTTTTATAAGAAATGAAAGAGTGTACTCAAAATGTATACTTGTATATGGTGTCTATATTTATTTCCTAGTTGTTTTTAGATATTTCGAGATGAGCTTGTTATTCAAAGAGCTACTTTTGATATGCTTTAGTTCTACTTTTGTGTTAAACCCATTATGATCACCATCACTCTTTTTTTTTAAGTTGATCCTTTCCTTTTAAGTCTGTTTTAAGTCTATCCTTTCCTTTTGCTTCGGTCTAAAATTGTTGTTGTTCTTTTTATATCTTGAAGATTTTGTTTCTCAGTTCGAGCAAACAATTTGTGCTGCACTTAAAGAGCGCAGTAAAAGGTTATATGCATGGGAATGATATGAATGAGGTGATAAAACAATGAAGCTGCAACCAGTAGTAAGAAATGATTTAAATCACGCCTCGTTGCTCAACTACACCCAATGCTGCGTCGGCTGCTGCTGCTGCTGTTGCTGGTGGTGGTGCATGTATCGTGTCTGCGTTATGCGTTAGGGTGTTGTCCTTGTATGATATATTTAGATATATATTGGATATATGTGACTTAAGCTACTTTATGTCATGCAGTTGGTCGAGGCCTAGTGTGCTAGGCAGAGGGCAGATTACAACAACAAATGTGATTTAAAATAAACAAAACTGAAATCAAAAGGTGAAAACCAAAGACAACTAGAGTAAAGCAACATAATGTACACATGGACAAATAATAATTCGTAATAAAAAAAAAAAAAAAGTGTGCAGTCGACTGTCTAACGGTTTGTCTACAGACTAAAAACTAACTAAGGCAAAACTAAAGCGATAACTAAAGAATAAGAAATTAAACTTCATGCCTTGTGCCATGCACCAAATCATAGCCGGGCGGCGGCGACGGCGAACGGCGACCGCCGTTGTTGCGGCTGGCCAGCGATGAGGCCGCCGCTGCCGACGCCGCTGCCGTTAAGTTAGTTCTATGCTGTGTGTGGTTGTGGTTGTAGTGGTGGTTGTTGTTGTGGTGGTGGTAAGTTGATGTATTGTTGCTTGATTGTGATGATGGTGGTGATGCCAACCCTTGTCGCAGGCCTGCTGAGCCATTCCTATATGAGCCGGTCCCATTGCCGCCGGCCAAGCTGCCGCCACTTGGCAGTGTACCCGTCTGTCCAGCCACAGCTCCGCCGGCCACGCTGCCGCCAATGGGTCCACCATGCGCCTGCTGATGGTGCAGAAGCGTGCGGTTAATGGTGCCCGTGCTCATCGGCGCCGTCGGCGAAATGCTTGCGCTGGGTGCATTTGAGGCGGAAAATAGTGGCGCCGTCTCCGACTTGTCGCCGTCGAGTGTGGGCCTACAAATAAATAAAAGATGTGTTGAAAATGCAACAAGCTCCACAAATTTCGTTTGCTTCTTTTGTTTTGTTGTTTTTACCGCTTGCTCAAATAAATCCAGGCGTGAGAGTCCGCATAGACGAGTATAGTGAGCAGAAATGAGGTAAGCAATCCGGCGACCATCATCAGGCTGAGGCCGAGCAACCCAATGCCGCAGAGGCCTTGCAGTGCCTCGGCATAGTGGCGGTCAATGGCGCGTCTGTCCAGTGTGGCCGAAAGATTGGTCAGATTTCGTTTAGTCTCCTCCAGATCGTTGTCCATGGCGTTCAGGGTGCGCTGTATGTCAATGCGTGGATATGTGTCCTGGCTCATGCTGTGCCAAAGATTGTGATATACATATATATATATATAAGTTACAAGCTGATAGACGGCTTTGCATGTTACTTGGTTCTCACCGTTGCATTATTTCAACGCTCTCACGAGCACGCTCCACAAGATCCCGAGACTCGTTGAGGCGAAGGATAAACCGATTGCGCAGCGTGCCACAGTTGAGGAAGTAGACATATGGACTCCGCTGTAATCATCGAAAGAAGGTAGGAGAGAGCTCATTATAGAGACAATCAACTGGCGCCAAACTGTCGGAATGTTACTAACCATGCCCACCTGCCGGCACATGAACTCATGCGGACGCATACAAAAGTCGCCGGCTGCGACGCTGGAGGCCAAATAGATGCCGGCTAGCAGCCAGCAGATGATGATGCAAAACAAGCCCGAAACACTGAAGAAGATTAGAGTGCATCGGGAGCGACGGGCGACACCAATGACGAGCACAGTGCACAGGAAGAGCAGCAGGGTGAGGAAAGCCAATGTAGCCGGCCAGCGTATGGACTCGTACAAATCGCCAAGCTGAGCGAAATGAAAGTAGATTGTAGATATAGATAGGTATATATATATATATGTATATATAATTTAATATGAAGACGTACGTGCAGTATGCCCATTAAAGAGGTCTCATTCTCACTGCCCTTTGTCTTCATGAAGTAGAGGACCATGTTGTCCAGCGAAGTGACTGCACGTGAAGTATTCTCGCTTACCAAACGGGACGTCGCGATAAGCAGCATGACTGCCGTTTGATTGATTGATTGATTATGCGGCTTCTCCACCTGAGCCACCACATTGTGGGAGGCCATTTTCGTTTCGAGATCACGCTTGATGGTTTCAGTCTGTAATTTAGTGAATTCAAATATTTTAATAAACTTAGCTACGATCAAATATTAAAATATGTTCAAGGGATAAAGATTTCAAGATAAACATAACTGAGAACGTTTCACGCGGGCGTAATACTTCCCAATTTGATGGCTCTAGCTCAAAAACTATATAGAAGATATAGCCGTTGTATAGCGTGATCGTTGTCAATCATTGATGGACGTCACCAACCAATTCTGGTGACTCTAACTACAAAACCAATATTCTTTTACATCTTGATGTGAAGAAGACATATTAAAATGCTTGCAACCCTGACAGCCAAACAGTTGTTTACAAGCGCAAAGATCTGAGCATTTAATTTCTAATAAATGTTCATTTAAATAAATGGCTTTTCAACTTTATAAATTTACCACAACAATTAAAACGCTTCTTGTGAAGTGCGTCAAAAAAAATAAAAATAAGTGGAACTGAACCTCTCGTTGGAGAAAAGAGAACTTTTTTGAGAACGGTTTTTGCGTAAAATGAAGCACAGCAGATATTGAGGATAACATGAGGTTATGAGGAGCTACAAGAACGTGATAAATAAATTATTTTACGTTACTCGAGATTTGTTCAGATTCTTTTCATTTTGTTATATTTATTTCCAAATGTGAATGCAACCATAACATGAATATATAAGCAAGAATAACAGATTTGCATACCCCTGCCGACATCTAAATTTAAAAAAAAAAACCCGACATGAAAGCTATATGATATAGTGGTCCGATGTGGGTGATTTTTGCTTCCCAAATGTGACGAGCAAATTAATTATTGACAGAATTTTGCCCGGATATCTTTTTAAGCAAAAAAAAAAAAACAACAAGAACTCTGGTCGAAGAGGTCTCCATCAATGCGAGCCAAAGGACGATAAGATATGTCATCACGTATCTCTGAGATATCCTTAATCAAACTCTCATGGAGTAATTCGCATAGATTAAAGCTGTTTTCGCTAACAAGATGTTGTCGCATTTGATTATAAAAGCGATATTGTGCGACAACTACCCCCGAAAAGCCATTGGATATGTGCATAGTAGGGTTCGTCCATTACTTAACTTACTCCGAGTCGCTGACTCACAACAGCAGCAGCAGCAGCAGGTGAGAGCAGTTCAAAAGTTAATGACCAAAAATGGGTAAAGGGAAAGCTTCCACAAAGGACTGGTACACACACACACACACAGAAAGAGAGAGAGAGAGAGAGAGAAAGAGGGAGACAGACTGAAAGATAGATGAGAAGAGAAGAAGTCGCCAACTCAGGCAGACATACAGCTGGCAAACAGAAACAAAGGACGAAAACGTTGCACATAAACATAGTAGTTTTATCCCCCCTTAATGCTTTTGCTTCCGCACTTGTGCAATGCTTTGAGTACACAGCCAAATAGAAAGAAAGAAAGAAGGAAAGAAAGAGACAGAGAGAGAGAGGAGAGTGGAGAGAGGAAAGGGGCACTGCAGACATGGGAAGCGTGACAGGGCGTAGGGTCGAGGACTTGCCTAAAAGCAGCGAATACCGACTCACGCAAAGACCAAGACCGAACTAACCCAATCCCACCCCCAGCCCCAGCCCCGACCACTGTCTGGCTGTCCCTCTTATGTATGTGTGTCTGTGTGTGTGTGTGAGTAGATGTGTGTTTAGTCCCGTGCCTAGATAATTAATAGCATTTAAGTTAAGAGCCAAGCAATGCCAGCCATCTGTTTAGGCCACAGTATCATCTTGTCCGCACCTAAACCATACACCATACACCACCCACCACCCACAATTCTTCCCTCTGAATCTGACTCAGTGCGTTATCTCCCCCACATTCACATTTTTCTCGTCACACTCTTTTAACCTTTTGCCTTATCGGTTTTTATATATATTTATATATATATATATATATGTGTGTGTGTGTTTATATACATGTGCATATAAAAACAAGAATGAACGCCCATCTTTGGCACGTCGAACATTATATACCCTTGTAGACCGGAGTAAAACTGCTAACATCTAATTTGAGTTCAGAGTTCGTTATTATTTATATAGTTTTGTACGTTTTAAACAAATTTTATTTAGATGTTCTTCAACTGCTAACTGAATATTTCATATTTGTATATATCGTATTAGAAAGGCTCGCATGTACCCCTGTCTACCCTTAACTCGATACTACTAACTTAATCAGTATAAGATATTTAAAAAAAAAAGTGAATACAGCCACACAGGCGGACATGGCTATATCGACTCGGCAAGTGATGCTGATCGGGGAATATCATATATATATATATACTCATTCAATGCGTTACACACGTCACAGCAAAATTATAATATCCTCTACACGTTTATAATAAATATGAGCTGACAAAGTTGATGAATAGGAAAATCAAATCTATAGCTTTGACTAGCGTGACAGTGTGTCCTATCCAATGTAACTCGGATTCCTCCTTCGCCTTTTGCATGCCGTTGCCTTCGCCAAGGAGATACATTTATGTGTACAAAAATGTGTTGAGTTGTGGGGGGCATAGGGAATCAGAGGCATATCTCTTTTGCTGTATAACTCAATATAATCGTAGGCTGAAATATGATGCTAGCAAGTGCATTAATCGAATGAAATGTGTGAAATTGCAATGTGCTCTGATTTCGCAAACTTTGCCAGAAGAATTTTCAACTGTATTTCATGGATTTTGCTTTCATTTCATAGTTCCCGGAGCAAGGGAGTATTTAATAAGGAAACTATTTATGTATTTAGTAGTCCTTGTAAACTTACCTCTTGTTTAAGATTAAGCACAAGATTCTCCACCTTCTTGCCGGAGCTGAAGGCCTGCAGCAGACCATTGTGGAAATCATCATTGCCATATAAACCTGAAATAAAAATGGGGGAAAATTAAATAAGATTTCGGTGTGAAACAAAGTAGCGGCACTAAACAACTGCGATAAGTATGAAAGGAGTAAACTAGCTTGGGTCCTTGCGTCTTTTAAGGCATTCATCAGGAAAAGGGACTTGAGAAAATGTACAGCAGTGGCGATAATTAAATAAAAATCAAGGAAGATATCCTCAGTAATGGGTCTGATTGTAATGGTCTAAGAGAAATAAGTTGAACTCAGGTGCTCTTGAGTGAAGAAGACTACTGCGTTTTCTAATTCTAATTCTGTTTACTATTTTTCTGTTTCTATTTCAACTCTCCCAAGACAGATGATGTCGATTGTTGCTTGAGCGTATAGCGACAAAGATCGTAGTCACATTTATGAGCCAATTAAGAGCGCTAATTTAATTATTATTTAATTGTATGCGGAGGTTGGATTATAATGATGGCACTCGCAGTCGTTGCTGTAGCTGTAGCTGGATCTGTCGCCGGCACTGTTTTGTAGATGGCTTCATTGTGATGGACTCAACTCGTTTTGATTAGGGGCATTACCTTTGGCACTTTGACATACTTTATATATACCGAATGGGCAAATTTATTTATTTTGTTTTTGTTTTGTTTTTAAATTGCAGTTTATTACTTAATGGTTAGCGTCTCTCTCATATTCCGCTCATGCTTGACAGTTGACGTGACTCCGTCGTCGATCGGCCCCATAAATCTGGATACGTGTCAAAAACCAAGCCGCACACGTAATGGAGCAATGCAATGGGCGACGGCAACTTTTGGCTAATTGCCAAGTTAAACACGCGACGACGATGTGGTCTCCCTGCCTTTGGCATGGACCATGGCCATAGGACAAAGGCCAAGAGAGGGCGGCGTTGGAAGCGGGGCTTGTATGGAGCAACACAAACACAAGCACAAAAACAAAAACAAACACATGGCAAGGGGTTCAATGCGCCGGCACTTACCTAGTCCAATGGCTGCACAGGTCATCAACGTTATAATGACCAGTGAGCAGCTCTGGCAACGCTGGGCGCTCGGCTTGCGCTGCTTGCGATCGCAGCAACGCGTCAACAAATACAGTAGCAGGCCAAGCAGCGAGAGTATCAGCAGGCCGGCGGGAATGGAGGCCAGAATGCCCAGGCTCTGAAAATGAGAGAAGCGAAGCGTTAGGGGATGAAACTTGGTTTAAAGCTTGCAGAGATTTGTATATAACAATTATTGTAAGTAAACATACAGTAAATATAATTGATAACTGCAAATTTATTTTTGTATTCAAAAGCCACACAAAATGAAAATATATCTCTTATTGCATATCTGTGAAAAGGGCAAACGCCTTTCGTGTCCTTTACTCATATACTGATTAAAAAATTCTTCTTTTGAGATGAATTGACTTCCGATCGCTCAGCGTTGAAAGTCGCTATTCGATCATTATTCATAATTTAAGCTGATTGTGCGGGCATTGCTATATCCATGTGGAGGGTATAAGAGACGTCTCCGACCTGATAAAGTCGATATAGCCATGATGTATGTATGCAGAACTCCCTCAGTTTTAAAGCTGACTTTTCGGTTCGTCGAAAGCGATTATATCGGACCACTAATTTATATGTCTGTTATGGGAATTATATTTGTACTCATTTAAACCAATTTGTTGCACCAAGATTCCAGATCAATCTCACAAAAATTGTTTAAAACGAAGAAATACATATTAATATTTCAGACCAAAAATTAGATGTCGTCAGGTTGATTCGGATCTAGGAGGATATTTAGTCATCGGCGTGTCTAAGAAAGCAGTGTCAACCCTTTGGCTTGCACACTTGGGTCAAACACCACACGCCGAAGATTAAAGCGCATCCACACCAGCGACCTCTGGGGTATTGATCGTTGCAACCAGTGTGCAACAAATTAATATTATATACTATTTTTTAAGTCTAGCCATTTTTATGTCATAGACTGTCAAGTTGTTGTTATTCTTGCCAATAGCTTAATCGACGTTTATAATATAAATGTCGAATTAATAAAAAACAAAACCGAATAGCTTCGTTTTTTTTTTTGGTTTGTGGGAAAAAATCAGGATGCATAAAAAAATTGAGTGGGGTCGAAAAACAGGATCAAGCCAAGCGTCTATAAGACCAGGCGTTATTCGAAGGATGGGGAGTGTGAAAGGGGACACTGGATATTGAGTGAACTTTTAATTGAATAACTTGCTGCTCGTTTTCTGCTGTTTGAGGTCGATGTGTGTTGGTCTTGTTGTTTCTGTAGCTGTTAGTTGGCTGCCCTGTGAATAACGAAACGAAAATGTGTAAAAATACGTCTGCAAAGTTAATTTTTTTTTTGTCGCTAGGGCCCGTTTTGGGTGCAAAATTTAATTGAATTGGCAACACTACGCCCCGACCCGACTACAATAAGAACAAGTACAGGAGCGAGCAGAGCAACAACAAAAGCAAGGAGCCGGCAAAGTTTTGGCCCAGAGTTGCCAGGGTAACTTTGACGTTAGCCCAACAGGAAGGCAACGGCCCAAAAAAAAAAAAAAAAACCGTTGGTCTAACGGAAATTTCATTGACACTCATTAAAAAATCAGTAAACTGTCTAAAGCTAAATATGCTCGACTCTTCACATACCCAGTGATTGGAGCAAAATTGCGGGATATCTACAAATTATTATTATTAGCTTAACCAGACGAGCAACGAATATTTATACATATATATATATATCTATAATAATTTAAAAATAAAGTATTATTTAAAGTATAAGCAAACTATTTAAGTTATTTTCCTGTGTCTACATTTCATATGTGTTGGCCACCACCCAGTTTTTTTCATTTGTAATTCAATGCATACACCAGGGTGTATATGATACCCACCTAAGCATGCGTGGGTGTGTGCTGTTTGTGTGTAGATGTGTAGGTGTAGGTGTGTGTGTGTATATGCATATGTGTGTTTATGGGGTGGGAGGGGGCCTGATCAAATTTCATGCCGGGTTATTGGACACCAACGTCTGCCAACGTCTCTTCACGACTGGCCATGAGTCAGCGAACGATCTACAAAGAACACCACTTGACACTTAAGGAACAAAAACAGCAACTGCAACAACAGCAGCAGCAACAACAACAAAAACAAGTAACATCAATTATGAAAACCACATTGGTAGACCACCTCGTCAATCAAGTTCAATCGAACTGGACACACACAACTGACTGGTGGAAAGAACTGCGCACAGGCATTAGCAGATTTGCGCCACAGAAAGTGGCAAAAGTAAAATAGGGGCAGGGAACATATTTATTATTTATATGCATGTTGGCGTCGTCTTTTGTATATGCAACATGCAAATAATCATTAAAACTAGCGAGTGCCAACTTCTGCTCCTTGCTCTTATTCTTGTTGTTTATTGTGATTGTTGTCGTTAGCTACTTGCGTGTCCTCGACGCTCGCAGTTGAATGACTCATGAGCGGGCCCGTCTTGCGAGGAGGATCCGCTTCTGACCCACACTGGCCCCATTCGCTGCCGCTTCCCTGTTCCCATAGTTGCACCATGACCATTTTATGCATTCTGAGCGCAACTATAAAAAGAGGCGAAAATTTGAACGTAGCAAGCATGACGACAAACGGGCCCAAAATCCGAGCGACAAACAAACCCTTCCTCCGCCCTTATGTTAAAGGTGGCAGCCCTTTTGGTTGGCAAATTACGACGCCGTTAAATTGAATTAAATCAAGGCAAATTTCTATGAGCATCACCAGTAGGGAAAACAACAATAACCTTGGCATTTTTGATTGCTGTGTGTATTCCATATTCCATCCCCACTGCCAATTGAGAATTGTCTGTGGGAAATGTGCACAGTTTTTACTATAGCAAACACACGCATGACACATCTAGTGAGAGACAGCGAAAGCTACCCGCAGTTTCGCGTATAAGTAATGGGAATTAGCACTAAGTATCATATATAGAACACCCAAAATCCAACAGTTGTGTCGAGCGACTATAAGCCAATTAGCAAAGAAATTGTAGAATGTGCTGGAGATTCGGGATTTATTATTCGTTTTTCAAAAGATAAATAGGAATAAGCTGATCAGCTATTTTATTTAAATAAAGTATTAAAAGTAAAATAATTAGAAAATGAGCAATAGCCGATAACAACGCATTTTCACTGGGTACAAGAAAACTGCCTGAGGAGATAATGCGGTGGTCTTTCAAGATATAACCATAACATAAAAAAAAAGAAAGAAATTAATAATTAATGAAGCTGCATCTTGCTTTAACAACAAGTTGGCAGCGCTATTTGTCGCACGCTCTCAATCTAAGCATTGAGAGGCGAAACAAACTTTCATATTTGAAATGCAACATTTATTGTTGTTGTTGTTGCTGTTTTGTTGCTGTTGCAGCCACCACAAAGTTGTCGTGTGTCTTTAGTTGCTGTCTGGGGCATACGTATACGTAGGCGTTGTTTGTGACTCTCGAAAAAATTTGTGTTTGCTGTTGTTGTTGTTTTGTTGTAGCTGCGACAACTTCGACACTGGCGGTCCCATCGTCTGGCTATCCCCCTAATACCCCTGAGCCTGTGTTGAGAGCCTACTGACTGCTGACTGCCCTGGCTCTTAGCGTAGCGCCGAAATTAGAACGTCAACATAGCCCAAGTTGAGTGCTGCGATATGATGGAAAAAACCAGTTTTTCTTCGAATTAAACAAATGCCCTTAGCCAAACAACAGTTACGGGCAGAAGTGTGTGTACGGTAACAGTTATGCATGCTTGTATGCGCACATAACAGCACAACAGCAAAACAGCGAACTGCCTCCGAGTCGTGCGGCAAATGCGACATAATATTGTATCACAATATGTACATATGAATGAATGTATGTATAAATATCCGACTCGGCTTCATGACGAACTGCTTCCGGGGCAGTTAAAAGTAACTGGAACTGCAACTGCGAAAGCAACAGCAACAGCAACTGCGCCGGCGACTGGAAATGCCATTGTAACTGCAACTGAATATATAATTGCAACTGCAATCAGAGTTACGCAGAGAACAAAGCAAATGCCGCAATTTGAAGGCGATGATAACGGACGGCTCAAGCAAAATAAATTATAAACAGCAAATGGGAAGAACAAATATCAACTGAATGTCGATGATAAAATTCACTTGCCACTCATCGGCCAGCTTCCTATGGCAGCTAGATACTTCATTTTGCATCATATAAGCTACTCTGTTTAATGAAAGTTGCATCATACTCAGGCTGTTAGCCAACTATCATCACAACGCATATGCCTCCTTCAGCAAGGATATTCAAAGCAACCTAGAGCCATAGGGCACATGTCCGCCTATACGACAGAATGGGAACAGACTGCAGCAGCAGCAGCAACAGCAGCAGGAACAGTAGTAGTAGCTAGGAGAGAGTTGCAAACTATCCGGTGATTTTGGCAGCCTTCACATACACATAGCAAATGGCTTTGCTGTTGGCTACCCAAACGGAAACGTCATCGAGCTGCTTGTGCTTGACGTATCACACAGGAAGCAAAGCCTACAAAGACCAAACTACAAAACTGCTAAACTAAAAAACAGCCTAAAAGCGAGTGGCCAAAGCAGTAGTTAAAGCCATAACCATTACCATATCCATAGGCCTGAGCATAGTTATAGACAGGTCGATGGGCAGCTTGAGACTGGTTGTGCCCTGTGCTCGATGAATAAATAAAAAGCCGAGGCAAATTATTGAGAAACGTCGCCAGAGGAAGTCGAGGAAGTGCGCACAAATGGCAGGGAAAATTAAGTATACAAACGCATATCACTAGACCCGCACTGAAAAGGCAGGGGAGGGGTACGGAGCAGCTTGGGTAGTTGGTAGGGGCAGGGCAGCCCAGCCCCAGCTGGAGTCGTGCCTTTGGCGTGTCAGTCGTTTCATATGCAAATCACGTGACGTGACGCACCAGCAAAACTAAACTAAAAAAAAAAGAAACAAATAGAATGGCCAGCACGGAATTACAATTGCGCAATTTCTAGATGAGAATAAAGATCACATATTATTATATGGCACACATATGTACTTTATGTACATAAATAATTGTAAATGCAAATACGAACACGCCCAACATGAACAAAAGGAACTTTATTATCAACTATTGACCCCATGTGATCTATAAATATACATATATATATAAGGTTTATTATATAATGTAATAATAAAATTTGATAGTCCCATTGGTGTGTTGCAGTCAAGTATTATCTAGTGGTAAATAATTAAGTTTCTGTCTGATTATTTAATGATTGTTAACTTGACAGATGCTTGGCATCTCATATACCGAAAGACCAAAAAGTTCTTGTCTAGCTGTCGACAAAGGAATATAAAAATCCGTTATGCCACCATCTTATCAAATATGTAGATCGGTTAACCAACTGACATAGATTCGGCAAATGTTCCAATAAAAACTTTAAGATCATCATCAACATCGAGTCAATTATGTTGCTGGCACTGGTGAGCATAAAATCGATGCGCATATAAACAAATACGGGGATCCAAACAAAACAATGCCGCAGCATGTTGGCGTGAGATTTCTTCTTAAGCCGTTAACCGAAAAATCAGAAAACAGATATATATATATATGTATATATAGTCACACGCACCACGCCAAACTTTCACACAGCATAAAAGAGGAGGGGGGTTGAGTGGAAATGGGAAACGGGCAGAGACCGAGGGGCTAAGAAGAAGCTGCCTCCTAAATATTCGAGAAAAACATGACGAAAAACAATATACAAGGCAACAATGAGAGGGATAAAGAGAGATAGATAGAAGAAACGAAAGACTGAGGAAGAGGGGGAATCGTTTTCAAAATGAGCCACTTGGGACGCCCACTAAACATCCAATTTGGGTGCACATCGAAAATGAAATCGAAACGTTTTTGAACTTGAACTTTTTTCTAGTTTTATTTGTTTGTTTTTTTTTTGTAGAGACAGCGATAGGGGCGAGCGGCGGTACAAAGGGTGGGGTCGCAGAAACCTGCTGCCTAGTCCAGTCCAGTTAGCCAGTTAGTCAGTCGATCGAAGCGTGGGCCAAGACTTCGATTTTTTCAACTGTTTTGAACGGTTTGGTTTGGTTTTCGAATACTTTTGTATCGACGACTGCCTGTGTGGCCGCTGCTCGCCGTGCATAGGGCGGGGGGAAGTGTTTAGAGTATTTGAAATATGTAAACGATGTGGCCACGCTCAGGGGCATCCTCTTCTATATACTTGTGCTGGGTATTACGCATTCATAGCGACGCACGTACTACTTTATTCAATGAGCTCATAATAAAACCAACACTCCGAATTGATCTTTACGGGCTTGGCTCTAAGTTTGATTATGACTCTGTTGATTAAACTGGTATTAATTGACGTATCCGTTGATCTTAGGTGCAGTACATATAAGGAAATTGAGTTTTTGACTGCAAATAGACATTTTCAATATTTTACTAACATCTTTATCTGGAATTATTTGTCATTAACTGAATTTTTATGTGTAAAACGATTATTAATATTTATAAAATTCCAACAGTTTTGGACAAAATCGAATGACTATTTTATTACTAGAAATGTGCTTGCACAGCAAGAGTATTAAAACATCGGCTAGCTATTGGTTGACAATTAATTACTGCTCTGGCTGTGTATCTGTTTGAATGTATCGAAATCAAAACGAAATTAGATCAGACCAGGCAAAGGCAAAGGCAAAGGCAAATACAGCAAAAGCAAAAGCAAATAAACATTCCAAAGTCGACGACGCTTGTTGCACAAATAAACAATGCAGCTCGTCAAAATGAGATAAACAGGCAGCCGCAGCTCAGTTCCAGGGCATTCAATTTGAAATGCCTGATTCGAGTTTGCCTCGTTCCGAGTCCGAGGCAAGCCAAGAAGTCAGGCCAGACACACTGGGCTGATAGCAGACTCTATACATCTAAGTATCTGAATATGGATGGTTTAAGTGTGTGTGTGTGTGTGTGTATCTGCGACACATACAAAAGTGATTGAATTGCAGAAGTTTTATGACGAGCCGTAAAAGCGACAGCAGATACAAAAGTATCTGTAAGTAGGCATATTGCCATGCCATGTATCTTGCAGATGCATCTGGTAAATGTGAAGGCAGCTGCCTGGCAGTTGTTGTTCTTGTTGCAATTGTTGTGGTTGCATTTGACAGCCAGACAGCCGGAAAAACTGAAAAGCCAGAGCGAGAACGAGAGCGACAGATGGAAAAAAAAGGCAAGGGCGAGCTGTGTGCATCTTTCCGATTGTATTTTCAATTGCAATATCTCAAAATGAAAGTCAGCAAACACAGAGAATGAGGGTGAGGGGAAAGAGAAACTGCTCAGAGTGCTTGATAATTTGATTTCAGATAGTTTCGATTGGGGTCTTCTAAATATAGTCGGCCAGCTCGTAAACTCTGACTTGACTTGAAGTCTAACTGTGGAGCTGCCAACTGCTGCCAGCTGCCAGCTGCTGCAGCACGGCATTTGCTACGAGGGATGCTCGAGCCAGTCATCAAATATGCATAGGCTAAAACAGCTGTGGCATGTCACAGGATTACAGTTTAGTGGTCAAGAATGCCAGAGTAGGAGCATATCTTGTAACCTGATCCGAATTGGAAAACCCTACTAAATTTAGAAACCAAATGCTATTGCTGATTATTCTTCATCGGATTCATACGATAGGAAAAATCTTTTTTTCGCATAACTTTCGTGATTACAACATGCTCGGTGCATATCAAAATGCATTGGCTTAGAAAGTACTTAAGAGTTTATTGAAAAGTTCAAGAAAATAAATTTGTAAGTTTTTGTCACGTTCGAAATTTTATTTTGACATGACACTAGAGTCTGGCTTTTGCACTAAACAAAAACAAAAATAGGAGCACAACAATTTGCTGTCATTTTCTTTGTTGTCTTGCATTAGAAATGCGCATCAAGTATAGAGGCCAAAAACACTAGCAGCCCTTACTGGGTAAATAGGCTTAAGACTCACAACAATTTTTAATACGCTTTACACAGGGTGTAATGCAATGAAAAGCAACAAGCATCAATAATTGGAAAGAGAGTCAACTGGCGAGACAGCATATATATGTGTGATATACGGGTTCCAATGCGTAACGAGTTATCCAGTCAGACAGAGTAGAGACCTAGAGGAATAGCGAGGAACAATCCCATTTAAATGTTGTGTACATTTCCCCTGCATCTCTTTAAGCTGCCCGCACATTTGCAGCAACAGTGCGTCATCACCTTGGACAGACAACTAGACAAGCAGATGACACAGCACAGGAGGGAGTGAGTGTGTGAGTGAGTGAGAGAGTGAGAGAGACTCTTCATCAACACTAGAGAGCAGCTCACACAACCTATTGAGGTCGTAGGGTGGAATGGGGGGGAAAACAGGTTGCTAGTTGTTGGTGTCATTGTTGTCAAGAGCAATTGTGTGGCTATTTGAAGGTTAAATTGATCATCATCAACAACAGCAACAGCAACAGCCACAGCAAAAGCAATAGCAACTATTGAAATGTGTGAGCCTAAAAACAAAGGGGGAAAGGAGAAGGAGGAGGAGTAGGGGCAAAGGGTTGGCTTGAACAGGATAGAGAGGAAAGAAAACACAACTGAATAACATGAGCTGATTAAACACAATTTGAATTAACAGACTAGACATAACGAGCATACACAACACACAACACACAATAGCCAGTGCCCCTAGGATGTTGACTGAGTAGGTTTGCGGTTATCAGCGATGTTGAAGGGGGAAGCGATTGAAGGCATTTTTCATACCATATTTGTTGTTGATGCTGAGCTGATTGACAATCATGCTTGAACAGAAATAAACAAAAATGAAAAGAGAGAGAGAGAGAGAGAGAAAGAGAGAGAGGAGAGAGAGAAAGATAAAGCAGCTATTGCAATTTCCAATTTTACACTCATCTCGATTATAAGGAAACGTATAATTATATTCATAATTTGGGGCTTGTTAAAATTAAGACAGACAATCTAAGTTGTATAACTTTATTTGTTTATAAATGTGAAGATTTGAGTTGTCTGTTTAGGTAAGGGTCCCACAGTGAAGTTTACTTTTAACGGCCACCCTTATGCAGTTGCAGTTTCTTTGCACACTAAATAAATTCTATCTCAAGAAACTCTTCAGAATGTATAAGGGACTGCATTAGTTGTCTCCCTCTCCCTCTATCTATATCTAACTTTCTAGTTTCTCTTGTAAAGTAATAGATCATTATGCAATTTTATCAAATTTTGGTAAGTCTTTTGGTACCCAAGTCGAGTGCACCTATAGAATTTGGTCGCGTTCCACATTTAATAGGGAAACAGTCCGGAAAGTCAACCAGTCGATAAGCAGATTAGCTTAGTGGGCTCATTTGCCAGCCAACCGCAAACAGAATTGGCTTAAGTGCTGGCTCATTGTCAGCCCCATTATGACAATGGCTAATCCCCATGTGACGTGCCTAGCTCTGGGCTGATGGTTCAACCCCGACGACCCCCAAACAAACGCGACAGATGTCTATGGCCGGCAAACGGTGAACTCACCTGCATCCCAAAATCGGAGCAGAGACCGCTTTTACCACTCCACCCCCTCCCTTCACCCCATATCCCGCACAGACTGTCTCCCTCTCTGGTGCCTACTCTCAATTGTGACTATGCCTGCTCCGGCTGCTTTTGCTGACGCGCGTAAAAAACTACGCCCAGTGCAGCAGCGTCAGCTGACCTACATCCACATCCAAGAGAAAAAGCCAAAGCCAAATCCGAGCCGAACCGCGCAACGAGCCAAGCAAAAACGAGCGGGAAAGAGAAGGAGAGAGAGAGAGACAGAGAGGGAGGGAGGGAGGGAGGGAGAGAGAGCGGAGCTGCGCTTAGTTGACCTGAATTTAACAATGGCATCAGCGTTGCCGCTGGAAATCACCTCAACCATTTTACTCTCCCTCCTCCTTTTCACATACTCCTTCTTTTACTGCCGGCAGCTATTGCAATGACCAGCTAATTTCAATCAAATTTTACAGCTGAGTTTATCCCGGCTGGCGAAAAACCCAACTGAAAATAAACTGAACAACAAGAAACAACATGCCGAAGATTACATACCCTTGTGGACCGGACCTAATCTGCTGACATCTAAATGTTTAATCGACGTGCGAATTATTTGAATTATTAAAAATAAACAAATATTATTTTTATATCTATTTCAGAAAGGAGGAACGTTATAACATGCTTATTTTGTGAATTTGACATGACAGTTTATGATTATTATGACAGTCTATGACAGTTTTATGATCCAATCCGATCGTACCCGTCGTCAAATTCGACCGAAGCCAACAGACGGATATATACCAAGATTTATAAAGTTACCTTTAAAAGGGGGTGGCAGTTTTGCGCATATAAGATTAAGAAATTCGGACGGAGGGACTCGGGTGATAATAATATCGTCTACATTGGCTATTGGTTATGGCATTTCCTATTGTCTGCAAAGTTTTCGCAGATCGCTTAGTTAGTAGTACTGTGCAGATTTTAAATAAAAATAAAGTTAAAATTCCTTTTGTTAAAAAAAAAGTTCAATGAATTTTGGATTTTAAAACAATAACTAACAAAAATATTGAGATGAGATCTCTTTTAAAACACCCGCAGCAATTCTGTAAATATTTATTATTCAATTGCTATAGATCTATTTGAAAGATCAAACTAAAAGTAAGTAAGCACAAATCACTACAATTATCATGGGCAAACTGGTATCAGAGTATTACTTAAACAAGTTTCGGTTCTTATCATGCGGACGAACTAGTGACTAAAGCTGATGTGAGATAGCCCGCGACTCAAAGAGGACGCCGCGCACGTTAGGGAATAGGGGTAAACCCTAAGGCCGACGTCAATCAAACAAAGGCAGCTGCTGCTTCGCGATACCGCTGCCGTTGCCGAATTGAGGTGAGTGGCGGCTCTTGCCTTAGGGGAGGGGGGGTGTGGGGGTCTTTAGGGTTCTTCAGACTTCAGGCTTGCGTTCGCATTCGGTTCGGTTTGGGCTTGGCCCAACAGCGATGATACCTATTGATACTTAGCGGCAGCGGCAATCAAAAGAAACCAAACAAAAAGAATGAAACAAATGGGAAGCCGGAAGTGTGTGCTGTATTACCTCCACCCCGCTCCCGCTCTCGTTCCAAGCGAAGGCGGAGGTAGACAAGAATCTGGGCACATGTAGCGCACATGGTAAGCAGCCGGGTCTGGAGCTACGCGGAACGTTGTGGGAATGAAACAAAAAAGGGCTCGACAGACGCTCGCAGACAACGGAAGGCGTAAACAAAATGGGAAATATCGAAATTGTTGTTGTTGTTGCTGTCGCTGTTTCTGTCGCTGTAGAGAGTCACTTGCAGCAATTGCAGCACACTCCGAGCAAAACAGCGAGAGAGCGAGAGAGAAAGAGAGAGGGGGAGGAAGAGAGCACAGAGCGAACGATTTACACAGGTAAAAGAGAGTTCGAAATTTAGGCAGCACTCGCGTAGAGCAAACGCTTATCCCATATATAGATTGAGCCCATCGACAAGATGGCAAACTAAACAAATCAAAATGCAATCAATGTAAATTGGAACGCACTTCAAGTGCATAATTTTGGGGTCTCAAGTGGGGCAACACTACAACCACCACAGCGAAGTACCACTTGAGGCAGCTAACCTAAAAACTACTCTACACTGAACAGTTGAACCCAAAAAATATTAATATGCAAAATATACAAAAAAAAATAATAAAATAAAAAAAAGAAAACTATGCCGAACGTATAAATTGTGCGCATAAGCTTATTTCTGCTTATTTTTCATATATATTTACTATATTTCTATACAAAATATGCAATATCAAGCGTATTTAAAGATATCTTTAACAAATTATAATATCAATTTAATGTTTTTCATAAGCAGGTCGAATTTAGGTGCAAACCACTGTAAATTGAATATATGAAAACTAAGGCGGTTGTAGTATTATATAGTATAGCATATAGTATAGTATTTGTATCCTTGTGGCTGTACTCACCTCTAGGTAAACATCGCTATCCAGATTAAAGGTGTCATTAACCCGACGAAATGTGTAGTTCACATGCGGTATTGAATGCAGGATTTTAACGAGTATGCTCGGCTGTTCCATTTTTATGGCTCCTTTTGCAACGTTGTCGCTGTTATCGCTCTTCTTGTTGTTGTTGTTGTTGCTGCTGCTGCACTCGCACACAAAGCTAGCTTTCGCTCTCTCTCTCTCTCTCTTTCTCTCTCGCCCTCTCTCTTACGCTCTCTCTTTCACGCGTTTTTGGCTAGTCGACGTCTTCTCGTTGTCTTTCTTCGTTTTTGTTATTTATTTATTTATTTTTTGTTTTGTGGTACGGACTCCTTTTTATTGTTATTGCGCGTGTGTGTATGTGTGTGTGTGTGCGGGGCAGCGGCAACAGGGGGGTGGGGGAGGCGGTTGTGGCAGCGGTGCTGCTGCTGCTGCTGCTCCTGCTTTTGACGTCACAACGCAGCTGCTGCGACGACGACAACAGCGTCTCGTTTCAGCGCAAAATTGACTTGAGAGTTTAGCGCATAACACTCACTGCTCCTGCTGCTGCTACTGCAAAAGGGGGAGGGAGGGTGTGGGAATTGAAGAAGAAGAAGGGGCTATGTAATTCGTATGCTTTCGTACACTTTGCTCAACTGTGCGCACAGCACAGCAAGCTAGCGAGCGAGAGGGAGAGGGAGAGAGAGAGAGCACGAGGCTGTTGCGGGGGTGTTTATGCGTGCGCTTCACACGCTGTGCCAAATTCCAAATTGTAGCGCCGCGACCCCAAACGCATGCTCTCCTGCTCTCCTGCGTAGACCAAAGTGCGCTCTCTCTCTCTCTCTCACGCGCTTGCTTGCACTCTCTTTGTGCTCTTTTGTTTGCTGCCATGTCCTGCGCGCGTGTGTGTGTTTGTGCGTGTGTGTGCGCGTTGCCTGCGCTAAATTTTCACTTTCACTTTTCACACACCCAAAAAAAAAAAAAAAAACGAATAATACAAAAAAATTCTACACACAACTGTAGTAAGCAACCTAACGGCACGCATGCATGTATGTGTGCTGCCAGCCTGCCAGCTAACGGCACTTTGCAAAATTTTTGTTTTGATTTCAACGCTGCCGCATTTGCCGCTCACTCTCTCTCTCTCTCTCTCAGCGAAAAAAAGGACAACTTGCAGAAAAAATAAATGTGCACAGACTTCGATAAAAAAAAAGAGAAAAAAATGTGTGTGCTTATCAGCGTCCGTTGCAGGCAGTACTTGAGATTTAATTCGATTATTACTGCTGTCCGATAAATAAATGCACAATCCTTAAGTAACTTGCTGTTGCACAGCGCGCGTTATTACTTTATTTGAACTTTTTTTAATTTTCTGCTTAGTTTTCTTTTTTGTTTCAATTTGACCGACGCACGTTTAGCGGCCACGGGGCGTTGTTTCATTTACCGTTTCGTTCCGTTTCGCAAGTAGCGTTGTTGCCGCAACTGCGGTCGAAATGCGAATGAAGCGAAAAACCTGCGCAACGTTTTTGGGCTGCAAAGGCAACAGAAGAAAAAAATGAGTTCTCAGCGCGAACACCGACTTACGAATGCCCTGCTGTGTGCCTTACTTTATGGTATCTAACCATATAATCACTCCTTTACGATAATAAGATTGACATATATTTTGGTGCGTACCCAATACGACAATAAAAACATACTTAAATCGGAAACGTTTCAGTTAGAAGTGAAAATATATTTTGCGCACCCATTGCCAAGTGCTATCCTAGCAAGGGTATTTTTTTTTATATTCCTTTTCTTTGGCGAACAGCGAATGCTGTGTGACTTTTTGGGGGCAGCTGAAATTCAAATTGAGCCACAGCTCAGGAACGTAAACAAGTCGGCGCATGATTCACATATCGATAACGATGATATCGAGCTGCGGAAATTTAAAACGCGACTGCAAGCAAAAAGATGGGCAGCTCTTGAATGTTTTTCAGCTGAGTTTTCATTCTTATTTGTTGTTCATTTTGTTGTTTTCTATTTTTTTTTTACTATAATATGTGTGCCATTTTTATCGCAGTCAGCGATAAAAACAAGTTTTCCACAACAACAACAGCTAACGAGAATAACCGCTTTAAACGCTTGTTTCTAGTTTCGCTGACTGCGTACTAAGCCCCAGCTCTGTTGACAACTATGAGCCAATGTATCCACACATCCAGGCCCCTGGCCGGGCAGAGTCACAAATTCATGTAATCTGAGCAACCTTAATGTAAAAAAAAAACACTGTCAAAATAAAAGTGTCCTTTTCTTAAGTGCTTGACAAGGAGATACCCTGTATATGGATTTGGGGGCTATGACAAATTTACAAATGTGCTTGCTTCAATTTTGTGGCAGGATATATGTTAATAATAATATAATAACTAGCTTAATCTGATGATAATTATGTATGTCTGTTCGGAAATCCTTAGACCTTTACCTGTGTGCTTTTTTTATTTGGGATAATATATCATTATAAGTCAAGAAAATATATACGTATCTAAAGTTTATGGGCTCAATAGGTACACAGTGTATACAAATTAAAAATGTTTTAGTCTGGCGTCAGCGTTTTATCACGGCAAGTAAATTCGGACGAAATATTATTAGTAATAAATATTTGTTCAATGGCGGCGGCATTGTTGTTGTTGTTGTTTCTGTTATACAGTCGACATATCTTGCTTATGAATCAAACACATAAAAAAAAAGGGAACGTAGATAGGTAAATATACCAAGTAAACAGGGAAGCATCTTATCTATCGGCACATGTGAAAAGTAAATACGAAAACGTGAATTGAGAATGAAGAGTTTTAACGGTTATTGTTGAATGTCGCAAAAGCTGGACTTGAATAGAACTTGGCTGCGGCTCTTTGTTTTGTTCGGCGTTTCGAGTCGCATGCAATCGCGGCTATTTTTATAACGAATCAAAATGCACTTTTCAAACACACACACACCAACGCATTTACACACACATGCACACATGTACACACACATACACATACATATATATATATATATTTATATATATGTGTATATATAGTTATGGCCCGACACGGGTAGACAACAAACAAAAGAGAAACTGCACATCCGCTGCTTGACTTAAAATTACATACTTTGTACACATGCAGCGCGTATCCGTTTAGAAATTGTAGTTCAAAGCTCACTTTTGTTTTACATGTTCAATTTATTGCGAGTGCACACAGAGAAGAATACATTGCTTTGTGGAGACAGCGACAAACAACACACACATCAACGACAGTGTGACCGAGCGCGACTAAAAGAAAACACCCAAAGTGCATCGCTTACAGGGTCAGTTATCGACCAGTATCGATTCCAGTTCAAAATACAGCTCTAAGCTATCGGTATAATCCGCGCAGTTAAATATTTGACATTGATTGTGATTGTTGTTTCACAATTAATTGACGACCGTTGGCTTAGCCTAACCTTCTATTAACAAAGCAAGTATTTGTAATAATTTTTTTGAAATGAAAATATGTTGATATGTTCATTATTCAAACTATTTTGTATTTTTGCGCTTTATTGAACAAGCAGTGCGTTCCACCTATCGATATCACAATTGTTATCTTTTGTTTTAATATCGTTTCGTCGGCGTTTCGTTTTCATCCCTAGCTTGATTGTTTATCTAATGGATCAAAATAATTTCGACATGCCGAACGTAGCTCACTTTTTTGAGGGCGTTGAAAAGCTATTGGAAATATGTTTCGACGAGAGCTCGAGTCCCAACGGCGACTTACGCAATATAACCAGAGGTGAATGGGAGAACCTGCTGTGCCACGTGAAATGCGAAATAATTAGCTATATTAAGAACGATTCAATAGATGCCTTCCTCTTAAGCGAGAGCAGCATGTTCGTCTCGAAGCGTAGATGGATACTGAAGACCTGTGGGACAACAACGCCGCTGAAGTGCCTGGAACAATTGCTCCAATTGGCCAAACTAGAGGGATATCATGTGATAAGCGATATATTCTACTCGAGAAAGAATTTTACAAGACCCGAAATCCAAATGTCCCCGCATGAGGGATTCTTTGAGGAGGTTACCTATTTAGATACAATATTTCCCGAAGGCAGATCATATTGCCTTGGCTCCATTAATCTAGAATGTTGGTATTTGTATACATTCAGTAAGCCCGAATTAAAAGCACTGCCACATCTAATTGTCGAGGAGAAGAGCACGGATGCCGATCCAGATCAAACAATCGAGATTCTTATGCAAGATCTCGATAAAGACATTATGTCTGCCTTTACCAAGAGCAAATTCACCACGGGCCGCGAGGTGACAGCGTACTCTGGCATTGACAAAATATTGCCCGAAATGCATATCGATGACTTTCTGTTCGATCCGTGTGGCTACTCGATGAACGGGATCCGTGAAAACGGTGAATACATGACCATTCACATCACACCCGAGGAGAAGTTCTCCTATGTGAGCTTCGAGAGCAATGTGGCGCTCAACAACTATACGAAATTGATATCTCAGGTGATCAAGACGTTCAAGCCGGGCAAATTTATTGTCACCATCTTTGCGAACAAGTCGTCGCTGGCGTACGAGACCATGAAGGAACTGGAGATCGAATACTCAACACTCTCGAACTGGAGGCGTACCGATATGCAGTGCTGCAATTTCCCATCCTACAATCTCTTATTTGCCCAATATTCACGCGCGTTGGAAAAAGTTTTATGATCTACTACTGGTCGTCTCTGCAATTCCAAAATGTATTGTGCAATAATATCAAAATTGATTGTTAATAAATCATCTGTTAAAACGTAATTTATTTATTTGTCTATCTTAATTCATCAAGAATATACATATAAGAGAGACGGAGATTCTCCTTTGTGAGATTCATTCTTAGCATGTAGCATCAGTTGAACTCCTTGCCTTAAAGAAGCGAGCGGTGCGCGCTTGAACCGCTCCAAATCCATCGCTGGCCACATGAATGTGCCGAGCTATCCAGGCGGGCAGCTTCTTTTGGATTCGCTCACTGGCATAGCGCTCGTCCAGCAGATAGACGCAGGCGTAGTCGCGAATGTGACGCACGGAGCGGCCAATGCACTGGTTGACCGCCTTCATGCAGAGATTCTCGTAATACTCATTGCCGGCAGCGTAGCCCAGCGTGTCGTCCAAATGACGCATGCGCTCCTTCAGTTCGGGTGCGGTGCGATTCGGATACGGTAAGCCCACAACGATGACGCCGCGCCCCAAGTCATCGGCAAAGTTGAGGCCTTCGGACAGCTTGCCTCCCACCACGCTGAGAAGCAATGCGCCGCCACCGGCAGGGCCAGCACTCTGACTGATGGCATCTGCATATTGCTGTAGCAGCTGCTCGACGCCGCCACCCCCAGCCTTTTCGCGAAAGATACGCTTGCGCTGGCCAATCCTTTGCAATGCGCCACTCTGCTCCAGATGCGCATACACTGTCTCCAAATAGTCGTACGAGGGCAAAAAGCAAACCACACCCGCCGGCAATACGCTGCATAGATTCTGCAGCACCATCCTCAGCTCATTCAGCTAGGCCCACCGAGAAACAGAGAAATTAACATTAGATCGAGTGTGTATAGCAACTTCTACATTGTATCTAAATTGATGACTAAGCAGCAAGAAGAACTCAGATAAGATATCTTTGTGGAACATGTCGAATCGATGTTGTAATAGACAAAAATTATTTTATGACTCCAACAGTCACACATAGTTATCCACAGAGTGAGAATATCTAGAGTCTGTATAACTGTATATACATATATGTAAGTATATATGTAAACCTTTTTGTTTGTTGAGGATCATGCACAAAATACAATGATTAATTATTAAAGTCAAAATTGAGGTGGACACTGAAATAGGAACACTTAAATTTCGCTATTGATTTTGTTTGCAAAAAATGTAAGATTGGAATATATTCCTGAGAATAAAGGTTTAACTAAGCTATCGAAAGTCAAGGAAGACATTAAGAAGTGCATAGCTGCACTAATTGGAAAGTCTTTACGAATGCTCCGAGTCAGAAAAAAATGAAAACATTCAGAGACGCGTATGATTCAAGAAAAGTTAAACCTTCGGCAACTGATAATCTTAGCGTGTTTTTGACTAAAGTTGATCATCTTAAGTCATCAAGATCAATTCATTGCAAGCGATTGATTGTTAGCTAGTAGAATTCCCAGTAAAATTCCATTGCTTAAAACGGGAAATTGTAAAATGATAAGAGGTTCATAGAGGTTACTTAGGACTGGCACGGATCAGAGGGTGTCAGAGAATGGCATAACATTTGCTGGAATGATGAAAACCAGATGAATTTGTTTGGCAACGATGCCAAAGGAAATGTAAAGAATTCCATATTAAATGAGCTAAAAGAACTTCACACCTATTTTGCTGTTCCGGTGTGAAGATGCATATCCAAGCAGCTGGGAGCCCTCAGATAAGAGGGAGAGAGAGATTATCAGTATAAATAAAAGTTCTCACCATGGCGAAGCTTGTGCGTTGGGTATAGCTGAAGCAGAGCTTGGTGCCCGTTGGTCCAGCGGGCAGGACAAATGGCAGCACCGCATCCGGCGGCACCACATGACTGTAGAAACGTTCCACGACGCGTTCCGGGCAGTGAGCGAAGAGCTGGGCTGTCAGCTCATGCGTGGGCTGCATTGTGCCTCCAGCAATGATGAGCTGCAGCAGAGAGAGAGAGAGAGAGAGAGAGATAGAGAGATAAAATAGTTAGATAATAATTTAGAGTCACTTACAGCGCGTGCCTCGCTGATAATGTCGGCGAAATGTTCGGCGGGATTGAGCAGCAGATATTTCAGAGTGCCGGCCTTGGGATTGAGGAGAACACGTCCATCGGCGGCATTGCTGGTGAGCGTCTCCAGAAACGCGAGCAGTGGACGTATGGGCGAGGCTACAGCCAGAGGCTTCTCCTCCAGTTTCACATCCTTTTGATTCGCCTCATCCGTTTCTGGTAAATGCATTTGCTGTTTGCGTTTGCCACCCAACTGAGTCTGGCTGAGCTGCTGCTGATGCTGTGTGGCCAGGCGCTGGAGCAACTGCTGTGTGGGCGGCGGTCGATTCTCGTTGGGATGCGGCTCGCGCTCCTGCTGCTGGCCAATGCCCTGCAGTTTCTGAGCGAACCGTGTGCGCGCACAGAATTGCAGCACGGCATGCAGATCGATGTTGAAGAATTCGCCCTCGGCGCACAGCTGATAGGTGTGCAGCAGGCGCGGTTCATCGAGAGGCGGCGCCAGCGCCAGCAGCAAGCGACGGACCACGAAGATCAGCTGATTGATTCGCAACAAATTGGCGCTGCTCAGGCGACGCGCATAGCGCTCCTTGTAGGCGGCCAATTGTTGACGCGCCAGCTGAAGCTGGTCGCGGCTGAGTTCGCTGCTGTGCAACTGGGCGATGGTGTCCAGCAAATTGTGCGCCTCGTCCACAATAATGACGGCGCCGCGCAGATCAATGCCCAGCTGCTGGCGTGTGCTGCGCTGCAGCAGCAGCGGATATGGCAGCAGCACCAGCTGCGCTTGCGCCAGCGCTGAGCGTGTTGCGTAGTAGGGACAGCCGCCACAGGCGGCTCCTTGAGTCGCCAGCTCCTCAATGTCCATCAGCTCGGAGAGCGACGCATCTCTCATACGCTGCACCTGGTTGGGGGCCTTGTGGGGGCAGCTGGGCTTGAGACGTGCCATGTCAAGGCAGCGTTCGTTGATGAGTGCCACGTTGGAAATGCGGCGCACCTGGGCATGGATGCACAGCTGGTGGCGCGAGCCGAGCGAGATGCAGCGCACACTCTTCCCATGCGGCGTCTTGCGCAGCTCGGCCACAATCTGCGCCAGCTGTGCGTGCGTCCGGCTGCAGTAGAATATCTGCACATCACGAAAACGCTCCTGCTGCTCCTGCACCTGCTCCTCCAACACATCTGTTGTGTGCTCATCCGAGTTCAGCTCCGGCTCAGCCTGGAGCAATTGTTCGCCTGCGTGCCGTGCTGCTCGTGGCTGGTGCCTCTGGCTACTTCGCTGCTTGATGGCCAGCAGCTCCTGCTCCTTCGCCTGCCAGAGATCACGCAAACGTTGCAGCTGCTGCAGCTCTTCGCGGTGCTTTCGCGTTTTGCTCTGGGCTGTTATCCAATCGCTTGCCTGCTCACCGGCGTCTTGCAGCTGGCGCAGCTGCGCCTCCACTTGGCCGATGCGCTGCACCAGTTCGCTGCGTACCAGCTGCTCGTGCTGGCGCAGCCAGGTGAGTGCGCCGCAGGTAAGCGTCAGCGACTTGCCCGTTCCCGTCGGACTCTCGAAGATGCCAATTTGCTTGGATTCCAGCACTAAAAAGAGCTGCTGCATCAGCTGCTCCTGTATGGTGTATGGTGTGTACGGGAAGCCGAAGTCCTCTGCTGCTGGGACTGGCAGCGCCTTCCTCGGCGAATACATATCCACGGCGCACACAGCTCCAATTAGATGTAGACTAAATTGACTAAATCTAAAAAGACGCGCCAAGCCACATCTAATTTTGCTTCGTTGTGCTCCGTTTTGCGCCCGGCTTAAGTTGGTTGCGAGCAATTTTGCGTTTGTACTTGAAGTTGGCTGCGGGGACTGCGTCTGCTTTTGGCGGTCTGGCAGCACCATCATTTCGCGGTGTTATTTGAATTTGTAAATTGCACTGAATTACGTGAAATACGAAAATAGCTTGTGCATAAATCGAAAAATAGACATCAATCATCAGACGAAGACAAACATCAACTGTACAATGTATGAGTAATCAAAACGATTCTCCGTTATGTATATATTTGATTTTTATCATTTTGTATTGTTTTCGTGAATTTAATTTCGTTTAGTGCACTACGCAGCAACAGCAAAAAAACTTGATTGATAGCCAATTAGTCATGTAAGATATTAATTCGCGTCTTGATACTTAATCTTTTTCAAGCTGAGCGTATTGAATGCGTCAGCACAGACTCCCCCCCGCCGAGCGGCGAATAAAATTCAATTTCAATTTGAATTTGAATTTGAATTTGAATTCGAATTTGAGTTGTGTTGTATTGCTTAGCTTCAGCTAAGTGGCTGCAATGAACTTTAATGTTGCAACTATGCAAACATTTACATCTGTATATTGTGGCTGTGCTGTAGGCGTGGCAAGATCCGAGATTTGCCGCCATTTTCCAGTCGGCATTACTCATACGCAACGCTGGCCAATGCTGTCCTGACCTTAGCCAACACAACAAATGCGCTACGGCTGCACCTCGATTGACTGACTGACTGACTGACTGACTGACTGATTATAATTATGCAATAATAATAATAATAATAATGCCAATGATTGACGGTCACCGTGCAGTTTACGTTTTTGATACATGCAACATGCACTCCCCAATCCTACGCCTCCCTGCCACACATTTGTAATCATCTTCGCTGTTGGCCGTCATATGCCATTTGTTGCGCCAAATGTTGCAATGCTTCAATTCATGCGACGTCATGCACCTGAACTAGTCGCTCTATATCAGTGTGTGTGTGTGTGTGTATTTGTATAATATATATTCCAAATATAACTAAATGCTTAAGCATTTAAGGAAACCAAATCATAACAACTAACTTTAAGTTCTTTGACAGACCCCGAACTTTGATAAGGCTGAGCAGGTTCTTGTGCTGAATATCAGACTCATTGCTTTCATAATAAATCATTTTCTTTATTTATTTATGTATTTCGCTTTTTTATTTGTAATTTTCAAGTTCTCTCTGAAATTCTTTAAAAAAAATTGGGCTAAAAATTATCTGCTTTTTTTTTGTTTGTAGAAATAATTTATAAATATTTTGTAGAAAATACTTAAAATAATCAATCATTTTTTCTGCTTTTCAGAAATACATTTCTTAATAATACAAAATATTTCTAAAAATTGCAAATGCAAACCTTAATTTTAGGAAAAAATCCTCTTTTATAAATGTCGAAACTATTATTATCTGCTGCTAAGACAAAGGAATGGAAATTCGTTTTAAGTATTATATTATATGAATTAATATACTATCTACAAATGTTTGTTTGTGTGAAATTTTTAAATATAAAAAGAAAATAAATTAAATTAAAGAAAAACCTGGAAGACAATCCTAAAACGATCTAAATGTATTTTTGAGTCAAGTACAAAAAGTATTGAAAGTGAACAGATCATAACGAGCATTTGGCTCGCTTATTCAAGATTTAAAATCGCAGATCTTATTAAATATGTAAAATGTGAAAAAGATTCGAAATAGTAATTTTAGATTAAATGTTTTTCTCTGTGTACATACAGTGGTATGCCACGCCCACGCGACCAAGTCATGACCTTGAGCTGAGTCATAGATCGTGTGGCAGACAGTGGGTCGACAGTCGACAGTGGTTCAATGGTTCAATGGTGGTTCTGCTGATACTGCTACTGCTACTGCTACTGCTACTGCTACTGCTACAACTACTGGTCCCTGGCCAATGCTAATCTCAAGCCTTTTGGCCGCAAGACAAGCCCATTTATCACTGTGGTGCACTTGTGTTGGTTGCCTTGCTGTTGCTGCTGTTGTTGTTGTGGTTGTTGTTGTTATTGTTGCTTAGGTGGCATAATTGTTCACTTAACGCACAGCTAAAAATACACCTCACAACAGGCACTGTGTGTGTGAGTCTGTTTGTATGTTTGGCTTGTCGCTGTGATTGCTAATAGTACGTTCAATGATAATGCGTTTCGTTATTTATGAGTGGCATTTTATATAAACAACAATAACAACAATTATTTATCACAGCGCCCGATTTTCTTTAGATTTGAATCGTTCTATTGGCCAGTGCAACCGTTCTTCAGGCCTGCCAAATAACGCTGATAAACATTTACGCACTGATCCAACCAAACTAGCTATCATAGAATAGACCCAGGTCCAGTTTCCCATAATTTCGCTCAAATTTTCCTTTTCTTTTTCTATTAAGCAAACACGTTGTTGGCAATTTAATCATTTTGTTGCAATCGAAACCCTCGAAAACCCTCAGAAGAAGAGAGCTGTCCAACACTTCTTCTGCCAATGCCCATCCCCCAGGAGGAGAAGACTACAATTTCTTGGTTCTCCCTTCCTCTTCGATATCCACGAATGTTCACGTTTCGCGCAGGATTAGGAAAATGAAGGCGATTAAGTCCATTGGGTCGACGGAGTTAATTTCTCCGGACAGCCACACTAACCTAACACAACCAAATCGAATAAATCGATTATTGGCCTGTGTTGATATTTGTCAGTGCCATATCTATGTCAAAACTTGTTCTTGATTTATCTTCTAGATGAATACTGCATGCACTTTCAGCAAACATAAAACACATTCAACACTTTTCGCAAAATGGGTGCCAATTATACAAACAAATGAAATTATATATAAGACATAATAATATTGTTTTTAACATAATGAGGTGGTTATGCAACTGGCTCTTCTTTTTGCTGGATGGCAGTAGTAACTATTCGAGTTTAACTTTTGAATTACGCTCTTTGCAGCGATCTGGATGTGTTATAATTTATAATTCAGATGATTTTCCTGTTCGGGCAGCGAAATTGGATGTCCCGATCTAAGCCACGTTTCATGCATTGGAATAAAGTAAATAAAAAAGATTCCTAAGCATTTGGAAAACTCTGAAATCTGAAGTTAAGTTTAATTTTTAGTTTAGATGTAGGCCGTCTCCTTCTGCTGTGTCAAGTTTGAATAGATTGTGGTCAATACAATCGATGAGTTGGACAATGAGCAACTCAGTCGAGCGATGACTGAACGAAGTGAATGAATGACACATTCGCAGCATCAGTCGCACAATTTGCATATAGAAGGATTTTACATGATTCTATAACTTGTATGACATTCAAAAAGCAATTAGACATTAATCACGGCCAGAGCCAAAGGGTGAGGAATGGGAGTCATCATCGTATTAATCACCCAAGCGCCGAAAGCACTATCCAAGCCTTCAAGTTATGCATATTAGAAATACAGAGAGGAACAGAGGGACTGAAATACAGAGGGAGACAGAGAGAGAGAGATAGAGAGAGGGAGCTTAAAAGCTGAGACACACACACACACAAGAGCTGCCGCTGCACAGTGGTGCGCGACTTGTACAATCTAAGTGAAGCCGTCGTTTTTTTTGCATAATAACATGATGTCATGACACCGCCCACTCTTAGCCGACCCCTTCCAGCAGCTACCGCCACGCCACTTGAGCTGCCAGATGTCGTCGTCGTTGAGTTTGCAGGAGCGAGGCAGTCGCCGCTAGCGCAGAGGGAAGTGCACGCTCCAAAAAACGCCGGCGGGGCAGCGGTGATCGGTGATCAACGGTTAGCGGTTGATAGTCAGTGTGTCCCACGCCCACGCCAAGACACGCGCCAAGAACAAAAAAAAAAAAGAAATAAATAAAAAAAATAATAGAAATAAATAATTGAGTCGAGTCTCAGCAATTGAGGCAGTTCACTTGTTGCTGACGCCGCCGCGCTATGCATGAGTAAGCCATGGGCAGTAGGCAGTGTTGGACAGCGGCGATAGTCGTGAGTCTTCAGTCCTCAACTTGACTGAAGCTGAGTGGGTGACACACATTCTTGTGCACTGAACCCATTACAAATGGCTAAATATAGCTATAATGGTAATGTAGCATGTGACAGACAGGATAAAAGGACGCATCTCCGACCCCATAAAATGAAAGTATATGAAATTATATATTTAGGAACTCTAACAGTATAAGTTCTGGGAGTTCCTGCTTCTTGTTACAGTTGAGTATGCAAAGCTTTATAGAGGGACATAAGATGACAATAAAACTAGAATGTATTCAATAGTTGGGTTCAGGGTACATCGTAGTCGAGCTCACCCTTCTAAGGCATTCTTACTTGTAAGATCTGCAAATCAGATTGCCTCAGCCTTGCCGCTCTTAAATTGTGTTTAATCCATTTCCCATTTCCCACTGGAATCCAATATTTAAATGCACATTTTTTTACGGTTTTGATTTTGAAGCAGAACATTTATTTTTACATTTTCGCTTTTGTTTTTTTGTTTTTTTTTGTTTTTTTTTAGATTTTTTTGTGATTTTTGAATTATTTTTAAAGAATTTTGCCATTTGTTGACTTTTTAAATATATAATAATAAAAAAAACAAATATTATTATTAGTTAGTTTTTAATTTTATATTTAGTATTAGCTGCTTAAAGTTATCTAAAAAAATGTTTTGAATTAATTGTATGCTTTTTACGTTCGTTTTTCGACATTTTTGTTAAGGGGGTTTAAAGTGTATTTGGGTTTCCTGGCATTTTTCGACTTTTTTAAGTAGCATAATAAATTACATTTGACAAATATTAAGAACGTGTTTTTTTTTTTAATTTCGCCTTAAAAATCATTAAAACAGTTAGCTGTGTAAATGTGGTTGTATGTGTGTGTGTCTGTGTGTGTGTCTGTGTGTGTGTGTATGTGTGTGTCAGTGTGTGTGTATGTGCATGTGTGTGTATGTGTGAGTGTTGCTGTCGTTGTTTGGCTTTGAGTTGATTTATCATGTGCCTCTCTTTTCTGCTTTAAATACAAATACAAAAATAATAATAAAACAAAAATATACAAAATAATATTTTTTTTTTCTTAACAATTGCAATTCTATATAACAAAGTAAAAACAAAAACAAATATGGGGAAATATATAAAAAAAAATATATTAAAAAATGTTAAATTACAGATTGCTGGTTATCAACTTAATTATGAATTAAAAATTTAATTAATGCGTGCACACTTTTTGTATACATATGTATGTGGTATATATATATACAGACATATATATATTTTTGTCATATTGTTTTAAGACGCAAAACTGAAAACGCATATATTAATTTGCATATATTTTTGCACTTGTCAAAAATATATAAATAATACTTTTTTTTTCTCTTATTTCTTTTTCTGTTTGATTTTCTTTTCTTTTAGCACAGTTTATGGGAGTTATTTATACCTATTTTTGATTTTGTTTTATAGTTTTTGGACACTTTTTATATCGTTATTCGCAGCTATCTTAGGACAGTGTTGAACATATAAAAAACAATTTATGCACATACAATATATCTGTGTACAGGTTTTTAGGTTTTTTTTTTTGAATTTTATTATTTTTATTTTAGATAGCTTTAAATTTAATGGGTTTTAAGTGCCTACAGCTGAAATCTTGTGCCCGAGTTCCAAGTGTGCTTTCATTATTTAACATTTAACAACATTTATGCATATATATATATACACATATATTAGATATATATATATTATATATATGTATATATATATATATGTGTAAATGTTTATATATATATATATTTGTATGTATTATATAACATTTTACAGGTACTTCGTAGCGCATTTTGTTTGCTTTGCTTATCAACAATGTGTGGATTGCTGCTGTCAAAAATGTTAAACCTAAAATTATAAGCTAAATTAGGATGAGAGTCTATGACAAAGAAGAGATGAAAATATGCGCCACTACTAGCCAACAGAATGAGTTAGAAAAGGAAGAGGAAAAGGAGCGATAGAGACTGAATGTGAATTGTACAAACAAAAATATAATGGTTAAAAAGAGATAGTTAATTAGATACAGTTGTTGTTGCTGTCCTATTTTAGATGATCTTCTCAATGTATAATTTATGAACTATGCTTACGTAACTTTAGAATTAAACGCACACGCAGGAAGAAAATTGTTTCAGATTTTCGATTTCAGATTTTCGGCTACAAAAACTTCAACCGTAGGCACACTAATTCCAATATACTCATCATGTACATTAAGTATGTGAGAGTATTAATGTATGTATGTGTGTGAGAGGTATTTTCATTTTCTTTTTTGTTTTCTTCTTTTTTTTTTTTGCATAATAAATATGTATGGTATTGTAGCCAAATTGGGGTTTGCCCTAGAACTCTTGGATTAACATTGATTGCATTCATACATTTAACATTTAATAGTACTTTAAGGACTGCATTTTCTTCTTCTTGAGAACCTCTTCAGTAAACTTCAACCGCCCCGGACTTCAATTCTAAACAAATACACACAAACTTGACCTGAGCTCAAAACTTGTTTTTTTCTTTTCTTTTGTTTTTTTTTTTGTCTATATTTTGTGCTTATATTTTGGAAGCTGAACGTATAATATCATATAGGTATGTATATATTCCAGGCCTAACTTGTTGCCTCTTTTATTTATTTTTTTCTTGACTCATGCAAAATGCACTTTAAGCAGAATTCTGACTTAATGCATTTCAATTCGTTTTCCTTATAAATAGGCAGGTATTTGTGTTTGCTAAGGGGTTGGGTTGGTTGGCTTTAATGCAAATTTCAGTTTCAGTGATTACCCATTCTTTACTTTAGTTTAACCAACAATTAACAATGTACACACATATTACTTTAGAGAGCCAATCAGAGTTAAAATTGCTGGGTATATTAAATGGTAAATGGTTCGCTATATTTAAGGCATGCTATATGGTATATGGTAGACATCGTACAACTACAAAAGCCGTGCTCACTAAATTCTATATTTTTTATATGCATATTAGTATTTATATTATACATAAATAGTTGTAAATATTAAATCTTTAGTACAAATCGAGGCAATTTTCTTCTTTTTTTTTTTTTAGTTTTTGTTTACAAGTAAAAAAAAATATATATATGATTAGAATTAAAACAATTAGAAAAGCACTTGATGATCTCTTTCGGTTTTCTTTAGGCCACTTTTTGGTGTTCACAGCTGTTTATACTTAGAATTCAGATGCATAAACGTTTTCTCTTCTTCTTCTTCTTCTTCTTGTATTTAGTTTTTACACACACATTAATAATAAATATATTCACATATATATACATATATATATATATATATATATATATGTATACACATGTATATGTATCTACGTTGTATATAGGTGTATAGATATACGAGTTCTGTTAAAATATTATCAAGCGGTAAACACACATACACAAATATTATGATTTTGAAATATTTTTTTGCTTTTCGTTATTCTCAAAATTTTTTACACAATTAATTGTTGTTTTTTTGTTGTTTTTCTTTTTCTTGTTTTCGGAACTTTTTGTAAATATTTTGCTTTTGCTTCTTTTTGTTTTTATATATCGTTTTCATTAAATTTAATAAGGCGCTAGTTTAAAAAAAATTGTTGCAGTTGTTTTTTTTTTTATTCAAAATTGTTGTTTTTTATGGTCGTTTTTTGTTTTGTTTAAGAGCACATTTTAGTTTCGCAAAAGATTAACAAACTTACAGCTATCCTTATCATTTAGTTGTCCAGCGAATTTTTTAAGGCAACAGCGTGCAAGCTTTCTTCTCCTTGTTACTTTTTCTTCTTCTTTTTCTTATACAACTCACATTCAAAAAGGAGAAAATTACACAAATAGGTTTATATATATATATATATATATATTTGTATGTTAAGTTGCTTTTGTTTATAATCGTTTTGTTTTTATATATCACTGACTAAACCTATATTTTGCAAAAAAAAAAAAAAATATCAAACGTCATTATATCGCATGGTTTTTAAATTTTACTTTTAGCCTAAGTTTTAATATTATTTTGCATTTGTTTCTTTTCTTTTTTCTTTTTTCATTTTCATTTTATTTTTCTTCTTTATTTTTCGCTGCATAATCTCGCACAGGGGAAGGTGGTTGGGGGAGGGGTGTTTAACGAAATTAAAATTAATAATTACTGATGCGGCTGTGACTGCCAACAAATTGCCTGTTGCTCGGAATGTTATCGATAACATAAAATTATTGATATACACATACATATACATTTATAGATATACAATGTTAGGTTATGTACAATGCTTTACAAACTACAATTTAGATCGAAAAAAAAAATAAAAAAAAATCAGAGTGCTTTAAATTGTAAGGTTTTATGAGGTAGTCAAGCCACGATTGGAGCGCCGCTCCAGCACACACACACACACACACACACGCACACACACACACACGCACACACACATGCACACACACACATACGCACAACCAGAGACTATCGCTGTGGAAAAAGGGTGGGGATTTATATGATAGTAAATATATTCGAGCGCAGGGTGTAAGGCTGAGTTGGTTTGGGACTATCGATTTGTTATTGTTGGAAGAACTTGGATATTTCTTTTTGCTTTTGCTTTTGCTTTGAGGTTGTGTGGGAAGCTGGGCGATAGCTGGACGTGGCATGTGCGTGCCTGCAACAAACCTTATGCACCACCCGAAACAGAAATAAACACACATACACACACATATGCCAGCTATGTGTGCTGCTTAGCACCAATAGTCGACATGTGTCCAAGCCTGATCCTGCTGCAATTCATTCTCCACCGCCTGCTGTTGCTGTTGTTGCTGCTGCTGCTGCTGCTGCTGCTGTTGTTCTTCTTGCTGCTGTTGCTGCTGCTGCTGCTGCTGCTGCTGCTGCTGTTCTTGCTGCTGTTGTGTTCTGCTCTGCTGCTGCTCCTGGTGCTGATCGAATGCCAGCAACAGTTCGTGATCGGCAGCGCGTTGGGCCCGATCTCACGCCAGGCAGCCGCCATTAGTCATAAAGGCTGCGGCACCCGTATCCAGATCCACGAAATCGGCATCATCGTCCGCCAGCTGCGACAGAAGATCGTTGGTATAGCAGCTGTTCTTCATCAGCAACAGTTGCTCGTCCTCGTAGCACGGTGTCATAATGCCAACGCCGACGCCGCCGCCATGATGCGGCAGCGTTGTGTGAAAGTCCACCAGATGATTGTTGTTGTTGTGCGCCGCAAGGCTGGCCACACTGGCCATATTATTAAGACTGCTCGGATGCACACTAACCGCATGTTTGATGTCCGGAAAGCCATCGAAGAGGAATCGCTCTGCACTCAGCTCTGTGGTATATGGACTCTGCGAGTCCACCAGCTCATTCTTCACAAACTCAATGGCGCTGGTGGGCGTGGTCGCGGGCGGCAGAGCTGTTACAACTGATGCTGCTGCTGATGTGATTGCAATTGCTGTTGTGTTGCTGTTGTTGTGATTGCTGCTGTTGTTGTTGTTGTTGTTATTATTGTTGTTGTTGTTGCTACTTAAGCTACTGCTTAAGCTGTTGCTGCTGAGGCTGTTGGTGCTATTGCTGCTGTTGCTGGTGGGCGTGGAGATGGCAACGGCAACCGCAGAAAGCCCAAGACCCAAACTAAGACCCTCACAATTGGGCACATAGTCCGAGACCTGTTGACTGAGCAGCAATGTGGCATTATTGCTGTCGGCTGCATTGCTGTTGCTGGCGGGATTCACAGACGACTGCTGCTGCTGCTGCTGCTGCTGCTGTTGTTGTTGCTGTTGCTGTTGTGGCAGACAGAGCGCCTCCTGTGTGGGCGAGCTTAAGTAGCCGGCATGCTCAAACTCTTGCGGTGAGGGCGATGGCTTGCAGTAGCCATTCGGCAACTGTTGCTGCTGCTGCTGCTGCTGCAACTGTAGCTGCTGTTGTGCCTGTGCAGCTGCAACGGCTGCTGCCATTACCGCCGGCGTTTTGCTGCCAAACTTGAACGTGGACATGGATGGTATGCTCTGCATGCGTTGCTGTTGCTGCTGTTGTTGCTGCTGCTGCTGTTGCTGCTGCTGCTGTTGCTGCTGCTGCTGCTGATGTTGTTGCTGCTGCTGCTGCTGCTGTTGTTGCTGCTGCTGTTGCTGCTGATGCTGTTGGTGTTGCTGTGTGGGCGTATTGGCCGCAGTGCTCGTGTCGCCATTAAGCAGGCCATCCAGCTCCAGTTCAGCAAAATACTTAAGCGCCGGCGATTGCAGCAGCTTCGATGGCAGCTGGCAGCCGCCGCGCTTGACGCAGCTGGGTGAATGCGCCTGCAGCATTTCGAGGAGCCGCCGACGTTCCGTTTCCAGGGAGCGCACCTGATTCTTTAGCTCGACGTTTTGAGTGTCGAGCACCTCGGACTCTTTGATGAGGTTCTGGGTGCGTTCGCGCTTCTTCATGCGGCATTTGGTGGCCGCAATTTTGTTGCGTTCACGACGTCGCCGCCGGCGATCCTCATCCTCGGGCGTCAGTCCCTTGGGCACCGATTTCGTTTCGCTATCCTCATCGCTAGACTCCTCGCAGTCCTCGTCACGGCGCGAACACTTCGAGTTGGGCTGCTCGGAGCCGGAGCTCGAGTCGCAGGTGGACAGCTTGCGTTTGCTTTGAATGGAGAGCTTGAGGCCCGCTTTGATCAGTTGCGAACAGGTCTGCAATTGCACAAACAAGAACAAGACGTGTTGTGTATAAGAAAATGAATGCAATCAAACAATTAGCTGTTCCCCGATTACAAGATACCCTATTGAAAGTGACTGACCATATCTGCAATTCTTCCTTGCCAACAATCTGCATATATCATTTGGTATTCCACAATTTAGTATCTCTAAAAAATGATATAAGAATCCAAGATGAATGCTTGCCAAGGCCAAGTGTACTAGTAATGTTTGCACAACGCCATATTCACTTTCTGTTAAAGCTTTTTCAATGGGTAGCTGAGTATATAGAAATAAATGCAATTGATTTGTCAAGGTCCTTCAACAAAAGTTGTTTGTCACCAATAGCCAAATTGGCGTTGTTCCATGCGGTGAGCTTGCCGCAGATGGCAGTCAAAATTACATAAGTCAAACCAGCCAGCATCGGTATCGGGCATTTTGTGGCATCGAGTATCAGTGAGTATCGAGTGCGTGGCAACAACGCAACAACTCCAATTCGGGAAGTGACGCGCCTGACATTTTAGCTGACCTATTTGGCCAGAGAACTAACCAAGATCAACCAGATCTCTCTTGTATGTCGAGACCCACTCTACTTTACCCTCCTTATGTAGACGACGGATGACGAATAAAAATAAAAAAAAAAGGTTTTCTTCAGTCTTCGGCATTCCTTAGCCACACTTCAGACTTGGGTCAACAACGGGGCTGGGCATCGGTTTTTTGTATTTTTGTATTTTTGGGTTTCGCATTTTGGGGTTTTTGGGCTCGAGATTATCTGTGATGTGCGGCATATTTGCTTTGCTCACTTTGTGATTAACTTGAGGCAGCTCTCGCATAAATTTTAAATATTAAAGTGAAAGATAGAAATCGGGCTTGTGGCCACGCCCAAAACTACAGTCACAACAGCAACAACAGCAACAACAACCACAACAACACCTGGGACAGGATAATGCAACAGTAGCAAGCAACAAAAAAAAAAAAAACAAAATCATTGACAATAACAAGGTCGCAACAGGTTGCTTAACGACGTAACCCCCAAGTGCAGTCGAGATCCTATCCCGAGTCTGTCGACTCGCAGAGGTGGGTGGGCAATCGCGCCTTTTATGGCGGAGACAACAAACAACAGCCAACAGGCAACAGGCAACAGACAACAGACAACAGACAACAGATGGTCATCACGTCGACACGTTGTCAACTTTCATTTAAAGGGCTAAACAGACAGACGCTCGCAAATGTGTGCAGCAATTCCAACTGGTTGAATGCGCTGCGTTCAATTAAGGTTGACGAGCTGGATTCAAATGAAATGTTTAAGAAATTTTCAAAAAGCAAGGCGTTCTCAAGTGGCTTAAGGGCCAGAAATGTGTAGAATTGAAATTGATTTAGCCAAATGGAATAGCAACTTGATTTGCGTGGATGTATTGAAAAAGACATACAAAAATACATACATGTTAAGCAATTCAGCTTGTTAAATGCCCTACATTAAACACAAGTTGATAGAGCTGCAAGGAAATGTACTAATTTGAAGTTGTAGTGGCCTGCATTCGCCACAATTGAGTTGCAGTTGAGCGTAATATTCGTTGAAGTTCAAAGCAAATACACACAAAAAAAAAAAGTGGAAATGCTTAAGTTGAAATTGAAAAAGTAGCAAGTAGCAAGTAGCAAGTAGCAAGTAGCAAGTAGCAAGTAGCAAGTAGCAAGTAGCTTTCCCCTGATGCTTGTACACATTGCCTTGAAGTGCAAGCAGAATCTGTGTGCAAGAGTTAAGAATGCAAATAACTACAAGCTCAATGTAAACATGTTGTGAGCCAATGATTTTCACATTGAGCTTGTATCTGTGGCAAGTGGAAGGGTTATTGACATAGATTAAGAGCGAGTGCTCAAATCTATATGCAATTTGAGAAGGTCGCACTTCTGTGGAGCCGATTCAAATAGACCGAATTGAAGTATAGCCAATCAATTTGAATAACCCAGCTATAACATACTTTTCTCGCTCTCTCTCTCTCTCTCTCTCTCTGAATCTTTCACTCGCTTTTAGGCAGCCCTCTTCAATCTTCAGCTTCAATGACAGCTCATTCAAGTGTCAGGCAAGCCAGACTCTCTTAGCCTGCCCATCATCATCATCATCATCATCATTATCATCATCACCATCATAATGATGAGCGTCATCTTGATTATCTTCAGTTTTGCACATATTATTTGTTGTCTGCTTGAGAAATTGTTCAGATGCCACTGATGAACGCCCCCATCTCCAAGCCCCCACCACTACAACTACTACTCCTCTCTATCCATTACCCAGTCTGTCTGTCTGTCAGTCTGTCTGTCAGTCTGTCTGTCTGTCTGTCTGTCTGTCTGCCCTGTGCACAGCCCAGCCTTTGAACGCGCCCTACTATCTGTTGACTTTTGAATTGCTGCTGCTGCTGCTGCTGCTGCTGCTGCTGCTGCTGTTATTTTCGCCAGCGCATTGTTTCATTTAAATTTTAGGCACGCTGCCTTTTTATTTATTGACCCAAAAAGCAGATAAATAAATTTTGTTTCAGCCAAAAAAATACAGAAAAATTGAGAAATGTGAAGAAAAAAAAACAACACAACGCATTATCATAATAATCGCATGCGCCAACGATTGCAATAGCGATGCCGACTTCGACTGCGACTTCGACTTCGATCGCCCGGCGACCGACCGACCGACCGACCATATGGTCAAAAAATATTTTGTTGCCTTCAGACTTCTCGAAAATTGGTGCGTTTTCTACTTGGCTCCAGTTGCTGTTATTGTGCAACTCTTTGTGTGCTAGTTGTCAGGGCATCCAAATGGTATGGCCTGTGTGCGAGAGAGGTCAGTCTGTGCAATTGGAGCAAGCAGCAGACAGAGTTCAATGGGACTGGCGTAAGGATGTGCATCAGCTTGTCTGGCTTCGCGGATTCAGTCTGCTTATGCTGTCATGCAATTAGTTTAGATTGCAACTGACAAATAGAAATCGTAAATGACCAAAAACAGATCCTGAATTGATTTTAGAACAAGCCAAAAAAAAAAAACAGAATAGGTAGATAAGGATAGTTTCAAGAATAAACTATTCTTAAGTTGATAAAACAGATAAGGAATATGTAAATCTAAAGAATGTGGTCCGAGGAGAGCAGAAAAGCGACAAAGAAAAATGGATTGATCTAAAATCAAAAAAAAAGAAGTAAACTTGAGACTTTCACAACTAGTTGATTGATCATTAAAATCAAAATATGCTTAATGTTTTCTATGAAAAGATGTCACAATTTCAACAGGAAATCAAAGCTGGGTGTGTTTGTTAATAATAAAAATAAACCCCATTTTTGAGACCTTTAATTGAAAGATAAAAGATACAGCTGTAAATGTAAATCGTGTGACAGCTCAACTGTCTCCTTAAGTACTTTATGAACATCTGCGAGAGTAACAGCAAAAGTGTGCAAATAATGAGCAACCAACGACAAATCGGGCCAAACAATATCCGAGAGATATATATATATATATATCTATATACACATTTGTACTCATGTACATTTCCAGCCTTTCTTTGCACTTTACTTTGTTGCATTTCGCGTTTCGCTGACAACGTGTCTGTGTCTGCGTCTGTGTCTGTGTCTGTAACTGTATCTAAAGATATAGCTAAAGCTGGTAGATATGTATCTGTATCTGTGCGTGATGTTTGCTGAGCAGCGCCCAAAAAAAAAGCTGAAATTTCGCACGAATCGTCTCGCAAATTTGCATCTTTTATTTGGCCCCGCATTTTGTTTGTTCGCCTGTTTGCCATATTTTATTTTTTTCTTTCGTTTTTTTTTTTTCGTTATTATTCTCTTTTCGCATTTGAGTACCCTTTTGGAGGGCACTTTAATTTTTTAATTAATTTTGTAACATTGTTGGATAAATTACAGAGAGATCAAAATATTTGGAATTAATTAATTTAATCATCATCGGCTTCAATAATATGATAAGATCAGATTACTTTCTACACATGATTTTCAATATTACTTTTATTGATTTTCTGAAAGAGTTTATAAATTTCGGCAATCCAATAAATTTATGATTTCTTAAGTATTTTTTATACGAATTTTTTGACATTCAATATTTGCAATTTTTGTTATTTTGCCTCACCCCTTTTTTCTTGATTTTTTATTTTTATTTTTATTTTTGCTCTCTGCATTTTGCGCTTATGAGAAATGTGCAAAATAAAATTTAAGCATTTGCGCAAATATTTGTGCAAGCTAAGAAGCTGAAAGGGTCGGTGGTGGGGGCTGGGGGATGGGGGCTGGGCTGGGTGGTGTGGGGTGGGGTGGTTGTAGTGCAATAAAAATGTGTTTTGAGTAGAAACAGCAATGTTGTGCACAGTTTGCGACTGTGTGTGTGTGTGTGTGTTCGACATTTGTAATTTATGTGAAATTTGCTAGAAAACAAATTGAAAAGTGTTTAATTTTTTTATTTGCAATATTTTGCACTTGGGACGCCGTCGACTGGCAGCGGCAATTAAAATTTTCGACGGTTCAATGCCTATAAATTCGTTTAAAGTAATAACCATAAATCATACTCAGATACACACACACGCACACACCTAACAATTAGTGCAGCACACACACACACACACACACACACACACACAGAGAGAGACACCATAAGGTGTGCAAATATCAGCTGGATGCGCCCGGGAGCTGTTTGCTGTGAGCTGTGCTCGAATAGCTTTTAATTGCCGCGTTGCAAATGCTATTCACATGCATTAATCGCACCCGCAAGCAGCTTTTCACTCCCCCTAATGCTCACACCCGCCCTCCTCTGCCCTCACACGTTCATAGCTGCGTCAGCTACGTGCCTCATTAAGGCCAATGTCAGTCAAGTGACTGATTCTCTGCAACCACACAGATGCAGCAGCTATATCTATATAGATATAGATATAGATATATAGATACAGCTACACAGATATCTTATGCAATTTCTGTTTGCATGAAAAAGTGAAATCAATTCTGGCTGCGTTTTGCAATTGAAGCGTCAACAGCGACGCCCACGAATTCAGCGCCAAAGTCAAAAACCTGACCCGAACGACAAATCGACCAAATGACTAACTGTCGCCGCTCCCGGGGCTACGGCACTGGCACTGGCGTTGGCGGATGCCGGCCAATGTCCGGAGCCAGTGCAGCAGCAGCAACATCAGCAGCAGCAGCAGCAGCAGCAGCAGCAGCAGCAGCAGCAGCAGCAGCGATGCGTGGGCATTTGGCACATTGTCGTGAGCTGCGTGGGTGCCGTATGCAATTCGGACGCTGGCTGCCAGCAGCTGACGCCGATGAATGTATGAATGAATGAATGAATGAATATATAGATGGATGGTTGGATGGTTGGATGGTTGGATGGATGGAAAACTCAAAAGTTGAACAATGTTGTCACGCTGAACGTTGAATGTTGACTGTTGACTGCTGACTGCTGACTGCTGGCTGATTTGCGATTGAAAGGGAAATTGAATTATATCGACGCGTGCAGCGAATACGATAATTCAATAGTGTCAAAGTGAAAATTCGAAAATTGCACAATTAAGCATTGAGTTTGCAGCTTAAACGAACAATTGTCAATCGAGTGCATTGAAATTAGTTGTAATGTGTAAAACGCTATCGATTAAATACGTACATTAACAATTGATTCTTCAATATCATCGACGCCTAATGCAATCAGGGTTAAATAACACTTATTTAAGTGCAAAGACATCTCTATAGCTCTCTTGGATAAATGGACATGTTGAGCATCTCAGTTTCTAGCTGTTTGGCAACTCCAAGCCCCATTTATTTAACGCCCACTCACCTGTTGCACGCTGGGCGTGGTTGCTGTGCCCGCAGGCGAATCGAGCGGCGATGCCGAGCAACTGGAATGACTGCTATCCTGCGAGTGTGACTGCAAAGTGAACAAAATATAGGAGTTGAGATTGGATTTGTTGTGGTATGGAATGTGTGTGTGGGGCAGGGGTATAGGCGACAACTCACCTGTCCGTTGGGATTGCCACAGAAATTGCGTATGGTGACCACCGGCGTTGATGCGGCGCTGCACGAGTTTAAGGCATTGAAATTGAAATTGTCCAAGGGATTTGACATGGCCATCAGCGAGTTCACAATCTCTGGAGTTTTGGGTGTATGCGCCCCAAGGCCACTGCCCTCAATGCTTAGGAGCGCCGTGGCCGGTACGTTGGGACTGAACATTGTGCGGCTGTTGCTGTTGCTGCTTCTTATTGGTGCGTTAATTCTAATTGGATTTGCTTTGACTTGCAACAAATCAAACAAACAGACTAATTATAAACTAGAACACACACAAAAACAAAAACAAAATCAACTCAAAATAACACTCGCAACTCGTTGTTTGAATTTAAATAATTATTATTTTCTTTCTTTCTTTTCGTTTTTTTTTTTTGTTGTATATTAGAACTTTATATATATATATAAATATATATATTTTGTAAGCTTTGTTTAACTTTTTAGCTTGTTGTTGGTTTTTTTGTTTTTTATTATTTGTAAATCACAGTTGAAGGCCTACGCGTTGCATTTGTTGGACTGCTTTTTTGTTGTTGTTGTTAATTAATTATATATTTTTTACTGTAGTATATGCGCTTGTATAATTTTAGATATATATATATATATATATATATATATATATATAAATATATATATGTATATATAAATGTTTTTATATTTTTGTTTTCAGACACTCGCGTCTTCTTCTAGTTGTTGTTTGTTGTCTCTCTCGGTTATCACAAATTGTTGTTAATAAAACTTTTTATTTACTTTTTAGCTGACTGTTGATTGTTGTTTTTGTGCAAATATTGTTGTTGCTGTTGGTTGTGTATCATTTATTGTTGTTGTTGCTGTTCTTGTTGTTGTTATTATTAATGTTTTTGCTATTGTTGCTTTTGTTGTTGTTGATTTTGTTGTCGCTGCCGCTGCTGCCGTTGCCGCTGCGTCGCGACGCGGTTCCATCGACGCTTCCAGCGTGTGTTGCTCACAGCGTTGAATTGAACTGAATGTTTTGACCACCGGCACCGGTCGACATCCACATCCACATCCGAGACATCAACCGACGACAACGACGACCAACACGAGTCGCACGCTCGCTCTGTTTGTGAGTGAGCAACAGAGAAAGAGAGAAAGAGAGGGAGAGAGAGAGAGAGAGAGAAAAGTTTGTGAGAAT